>NC_060147.1:952500-1647500 GCF_021461385.2 Schistocerca piceifrons
GAAATGGACGTAACAATTGCTCTCGAAGGACTGTTCTTACATTCGTCTGATTCGTATCCATGTTACGTGAAATTGCACGATTGCTGATTGAAGGATCCCGCTCCACATGCTGCAAGACAGCTTCCTCAAACAGCAGCGTTCTTACCGTGCGACGACGTCCCTGTCCAGGTAATCTGCTAAATGAGCCGGTCTCACGCAGACGTCGGCACACAGCAGCAAAGGTCGTAAGATGCGGGATACGGCGATTAGGATACTGCTGTCGATAAACCCACTGTGCAGCTCGTCCTTCGTTGGGCGCTACGTAGTACGCACCAGTCATATCAGTGTACTCATTCCAGGTGTATCGCTCCATTAGTAAACAGAGACAATGCACTACTAGACTGGTGGACAGCAGTTGCCTACAACTGAAGAGCGTAATACGACCCCCACTGGTTTAAATAATCCTCATAGGAAAATATGACATTAGGGGAAAATATTTGTTTCGATGTCCCCTACAGCCTCCCAGAGTTTGTCGGTTTAAATACTTTTCACCATGTATATCAGTGTGATCAGGAAAGACTACATAAATTAATAACTTTGAAAAAAATGCAGTTTTCCTTGAGTAAGTGGTATCCTGTGTCCTTAGGAGCATTTGGAAATCTGCAAATAATAATAATAATTATTATTAGAAGAAGGTGTGTTACAGCTTTAGCAATGTGAATTCCGAGCACTGACCTTCAGAGAAGGTGTGAGTCAAAGAGAAGGGGCCAGTTTTGACGGTCGCCGCACATCAGAGGTGGGGCGGTCGCCCACGCGTGCCTTTGCCGGGCCCGGCCCTCCTTTGCCGTACGCCGCCACCGCTGACGTCACGGCGCCTTTATGCGCCCACGGCTCGAGCTGCCAGCTAGGTTGCCTACGCGGTAGGGGTCGGCTCGCTCGTGACTTAAAAAGCTGTCCACCCTAGCCAGGGCAGCCGGCCACGTCGGCGCCCATTCAGGCCGGCACGTCACTGTACCAGCCGCAAACAGCCCGCGGCACGGGCGCGCGTGTGGCGCCTGCTGCCTAGAGGGGTGCTCACGCGCTCAATATTTATTGCGCCGTCCTGACTGTTGCACAGTAATATTGACTGTCGGAGATCGATATTGACGGTTTGCTCAATATAGCGAACGAGACTGCAAGCTTTGGAAATACCAGCGCTCGCACAGTATGTGATGCTAAAACACGCCCACTGTTTCTTGTACTCACCAGCACGGATACTCCTCTACGACTCGAGTCTTCCGCAGCCCACTTACTTCTGCCAAAAGCCAAATCCGCCTCGCCTCCGAGAAAACACACCGGAAAACATGGAGGGGGGCGGCGGCAGCTGTAAATCGAATTCTTTCTTGGTTCCAGGCATACTGTCCAATCAGAAGACACGAGAGACCACACCTGATTACTCGTCCTCTAAGGTTTCCGTGTTTTCAACTTCTCAAATTTGTCCACACGCAACCCTCGTGCGTGGCACTAGCGGAGGCGCCCACGCGGGCGCCCACTACGATAACGCCCCGGCACGCCGCGCAGCTGCTGTTTCCAGACCTCTGCCGCAAAGCTAAACCGAGAGAGTCCACGTGAATTCACCCAGTTCCACGCGTTTGCAGTTATACTCATTTTCATTCAAACCGCCAGTCACACGTGCTTGGACAGGTTCATCGTGAGCTGAATATCAAATGTAAATAAAACACACTAAATTAGAGGTCCCACCGTGAGCTTTCTGAAAACTATTTTTGCGGTCAGCCAGTAAAGCGATGCACAACATACTGGTCATAGTGTCCAGTCTGCAAGTCCACATTCTTCTTTTGCTCCCTGAAAGAAATGTCTCTACTCTCTATGTACTCGACAGGATCATGAACTATGAATATAAATGAAAGGTTTTAGTTCTGACTATGTACTTAGAAAAAGTTCACGTGCACAAACATAGCAATATTCCTGATAATACGAGGGTTGTCCAGAAAGTAAGTTCCGATCGGTCGCGAAACGGAAACCACTGGAAAATGCGGTAAAGCTTTGCGCAGACATGTTGGGCAGTGTCTCTAGTATGCCCGTCGATCGTGTCGCGTCGCTCTTTTCAGTTCTGAGTGAACAGTGAGAACATAAAGATACGTAGGGAATAGCGTCTCGCGCCAAGTATGACGGCCCGGTTAGAGATTTCGCCTGCGCCATGCAGCCCACTTAGCACAACTGTCGACCAATTTCTTATTCGTGCAAATTCTCGGCCGCACACTGCAGGGGCAATGAAGACGCTCGTGCAGCGTTTCCGATGAGAAGTGTTTGATCACCCACAGTACACTCCGTAGTTGGCTCTCCCTGAGTCTCATCTCTGCTGACGAGAACCGCTGGCTATGATGCAGACAACAAGCTGCAGACCAGTGCAGGTAACTGGCCGAAAGACCAGGCGGCTGCTTTCTATGACGAGAATATTGGAAAGCTGATAAAACACCACGACAACACTCGAAGTTGGAGCGGCGATTATGTGGAGAAATAGGTGGAAGGTGTACGTAACTGTTGCAAATAAAATGCTTCTGGTTTTCACTGTGGTTTCCTTTTCGCGACCGATCGGAACTTACTTTCTGGCCAATCCTCGTAATAATAATAATAATAATAATAATAATAATTATTATTATTATTATTATTATTATTATTATTATTATTACGTCTCTATATTAAACAGCACCCATGAGCAGTTCAGAAGCGACTTCTACGGTGAGTGCCCATCTCAATGGTCTTTCGCCCTGACTTCTAATAATCAAAGTTAATTAGCGAGAATGAGATTTTCACTCTGCAGTGGAGTGTGCGCTAACATGAAACTTGACACACGGCTCTCTTAACAATATGGGCGCCACACAAACAGTGACTTCGGTGAATTCTCCTCGCGAGTTCACTCTCTACTCTTACGGAGCAGGCGTTTAGCACCAGCCTGGGTGTGACGTCACCCGAGGCAGCGCGCCCGACCCGCGCGGGTCTTACGGTGGCTGTGTGCGAAGTCAGGTCCTGTCACCGCCTCTCAGGCCGTACTTACCTACTGGCGCAGCGGACGGCGGAGGCGACACCTGCAGTCACCCGTTCTATGCCCTGCCAACAGCCTCTAAATGGCCGCTTTCTCCTCACATTTTATGACACTCTCATGAATCAATTTAGAACCTTCGTAATTTTTCTGTGAAGGGAATTAAGTTGGCTTTGATCACAGGAAAAGCCTTAGCTCGCCTGCATTTAAACTTTGTCGAAAATGGCTCAAATGGCTCTGAGCACTATGGGACTTAACTTCTGAGGTCACTAGTCCCCTACAACTTAGAACTACTCAAACCTACCTAACCTAAGGACATCACACACATCCATGCCCGAGACAGGATTCGAACTTGTGACCGTAGCGGTCGCGCCCGCAGCTCATGGTCGTGCGGTAGCGTTCTCGCTTCCCGCGCCCGGGTTCCCGGGTTCGATTCCCGGCGGGGTCAGGAATTTTCTCATCCTCGTGATGGCTGGATGTTGTGTGATGTCCTTAGGTTAGTTAGGATTAAGTAGTTCTAAGTTCTAGGGGACTGATTACCATAGATGTAAGTCCCATAGTGCTCAGAGCCATTTGAACCATTTGTAGCGGTCGCGCGGTTCCAGACTGAAGCGCCTAGAACCGCTCGGCCACACCGGCGGGCTAAACTTTGTCGTCTAGAAATTTTAGAACGGAACTGACACTAAAACGTTACCTCTGAACTACATCTTCAGGAGACCTTGTATTGATTGATATTTACATTAAGGCCTTGAAACTTGTTATAGATATATTATTTAACGGTTTTCATCAGGTGCTGTAATCAGAACTTTCTATCATTAATATAAATGATGCTTAATCTACAGCAAAACGACGTTTTTATTCCAAATTTAGTTTTCAGTAAATTACTTGAAAACTATATGATGTAGATTAATGGGATAACATAGTTAATGTTTTTATATCGAACTGAAGCTTCATACGAATTTTTTATCTTTCTAAATGTAATATTTAGCGCCTTCAATTTTTCCTAAAAAATTGTAATAGTTGATTGTCATATACATTTGCCCATTCTGAACAATTTTTTCACTTTCTAGCTTTATTATTAAGCGCCACTTATTTTAAAAAAAATTAAAATTATGTATTTAGGGAAACATATTCATCTGATCATCTTGAGGTTTAACAATATAAACGTTAATATAGGAAGCATATGATGACAAAGTCTCGAAAAGCTACTTCAATTTTTTATTTCATTCTTAGATTATGGTGCAGTACTTGTATGCTACGCACAGGCGCGTTATGATGACATGGCGCTACTAGAGGTGAACTGGGGTGAGTCCCGTAAGCCAGCCGCTGTGGCCGAGCGGTTCTAGGCGCTTCAGTCTGGAACCGCGTGACCGCTAAGGTCGCAGGTTCGAATCCTGCCTCGGGCACGGATGTGTGTGATGTCCTTAGGTTAGTTAGGTTTGAGTAGTTCTAAGTTCTAGGGGGCTGATGACTTCAGATATTAAGTCCTATAGTGCTCAGAGACATTTGAAACATTTGATTTGGAGTCCCTTCACACTCGCGGCGCTTGTTTCGCCACACTGGCAGTGGCAGTGACCCCACATATTCGAGCGCCGACGTGTTCGCCACGGCAGCACGGCTCCAACTGACGCGTGCCGGGCGTAAATCACGCGCCGTGATACCGAACCGCTGCCGGCCACGCGCTTCGGCACAGTACACTGACACACTATCGAGGTGTCGATAATTCTGGCCGTCTGAGGGCCGCTTCTTATTCGTTGACGCTAGAATGTCGAGTGCCGATTACCTGTGACGACGTAGGAGAGCGATGTACGGGCTGTTGACATTCTGCTGGACACGTCCGGAGTAAACCGTGGTAGTTCCAACAGGGGCGATTTCATCTCTACTAGCTGTTTAATTTTCTCAGGAATTAGCGTCATTTAAAGTCTCCTCAACCGAGGATTTTTGAATTTTATGATGTTTGCTTTGTTCACCCTTACGACCGTTTGAAATGAGACTAAGTTTATTTTAATACCTGTTATAGTGTCTCAACAATAGCATGGCAAAATTATGAGAAACTGATGGATTTCGTTGGCTCGTCGTCTGCAGTTATCTCAGGTCAATATACGTAAAGCTGAAAACCTCACTTACGGAGGAAGATACGGGAAAATCGCCAGACGCTGTGTTAAAAGAATTTAAAACGGGGAGCGGGAGCGTAAAAGAAATTTTGATACCATGTTTAGAAAAAAATTCCTTTGATTTCGCGGAAAAATTTAAATAATATTCCTCGTGTCTATCAAGTTTCAGCTTGATACCAATATGGGAATACGATCTGATAATATTTTCTTCTTTCCTTTATTGCCGGCCGATGTGGCCGAGAGGTTCTAGGCGCTACAGTCTGGAACCGCGCGACCGCTGCGGTCGCAGGTTCGAATCCTGCCTCGGGCATGAATGTGTGTGACGTCCTTAGGTTAGTTTAAGTAGTTCTAAGCTCTAGGGGATTGATAACCTCAGATGTTCAGTCCCATAGTGCTCAGAGCCATTTGAACGATTTTCTTCCTTTATTCTTGCCCTCTAGCATCGAAAATTTTCACCATTATTTTCCAAATGGTGAGAGGACGAGAATGAAAGATGTGTATGGACAGAACGGATGATTATTAATACGCTTCTTAATTTCAGATAGTGAGAGAAACAGAGCGCTGCTCGTAGAGGTTTAGGTTACGTTCATAGCAGAGGTGGAGACGCGAAGCATTAGTTTTACGTCAAGGGAAGGCAGGCAGGCTTACTTTTGGTTGGCTTTTCTTGTAATCACACACAATTTATTTAAAATGAACAACAAATTAAAATAATGGCAATAATTTAACAATTGTTTCACGGCTGAAGGCCTTTATGGGAATAAATTAAGAGTTATTTAAACTTGCTGTAACTTACAATTACAGATATTAAAATATAACAGACAAATCACCGAAGATCTTAAAGTTCACTGCTAAAACAGAATTATCAAATTAGGATTTTAAAACAGGTAACCAAGCTCACGGCTGAAGGCCTTAATCGCAATAAATTAAGAATTGTTTCACGGACTAGTGGCAGTCTGCCGGCCGGAGTGGCCGAGCGGTTCTAGGCCCTAAGTCTGGAACCGCGCGACCGCTACGGTCGCAGGTTCGAATCCTGCCTCTGGCATGGATGTGTGTGACGTCCTTAGGTTAGTTAGGTTTAAGTAGTTCTAAGCTCTAGGGGACTGATGACCCCAGAAGTTAACTCCCATAGTGCACAGAGCAATTTGAACCATTTGAGCTAGTGGCAGTCCAACGAATGACTAATCATAATCTTGGTGACGCTACCTGACGTCCGATAAACCACATGCAAAGAGATAAAAATACGCCAAAGCCGGAACCGGCGATCTGGACTTGGCCCGCAGAAAACTGTGCTTAGAGCGCCCGGAACGAGAATGGAATGACTACCACCGAGGTACAAGAATCGCCAACCAACCTACAAACAAGATACCTGTCAAACTTACACGCCTGACCAGCCAGTTGCGGCAAAGCGAGGAAACGTACACTGGCGTTACATACAGCGACCCCCAGTGCCGGTAAGTGGGGCGTTAGCGGCCACCAGGCAGGAAAATACCGCTGGTTGAACTTAACAAACTGTAACAAGCTGATCCGCCTCCCCCAAGCACTCCACGCGCTGCTCTTCGCCTCGGAGGCCCTACGAGCAGCATCACGAACGCAACTTACTGTAGAATCGCGAGATTTCGCAATGGTGGAGGTTTCTCTACTCGAACTGAAACGCACTCAAATTAGAACTTGCAGGATCCGGTTTGGACGAGGTCGCGCACGCTCGTGACCGCAGCCTTCGATCCGGCTGTCCGTGCGCGCCGCCAGCGGTCCCGGCGTGTCCACGCTCTGCTCCCCCTGCGTCCCGAACTTCACACTGACACGATGCGGAAGGTGGCAGCAGTGGCAGTCGAGGGGTATATAAGGCATGTAGGGGGGACGCGGAAAACAGTGCAGTCGTTGTCCTAATGCCGATAAGGGCACGATGATTGACTCTCGGGCCGAGAGTGGAGACGGCCCAGTTTGTGAACTGGTGCAGCGCTGACGTGGTTCAAGTGCACCGTGCGTGACAAAACGGCGCCGGGACCGAGGCAGGTGTGGCGCACCACGGGCCTCAGGTGACGAGGGTGGTGGGCGGGTGTGGGCGCGTGCGCCGGCGAACCAACGAGCGACTGCTGACCGCGTGACCGCCCACGCCAAACAGTGGGTTACCAACAGTGGCCGCTACCCGGCTTGCCTCGTATCCCATTGAATGGAATGGTCTTCAGTCTCGAGCCCCACCTCGAGCGTAGCGCTAATGACGAGCGAAGACGTTTCTGGAGGCGCGGCAGACAGCGGCGGGATACGAACCTGAGTGTCGGCGCCATGACGGCCCGACAGCCGGGGGTCGTGGTCTGGGGCGGTGCCCTGTCAGCACGGCGGTACGTCGACCGTACTCCGTCCCCCGTTCTGTTCTCCTCCGTGGCCAATCTCTCTTGGGCTTACATTCCAGCAAGATAATGCCCGCCCGCACCTGACGCGAGCTCCTACTGCCCGTCTTCGTGCTAGCTAAACACTATCTTGGCCAGCGACGTCGCCGGATCTCTGCCCAGTATAGAACGTTTGTAGCGTTGTGGGCCGCGCCCTGCAACCACCTCGCGATTTTGACGACCTGACGCGCCATTTGTGCAGAATCTGGCACGACGTCCCGCAGGAGAACATCCGACAGGTCTGTCAATCAATGCCGAGCCAAATAACTGGTTGCATTAGGGGCGATAGGTGGACCAAAGCGTTAATTGACTGGCTCAGTTTGTGAACCACTTCCTCCTGGATAAATCGTCAAAAGTTTCCCAAATTGCAATCATTAGTTCGCCTATACGTATACAGATCTCCGCCCATTCGGGTAAATCGTTCACGGTGCGTCGTTTTTCTTTTGACGTAGAGTGTACGTCATCACATGTCCCTACCAATACTCGGCAACATAATGCGTTACGCATACTCTGCTGTCAAACTGTGCCACGAGAGAGAACCTTTTGAGAAGGGAAACCAAGTTCGTCTTTCTATGTAAACAATTGCGTAAGTGTAAAAATGCGGCGTTTGTAACGTGTTCAGGATGCTAAGGAGGTACTGTTTCCCCTGTTTTTAGTATCAATATGACGATACAGCTTGTATATAAGTCACCGACTGTAAAATAATAAAAGCGTCTAATTTTTTATACCAAGTTCTCCTGCGTGCCTTACACTCCTTTCCTGTAAGTTTGTTTGCAGTCCCAGATTTTCTATTCCCTTTCGTTTTCATGCTTTTGACGAAGATATTAATAAATACAATATAGTGAACACTAATTCGTTTTACTTGAAGTGCAAGTAACGTAAAAATTGAAAGTAAAAAAACTTTCGAGATGAGAACTCGACACCACCACCCTCATTCTACCGTTTTGTACTCTTTCCGTTGCGCCAACCCCTGCTGGGGAACTAAGCTGACGTGTATGGCTATTACATCGCCCGACCAGCGTCAAAATACTGGATTTTCCAGCGGTTGGCCATCTGGAGCTGCCATTTCTGCCACTTTTAACTTCTGCCACACATTTGGACGCAACGGGTGGTGGCGCGTAGGCGCTGGCCACTTGTGGGTCTTCGAGAGAACTTTAGAGAGCCGGTATAGGGGGGGGGGGGGGGGGGGGGGGGGGGGAGGGAGTGGCCAACCGGACGATACGGCGGCCATTTTCCTGCCCAACTGCGGGCGGCGCTTTTGAATGGCCAGTAGTGGAGTACCGAATCAAAAGCACAAGACAATATGCCGAAATCAGTCGTTAAATGCCTTTGCCTTTCTTTGCAGCTATAATATACTCATAGTATCCTACTACGTACAGCACAGGAAAATTTGATACAGTGGCTGTAAAAATTATTCGTTACTTGCATTTATCTCCTTTAAAGTCCGTTTACTAGACATATTGCAATGAAAGTAACGTAAATAAAAAAATATAGTGTATAGCATTTGTTTTGTATCGGAAGTGCATAACGCTAAAGATATAACGCACCTGTATTACGTCAGATGAATGAAAGTCGTAAGCAGTTGTTTACTTGTGACATGCAAAAAGTTTGAGACGTATTTGTACTTCTCGTCACGTCTTCAAACTCTTTGTATAAATGTAGGCTACTGTAATAACGACCAAATATAACAACAAAACTGGCGTATCCCTTCTAACCCACAGTAAGTAGGCCTATTAAAAACTGTCTTCAAGAGTACCTACAATTATTCACTACGAATAATGTTTCAGCAACTAGGAAAAATGCGGAAAACGTGCTTACAACTTGCCTGCGTCAACAGTCAGGCAATAATATGGTTGGCTCTGAGCACTATGGGACTTAACATCTGAGGTCATCAGTCCCCTAGAACTTAGAACTACTTAAACCTAACTAACCTAAGGACATCACACACTTCCATGCCCGAGGCAGGATTCGAACCTGCGACCGTAGCAGTCGCGCGGTTCCAGGCAATAATACTGAAACCAAAATAATGCCTAGTGTTCTGATTCGAAACGAAATAAAGTTTGACACAGCCAATTTACAGGTCTGTTTTCAAATATAACTATGTATATTGCAAGTTGTTTTATATGTAGTAAAAATCAAAAACGCCCTCCTTCGCATAGATAAGAGTACTTGGTTGGTTTCCACGTGGCTCCTGTTTGATTTATGTCAGCCCTGTTGACTGCGACTGCCCACTGCTTTCGTCTTTCTTCATTGCGTGGAAATGCTGAAATCCGAAATCCACCTTCGCCTCTATTGGAACAACCAAGTGCGGCACAACCTGCCATCGTTTACGAACGTCTGCAGAACGAATTTGCAGATGTCAAAAACACTACTGTACAATTACTAACGTGTTTACTTCAAACATGTAGGCCTACCGACTTCATCACAAGACGCTTCATTATTTCAACTCGTATTTCGCAAACGCTGATTCCGTACTAAAAACGATATACAACTAAATCGAACATGCATACACAACGCATAACAAGTCTGTCAATAATTCAAATACCTTTTAATCGTTTCCAAAAGTCCTCTGAACTTCAATTCAACTCAAAAGCACGGCGAACATAGGAAGCGCGAGAGACGTTTGGCAGGGAAATGGCGCCAAAGCTAATCGACCAATCACGGGCAACTTCACCTATGGCCACTCTCTCCCTATACAGGCTCTCTATCGAACTTCAGCTCGTCCTACCACCTGTTGACGTCTGCTGGAACTATCTCTACAATGGGAGTTGCCGCTGTTAGTTGTTGTGACCAGGAATTCTGCATACTCGGTTCGCTAGACAAACAATCGAAGAACTCGTATTAATGAGTTTTATTACGACGAGACAAGTACAAAAACCTAACTTTGGTCTGGGAATTCTTGTAGTCCTTTATGCGTGATCATCGACAAGTGCAGTTAAACAGATGTGTCGCAAGCAAAGGCCGACATACGCAATATTCACCCTTCTTCAGAATAGACAAACGCAAGTATCACTTGTGGTCCTAGCGCCCGCTACTGACTGCAGTGACTGGTGGTCTCCGAGTGAACTACGCAGAGACTGCCAACGAAGAGGCACGGTGGGTCGTTACCGTCTGGCGCGCCGGCGATGACTTCCCGGCCTAACATCATTCATTCTCACGACCGTGCTTCCAGTCAGTTTAATGTGACTCATTTCGTTGACTAGACATTCACGTCTGTTACTTTTCTTCCTCCTTTCATCTGAATGTTTACCATCTTGTTTTAAAGCTAAAGCTAAAACTGATAATCTCTTCATACATTATTCTACTATGCGAACTTCGATCGAAATGGTTGTTTGCAAATTGCTCACTTGGTAAATTATTGTCGGCCGGTGTGGCCGAGCGGTTCTAGACGTTACAGTCTGGAACCGCGTGACCGCTACGGTCGCAGGTTCGAATCCTGCCTCGGGCATGGATGTGTGTGATGTCCTTAGGTTAGTTGGGTTTAAGTAGTTCTAAGTTGTAGGGGACTGATGACCTCAGAAGTTAAGTCCTATAGTGCTCAGAGCCATTTGAACCATTTGGTAAATTATTATAGTCTCTAATAACCAAATAATACCATACATTTCACTCAGAATCGAGTAATATTTTTTAAGCTCAGTGATTTCGACTTCGCCTGTTGGCTCTACTTAAGAAAACGTCGTAAATTTTTATTCACGATGTCGATAAATACTGTACGAGAGCTCTTATTCTAAATCAGTTCAAATACATAAGGAACTTGTACAGTGGTAGGATTCGTTATCATTTCCACCTGTCTTTTACCCAGTTGTCATATTTTAAGTGGAATTATAATTCTTTCTTGCGTCCGTTTCTTAGCTCCTCGCGATATCTTACTCTCCCGCCGCCTGACTTTAAAGCCACTTCAACTTTGTAATTCTGTACATGACTGGAGCAGCAACTGTACAATGAAATGTACTTGCAGAAGTAGTGAACATCCGATCAGTTGCAAATTGAAAGGTTATTTAAAAACGTTTCACCATTTTTCCAACGTTTATAAAAACGTATTCTTCTGAGGGAACTACGAATAACTGGATTACACGTTGTGACAAAGGTATGTTAAAATATAGCCGGAAGGTGTCAGTCAAATATAAAATTTCATCTCCGTAATAAATTAACCCCATGAACTATGGACATTGGCTATCATGCCTCAGCCATACAGATAGCCATACCATAGGTGCAACCGCCACGGAGGGGTATTTGTTGAGAGGCCAGACAAACGTGTGGTTCGTGAAGAGGGGCAGCAGCCTTTTCAGCAGTTGCAGGGGCAACAGTCTGGATGATTGACTGATCTGGCCTTGTAACACTAACCAAAACGGCCTTGCTGTGCTGGTACTGCAAACGGCTGAAAGCAACGGGAAACTACAGCCGTAATTTTTCCCGAGGGCATGCAGCTTTACTGTATGGTTAAATGATGATGGCGTCCTCTTGGGTAAAATATTCCGGACGTAAAATAGTCCCCCATTCGGATCTCCGGTCGGGGAATACTCAAGAGGACGTCGTTATCAGGAGAAAAAAAAACTAGCGTTCTACGGATCGGGGCGTGGAATGTTAGATCCATTAATCGGACAAGTAGGTCAGAAAATTTGAAGACGGAAATGGATACGTTAAAGTTAGATATACACTCCTGGAAATGGAAAAAAGAACACATTGACACCGGTGTGTCAGACCCACCATACTTGCTCCGGACACTGCGAGACGGCTGTACAAGCAATGATCACACGCACGGCACAGCGGACACACCAGGAACCGCGGTGTTGGCCGTCGAATGGCGCTAGCTGCGCAGCATTTGTGCACCGCCGCCGTCAGTGTCAGCCAGTTTGCCGTGGCATACGGAGCTCCATCGCAGTCTTTAACACTGGTAGCTTGCCGCGACAGCGTGGACGTGAACCGTATGTGCAGTTGACGGACTTTGAGCGAGGGCGTATAGTGGGCATGCGGGAGGCCGGGTGGACGTACCGCCGAATTGCTCAACACGTGGGGCGTAAGGTCTCCACAGTACATCGATGTTGTCGCCAGTGGTCGGCGGAAGGTGCACGTGCCCGTCGACCTGGGACCGGACCGCAGCGACGCACGGATGCACGCCAAGACCGTAGGATCCTACGCAGTGCCGTAGGGGACCGCACCGCCACTTCCCAGGAAATTAGGGACACTGTTGCTCCTGGGGTATCGGCGAGGACCATTCGCAACCGTCTCCATGAAGCTGGGCTACGGTCCCGCACACCGTTAGGCCGTCTTCCGCTCACGCCCCAACATCGTGCAGCCCGCCTCCAGTGGTGTCGCGACAGGCGTGAATGGAGGGACGAATGGAGACGTGTCGTCTTCAGCGATGAGAGTCGCTTCTGCCTTGGTGCCAATGATGGTCGTATGCGTGTTTGGCGCCGTGCAGGTGAGCGCCACAATCAGGACTGCATACGCCCGAGGCACACAGGGCCAACACCCGGCATCATGGTGTGGGGAGCGATCTCCTACACAGGCCGTACACCACTGGTGATCGTCGAGGGGACACTGAATAGTGCACGGTACATCCAAACCGTCATCGAACCCATCGTTCTACCATTCCTAGACCGGCAAGGGAACTTGCTGTTCCAACAGGACAATGCACGTCCGCATGTAACCCGTGCCACCCAACGTGCTCTAGAAGGTGTAAGTCAACTACCCTGGCCAGCAAGATCTCCGGATCTGTCCCCCATTGAGCATGTTTGGGACTGGGTGAAGCGTCGTCTCACGCGGTCTGCACGTCCAGCACGAACGCTGGTCCAACTGAGGCGCCAGGTGGAAATGGCATGGCAAGCCGGTCCACAGGACTACATCCAGCATCTCTACGATCGTCTCCATGGGAGAATAGCAGCCTGCATTGCTGCGAAAGGTGGATATACACTGTACTAGTGCCGACATTGTGCATGCTCTGTTGCCTGTGTCTATGTGCCTGTGGTTCTGTCAGTGTGATCATGTGATGTATCTGACCCCGGGAATGTGTCAATAAAGTTTCCCCTTCCTGGGGCAATGAATTCACGGTGTTCTTATTTCAATTTCCAGGAGTGTAGTTGGAATTAGTGAAGTTCGGTGGCAGGAGGAACAAGACTTCTGGTCAGGTGAATATAGCGTTATAAATACAAAATCAAATAGGGGTAATGCAGGAGTAGGTTTAATAATGAAAAAAAAAAATTGGAGTGCGGGTAAGCTACTACAAACACCATAGTGAACGCATTATTGTGGCCAAGATAGACACGAAGCCCACGCCTACTACAGTCTAGCTCCACAGATGACGAAGAGATTGAAGAAATGTTTGATAAAAGAAATGGGGTCCTGGAATTTGATAGTAGGGAGAGGAGGAGAAGGAGCCGGCCGGTGTTTTACGCGCTACAGTCTGGAACCGCGCTGATGCTACGGTCGCAGGTTCGAATCCTGCCTCGGGCATGGATGTGTATGATGTCCTTAGGTTAGTTGAGTTTAAGTAGTTCTAAGTTCTAGGGGACTGATGACATCAGACGTTAAGTCCCATAGTGCTCAGAGCTATTGGAACCATTTTGAACCATTTGAGGAGGAGAAGGAAAAACAGCAGACGAATATGGACTGGGGGAAAGAAATGAAAGGGGAATCCGCCTGGTAGAATTTTGCACACACTGTGTAATCATATCTAACACTTGGTTTAAGAATCACAAAAGAAGCTTGTATACGTTGAAGAGACCTGGACACATTCATATCAATTATATAATAGTAAGACAGAGAGTTCGGGACAAGATTTTAAATAGTAACACAATTGCAGGGGCAGAATGGCCTCTTACCACAATTTATCAGATATGAACTGTAGACTAAAAGTGAAGAAACTGCTAAATCTGCAAAAAGATAGGAATTTAAGGAGGAGGGACCTGGGTAAACTGAAAGAACCAAGGTTGCAGAGAGTTTCAGAGGGAGCATTTTGGATCTATTGACAAGAACAGGGGGAAGTAATACATTAGAACAAGAATGGGTAGGTTTAAGAGATGAAATAGTGAAGGTAGCAGACGATCAAGTAGGTCAAAACAGGAGGGTTAGCAGAAATCCTCGGGTATCACAAGGGATACTGAATTTAATGATGAAAACAGAAGGTATAAAAATGCTGCAAACGATGCAGGCGAAACGGCATACAAATGTCTAAAACTGATATTGATAGGAAGTGCAAAATGGTTAAGCAGGAATGGTTAGAGGAACACAGTAAGGATTTAGAAAGATATATCACTAGGCAAAAGATGGATACCGCCAACATCAAAAGTAAAGAGGCGTTTGGAGAAAAGAGAACCACTTATATGAATATGAAGATCTCAGATGGAAAACCAGTCCTAAGGAAAGACGGGTGGAACCAGTAAACAGAGTAGATGTACACGAGGACAGTATTACGGAACTGGTTGTGGAGATAGGTAAAGATCAGAGCGCTGGAAGACATAAGTCGAAACAAAGCCTCGGGAGTAGACAACATTCCCATAGAACTATTGATAGCCTTCGGAGAGTCAGCCATGACAAAACTCTACCATCTCGTGAGCAGGCGGAGTACCCTCACAAGAATTCTTTACAGACGAATGGAAAAAGTGGTACAAGCCGACCTCGGGGAAGATCAGTTTGAATACCGTAGAAACGTTCGAACACGTGAGGCAAAACTGACCCTACAACTTATCTTAGAAGATGGGTTAAGGAAAGGCAAACCTGCGTTTATTCGTTCAAATGGCTCTGAGTACTATGGGCCTTAACGTCTGCGGTCATCAGTCCCCTAGAACTTAGAACTACTTAAACCTAACTAACCTAAGGACATCGCACACATCCATGCCCGAGGCAGGATTCGAACCTGCGACCGTAGCGGTCGCGGGGTTCCAGACTGTAGCGCCTAGAACCGCAGGGCCACACCGGCCGGCTACGTTTATTGCATTTGTAAACTTAGGAAAAGCTTTTGACAATGCTGCGAAAGGCTATTTACTATTTGTACAAGAACCAAATGGCAGTTATAAGAGCCGAAGGGCATCAAAGGTAAGCAGTGGTTGAGAAGGGTTTTAGACAGGTTTTTAGCCTATTCTCAATGTTATTCAATGTGTATGTTAAGCAAGCAATCAAAGAAACAAATTAAAACTTTGGCGTAGAAATTACAGTCCAGGGATAATAAATAAAAACCTTGATGTTTGCCGGCCGGCCGCAGAGACGGTTATAGGCGCTTCAGTCTGGAACCGCACCACCGCTGCGGTTGCAGGTTTGAATCCTTGCCTCGGGCATGGATGTTTGTGGTGTCAGGTTCGTTAGGTTTAAGTAGTTCTAAGTTTTAGGTGACTGATGACCTCAGATGTTAAGTCCCATAGTGCTCAGAGCCATTTGAACCTTGATGTTTGCCGATGATATTGTAATTTTGTCAGAGACGGCAAAGGACCTGGAAGTGCAGTTGAACGGAATGGACAGTGTCTTAAAATAGGCTATAAGATGAACAAAAGCAAAACGAGGATAATGGAATGTAGTCGCAATAAATCAGGGGATGCTAAGAGAATTAGATTAGGGAACAAGTCACATAAACAAATAGATGAGTTTTGCTATTTTGGCAGCAAAATAACAATGATGGTCGGAGTGTAGTGTACATAAAATGTAGACTGTCAATGACAAGAGAAGCGTTTTTGGAGAAGACAAATTTTTTATCATCGAGTATAGCTTTAAATCTTTTCTGAAGGTATTTGTGTGCACTGTAGTCACATATGGAAGTGAAACATCGGCTATAGAAAGTTTGGACAAGAAGAGAATAGAAGCTGTTGAAATATGGTGCTGCAGAAGAATGCTGAGGAATAGATAAGTGGATCACGTAACGAATGAAGTGGTCCTCAATAGAATCGGGGAGAAAAGAAATTCGTGGCGCAGCCTGACTAGAAGAAGATATCGGTTGCTAGGATACTTTGTAAGACATCAAGGGATCACCAAATTTGTACTGGAGAGGAGCGTGGAAGGGCGGGAGGGCGATAAAATGTTAGAGAGAGACGAAGAGATGAATACAGTAATAAAATTGAGGAGGATTTAAGTTGAAGCAGTTTCTAGGATATGAAGATGCTTGCAGAGGATAGAGTACCATGGAGAGCTGCATCAAATCAGTCTTTGGACCGCAGACAACAATAAATTAAATAGTGTGCAATAGTACTTCCGCGTTCTCGTCAATACGGTACCAGAACGTTTACGTTTTACCACTATAAAGACGGAAGACCCGCGATTCGGAATGTCAGAACAGTGTAAGAAGTAGCGACAGGAACACCACCACAAAATCACGCAGCTCTAACACTCCAAACCGTCGACCCTCGGAGAGAGATTTTAACCGTGCTCAACCCAGTGCTGAAGTATCGAACTATTTTTCTCCGAATCATACAGTTTGGGGGAAAAGCAAAGAGAATAATTACTTTTGGAATCCTTTTATCAGACAAAGTCTGTTATAACAATAAATTGTTTCGCTTAATAAAACGGCCGCCAGCCCAAATCGGGCACAGTGTTTACACAACGAGATGAAGTCAATTTTCGACACTGAATAAATAACTATTAATCCAACTTTCTGTTACTTATGGAATTTATCACTATACTTTAGTAATTATTTAAAGAAGGCACACACATGTTTCAACAACAGCCCTTCTACAGTGCGGCCGCACCCACGAGGCGGCGCCTGCTGGTTATGCAGCCCAGCCGGCCGTCGGACTCGGCAGAGCTGCCTACGTCACAGGCGCCCGTCTGCCGGTTCGTTAAGGCGGGCGACTTTTGCCTTTTGTCCTGTTGACCCGGCGGCCATTCAGCCGGGAACCGCCGGGTGCTCACGTGCGGCCGCGGGCATTTAAAGCCAATTCAGGGGGCGCCGCTTCGCAAACTGGCCGCCGTGCCGCTCGTCCCGTCCCCAGGGAACCTCCGCTGACCTGACCTGCTGACTGCTGCTGACGCGCGGCGGACGATCCCGCTATTCATGCCATTGCGACATTGTCTCCTGGTTACGCGACGGCTTCCGGAGGCAGAGGTTAAGCGGCACACGCACGTGACTCTGTCGCTGGATACGCAGGGACAGTTCTCTGAACAAGAGGACACGGCAGTCGGAGTTCTGTAATATTTTATACGAGGTGAATCAAAAAGGACTTTACAGCTTTCGAATCATACAGAAATTTAGTGTGATAATTTACTGATTGAGCAAGCAGTAAAAGAAACAAAAGGCAAATTCGGAGTAGGTATTAAAATAAATGGAGAAGAAATAAAAACTTTGAGGTGCGCCGATGACATTGTAATTCTGTCAGAGACAGCAAAGGACTTGGAAGAGCAGTTGAACGGAATGAACAGTGTCTTGATAGGAGGCTATATGATGAACATCAACAAAAGCAAAACGGGGATAATGGAATGTAGTCGAATTAAGTCGGGTGATCCTGAGGGAATTAGATTAGGAAATGAGACACTTAAAGTAGTAAAGGAGTTTTGCTATTTGGGGAGAAAATAACTGCTGATGGTCGAAGTAAAGAAGATATAAAATATAGACTATATAAAATATAGACTGGCAGTGGCAAGAAAAGCGTTTCTGAAGAAGAGAAATTTGTTAACATCGAGTATAGATTTAAGTGTCAGGAAGTCGTTTCTGAAAGTATTTGTATGGAGTATAGCCATGGACGATAAATAGTTTGGACAAGAAGAGAATAGAAGCTTTCGAAATGTGATGCTACAGAAGAATGCTGAAGATTAGATGGGTAGATCACGTAACTAATGAGGAGGTATTGAATAGAATTGGGGACAAGAGGAGTTTGTGGCACAACTTGACAGGAAGAAGGGACTGGTTGGTAGGACATGTTCTGAGGCATCAAGGGATCACAAATTTAGCATTGGAGGGCAGCGTGGAGGGTAAAAAGTGTAGAGGGAGACCAAGAGATGAATACACTAAACGGATTCAGAAGGATGTAGGTTGCAGTAAGTACTGGGAGATGAAGAAGCTTGCACAGGATAGAGTAGCATGGAGAGCTGCATCAAACCAGTCTCAGGACTGAAGATCACAACAACAGCAACAATTTACTGATGCGACTGATGGATCATTTCGTACCGAACAACCTCAAGTTCCACACGACAGTGTCAAGTATCAGTTTTGTTCGATGAGACGCGGCAAACTTACCATCGGTAATCAGTTTCTTCCCAGACTGGTTGTAGCAAATCGGATGTAACTTGTGCAGCGGCAGTGTGGATTCGATTTTTCGGGTTGGCTAAATTGTTTGGTAGGGGAGGAACACCACACACACACACACACACACACACACACACACACACACACACAGTAATCTAACCCCTTCTTCCTATTTCGAACTATTGTCCACAATAAGCAAAGTCTTCCACGAAAAATTTGAGAGGACCGAAGATTACAATAAACTTTGCAGTTTACTTAGATTGTGGTGTAGAGTTGGCTCGAGTTCCTCTTGTCTAGGGGTGTGATTCTTGAAGCTGAAATTCTCACATTTTTGGTCCTCACGGTTGAATTGAACTAAATAAATTTGAAGATTGTTGTTGGGGAATTTTTGTTTGTACGTGGATGTATTTTGTCACATTTTAGTGTATCGTACAGTCTTTTGATTTTTCACGTTAACAAACCCGAAGTTGCATTGTTCGCACAAAACACAAAAATACGTCCGAGCACATCCGAGGCATGTTTACGACTCTCTCACACTCTGCGGATAACCGTATTCGAAAGGGTTTACAGTTTTTCTTAACAAGTGAATTTCTGCTAGTTTGTTACATTAGTACTTTCGATTATAATTTCTTAAATGATGGCGCAAAAAAGGGCATCTGGGCACCCTCTGCAACTAACACTGCCAAATCAATAGTAACACGGCCGACCCCACGTTTCAGCGGGGCAAAGGCCCCAAGAAAGAAAGAAATCATATAATAAATGAATCCAGAAATAAACATAGTAATCAGTACAGTATTGCGTGATTAATAATAGAAATTTTAAGTGCGCCAGTAATTCGTAATTTCAAATGTTTCTAAAAAAATAATTTTTAGACTACATTCAGAACTAGTACTTATCGGTTATAACATCGAGACTAAAACATTTTATAAAGTAATTCATTTTTATAACTTTTAGCTTGAAATATAGCATACTGTGTATAAAATTATATGAAAGTTTTTGGAACAGCAACTGAAATAATGTTGACCAGTTCTAAATTCGAAAAATAATACTGGTATCGTCAACTACTGTTGCGGAACAGTAGTACTAGAAGAGCATGTCCCGTTAGAAGTATCTCTCTCTCTATCTCTCTCTCTCTCTCTCTCTCTCTCACACACACACACACACACACACACACATACACTAACACACACAAATGAAACTCCAGAGAAAGAAATGCAGTGGTGCCAAGTTTGGTGAACGGAGTGGGCATGCGATTTGCTCTTCAAGGCCAATCCAGCGACCTGGGAGCGCGATTATCGATTATCGAGGAGACCTCGAACTTCCGTGAGAAAATGAGGTGATGCACCGTCTTGCTGGTAGTAAACCATCCCGTCTCTGTCATCTTCATTGGCCTGTGGAATTATAAAGCTCTGAAGTATATCCAGATATACACAATGCACAGGCGACGTATTGATTTGATCATTTTCCGGTGAATAACCCGTCTCGACAAATTTATTGAGGCAAGTGTAAATTGTAGGCCTGCTTCGACGTTCTTTATCGTATTCTGTGCGAAATTTACCCTGAACAGTTGTTGCAGAAATCCTTTCGTGAAAGCAAAACACACGGCGAGCACGCTCCGTACCAATGAGAGCAGCCGTGTTAACTGTGCAGTACAGGGCCGCTCCTCGTGGTCGAGTGGGCTACTGATGCATTACGTGTGTGAAACTTGAGGTTGTTAACCACAAAATGGCGCTTCTACCGATTCTGGACGGTATCTCAATAAATTTCTATATCATTCCAGTGCTGTAAAGTCCTCTTTGACTCACCCTGTATTTATCGAACGTCAAGATCAGAACTCAAATACCAATCATCCAAAACAGTACGGTGAAACTCTAAAACAATTTCGATAAAATCGATATTGAAGATTTCGGAGAGGCTTTAATAGCCTCATGTGAGGTTTGTAGCTCGATAGGCAGTCGGCTCTGCGGTAGAATGCTACCCTTCCACTTGGAGCTCCTGGATCCGATTTCTAGCAGATAGAAAATTTTTAAATGGAAGTGCAAGATTTATGAGCATTTCCGTGAAGCGTAAAATACACAAAAATGAAACAAAATTAACTTTTAGTGTTTTTATAATGTAACCACCTTTCTTAACAGTTTTTTACCGACTGACTGCCTCACTCACTGTTTCATTTCGCCCAGCCCAAACCACTATCAGTAGAAACTCGAAATTTGGAGGCAGTGTTTAAGAAGGAAGTTTCCTAAATTACGCTCCTAAGGGTGTGGTATAGGGGATGAAAGGTTTCTTGAAGCTAGGACTACGAAAACAGGCATTTGGTTTCTTCTTTAGAAATAAAGAAATACATGTTTCAGCATTTTTGCAAATTCAACCTCTAAGGAGGTAAAATAATAAGTGAGAGTTTTTTAAAAAATAAATCACTATTAAAGGAACTTTTAAAACATGTTTAAAGCTACATCTATAAAAACTGGTATTTGACTTCTGAGTTGAAAACAAATACCTGTTCCAGTGTTTCTGGAAATTCAACCCTCTAAGGCGATGAAACAGGGGATTAAAAAGTTTTACGCCTTTCGAAGCTGAATCTATGAATATTTGCATTTGACTTCTCTGTTAGAAGTAAAAAAAAATGTTATTTTATGTACAAGTTTTCTGTTGCAATATTCATTTATTTACTCGTAGTCTTATAAGATGCACGAAGAGTTCGTTTCGGCGGTTTGCCATTATGAGGTGAGGAGTACGGTCTATCTGGTCTGTCGTCCATATGCCATTTTGGAGGATAAATGCCGGTTTTAGTTTTGTGAAGATACGATTTCGTTATTCATAAGCATATAGCGTCGCTGGAGCCGAAGCTTTCTGAAAATCTGTGAAAAAATAACTGTGCAAGATCACGCAAATGAAAAGTAAACATGCAAATAGAGTGCACGTGTCATCACAATGAGACAGCCGACGTCTGCACTCCGAGACGCCGTGTGGACCACGTAGTGCCGGCCGGCCGGCTAAGGCGTACACCTGGCGGTGACAAACCGATGGAACGAGTTCGTCGTGTAACTTGTATTACTACGGCTAAATAAATGAACAGCGCAGTAAAAAGACCTACAGTGTAAAATGTCGTTCTTCGGCCTCATAGAAGGTGGGGGCCCACTGAAATGAAAACAATCGTCCATCGCAGTTTTTTTTTTTTAATTCAACCCGTAAGGGGTGAAACAGGAGATGAAGATTTTTATGAACATATTTCTTTTCATTAAAAAATAGTGTGTGAAAACTGGTCTTTCACTTCTCGTTAGATGTAAAAAAATGTGTTAGGGGATTAAAGTTTTTTATGGAAATATCTCCG
Source organism: Schistocerca piceifrons (assembly GCF_021461385.2). Lineage (NCBI taxonomy): Eukaryota > Metazoa > Arthropoda > Insecta > Orthoptera > Acrididae > Schistocerca > Schistocerca piceifrons. The sequence continues at coordinate 974,516 of NC_060147.1, forward strand.
CATGAGCGCAAAAGACGTCATGAACAGAAACATTGGACTGCAGCTACTAGAGTCAATTTTTGGTCAGAAGTACATTCGGAGCAGACCGTGCGTATATGCACCTGATTAGCGTGAAAAGTTTAGAACGGCGTCGGGGCAATTTGTGACCAATATGAAAACTGTTCAAATGGTTCAAATGGCTCTGAGCACCATGCGACTTCAGAGGTCATCAGTCCCCTAGAACTTAGAACTAATTAAACCTAACTAACCTAAGGACAGCACACACATCCATGCCCGAGGCAGGATTCGAACCTGCGACCGTAGCGGTCGCTCGGCTCCAGACTGTAGCGCCGAGAACCGCACGGCCACTCCGGCCGGTTATGAAAACTGTATTAAGAAAACAAAAGAAATCCGTGCACGCCACACAGTCTACGCGAACGAAGCGGCGGGCGGTAAGTTGGCCTTTTATAAAATATCAGCAATTAATAATTTGTATTTGCAATTAAAATTGGATTTTTGTGTACTACACTCCTGGAAATGGAAAAAAGAACACATTGACACCGGTGTGTCAGACCCACCATACTTGCTCCGGACACTGCGAGAGGGCTGTACAAGCAATGATCACACGCACAGCACAGCGGACACACCAGGAACCGCGGTGTTGGCCGTCGAATGGCGCTAGCTGCGCAGCATTTGTGCACCGCCGCCGTCAGTGTCAGCCAGTTTGCCGTGGCATACGGAGCTCCATCGCAGTCTTTAACACTGGTAGCATGCCGCGACAGCGTGGACGTGAACCGTATGTGCAGTTGACGGACTTTGAGCGAGGGCGTATAGTGGGCATGCGGGAGGCCGGGTGGACGTACCGCCGAATTGCTCAACACGTGGGGCGTGAGGTCTCCACAGTACATCGATGTTGTCGCCAGTGGTCGGCGGAAGGTGCACGTGCCCGTCGACCTGGGACCGGACCGCAGCGACGCACGGATGCACGCCAAGACCGTAGGATCCTACGCAGTGCCGTAGGGGACCGCACCGCCACTTCCCAGCAAATTAGGGACACTGTTGCTCCTGGGGTATCGGCGAGGACCATTCGCAACCGTCTCCATGAAGCTGGGCTACGGTCCCGCACACCGTTAGGCCGTCTTCCGCTCACGCCCCAACATCGTGCAGCCCGCCTCCAGTGGTGTCGCGACAGGCGTGAATGGAGGGACGAATGGAGACGTGTCGTCTTCAGCGATGAGAGTCGCTTCTGCCTTGGTGCCAATGATGGTCGTATGCGTGTTTGGCGCCGTGCAGGTGAGCGCCACAATCAGGACTGCATACGACCGAGGCACACAGGGCCAACACCCGGCATCATGGTGTGGGGAGCGATCTCCTACACTGGCCGTACACCACTGGTGATCGTCGAGGGGACACTAAATAGTGCACGGTACATCCAAACCGTCATCGAACCCATCGTTCTACCATTCCTAGACCGGCAAGGGAACTTGCTGTTCCAACAGGACAATGCACGTCCGCATGTATCCCGTGCCACCCAACGTGCTCTAGAAGGTGTAAGTCAACTACCCTGGCCAGCAAGATCTCCGGATCTGTCCCCCATTGAGCATGTTTGGGACTGGATGAAGCGTCGTCTCACGCGATCTGCACGTCCAGCACGAACGCTGGTCCAACTGAGGCGCCAGGTGGAAATGGCATGGCAAGCCGTTCCACAGGACTACATCCAGCATCTCTACGATCGTCTCCATGGGAGAATAGCAGCCTGCATTGCTGGGAAAGGTGGATATACACTGTACTAGTGCCGACATTGTGCATGCTCTGTTGCTGTGTCTATGTGCCTGTGGTTCTGTCAGTGTGATCATGTGATGTATCTGACCCCAGGAATGTGTCAATAAAGTTTCCCCTTCCTGGGACAATGAATTCACGGTGTTCTTATTTCAATTTCCAGGAGTGTATATGTAACTAGAAATAAGAAACTTGCATTTTTTCCTAAAAATGACAAGTATGTGGTAATTAGCAAATATTTTATGAATTTCAAATTTAAACGTCGTGTGTATTGGAACTGAACCAAAAAAGCAAAAAAAAAAAAATTATAGAAACGAGACTCGAACCAGCGATTACCAGTCGCGACCACCTTTACGTATTTTGTGCTTCACGGAAATGGTTCTAGAACATTGCTCGAAAATTCGCATCGGCTAGTTATCGAACCCATGCCCTGCCAGGCAGCAGGAGAACATTCCACTGCAGAGGTGTGGTGTCTGTCGAAAACTCGACCTCACATTAAGCTACTGAAGACGCTCGGAAAACTCTAAAGTCTATTTTCTCGAGAATTTTTGAGAGTTACATCAAAATTCTTCGGTTGATCGATTTTTGAATTCTGAACTTCACCAGATACTATAGACACAAAAAAGAATAAATAAGTAAAATTAAAAAAAATACAAAAATCCGATTGGAGTGTGGTCTCGTTGTCGGGTTACGGGACTCCATCGACACATGACGCCCTCTTTGCGCCACACACTGTGTCGAAGATGGAAAGAGCTCTCATTCAACACGTGAGCCGAACATGATGGTCAAAACAGTGACATTCACCTCAAGTACAGACAACTCGATGTTACACTATTTCTTTATTGCAGAATACGTTAACCTCAAAGTTACGTTGTTTTTCAATGCGCACAATTCTGCATTCCTGTGTGCTGGGCTGTGGATAAGAAAGAGATTAAAACGTTGGCAAAAATTAACTTCGAAACATACTGGAAAATTTATACTAACTATTTCTCCCAATACGCCTTCTTCAACCCCCGATGTGAGAGCACTTGCTGATTTACGAGGAAAAACCGAACTCGAGACAGCCATCATTGAATACAATAACTTAATACACCGAAGAGCCAAAGAAACTGGTACACCTGCCTAATATCGTGTACGGTCCCCGTGAGCGCGCACAAGTGCCGCAACACGACGTGGTATGTATAACGCCTCTTCTTCTTGATGATTTGGTTTGATTTTTACTTGGCCTCGGCTAAAACTCGGCGACAGTCGGTAGAGTGTTGAGATCGTTATCAAGTCACGAAGACGACGTTACACAAAATAACAGTGCTAAACCGAAATGTCGACGTGCGTGAGATATTTACTTCACCAAGAATCGTAATTACGTTCGTAATCGATGTTTAACTGATCAATGATGAAATGTTAATGATAAAACCAATACAGTCACACATCCACAACAAATTCCCTACAAGGATTTCAAGTATCTACGAAATCGTAACAGTGGGCTTGTTATTTGAGTCAAAGATTCTACACAAGCGCCGAGCGCTATAGTCAAATATAATCGCTGCGCGTAATTATTACTCGGGAGCTTCAGGTCAATAATTGAATAGAATTTAAAATCACAAATGCGCGACTTGGCACGAGAGGGTGTTTTATTGCACAATATCAGTCACTTCCTAACCGAGCCTTGAGAAGAAAACTTTCCCAGGTGTTGGGGGGATTTACATTATATGCTTCGGACCTATCACTGAAGTTCCATAAGTCACTGGCTATTATAAATGAAAATTGTCTATCAGTGTTCGTTGCCTAAATCACTGTCTAAGTAATGTTTAGTTCAATTATCTAGTTAAAAGTTCACTTTATTCTAGTAGGTAAAAGTCCTCCGTTCAAATTCTAATGCCGTGATATTTGAAGTCAGAAGATCGTATTACTGCGTCATAATAGATCGCAATTATTCAATCTCAAAAACAATCTAAGCGCGCCTACATGTACGAGCATTCAAATATATGACCTGCTTCGGCTAACTCTCTTAACGTAGTGACAATGCGTTGAATTATACTTAGTCATTACTCACGATTCCCAAAGAGTACTCACTCGGAGTATTCTTTGGGATCGTTGGTTCTACTTTGCGAATGTTAATTTACGCTAATTTTGCGATTTATTATGATTTTAATTTTACTGAAATTTAATCTTTCTTTAGTAGATTGCTAAATTGTCAAGTCTTGGATTCCTGATTAAATTACCTGTTATTGTCCTAATAATAGTGATAAATGGAACTTCGTTCGCTTATTCACTTTTCTGGCAATTTGGGACTTGGGGGAAATCTTTCGGGTATTAGGAGCTAATTTTTTATTTGTATTTCTCGTCCGAGGAAGTGGCATTACACATGGACTCGACTAACCTCTGAAGTAGTCCTGGAGGAAATTCACACCACGAATCCTGCTCGGCTGTCCATAAATCAGTAATAGTACGAGGGGTTAGAGAATAACACCTTGCAAGGTATCCCAGATGTTTGCAGAATGAGATTTTCACTCTGCAGTGGAGTGTGCGCTGATATGAAACTTCCTGGCAGATTAAAACTGTGTGACCGACCGAGACTCGAACTCGGGACCTTTGCCTTTCGCGGGCAAGTGCTCTACCAACTGAGCTACCGAAGCACGACTCACGCCCGGTACTCACAGCTTTACTTCTGCCAGTACCTCGTCTCCTACCTTCCAAACTTTACAGAAGCTCTCCTGCGAACCTAACAGAACTAGCACTCCTGAAAGAAAGGATATTGTGTTCAGTAATTTTCATGTCTTGGGAGTTCGGTGGGCAGCGGAAGTGTTTAAACTCAGAAGCGCGTTTCTGGACGTATCCTTAGCAATTCTGGACGTGTGAGGTGACGCATTGCCGTGCTGGAATTGCCCAAGTCCGTCGCAAGCGACAATGGACGTGAATGGATACAAGTGATCTGACAGGATGCTTACGTACGTGTCAGCTGTCATCAAATTCGTATCTATACGTATCAGCTTGAACAGCCCGCTGGTGACATGCGAAGTCCATGGATTCGTGAGGTTGTCTCCGTACTCGTACACGTCCATCCGCTCGATACAATTTGAAACGAGACTCGTCGGACCAGGCAACATGTTTCCAGTCATCAACCGCCCAATGTCTGTGTTGACGAGACCTGGCGAGACGTAAAGCTTTGTGTCGTGCACTCATCGAGGGTACACGAGAGGGCCTTCGGCTCCGAAAGCCCGTATCGGTGATGTTTCGTCGAATGGTTCGCACGCTGACACTTGTTGATGGCTCAGCACTGAAATCTGCAGCAAACTGCGGAAGGGTTGCGCTTCTGTGACGTTGAACGGTTCTCTTCAGTCGTCGTTGGTCCCGTTATTGCAGGATCTTTTTTTCCGGCCGCAGCGATGTCGGAGATTTGATTCCGTATTCCTGATACTCCGGTACGCTCGTGAAATGCTCATATGGGAAAATCCCCACTTCGTGGCCACCTCGGAGATGCTGTGTCCCATCGCTAGTGCGCCGACTGTGACACCACGTTCAGCCTCATCTCGATAACCTGCCACTGTAGCAGCAGTAGCCGACCTAACAACCGCCCCAGACACCTGTCGTCTTATACGGCGTTGCCGACCGCAGCGCCGTATTCTGCAGGTTGACATATTCCTGTTTTTGAATACCGGGTGGTCAAAAAGTCAGTATAAATTTGAAAACTAAATAAATCACCGAATAATGTAGATAGAGACGTACAAATTGACACACATGGGGTTTTATTAGAACCAAAAAAATACAAAAGTACAAAAAATGTCCGACAGATGGCGCTTCATCTGATCAGCATAGCAATAATTAGCATAACAAAGTAAGACAAAGCAAAGATGATGTTCTTTAGAGGAAATGCTCAATATGTCCACCATCATTCCTCAACAGTAGCTGTAGTCGAGGAATAATGTTGTGAACAGCACTGTAAAGCATGTCCGGAGTTACAGTGAGGCATTGGCGTCGGATGTTGTCTTTCAGCATCCCTAGAGATGTCGGTCGATCACGATACATTTGCGACTTCAGGCAACCCCAAAGCATGACGAAAGTGGCGGCTGAGCACACGATCATCACGAAACGACGCGCGCTAGAGATCTTTCACGCGTCTAGCAATGTTGTAATAATAAGCCCATGTCATTCCAAGCATGTGTGTCAATTTTTACCTGTCTCTCTACATGATTCCGCGCTTTATGAAGTTTTCAAATTTATACTGACTTTTTGATCACCCGGTATATATTCATTGGTGCTAGCACAATAGATGCATAGATGTGATTCAGTCACTTAAACTGTCAGTGTTAAAAAAATCACATACAATGTATACATTATTGGACAAAATGTAGCCTTATGCTTGTATGGAGAAGACATTGACACCTGCTAAGTTTCTGTAATGCGCTTTCTATTTTTCCCATAAATGTATAGCCAGAATCTAACATTTATAATATCTATAATTTTTTAGGCTTCTGAAGGTGAGTTATTATTTTGTCGAAACCGGTAATGCATAATAAAATATATTTGGAACTGATGACTGAATTCCATCCTGTAAAATGGGGAAGAGTTAGTGGTAGCAGACGTACCCCTCCCCCTACACCGTCAAGTGGCCTGAGGAGTAAGGTGTCGATGTAGGTGTCAGTAGCGTGCAGCGCGGACCGCGTGAGCCGGACCGGCGGCCGTGGGTGCTCCGGCGAGGAACGAGGGAGGCTGCCGAGGCGACTGGAAGCCCGCCACAGGTGCCGGGCGCGCGCTCCACCACCGGCGGGAGGCGTCCCGCCCCAAATGGTTCTAGTCAAGTGCTCTGCAACTTGCTGCGTTTTCCGAAGGGACACGACATGTGCAAGACGTAACGAGGGAGATTCATGAAACTGACCCGAAGTCTCAGTTCTTAATTTATTTTTCTATTTATTACTACAACTCTTGCTCAATAAGTTCCCTTCATGATGAAATCGCATCCGAAGTGCCTCACAAATAGTTGCACTACTGGCCATTAAAACTGCTACACCTCGAAGATGACGTGCAACAATCGCGAAATTTAACCGACAGGAAGACGATGCTGTGATATGCAAATGATTAGCTTTTCAGAGCATTCACACAAGATTGGCGCCGGCGACGACACCTACAACGTCCTGACATGAGGAAAGCTTCCAACCGATTTCTCATGCACAAACAGCAGTTTACTGGCGTTGCCTGTAGAAACGTTGTTGTAATGCCTCGTGTCAGGAGGAGAAATGCGTACCATCACGTTTCCGACTTTGATAAAGTTCGCATTGTAGCCTATCGCGATTGCTGTTTATCGTATCGCGACATTGCTGCTCGCGTTGGTCTAGATCGAATGACTGATAGCAGAATACGGAATTGGTGGGTTCAGGAGGGTAATACGGAACGCCGTGTTGGATCACAACGGCCTCGCATCACTAGCAGTCGAGATGACAGGCATCTTATCCGCACGGCTGTAACGGGTCGTGCAGCCACGTCTCGATCTCTGAGTCAACAGATGGGCTCGTTTGCAAGACAACAACCATCTGCACGAACAGATCGACGACGTTTGCAGCAGCATGGACTATCGGCTCGGAGACCGTGGCTGCGGTTACTCTTGACGCTGTATCACAGACAGGAGCGCCTGCGATGCTATATTCGACGACGAACCTGGTTGCACGAATGGCAAAACGTCATTTTTTCGGATGAATCCGGGTTCCGTTTATAGCATCATGATGGTCGCATCCGTGTTTGGCAACATCGCGGTGAACGCGCATTGGAAGCGTGTATTCGTCATCGCCATACTGGCATATCACCCGGCGTGATGGTATGGGGTGCCATCGGTTACATGTCTCGGTCACCTCTTGTTCGCATTGACGGCACTTTGAACAGTGGACGCTACATTTCAGATGTGTCACGACCCGTGGTTCTACCCTTCATTCGATCCCTGCGGAACCCTACATTTCAGCAGGATAATGGACGACCGCATGTTGCAGGTCCTGTACGGGCCTTTCTGGATACAGAGAATGTTCGACTGCTACCCTGGCCAGCACATTCTTCAGATCTCTCACCAATTGAAAACGTCTGGTCAATGGTGGCCGAGCAACTAGCTCCTCACAACACGCCAATCACTGCTCTTGATGAACATGTGGTATCGTGTTGAAGTGCATGGGCAGCTGTACCTGTACACTTCATCCTAGTTCTGTTTGACTCGATGCTCAGGCGTATCAAGGCCGTTATTACGGCCAGAGGTGGTTGTTCTGGGTACTGATTTCTCAGAATCTGTGCACCCAAATTGCCTGAAAATGTAATCACATGTCAGTTCGAGTATAATATATGTGTCCAATTAATACCCGTTTATCATTTGCATTTATTCTTGGTGTAGCAATTTTAATGTAACTACGAGACGCTACCTTCCTCTCACGCCCACTTTTTGAAGCAACAGTTCAGTGCTACCTTGCACGATATACATATAGAAGGCAGGCTGAAGCGTCAGACAAAGTAATATAGGTATGGCTATTCAGAGACAGAGTTGTGTCATCCGGCAGAACACGGCGCTGCGGTCGGCAACGCCTACATATGACAACAAGTGTCTGGCGGAGTTGTTAGGTCCCGTACTGCTTCTAAATCGGATTTATGTGAGCTTCGAACGTGGGTGCTACAGTCGTCGCACGAGCGATGGGACACAGCATCTCCGAGGTAGGGATAAAGTCGGGATTTTTCCGTACGACCATTTCACGAGTGTACACTGAATATCAGCAGTCCGGCGAAACATCAGATCTCTGACATCGCTGTGGCCGGCAAAGGATCCTGCAAGAACGGGAGCAATGGCCATTTAAGAAAATCGTTCAACGTGGCAGAAGTGGAGCCCTTTCGGAAATTGCTGCAGATTTCAATGCTGGGCCGTCAGCAACTGTCAACGTGCGAGCTATTCAACGAAACATCGTCAATACTGGCTTTCGGAGCCGAAGCCCCACTGAGGCATCGTTGATGACCGCACTACGCAAAGCTTTACGCCTCGGCTGGACCCGTCAACACCGACATCGGACTGTTGACGACTGGAAACGTGCTACCTGGTCGGGCGAGTCTCGTGTGAAACTGTGTCGTGCGGTTGGACGTGTACGGCTATCAGCGGGGAACTGCTCAAGGTGGGGCGTGTGCAGTTGGAGTGGTATGGGACTCCTGATACGTCTAGATACGACACGCACGTAAGCATCCTGTCTGGTGACCTGCATCCATTCAAGCCCATTGTGCATTCCGACGGACTCGCGCGATTCCATCATGACAGTGCGACATCCCACACGTTCAGAATTGCTAAAGGGTGGCTCCAGGAGGACTCTTGTGAGTTTAAACACTTCCGCTGGCCTCCAAACTCCCCAGACATGAACATTATTGAGCATATCTGGGATGCCTTGCAACGTGCTGTTCAGAAGAGACATGCACTCCCTCCTACTCTTACGGGTCTATGTACAGTCGTGCAGGATTCGTGGTGTCAGTTTCCTGCAGCACTATTTCGGACGTTTGTCGCGTGCATGCCGTGTCGTGTGGTGGTACTTGTGCGTTATCGCTGGGACCCTGCACGACATTAGGCAGGTGTACCAGTTTCTTTTGCTCTTCAGTGTTGTTGCTTCTGAGGACTGCAACGTCAGTCGGTCTACACAGGACAGAGTGCTACTACAGCCGTCCGCACACACAGAAGGGCGGAAGGCTGCGCCAAGCGACGTTAAGAACTTTTGTTCTCGGTGGACATAATTCGAGTGGCAGTGACATCTAGCTTTCATCTGAACGCTGTTGCTGCAGAACTTGGAGTTTGCTCACGTAAAATCCACTGGCGTCCCTATGAAACACCCCCGATTAAGTTGCTTTATTGGGTTTTGTGTTATTTACCGAAGCCGCCAAACAATTATTATGATTATATGACCGTGTGCTTAATGGATAAAGGCTATCGGTTTTTCTGCTGTGGTTTCGGGGGTATTTCAACCGAGTGCGGCTGTTCTGGTACTGAATAGTGGGATGATTGAAAGTTTGTTTATTATTAAGGACCATAAAGGTTGCGATGTACAAACTGATATATATTTTCTATTAACATACAAATGGTGAGGCAGTTGCTACCTTCGCCTTACACGTTTAATTACGGTTATATCTTTTATTGATTGTGGCTCTTAAGTACTTCGTCACACGCAATGCTGATGGTTAACATTCACAACGATCTTGACTGCAATCCACGGTTGTTGCCGGCCGACGCGGTTGACGCAATCCGGCACCCGTCACTATCTGGTTCCATATGACTCCCGAATCGGTATCGATGAGGTCCACCCCACGACGGTCAGGGGGACGCGGTCATTTGCCATACTGCGGTGAATCTGCCGTTTACTACTGACTCGACCGCCATTCTTGCCCGTGTCTCCAGCTCTACTCCTCACTCGACACTCGTCTCACTGCCTCCTGCAGTGCTCGACAATCGACCTGGGAGTCGGATACTAGCGTCACGGATCCCTTACACCTAGCTGCACAGTAGGAGTTGGGGTGGAACGTAAATGTGGCCGGGCAGAGCCGGCCTGGAGGGGCACTGTGAGTCGCCAGGTTGGCGGAGGCTCGTTAAGTAACGGCGGATTGGTGGGTCGACTGTAAGCAGGGAGAAATAGTGCTCCGCCACGATTCTGTAGCAAAAGCTGGTGTTTTTGCATTCAGAGGGGGAGTCGCCACATCGGCCAGATCGCTGGCGGCCTGGCTCCGCGTCGCTCGCGGCCGGCCTCGCAGTGCTGCCCTGGAGTTCTCGCTTGACGGGCTGCCAGTGTTCGCGACTTCTGTCAGCGGCCGTCCGCAGACTCGTGTTGTGGAACCAGCTGCCTCCAGCGTTCAGGGTCAGCCTCCAGTTACTGTGATCGCCAGTAGACAGTGGTGACCAGACCCCTGTCGACTCCCAGAAGGCGCGCGCCTCCCACGCTGCCCCGCCCCCAGTCCCCAGCCCGCCTGCTCTGGAGTTCTCGTCTCGCCGCCTCTGCTTCTCACCGCTCGGCAATCGTCCGCACCTGTCTTCCCTCCATCCTGCGTTAGGACAAGGAAGACGTCGAAGCAATCTGAATCTGTTCTTCTCTGTGGGTTCGATCGACACACAAGTGTTACGGAGATGCTTCGGGAGCTCGGATACGAATCCCTGGACGGAAGGCGCCGTTCTTTTCGAAGAACGCTAGTGACGAAATTTACAGAACCGTCGTTTGAAGGTGACTCCAGAACCACTCTACTACTATAACGTACATTTTGCGTTAAGGGCTACGAAGATACGACGAGAGAAATTAGGGCTCGTACGGCGGCATATAGGTAGTAGTTTTTCCCTCTACCTGTTTGCGACTGGAACAGGAAACGAAGTTGAACTGTTGGGCACAGTACTCATTGAGGCCTGTGCTATGGTAAGTGAGCGGGATTCACCTTATCAGAAAGGATTTTCGCATAGATATCGACCGCCTGTACCTGAATGGTGGAAAATCGGACTTACATCCACTCCGTAATAACAATGATACGTCAAGTAAGTTCGAAATGCAATCACACGTCAGCATCGATCAAAAGCAAACCAGAAGATGCTACCAACGTGACAATAATACGGTCGGCAGCCTAATTAGGCATTAACTGAGTTTCTTTCCTGTACAAGTTGGTATATATTCGTGCAAAACAACAAGTTGTAACACTGCATAATATAGTAGAATTTTAGAACCAGAAAATCTATTGAACTGATAGTTTCACGTTCTGTACTGATATGGAAAATCATAAATACTTAACACTACACTACAATGTTTACTACAAAACTTTATACTGTCTATTAATCTGATTAAAATCGGGCATAAGTTACCCTAGAAATTGTACTTTCGTGCCACACACAAAATGACAATTTTGGTAAAGATAAAACACTGATAAATGTTGACTTTTACATTGACTTTAACTTTTGCTGGTCAAACCAATTTAGAACACTTCAGAATTCAAATAAATGAGGGGGGACCCTGAAACAGTTATGATCGCTGTATTTCAAAAAATTGATTACTGAGTTTATTATGCGTTCAAGATTTCCACTATATAAGTTACTACTGTTTTCATCTTATGTACTGCCCATTTAAATGCCTTCAAATCTGTCTAGAAATAATAAACATCATTACTATATCAATACTGAAGTTATCTTTCGACTTCGTTAGACCTTCGCTATTCATTTACTGGTTCATTAACAAAACATTTCTTTAAACACCATTCTAATATAGCTAGTTCTGGAAATATTTAGTATTAACACGATTTTTAATTTTCATTTCGGGACTCTCGGATTGCACAAGGACCCTCTCTAGGTTAGTTTGCGAGGAGAATTAAATGATAGAAAAGTTCTGGTAAAATTTAGGTTATTATTGCACCAAACAAACGCCATTCTAATATAGCTAGTTCTGGAAATATTTAGTATTAACACAATTTTTAATTTTCATTTCGGGACACTCGGATTGCACAACGTTTGGAAAGGGCCCTCTCTAGGTTAGTTGTGAGGATAATTAAATGATGGAAAAGTTCTGGTAAAATTTAGGTTTTTATTGCACTCTCTGATCCATACGAGTACCGTACCAAGAGTTTCAGCCTGCTAGTATCGATGCGGCGGTTGGCGGGCGGCGAGATGGCGAGGCACAGAGCACACATTCAACCACAGCTGTGGCTCTTGACGTATCGGCACTTTAATTCTTCTTAGCGTCGCACTACATTTCCACTTAGTGCCTATGGAATTTTGCCATGCTGTGTGGGCGTCGGAACGGCATACCCGAGGCTAAGTGAAGCTACGTCTTCCAGGAGAGCCTCCTCGCTCCGGAAGGTGTTGCTCAGACCAGTGCCAAACTCCAACTACTACTGTGTCCGTTGTGCCGTGCAGTGCCCTCGTGCATTTTCCCGCGCTCGCCTGCCATCCACCTTTTACCGCTCCCTGACAGACTGGGTATTCACCCGAGGTTTTTGCATTCTACATTCCCTACCACATTGCCTACATATGGACCAGACGCACAGTTACAATTTTAAACATCTTACAACAGTTTCAACATTTGTTACATTTAAATTCTATTACAATATTACTTGACATTTGCCATAAACATTAATGTTCACATTGAAGCTTATTTACAGTTTTCGTAACATAATGGCATGGAACAAAAAGAAATGAAATCAGAAAATCAATTACACAAGTTTATGGTAAAATCAGATGGAAAGAATTACTTATATGTACAATAGTACGTAGTCGTTGTTGTTACAAAGTGACTAGCAGTGGTACTAGGTGCGCTCCGCCACACACCTTACGGTGGCTTGCGCAGTGCGCGCGTAAAACGGGTTGCGGTCTTTCTAGCCAACTTTTAGATCTTCCCGTAAATTCGAGATGCATTGCGAGCGCTCCGTCTCTAATCCAAATGCACTTCAGATGAAAACTGTTTTCTTAAACTCTGTAACAAACCAGATTTTACGGCAAGTTCATCGGTCAACCGAGGGTTGCGATACCACCTGCTTTTCGGTAGTGTTTATTCCACTTTTCGGCTATAAGGTATGAGATTCGTGTTTTTCACACATTTACGGAAATTGCTGGTGCATTTACGAAATTTTGTAAGTTTCCAGTTTGTCCACAACATAATGAAACCTTCCCGTCTCCTCTATATCTCTTTTGTTACGCAACCTTCCCTTCTACAATAGCCTATGAAACCTTCCCTTAGGATTTCTATCTCTTGCTTAATAATAACAAATGAAATCTTCCCTTTGATATTTATTCTCTTTCTCAATCTTCGCGCACAAATTTAAATGCTGCTTATTAAAAGTTATTTTCTGATTATTTCGACGAAACATAGAATGTGTAGTCGTCGTGGCCCTGAGTCATTACCTGCAATAACCCAAAACTGTTCCTTACCTTTTTTACTGTTACTGGATCGCCATCTGACTGCTACATCGAACTGCGACACGAATATACTTACTCTGGTTTACTATACTCTATTAGCTGCTGGTGGGCTGTCATAGTAAGTGGCTGTATTTATTACCAAAGCTGACGTTATTCTTTAATAGCAAAGCTGACGTTATTCTTTAATTAATTTGACTGAAGTTACGTAATTCATAGTTAAACTTTTTCTTGACAACAATAGAATTTTGCAAAGTTTTACGTTGATGGTTTTTGAGATGGATTATAATCAGTAATGCAATATTGCTGGTAAAAATTTATTATATTCTGACTGAAATGATTTTAGAAACGTTCAAATGGGACTTACTTTTTATAATAATCTTACAACTAGTAATGCGCAAACATACCTTCAGTAGTCTTGAGTTTCTCAAAAAATTAATTCAATATCATTAGTTCCTCTTACGATAATAGTTTGTAGATGTCTCTGTACATCCGTTTATAATCTCTTGTAAATCACAGCTGGTGGCTGGCAGGCACTCCGCTCCTCTCAACCTCTCGCTTCAGACCTGCTACCGACTCTCTTCACTTCTCGCGTACTACTGACTTCCTACGAACGCTAAAGTGCGGTCTTCTGCCAAGAATGCTTTCTGGTGCAGACAATCCCCGCTACCATTACAAAATGTATCAATGCGCGGTCTTTCCCGCTCTTTTCTTAAAATGTATCCATACGCTGTCTCTGCCGCCCTTTTTAAAATTATATCAATGTGCGGTCTCTCTTGCCAACAATACATTCCCTGCTACCACAATTATTTCCAACATGACAAATATTAGTTATTCCTACTTAATCGTATTAATAAAATATAAACATCTCTCATAAATTGTGGTTTGACAATAGACAATAGAAATATACACGTCTTACACATAACAGCATTTTTTCTTGTTTCTGTGTGATTATGTTGTGCTACAAAAATTAGTCTTCCGAGAAATATCGCTTCACAACCAGCTAGATTCCAAATCGAGTGTGTACATATGTAAGACGTAATGTGTTTTTTTCCATATCATTCATAACTAATGACACGTGGACCACCTTATTTTCAAAATTTGTTTTACGTAATGTTCGTTAAACGAAGAATCGTTTTTATATTACAAGAACACTCTCAGCTTCCTCGTGTAAAAGCCAAACACCTACAATCCTTGTGGCGTGGCGTATTTTATAGTAATTGTTGAATCTGTTCCTGAATTTGCTCTCGCTGCTGGTGGTGCCGGTTTAACGACCAGCACTGTGTACTGCAAGGTGATCTCGCGACGAAAGTCCACGGCCGTAGTTTAAAAAGTTCTCGGAGTGGAGCAGAAATAAACGGCTGGCCTCAGCGAGTCACCTTATTAACTCACTTGGTCCAGCCACCTTTCAGTGCCTCAATCCGGTCTGGAAAATTAAATCCGTCGAGGCCTGCAAAATACCCGTAAACTTCGGCTTTAAGGTGTTCTTTAAACAGCACTTCTCTCGACCGAAGAATTTTTTTGAGTTTCCGGAAGAGATGGAGGTCTGATGGAGTCAGATCACGCGGATAAGACGGACGTGGCAACAGTTCATATGTTAGTTAATACATTTTTTGCCATGACTGTTTGTGGGCGTGCATTGTGTTGGTGAAAGATGACTTCCTTCCTTGCCACATCTGCCCCTTTTAGCGTATCTTTTGTCGTAGTTGCGTAATTCTTTGGCCAACTGCAAGATAATCTTTCAGCAGAGTGCCTTTCGTATCCCAGTAAACTAACGCCACGACCACACTGGCTGCCTGTACTCTCTGCATTCCGTGGCGGTGGCGACTCAACGTGTTTCCACAGCCCTGACTCTTGTTTGTCTCTGGGTTGCAGCAGTCGACGCAAGTTTAGTCTATGATCATAACCGGGAGCAAAATATCTCGTTGGTTGCTCTCAAAATGGGCCAACCACTCTTCCGACATTGTGACGTATTTCTCACCCAGCGTTAAGACTCACAGCAGCCACCTATCAGATAGTTTCCTGAGACGCAGTTCCACTATTAAAATGTGATGTGGCCGTTCGGATGACACCCGTACAGCTCAAGCAGTGTGAAACTTCCTGGCAGATTAAAACTGTGTGCCGGACCGAGACTCCAACTCGAGACCTTTGCCGTTCGCGGGCAAGTGCTCTACTGGCGGAAGTAAAATTGTGAGGGCGGGTCGTGAGTCGTGCTTCGGTAGCTCAGATGGTAGAGCACTTGCCCGCGAAAGGCAAAGGTCCCGATTTCGAGTCTCGGTCCGGCACACAGTTTTAATCTGCCAGAAAGTTTCAAAATCAGCGCACACTCCGCTGCAGAGTGAAAAATTTCATTCAGCTTGAGCAGTTTCTAGCACTTTCAGTTGGCGAGCCTCCACGAAGATTTTCTGCACTTTTGCAGTGGTTTCTGGGACGGCGGCTCACTTCGGCCGACCAGTACGCGGATCATCTTCTGTTCTGCCCTTTATTTAAAATTTCAGAGAAGCCAAGAGTTGCATGTAACATTTTTTTGTTTATTTTGACATCTTTCACTAAGCTAAGGCCAGCATCTCCAGAAATCACGTAGTCGAGGGGCACGTATTACAAATATCGGGCGGTGTACAGTGCGGCCGTCATAGATAATGGCACTCATGCTCATGAAACTTGCTGTTGCTCAGCAGTTCTAATTTCCAACCGTAGCTGTTCACCTACAGACAATACCTGCTCTTCTTAAACTCGTTTGTCCACTTGGTAACAGTTCAATTTGAAGGAGCAGAGTCCCCCACTGTGTTCCGAAAATCGCCCTGAATTTCCTTTGCTTTCATGCCTTTCTTTAGGAAGAACGAATGGCGTTCGCTAAGTAATGCAGTACATTTTTTTTCGGTTAATTCGGTTGAAAATATCGGAATTTGTCGTGGGACATCGTAGAATGTTCTAGATTCAGCGCCTACAGTTTAATGAAGTTCCGATAGGTTATGGTGCTATACGCAGCATCCAAAATGGCGTCTGTAACTGAGGAGCGTTCCAAGCAGAGAACTGCCACCGAGTTTCTTTTGGCGGAAAACCAGAGCACCGCAGATATTTGCAGGCGCTTGCAGAATGTCTACGGAGGCCCAGCAGTGAACAAAAGCACGGCGAGTCGTTGGGCCAGGCGTCCGTCATTACGGCAACGTTCTCCCGCGTGTGCCGGCCGGCCGCGCACTACCGACACTCCTGCACTGCTGGAACGTGCGGACAGTCTCGTTCGGGGTGATGGACGTATCTGTCAAACACCTGGGTGAACAACTGGACATCTCTGTTTTTAGTGCTGACGCACTTGTTCAGCAGTTGAGGAACTCAAAGCGCTGGGTCCTTCCCGCCTAACAGAAGAGCATAAAAAGCGAGGAAGGAACCATGTGTGCGGAATTGGTTCAAATGGCTCTGAGCACTATGGGACTCAACTTCTGAGGTCATTAGTCCCCTAGAACGTAGAAGTAGTTAAACCTAACTAACTTAAGGACATGACACACATCCATGCCCGAGGCAGTATTCGAACCTGCGCCGTAGCGGTCGCGCGGTTCCAGACTGCAGCGCCCAGAACCGCAAGGCCACTTAGGCCGGCCTGTGCGGAATTGCTTGCTCATCGTGACAGCTTTTTGTCGAAGATGAAACTTAGGTTCATCACTATGAACCGGAAACAAAATGGCAATCCGTGCAGTCACACCACACCTCCCCGTTCACGAAGAAAAAGCTGGAAGCCGCGCCCTCAGGCGGTAAAGTCGCACCGACCGGCTCCTGAAATTCTGAAGGGCTGTTCTGTTTGGCGGCCTCCCTCATGCTGCAACGAGGAACACTGAGGAGTGCTGTGACACCCTCAGGACATCGAAGAAACGAGTTCAGTGTGTTCGTCGCCACAAAAATGCAAACCAACTTCTCCTTCTCCACGACGCCTCGCACAAGTCTGCGCACCCGACAGGAGCTCAAAAAACTTCCCCGAACCGTTCATCCTTGTTGTGTCCTGACCACCCGTCTAATGTAGGGTGTCTGGGAAACCTGCTTTTTCGGATCGCTAGACAACAATTCAAGCAAATTGTATTAATGGATTTTTATTACAGTGAGATAAATGGAAAGTGTTGTGTACATAGTTCCGCGTAGTCAGCGCGTACACAACTTTCCCACTAGAGCGCGCCCCGCTAAGCACAACAGCGCAGGCGCAGCGCTCGTCCGTCTCCGCACTACGAGATGGCGCTGCCTTAGAGACGGACCAAATTCTGCTCCCGCCGATCTGCGTATTAATATGTAACGCAGCCAATGAGATTGCTGCTAACGTAGAACCTTTTCTCCTCGTGGATCGCACTGGTGCAGTGATACCTGAACGTGCGAGGTATTGTAACGAATGTACAGACCTCTGATCAGTCAGTCTGCAATTGTCTGCATTAGTCTGCACCAGTTTGCATTAGTGTGTACCAGTCTATAGTCAAGTTTCAGTCTGCGCCTGATAAGATTATCATATTCATGTACATAGCCATGAAGATAAATGAATAGACGCTTTGTCAAGTATCAGAGACATGTGACAATAAGATTAACGTACCAAGACCAATGGAACTTCAGATTGTCAATTGTAAATAGCATCCAGAATCAACTTAGATAATGTTTATGTTTTTTATTATTTTAATAAATGTGTGTGAAAATTAATCAAGTTCTGTTTAAAGTTGGTCACCGTCAATCTGCTACTCTAAGCGTGCAAGTGGCATTTCTATTGTCTGACATAACGGTAGAAGATAAACACACCACGATAAGACCACGAGACATATTGCTGACACTCGCCTACTTCGTTAGAGCGACAAGTCAAATAATCTGATGGTGTGTGTACCGAAGGTCTTACAGTACGCACACCACAGAAACACTTTGAGCATTTACAATGATGGGTCGCAAGCAAATGGCGACAGACCAAAAAAAAATGGTTCAAATGGCTCTGAGCACTATGGGACTTAACATCTGAGGTCAACAGTCCCTTGGAACTTAGAACTACTTAAACCTAACTAACCTAAGGACATCACACACATCCATGCCCGAGGCAGGATTCGAACCCGCGCCGTAGCGGTCGCGCGGTTCCAGACTTAAGCGCCTAGAGCCGCTCGGCCACTCCGTCCGGCGACAGACAAATAAGTCAAAGAATACAGTTCCTAGGTCGTTACTGTAGATCTCGTAGTCCGCAGCTCGTGGTCGTGCGGTAGCGTTCTCGCATCCGCGCCCGGGTTCCCGTGTTCGATTCCCGGCGGGGTCGGGGATTTTCTCTGGCTCGTGATGACTGGCTGTTGTCCTTAGGTTAGTTAGGTTTAAGTAGTTCTAAGTTCTAGGGGACTGATGACCATAGATGTTAAGTCCCATAATGCTCAGAGCCATTTGAACCATTTTTTTGTAGGTGTCGTAGAACGGCGCTGCTGTCTCGGTGTCGCCCTAGAGAGCGGTGGTGCTGACTGGCTTTCCCTCGCAGCCGTCTCTGCTCTCATGCCAGAACATTCCTCACCGACCCTACAGCCCGGGTCCCACACCTGCCGACTCCCGTCTGTCTTGCCCAATGACAGATGCTCTCCCCCAGAAGCAGTACGTGGGCGACGCAGCAGGGCGCCGGCTCCCACGTCCACCGCGCGGGCCCTCCCACAAGGCGGCGTAACGCCGTCCAACTGAACGGAGGTCACGTTGAATAGTAGGGTTTCGTAGCCCAAAGAGCGTGCAATAATATGGTGTACAGCAATCGTGAATAAAAGCAACCTGCTTTCAGGAAACAAAACTGTTGCATTACCTATCTAACGCCCCTCGTATTTAATCACTGCTCCAGTCTCGACATTTTCCGTCGCCACAAATCACTACACGGGAACAACAATAGAGACACATCAGAGGTCACTACCCAGAACACTGACGCGTCACACGCTTACTCGCAAAGAGTGGGCTGTTACTATTAACGAACCCCATTGCGCAAGCGGTGACACTTAAGTGGTTATTCCTCGAACAGGTTTCCTCTGCAGATTCTGGTGTCGGCGACCCGCAGCGCACAGAAGTAGTGCTGGCGGCCTACTTTCCGGCACGGAGCGGGGGAAAGTGAAACGTCGCCCCCGGGCAGGGCGCCTCCGCCTCCGCCTCCGCCCCCGCAGCCCCTTTCGCGCGGCGCACCGCTGCCCAAACAGGTCACGCGTGCCGGCCGGCGCGTGCGGGGGCGGCGGTGCGTGCGTGAGCTGCGTGAGCGCCTCCCATTCGGCGCCTGCGGGGTCGCCGAGCCGTGGTCAAGGCCAAAGAGGCACGGCCCCATTCGAGAACAGCGAGAGAAACCGAAGCGGCGCCAGCTGTGGGACGCAAACTCTCACGGTCGCAAATGTCGCACGACATCTGCATCTACATCTACATCCATACTCCGCAAGCCACCTGACGGTGTGTGGCGGAGGGTGCCTTGAGTACCTCTATCGGTTTTCGCTACTATTCCAGTCTCGTATTGTTCGTGGAAAGAAGGATTGTCGGTATGCCTCCGTGTGGGCTCTAATCTCTCTGATTTTATCCTCACGGTCTCTTCGCGAGATATACGTAGGAGGGAGCAATATACTGCTCGACTCCTCGGTGAAGGTATGTTCTCGAAACTTTAACAAAAGCCCGTACCGAGCTACTGAGCGTCTCTCCTGCGGAGTCTTCCACAGCAGTTTATCTATCATCTTCGTAACGCTTTCGCTATTACTAAATGATCCTGTAACGAAGCGCGCTGCTCTCCGTTGGATCTTCTCTATCTCCTATCTGGTACGGATCCCACACTGCTGAGCAGTATTCAAGCAGTGGGCGAAAAAGCGTACTGTAACCTACTTCCTTTGTTTTCGGATTGCATTTCCTTAGGATTCTTCCAATGAATCTCAGTCTGACATCTGCTTTACCGACGATCAACTTTATATGATCATTCCATTTTAAATCACTCCTAATGCGTACTCCCAGATAATTTATGGAAGTAACTGCTTCCGGTTGCTGACCTGCTATATTGTAGCTAAATGATAAAGGATCTTTCTTTCTATGTATTCGCAGCACATTACACTTGTCTACATTGAGATTCAATTGCCAACCCCTGCACCACGCGCCAATTCGCTGCAGATCCTCCTGCATTTCAGTACAATTTTCCATTGTTACAACCTCTCGATACACCACAACATCATCTGCAAAAAGCCTCAGTGAACTTCCGATGTCATCCACAAGGTCATTTATGTATATTGTGAATAGCAACGGTCCTACGACACTACCCTGCGGCACACCTGAAATCACTCTTACTTCGGAAGACTTCTCTCCATTGAGAATGACATGCTGCGTTCTGTTATCTAGGAGCTCTTCAATCCAATCATACAATTGGTCTCATAGTCCATATGCTCTTACTTTGTTCATTAAACGACTGTGGGGAACTGTATCGAACGCCTTGCGGAAGTCAAGAAACACGGCATCTACCTGGGAACCCGTGTCTATGGCCCTCTGAGTCTCGTGGACAAATAGTGCGAGCTGGGTTTCACACGATCGTCTTTTTCGAAACCCGTGCTGATTCCTACAGAGTAGATTTCTAGTTTCCAGAAAAGTCATTATACTCGAACATAATACGTGTTCCAAAATTCTACAACTAATCCACGTTAGAGATATAGCGCTATAGTGCTGCACATCTGTTCGACGTCCCTTCTTGAAAGCGGGGATGACCTGTGCCCTTTTCCAATCCTTTGGAACGCTACGCTCTTCTAGAGACCTACGGTACACCACTGCAAGAAGGGGGGCAAGTTCCTTCACGTA
The DNA here is from genome assembly GCF_021461385.2 of Schistocerca piceifrons. NCBI lineage: Eukaryota > Metazoa > Arthropoda > Insecta > Orthoptera > Acrididae > Schistocerca > Schistocerca piceifrons. Next base: position 995,922 of record NC_060147.1, read on the forward strand.
CTCTGAGTAAAATCGAACTGGTATCCCATCAGGTCCAGCGGCCTTTCCTGTTTTGAGCGATTTTAATTGTTTCTCTATCCCTCTGTCGTCTATTTCAATATATACCATTTTGTCATCTGTGCGACAATCTAGAGAAGGAACTACAGTGCAGTCTTCCTCTGTGAAACAGCTTTGGAAAAAGACATTTAGTATTTCGGCCTTTAGTCTGTCATCCTCTGTTTCAGTACCATTTTGGTCACAGAGTGTCTGGACATTTTGTTTTGATCCACCTACCGCTTTGACATCAGACCAAAATTTCTTAGGATTTTTTGCGAAGTCAGTACATAGAACTTTACTTTCGAATTCATTGAATGCCTCTCGCATAGCCCTCCTCACACTATATTTCGCTTCGCTTAATTTTTGTTTGTCTGCTAGGCTCATTATTATCACTATTTTGTGGTCTTCATTGGACCATTCTAATCATATATACGAAGGTTTATACAGCTTGTCAGTATTCAGTAATACTACAATACAGTTCAATAACAATTCAATAAGAAATTCAATAGTGCAGTAATCATACAGAGATTGTTATAATTTATTATTACACGAAGGGTATTTTGCTCTTCCGTCTCTCTAGTACTTTTCCATTCTGTCAGTTATTTTCTTTCATTCTTCGTCTGACATCACTCTTACTACAGCCCTTTTATCTTTCTTCGTTTGCAGTCTCGTTTGTGTATTTTGCAGTATTCTGGTTTTCTATGTTCTGTATTTTAACTCTTCTACTGTAATTTGGAGTTCTCTTCTTCCTGAGCTTATGTCATTTAATGTTGCTCTTACTATTCAACAATTTTTCTATTATTCTCTAACTAATTCTGTTTCTGGCGTTCCCATCAGATGTCCAAAGAATGAGATACGCTTCTTCTTGATCGTGCTCATTACTGGTTCTATTTTTCTTGTATACTGTTTGATTTGAAGCTATCCTCCAGTGTCCTTTTACTTATTATTGTTTACGTATGCATGTCCTAATTATTCTTTTTTCTACCTCTCGTATTTTGTCAATTTTTGCTGTATTAGTTGTTTTGAAGATGGTTTCACCTGCGGAAGTTATTTCTCGTCGTTTAACTGGTTTATAATGTTTTAATTTTGCATGTATGGATAGGTTTTTCCGTTGTATGTGTTTTTGGTAATGTAATTTCCTTTGTTCAGTTTTATTTATCCTATCTTGTCATGCTGATTTCTCATTTAGATTGTAACTTACGATTTCACCCAAATATTTAAATTTATAAATAATTTTCACTTCTTGTTCTCATGTTGTAAGTTTGCATTAGGTGTGTCTGTTAGCACGGTCTCCGTTTTTTCGAATGATATTCTGAGGCCAGTTTTCTGTGCTATTTCTTGTACTGATGTAACTTGTTGCCTGGTTTCTTGAACATTGTTGGCCACGAGAGCAACATCATCAGCAGTTCCCAAGCAGTTCAAACTTATGTAATTTTTAGCACTTCCAATTGTTATGTTCTTTGGGTTATCCTCCCATTCTCTCGTTGTGTATTACAGTGCGCAGCATGCTTTTATGAGGAATGGTTCATAAAATCCTCCTCTAAACTTAGGCTTCGATTTGGTATTGGTTAGAGCAAGTCGTATTAATTTAATTAGTTTTGGATAGTCATAGATTCCTTAAAAGTTTTAGCACTGAATGTCTATGGAGGCAGTCACGTGCCTTCTTAAAAACTACAAATGTTCTTACAAGAGATTTTGGTCCATTTCCTGTAGTGTGCCGCAATCACTTTTAAACTGACGATCCGCTCTGCACAGCTTCTCCATGGTCTGAAACCTCCCTGCCAGTCTCCTAGCTCCTGCTCTAGTTGTTCCTTGACGCTTTCATAGAGAATCTCGGGTAAAATCTTGTATGTGCAGTCTAGGAGAGAGATTCCTCTGTGGTTGTCTGGATTGCTCTTATCTGCCTTCTTGTGCAGTGGGTGTATGATGGCCGCAGTCCAATCTTCAGGGAATTCTTCTGTTACCCAAATTTTTGTTAGACCCGTGTGTAAAGAGGTCTTGGGTGTCTCACTTGAATATTTCCACATTTCAACAAAAACCTGATCTTCTGCTTTCGTGGAAAGTTGGGGCGGGCGTTTAATTTGTTACGTTCGGTTTTAATTGGGGTATTTACATCGATTTGTAAGAGTTTTTTTGGTTCCTGACAATTCAAATATTTGTTAAATGCTCTTGCCATGATTTCAGCATTTTCTTTGTTACTGTGTGCCATTCTTCCATCTTTAATATTAGCGTTGGGGCCTCATACTGTTGTACCCGTTCCCCAAAGATTTTAAAGTAGTTCCTGGAATTGGTTTTGTGGTAATTATCTTCTACAGATTTTATTATGTCTTTATGGAGTCCTCTCTTAATTCTCCTAATGCTTTGTGTGTTTTGCGTTATTTTTGAGGTTAATGGCATTTTCTTCTGTGTTGTGTGTTTATAACCTTAACTAAACCTTGTGTCTTTCTTCATGGAATTTGTCGCATTCCAGACTCTCACCACGCATGTTTTCTTCGTGGATTCAAGACAGCTAGGATCTCGGCTTGTTTCTCGAGACTTGGTACCAGTTGTTCTAGATTATCTGTCACTTTAATGGTTTGTGTTATTTATTGGTATTTGCCATTTTTAATTAGCTGGTGTGAGTCATACCTCCTTGTTTTATTAGTTTTTTCATTCTTTTCCTTTAACGGAGAGAAATGAATTTTAATCTTAAGTTAGTAGTGGTCTGGGCCTGTCTCCGCTCGTGTCAATACTTTTAACGTTCGGTATTTCCTGTAGAGACATGGTCTATCTGCCACTCCTGCTTCCTCCATTCTGGGCGTTTCCATGTTTTAGATTTATTTGGCTTCCTCTCAAAGTATGTTGGCTGAAGTATATATCAGGTTGTGTTCTCTGCAGAGTTCCACAAGTCTCCGATCAGTTTTGTTTGTGAAGTTATGTGCATTCCATTTTCCAATTCTGTCTCTGTATTGAAACTTCCTGGCAGATTAAAACTGTGTGCCGGACCTAGACTCCAACTCGGGGCCTATATTTCCTTTCTTTTCCCAGCTGGGCGTTGAAGTCTCCCAGTAATATTTTTACATTTCTTTTATTTATTCTGTCCACAGTTTGGTTCAAATGGCTCTGAGCACTATGGGACTTAACTTCTGTGGTCATCAGTCCCCTAGAACTTAGAACTACTTAAACCTAACTAACCTAAGGACATGACACACAGGCCGGCCGGTGTGGCCGCGCGGTTAAAGGCGCTTCAGTCTGGAACCGCGTGACCGCTACGGTCGCAGGTTCGAATCCTGCCTCGGGCATGGATGTGTGTGATGTCCTTAGGTTAGTTAGGTTTAAGTAGTTCTAAATTCTAGGGGACTGATGACCACAGAAGTTAAGTCCCATAGTGCTCAGAGCCATTTGAACCTTTTTGAACATCACACACATCCATGCCCGAGGCAGGATTCGAACCTGCGACCGTAGCAGTCACGCGGTTCCAGACAGAAGCGCCCACAACCGCACGGCCAGTTCACAGTTTGTTCGAGAAGGTCGCAAAACACATCTACCTCTTCTTTTGTTTTTGTTAGAATTTTTTTTTCATTTTTAGGGGTGTGAGCATTTACAATTGTATAGGTTTTGTTCATTGTTTTAAAAGTCAGTTGCAGTTCTTGGTGATATTGCTTGAAGATCAGTTATTGAATCTATTGTATTTATGCTCACCATAGATCCTGTTCCAAATTGGGGACATTGCTTCATGACCCTGTGTCTTCGTTTCCCATTATAAATTACATATCATCGTGATTGTAACGGGTCCTGTATCGTGTTTCTCATTTCTCGGAGTCCTGCTATTAAAATATTTTGTTTATTTAATTCATGTGTGTGATTGTGTATTTGGGTGATTGGAAATGCTGCAATTCAGTGCCGTCTTCTAGTCGCCTACCCAACGAATTCGATGTAGCCTTTATCTGCCTTTTTGCGTGGGACGGTGATTTTTTTTTTCCTTAAAGACCTTCTGCATATTTCACTTTCAAAGGTAATTAACGTTCTCTGGAGCAAGCTCCGATTTACAGCTACAGTTTTTAACAGCAAAGGGTGTGTTCGGTCTGCGAGAGTTCTTTCATTTCAGTCGAGTACGCCGGTAAGCGCGCCTGCCGCTTCGGACGGACCGCGTGGCAGCACCGCCACCCCCCCTCCTGCGACGACCGCGCGCTGGGTTGGTGGGAACGCCGCACACATCACAGTGCTCCACGCTGCTTAACACGTCTCTTCCAGTAAACGTGGCAAATTCTTGCAGAAAAGTGGGGTGAAGCGCCCAGGGCGTGAACAGCGGCCATTGCGCACTTTTTGCACTATATAGCGCGACTGCCGGCCGAGAAGTGATTGGGCTAGTCGTAATATACACCATCATTGTTGACAGTTAGTTTGACTGAGGAAGCTTGTTCCGTTATATTTTGTACACACTGTTCCGATTTTCAACCGCCTAATGTAAGGTGACCACTTGTCAGAAGCCTGAGCAACCAGCTTTTGCAGTGCTGACCGCTGCAAGACGTGCAGGAAGAGAGTCAGAGAGGTCCAGGGACGTGTGGAGCCGCGGCGGCGACTGCCGTGGGGAGGGGGGAAGGGGGGGGGGCTGTTCTGCCGATGAGGCCGGCAGGCCAGCGCACCGAGCGGCCTTCTCTCGAAGCAGAGCCCCCGCGTTACTCTGCAGGCATTTCGGAAGCGGTACCGCAGGCTTCTGGCGATCCGAGCGCTGTCGGCAGATCGTTTTACGTTAACGAATCAAAGGCAATGTGCTGCAGATCCGCACATCCACAGCGCCACGAACCCGAAACGGCTACTACACGACACAGGCACGCTATTCTTCGCAGCATCGAAAAGTGCGTTTAGATACATAATACTGCTCACATTTCGCTAACAACATGTTTCAAACCATGCATTATAACGACAGGATATTTGAGTGTGTTCTGGAGACTATCATGAATGTCGTATTACACTACTGTCCATTAAAATTACTACACCACGAAGATGACGTGCTACAGACGCGAAATTTAACAGACACGGAGAAGTTGCTGTGATATGCAAATGATTAGCTTTTCAGACCATTCACACAAGGTTGGCGCCGGTGGCGACACCTACAACGTACTGACATAAGGAAAATTTCCAACCGATTTCTCATACACAAACAGCAGTCGACCGGCGTTACCTGGTGAAACGTTGTTGTGATGCCTCACGTAAGGAGCAGAAATGCCCTACCATCACGTTTCCCACTTTGATAAAGGTCGGATTGTAGCCTATAGCGATTGCGGTTTATCGTATCGCGGCATTGATGCTCGCGTTGGTCGAGATCCAATGACTGTTAGCAGAATACGGAATTGGTGGTTTCAGGAGGATAATACGGAACGCCGTGCTGGATCCCAACGGCCTCGTATCACTAGCAGTCGAGATGACAGGCATCTTATCCGCATGGCTGTAACGGATCGTGCAGCCACGTCTCGATCCCTGAGTCAACGGATGGGGACGTTTGCAAGACAACAACCATCTGCACGAACAGTTAGACGACGTTTACAGCAGCATGGACAATCAGTTCGGAGACCGTGGCTGCGGTTACCCTTGATGCTGCATCACAGACAGCAGCGACTGCGATGGTGTACTCAACGATGAACCTGGGTGCACGAATGGCGAAACATCATTTTTTCGGATGAATCCAGGTTCCGTTTACAGCATCATGATCCTCGCGTCCGTGTTTGGCGACACCGCGGTGAACGCACATTGGAAGCGTGTATTCGTCATCGCTATATTGGCGTACCACCGGGCGTGATGGTATGGGGTGCCATTGGTTACACGTCTCGGTCACCTCTTGTTCGCATTGACGGCACTTTGAACAGTGGACGTTACATTTCAGATGTGTTACGACCCGTGGCTCTACCCTCCATTCGTTCTCTGCGAAACCCTACATTTCAGCAGCATAATGCACGACCGCATGTTGCACGTCCTGTACGGGCCTTTCTGGATACAGAAAATATTCGACTGCTGCCCTGGCCAGCACTTCCTCGCGATCTCTCACCAATTGAAAAAGTCTGGACAACGGTGGCCGAGCAACTGGCTCGTCACAACACGCCAGTCACTACTCTTGATGAACATGTGGTATCGTGTTGAAGCTACATGGGCAGCTGTACCTGTACACGCCATCCAAGCTCTGTTTGACTGAATGCCCAGGCGTATCAAAGCCGTTATTACGGGTAGAGGTGGTTGTTCTGGGTACTGATTTCTCAGGATGTATGCACCCAAATTCCGTGAAAATGTAATCACTTGTCAGTTCTGGTATAATATATTTGTCCAATGAATACCCGTTTATCATCTGCATTTATTCTTGGTGTAGCTATTTTAGTGGCCTGTAGTGTATGTCATTTGATTCCCATTAACATTGACATCATGTTTTCGATTTTACGTTAGGAATATAGATTAGGAATGGTGTGTACTACCACATTGTACAAATACATCTACGAAAGGGACGCGAAGAATTGTTTAAAAGAGTGTCAAAGAGTAAGAAGATGTGTAGAATGTGGTTGTAGCCCGCTCCTAGAGATCCAGACGATGAAGGAGCCTACTTCGCTATGTGATACTGGGTCTTAAAAACGAAGTTTAAAAAACGCCTTTCGAGAGCGTGTGACGAGTGCAGCTTTTTGAAGCTCATCATAGTTCGTAACATGCATCTGGCGAATCAAAATGTTTCACGTTATGGTGGTATAATTTAAAAATATCAGTGTTGTTAAGAATTCGATCACAGATAAATACCTGTGACAAGCATTCGAAGTAATTTAAGCTGTGCTCGTAACATTCCTGTCAAACCAGACACTCCGAAATCGCCACGTATTCAGAAGAAAATGCTGAATTAAATGTGACAAGAAAAAGAAATTAAATATCACTGTCAGCAGCTTCATCTCTAACAATTTCACCTTTCCTTTTTTCAAACATACAGAAGATACTCATTACTGAGAAAGCGCGCTGTTACATGTAAATAACAACGGATATTGCCGAAAAATACTTAACTTTCACGAATAACAAAGTCTTAGAATGTGTTACAAACACGAAGAGGACAATGTGACATCGAAGCGCGACGTGAACCTGCGACCTTCAGCAGCACAGCCGCTCCTTGCCCACGTGGCGACGGCAGCTGCCACGCAGCAGTCCTCTGCTGCTGGTGATTCAGAGGAAGGGACACGCGGGCTGCCTAACGATGCGGCCGCGAGCCGTAAACCTGTCAACTTCCTTGCCATTGTTACGTAAAAGCTATAAGATCGCCGTCGGTTTGTACGGCGTGAAACGACTGAAAGCAAACATCCTGCAATAAATGTTTCGATACTCAATAACTGTATCATTTGCGGAAAAAAGCACGCGAAGTCACTTGTAATTTCAGCTAACTCCCGTGTAATATACGTCGTCTTGAAATTTAATGATTTTTAAACTCTTAATTACATAAAAATAACAGTTATTTTGTGAGAATATTTATCGAATATGTTTTTTTTTATTCTGTCACAATCATTCACAGTAACAACAATACAAACCATATTTGTAACAAAGGAAAACAGTCTATTATGAACTCGCTTTCCACTTGGAAGCCTTCTGGTGATCCTTCAGTAAAACATATCACAAAATCCGAAGCTAAAACGAATGAGTAATTCAAAAATAACAAATTCTAGCTGTAAATTATGGCGCCAAACGAGACCTAACCACATCCCAGTACAATTGTCGGAAAATCGGCGGGAAGCCCGATCGGTTATACGTCTCACAAGCTTACAGAATAGCGACGCAAGATGAACAACCGAAAATGACGTCGCCGCCGAGGCTAACCTAGCGCACCGATCTGTATGAGCGTTATGTACAGAACAGGGTCGCACTGCCGCTGAGCTGAGCTGGGTTTTTCGGTAGGGGATTGTTCGCAGCTAGTGATCTAGTGGCTAGCGTTGTTGTCTCTGGATCACAGGGTCCCAGGTTCGATTCCCGGCCGGGTTGGGGAATTTCTCTGCCTGGGGACTGGGCGTTTCTGTTGTCCTCTTCATTTCATCATCATCATCATCATTTGTGACAGTGGCTAGATTGGACTGTGAAAAAAAATATTAGGCAGTGTAAAAATTGGGACATGGTACGTGTTGTGTTGACCGCGCAGTTGAGCGCCCCACAAACCAAACACCATCATCAGCAGAGGATCCGTGGCGTGCACAGCTCGATCGAGGTGGTATCACAAGTTATCGACTGTGTTTAAGCCCGGGGAGTAGGATGGGCAGCAGGGTGCTGTATACTGATACAGGTGCTTTCTGAACGACCTGTGTACCGCTGCAAGCTGTGTGACGGGGTGCGCTGTCATACTACTGGACGCTGTGGCGGCAAGGGAAAACGAACTGTATGCAGGGGTGAACAGGACGGCCACATATTTCCTTCCATCCACTGCGCCTTCCAGAATAACGAAATCAGCCGGGGAGTGCCAGGAACTCATTCCATCGGACCACAGCGCCCCCTTCTCCGGCCCGGACCCTTCCGACAACTGTTGCTGGGTGTTCGCTTTCAGTCGTTTCACGCCGTATAAGCCAACGGCCATCTGCCCGGTGAAGTACGAAACGTGACTGTCGTGTCGCCGCCGCTCAGTCGCGGTACTGGCCAGCAGATTCCAGCCTTCGTTGCTGGTGGACAGCTGTCAGTTAAGGCGGAAAGTATTTTCCCCATTAGGAAGAGTAATTTACTCTGATGTTTCCCGAGAGTTATGGACTTTAAGGTGTCTCTCTACTGTCTAGTATACTACACTAGTGTCCAAAATTAAAGCAAGCGGAAATTTTGCAAGGCTGCCTTTGTTTTGCCACAAGACAGTATAAACAGGTAAAGTGGAAACAACACAAAGTACACAGAACGGGATCAACTGCAATATACAGAACGGAAGACAAATACGTTCTTCGTTTTTTCTTCTGTTAAATGAACGGATTTGCACACACATTCTGACTGTTGTGACTTGGCAAGACAGCCAAGTCAGTATGAGAGGAAGCCGAAAGGCACGCTTTAAGCTCACGCAGGCTGGCGTGAGGTCTGGAACATTACAAGGAAATTAGAACTTAGAAAAACGGACGCAGTTGCTGTAATACTTAACTTTAATCCATAATTGTAGAACATCGCTCTTGATTGTACATGCTTCGTAAGATAAATATCAAATGCTATGGCGCCTTGCTAGGTCGTAGCAAATGACGTAGCTGAAGGCTATGCTAACTATCGTCTCGGCAAATGAGAGCGTATTTTGTCAGTGAACCATCGCTAGCAAAGTCGGCTGTACAACTGGGGCGAGTGCTAGGAAGTCTCTCTCTAGACCTGCCGTGTGGTGGCGCTCGGTCTGCAATCACTGACAGTGGCGACACGCCGGTCCGACGTATACTAACGGACCGCGGCCGATTTAAAGGCTACCACCTAGCAAGTGTGGTGTCTGGCGGTGACACCACACTGACAACTGGTTAATGTGCTCAGTATGGGTTGCGACCACCTCTGCCATCAATGCAGGCCTGTGTAGCACTGGGACGTACTCTGAATGATGTCTTCAGTCTCATGTTGAGGCAGAAGCGGCCGTTCTTTCTGCAGCGCTGCAGGCGAGTCTTGGAGAGTGGTCGGTGGATGCAGCCCGCCTCCCTAGTGCATCTAAGGGATTCAAATCGGGAGAGAGAGCAGACCACGCCATGCATGCGTTGTCTTGTGTTTGCTAAGAAACGTCGACCACCTGTGTTCTGTGAGGTCGAGCATTGCCGTCCGTCAGTACGAGGTCCGGGCCCACAGCATCTCGCAACAGCCCCACGTGGGGTCCCCAGGTCTCCTCACGGTAGCTGACAGCAGTTAAACCTTGCCGATGCACCCGTACAATTTCACGACTTCATTCGAGAGGTCAACGTAGTCCCTGTCCACACCATTAGGGATCCTCCTCGATATCGGTCTCTTTCCATAATGTTTGGCTCCAAAAATCCTATCTTAATCCGTGGAGAATCACTCTCCGGATCAAATCAGGACTCATTTGTGGAAAGAATATTGGCCTACCGTTCGACGGACCAGGTGGCCTATTGGTGGCTCCACTCTAGACGTTGCGTTCTGTGAAGACACGCCAGGGGTAAACAGACAGCAGGTCTCAGACAATAGAGGCCACTCTGCCGGAGCCTTCTGTACACCGTTTGCCTCCATACACCACGTCCAGTGGATGCTGCGAGGTCAGATGCCGGATGCCGTGGAGTACTAAGACGGTACCGCCGTGGCCTTAAAGCCAAACAACAGTCCACTCTTTCCGGTCTCCGGGATACGGTTCCGGTCTCTGTACACTGTCACCACATCCGAGAATCGGCAGAACTATTCGAGATAATCCGTCGGGCCACGACAGTTCGCTTCTGCCCTGCTTCCATTCTTCCTGTGGCCCCCAGTGCAGAGTCTGGTGGGTAGGCGAGTTCTCTGTGACCGCGACTGAGGATGTGGGGCTACCTGGCCAACACAAACACTGGCTCGTCTGATAAACGCCCTGACGCCATCGTTGGCGTGGGTGTCCGCTGACCGAAATGCCATCTTCCGTGCAGAACACGATCGTAACCACATCTGTTGACAGTTAGTAAGAGACAGGACGGGGAAATAGCACTTTGTTGCTTTAATTTTGAACACGAGTGTATGTATAAAACCAACTGTGTGTGTGTGTGTGTGTGTGTAAGAGAGAGAGATGGCGGGGGAGAATGCTTATTTACTGAATTAAAAGCTGTTTCTTCGACTATGTAATTGACAGTGATCTATTCACGAGGACAGTGCAATGATTTTATTTCAAACACCGGCACTGCCTCAGCTGTACATTGTGTATACCCGTTACTGAGATCCCTTGCACACGCAGATACCTTGAGCTTGATCGCCTCAGACCCATACGACCCTGTGACGCAACTGGAGCTTAGTACGGCCGTAACATACTGCGTCTGGGCGTGCAGCAGTTTCCGCAACGGTCGGAAGGCGCACGGCCACTGCAAACTGTTTTCCATCGTAACCGCTGGTGTTACGTTAGGCTCTCATTTCCTTCGTTCTAGGTTTCCCATAACAGTTTCACTAATGAGAAAAAAATTTAATTAAGGACTTCCGCTACATAAACCGCTCTAATGACGACAAATCCATTAAGGGAAGCAGCCGTAGAATTTAGATTGACTATAAAGACGATGCTGCCATGCTTCATTAATTATTAATTCCAAGTTCCGATCAGACATTTTCGCTTTAATATCTCGGCAATATGATGCGCACCACGTTTAGTTGTCTGCAAGTTATGCGGGGGTGAGGAATTGGGGGGCGGGGGGGGGGGGGGGACGCAAGGCAGAGAGAGAGAGAGAGAGAGAGAAGATGTGCAATGTTCAAAACCTATCTGAATACCGAATGCTTCGAATCGGTGGAGAAACTTTGTGGGACGTAGCTTCTATCATGTACAAACGGCCTTCGCTACAGGACCGAGACCATCTGTCCAATTGCAGAGTGAGGATACGGGTACATATAACACTCTTGAAACTCTGAAGGTAGCAGGGATGAAATACAGGGGGCGACAGAATATTTACAACTCGTACAAAAACCAGATGGTAGTTACAAAAGTTGAAGGCCACGAAAGAGAAGCAGTTGCGCAGCACAGAGTGAGACAAGTTTGTAGTGCATCCCGGATGTTTTGACACTGCACACTGAGCTAGTAATAATGCACACCAAGGAGATGGTTCAAATGGCTCTGAGCACTATGGGACTTAACATCTGTGGTCATTAGTCCCCTAGAACTTAGAACTACTTAAACCTAACTAACCTAAGGTCATCACACACATCCATGCCCGAGGCCGGATTCGAACCTGCGACCGTAGCAGTCCCGCTGTTCCGGACTGAGCGCCTAGAACCGCTAGACCACCGCGGCCGGCACACCAAGGAGAAATTTAGAGAGAGAGAGAGAGAGAGAGAGAGAGAGAGAGAGAGAGAGAGAGTTAAAGTTCAGGGAAGAGAAATAAGAACTTTGACGTTTGTCGGTAACATTGTAATTGTGTCAGAGGCGAGAAAGGACTTGCGAAAGTAGTTCAACGGAGTCGAGAGGGTCTTGAAAGAAGGATAGAAAATGACATGACCAAACGCAAACCAGCGTAATGGGATGTAGACGTGTTAAATCGGGCAGTGCTCATGGAGATTAGGAAATAATACACTGAAAGTAGTAGATGAGTTTTGCTATCTGGGCAGCAGATAACTGACGATATCTGAAATATAGAGGACCTGAAAAGCAGACTGGCCTATAACAGGAAAAGCTGTTCTGAAACATTAATTAATTACACTACTGGCCATTAAGATTGCTACACCACGAAGATCACGTGCTACAGACGCGAAATTTAACCGACGGGAAGAAGATGCTGTGATATGCAAATGATTAGGTTTTCAGAGCATTACCACAAGGATGGCGCCGGTGGCGACACCTACAACGTGCTGACACGAGGAAAGTTTCCAACCGATTTCTCATACACAAACAGCAGCTGACCGGCGTTGCCTGGTGAAACGTTGTCATGCCTCGTGTAAGGAGGAGAAATGCGTACCATCACGTTTCCGACTTTCATAAAGGTCGCATTGTAGCTTATCGCGATTGCTGTTTATCGTATCGCGACATTGCTGCTCGCGTTGGTCTAGATCGAATGACTGTTAGCAGAATACGGAATTGGTGGGTTCAGGAGGGTAATATGGAACGCCGTGCTGGATCCCAACGGCCTCGTATCACTAGCAGTCGAGATGACAGGCATCTTATCCGCATGGCTGTAGCGGATCGTGCAGCCACGTCTCGATCCCTGAGTCAACAGATGGGGACGTTTGCAAGACAACAGCCATCCGCACGAACAGTTCGACGACGTTTGTAGCAGCATGGACTATCAGCTCGGAGACCGTGGCTGCGGTTACCCTTGATGCTGCATCACAGACAGGAGCGCCTGCGATGCTGTATTCGACGGCGAACCTGGGTACACGAATGGCGAAACGTCATTTTTTCAGATGACTCCAGGTTATGTTTACAGCATCACGATGGTCGCATCCGTGTTTGGCGACATCGCGTTGAACGCACATTGGAAGCGTGTATTCGTCATCGCCAGGCTGGCATATCACCCGGCGTGATGGTATGGGGTGCCATTGGTTACACGTGTCGGTCACCTCTTGTTCGCATTGACGGCACTTTGAACAGTCGACGTTACATTTCAGATGTGGTACAACCCGTGGCTCTACCCTTCATTCAATCCCTGTAAAACGTTGCATTTCAGCAGGATAATGGACGACCGCATGTTGCAGGTCCTGTACGGATCTTTCTGGATACAGAAAATGTTCGACTGCTGCCCTGGACAGCACATTCTCCAGATCTCTCATCAATTGGAAACGTCTGGTCAATGGTGGCCGAGCAACTGGCTCGTCACAGTACGCCAGTCACTACTCTTGATGAAGTGTGGTATCGTGTTGAAGCTGCGTGGGCAGCTGTACCTGTACACGCCATCCAAGCTCTGTTTGACTCAATGCCCAGGCGTATCGCGGCCGTTATTACGGCCAGAGGTGGTTGTTCTGGGGACTTATTTCTCGGGATCTATGCACCCAAATTGCGTGAAAATGTAATCAGATGTAAATTCTAGTATAATATATTTGTCCAATGAATACCAATTTATCATCTGCATTTATTCTTGGTGTAGCATTTTTAATGGCCAGTGGTGTATTTATTAATACCGAATATACGCTGTCCATTCCCATTAACGTGAGCATCTGTTAGAAGCAGTGTGGAGCCCTGCCAGAGGAGCAGGAAGAGGGTCAGCGAGGTAGTGGAAGGCAGCGACAGGGCTGCGAAGCCACGCCGAGGGGGTCCCACACACTGCCGGCCGGTTCAAGTCCGGGGAGTCTGGTGGGCCGGGCAGGACGGCAGAGTCGCCCTGGTGCTCTTCCAGCCACGCACTTGCACTGCCAGCTGTGCGGCACGTTGCGTTGTCCTGCTGGTAGATGCCGTCGTGCCAAGGGAAAACAAAAGCTTCGTGTAGAGGTAGACGTGATCCCGAAGGCGTTTATCCATTGTGCCTTCCGGAATAACGAGAGTAGTCAGGGAATGCCACGAAATCATTCTCTACACCACAACGCACCCTCTTCGTTGCTCGGTGTTTGCTTTTAGCCGTTTGACGCCATACACGCCAATGGAGCATAAAATGTGATTCATCTGGAAAAGGTCACCTGACGCCACTCACTGCAAGTCCAGTTGCGCGGTATGTAAAGAAACTGGTTCTCTAAAAGCTTTTAAATAATAAAACATGACCTATAGAAGGAATCTGATTACCCCTGTTAGTCATGAACGGAAAAAAAATAAATTAGGTAATTCAGTACAATTATTATATAGATGCGATAAATCACTTTAATGGGGGACAAATGAATGATTAATTAAAGTAGACCAGCAAAAGTAAAAACAAATTATTGTAGGGCCTACATAGACATCCCACATCTGTTGGATGCCCACGAAATACGTAATTTTGTTTTGAAGCTGACAGCCAATGAGAAAATAGGTGCAGTTTTCAAGCAGTAATGGCGGACAGTATCAGCTGGTAATATACGTAATTTTATGGTAGCTAATTTTACTACACAAAAATAAAATATGTACTCCCTCCAAAAGAAGTTACAAACAAACATTAAAATAAAATTACAATGAGCAGCAGAAATTATTAATTGAACTTTAATTTGGCGGGCTTTCAACACTGTCAACAAGACGAAATAATGGAAAGAATATTAATTGGGACTAAACAGAATTGAGATATTGTGACAGTATTTTTAAAATAGTTAATTCAACTGCAATTGTCTTTAATTTTGAAATGAGAGAGAGCGTAACAATTTTCTTTCAATGTCTTAACTGTTGCTGCAGGCAGTGCGATGACGCCAGTGGCGGTCCGCGCGGACGATGTGGGAAGTGAATCCTAGTTCCTCGTGGATGGATCCTTCTGTTTCATTAATACTCCAGTTACGGCGGTGCTTCACGTCTCCGTTGTAGTCGAGTCGGCTGGCAGCACTGCCGCGATAATAATAGTTCCAGTGTGTGCGTTGTCGTTACGCGCGCGACGTTCCATTACTAAAAGTTTGTTAATCACGTGTTGCGGGTAGGTCGGATTTATGCAATGTCTATAGTATTTACGATATATATCCGGTTAATGCCACTCGCACAGTTCTTTCACCGTGTTGCCACAGGAAAACAGTCACATGTGTTTATCACTATAACAGTCCATTAAACATCAGTTCAATTTACGTCGTCGTCTTTAAGACAGTTTGGACGATATAGTAAATGTTTCTTGATCAAATCACAGCACTGTTATTTTACTTAATATTTTGGTTTGTTCCACTTTCACGCAGTTCTAACAGCTAGTGTCTCCACACGACAATGGTGTCTGATTCATGGCTAATTGTCACAAGTTCACACAGTTTGTAAACTCGTCACCGCAAACACTCGATATACTTTTCAGGTTTTACTGTTCACTTAATAATGCACGATAACCTATTAACACAGCGGACGCACTAATTAATTGTTCCTCAGCGTATCACCGTCTTTCACGCCGAACTTTGCCACGTTTTTCCACCCCCGAACCGGCCGCGTACCACAACAAGTCGCACGCTCTCTATCGATAGTCGTTCGCTCTCTCTCTCTGACACAGTACTTCTCCTAGCCTAACCAAAGATTTACAAAGCATAAAGAACCAGAACATTCATATTCGTACAATGTGAAATATAAAACAGTAGCAGAATGAATGAAGAAACAATGTGACGTATTAACAAATAAAGAATAGTTGAAATAAATGATACGTACTTACTGTGACAAGGTAATGCACAAAAGAAAAAAAAATATTATCGACTTCCGGGGAAAGCCATGTCTTTACAGGTAGTGGCGCCCAAATTGCAGCCTTCGTCGCAGGTGCATTTAAGCAGGCTCCCTCTCCAGAGGCCTGCACGCAGCCACTTTTGGTCGAGGAGCCCCCCGGTCCGGCTGGGCGATCAGTGGCTCAGTGGCTGTGCGTCCGCCAGCCCGCAGGCATCTCTTCAGCCGTCGTTCACCGTTGTTTGTGTCGCCTCGGCATCCATTTCGGATAGTGCCAATTGGCCCCGTACGGTAGACTTGGACCACGGTAGCACTCGAACAGTTTAGAAACTCAGCCATCCTGGAAATGCTACCAGCTGTGGCCGAGAAGCCAATAACCGTGACCTTTTGGACGTCAGATAAACCAGTCCTCCGTTCCTGTATTGCGACGACGACTGTACTACCCTCCACTGCCAGTGCTGCCACCTCCCGTCTGTGAGTGGTTATTGCACACTGACGTCGCAAACAGGCCGTGGTCACATTAATGTGACTCGACCGTGTATTAAATGCTTATCTATTACGACGTTTTTTGGAAAACAAAAATCTTCTTTACGGAAGAGACCCGGTTTCCGCAAACGAAGATTTAGCAAAACTCTGCACGGCCTGTTCTTCCACGAAATCGACAGCCCCGTAGACAACGGGGCTCAGGTGGGCTCTGCGTTCCTTGCCTTTAGGGAGGCATTTCGTACTGTGAAGAGAATACGAGCTCATCCAGCATGGAAACAGATTTGTGAGCGGATTGACGAGTCTGTAAGCAACACCTCTCAGTGCTTCATTCTTAACGGGGCCAAGTGAACAGACGTAAAGGTAGTGGAGCAGCCCAAGGGCACCTTACAGGGACGTCACTGTTTACAGCATATACCGGATGATCAAAAAGTCAGTATAAATTTGAAAACAGAATAACCCGCGGAATAATGTAGATAGAGAGGTACAAATTGACACACATGCTTGGAATGACATGGGATTTTATTAGAACCTAAAAAATACAAACGTTCAAAAAATGTCCAACAGATGGCGCTTCATCTGATCAGAATAGCAATAATTAGAACAAAGTAAGACAAAGCAAAGATGATGTTCTGTACAGGAAATGCTCAATATGTCCACCATCATTCCTCAACAATAGCTGTAGTCGAGGAATAATGTTGTGAACAGCACTGTAAAGCATGTCCGGAGTAACGGTGAGGCATTGGCGTCGGATGTTGTCTTTCAGCATCCCTAGAGATGTCGGTCGATCACGGTACACTTGCGACTTCAGGTAACCCCAAAGCATGACGAAAGTGGCGGCTGAGCACACGATCATCATGAAACGACGCGCGCTAACAATATGTCGCGTCTAACAATATGGAGCGCCATCCTGCATAAACATTGTACGTTCCAGCAGGTGTTTATCAGCCAGGCTGGGGATGATGCGATTCTGTAACATGTCGGCGTACCCCTCACCCGTCACGGTAGCAGTTACAAAACCAGAATCACGCATTTCCTCGAAGAGAAAAGGCCCGATAACGGTAGATGTGGTAAATCACACCCATACCGTGAGTTTCTCGTCGTGCAAAGGAGTTTCCACAACAGTTCTGGGATTCTCGATAGTCCAAATTCTGCAGTTGTGGGCGTTGACAGACCCTCTGAGCGTGAAATGAGCTTCGTCGGTCCACAACACGTTACTCAACCAATCGTCATCTTCCGCCATCTTTTGAAACGCCCACACCGCAAATGCCCTCCGCTTCACTAAATCGCCAGGTAGCAGTTCATGATGTCGATGGATTTTCTACGGATAGCATCGGAAGGTACGCCTCAGTGCCAACCAAACAGTAGTGTATGGAATGCCGGTGCGACGTGCGACTGCACGAGCGCTGACTTCCCCGTGCATAGACGAACCCTCCGCAGTCTCCATTTCTTCCTGAACTGTCTCAGCAGCATTACGCCTTCTGGTCGGTCAGCCACTACGGGGTCTATCGTCTAAACAACCCGTGGCTTTGAACTTCGAAATCATTCTCACCACAGCTGCATTTGTCAACACACCTTTACCCGTTCGAATCCCCTTCCTATGGCGATAGGATCGTAACGCTGAACTAGCACATTCCCCATTCTGATAATACAGCTTCACTAAAAGCGGCTTTTCAGGTAACGTCAACATGCTGCGACTGCTGGTGCATCTCATTCTCTAATTACAGCTCCTTTTGTACACGATTGTCATGCGCAGTCTGTGGTGTCACCGCCAGACACCACAGTTGCTAGGTGGTAGCCTTTAAATCGGCCGCGGTCCGTTAGTATACGTCGGACCCGCGTGTCGCCACTGTCAGTGATTGCAGACCGAGCGCCGCCACACGGCAGGTCTAGAGAGACTTCTTAGCACTCGCCCCAGTTGTACAGCCGACTTTGCTAGCGATGGTTCGCTGACAACTTACGCTCTCATTTGCCAAGATGATAGATAGCATAGCCTTCAGCTACGTCATTTGCTACGACCTAGCAAGGCGCCATTATCATTTGCTATTTATCTTGTGATGCATGTACCGTCAGACCGATGTTCACCAATTGTGGATTAACGTTAAGTATTCCAGCAGCTACGTACCTTATTGGCTATATTAATTACCTTGTCCTGTTCCAGACCTCACGCCAGCCGGCGTGAGCTTAAACGCGTGCCTTTCGGCTTCACCTCGTAGTGGCTTGGCTGTCTTGCCAAGTCACAACACAGTCACTGACGTTTTGCTGTCCAGCGCCATCTGTCGGATTTTTGTGAACTTAGTTTTCTTTTTTGGTTCTAATAAAACTCCATGTCATTCCAAGCATGAGTGTCAATTTTTACCTCTCTATCTACATTATTCCGTGGTTTATTAAGTTTTCAAATTTATACTGACTTTTTGGTCACCAATGATGTGGTGGCTGTTTTGGGATGCTCCATGAGGCTCTCCTCAGTTGATTCTATTGTCTATAGGAAATTGGCAATGCCATAAGTCTGTAGCGAAACGGGGAAAGGCCTACAGGAGATAAATGAGCTGTCATTGGGCAGCGCCTTTTTCACACGATATTTTGCGAACCATGGATGAAGGGTATCAGACGGATGCCATATTCCTTTACTTAAGGGAAGGGTTTGACTCGGTGCTCCACTGCAGACTCCTAACTAAGGTACGAGCATATGGCATTGGTTCCCAAACATATGAGTGGCTCGAAGACTTCTTAAATAATAGAACCCAGTACGTTGTCCTCGATGGTGAGTGTTAATCGGAGGTGAGGCTATCATCTGGAGTGCCCCAGGGAAGTGTGGTAGGTCCGCTGTTGTTTTCTATCTACATAAATGATCTTTTGGATAGGGTGGATAGCAATGTGCGGCTGTTTGCTGATGATGCTGTGGTGTACGGGAAGGTGTCGTCGTCGAGTGACTGTAGGAGGATACAAGATGACTAGGACAGGATGTGTGATTGGTGTAAAGAATGACAGCTACCTCTAGGTGTAGATAAATGTAAATTAATGCAGATGAATAGGAAAAAGAATCCGGAAATGTTTGAATACTCCATTAGTAGTGTAGCGCTTGACACAGTCACGTCGATCAAATATTTGGGCGTAACACTGCAGAGCGATATGAAGTGGGACAAGCATGTAATGGTAGTTGTGGGGAAGGCGGATAGTCGTCTTCGGTTCATTGGTAGAATTTTGGGAAGATGTGGTTCATCCGTAAAGGGGACCGCTTATAAAACACTAATACGACCTATTCTTGAGTACTGCTCGAGCGTTTGGGATCCCTATCAGGTCGGATTGAGGGAGGACATATAAGCAATTCAGAGACGGGCTGCTAGATTTGTTACTGGTTGGTTTGATCATCACGCGAGTGTTACGGAAATGCTTCAGGAACTCGGGTGGGAGTCTCTGGAGGAAAGGAGACGTTCTTTTCGTGAATCGCTACTGAGGAAATTTAGAGAACCAGCATTTGAGGCTGACTGCAGTACAATTTTACTGCCGCCAACTTACATTTCGCGGGAAGACCACAAAGATAAGATAAGAGAGATTAGGGCTCGTACAGAGGCATATAGGCAGTCATTTTTCCCTCGTTCTGTTTGGGAGTGGAACAGGGAGAAAAGATGCTGGTTGTGGTACGAGGTACCCTCCACCACTCACCGTATGGTGATTGCGGAGTATGTATATAAATGTAGATGTAGATGTAGATGTGGGATTAGCAGAGGAGTTAGAAGACATGGGAAGATGTTTGGCACGTATGTGACGGGATCATTTAGTTGGTGCGAGAGCATTACGGAGATGCTCGACACACTACAGTAGCTGGTCCTACACCAGGGGCATTGTGGAGCAAAGAGAAAATTTCTTCTCGAATTCTGAGAGGGTACTTTCTGGAAAGAGTCGGGCAAGACACTACTAAGTCTACAATTTTGTTTCCGTCATTTTTCCAATAGATCTCAGTAGCGGCAGATGGTCGTGTATAGCTCAGGCATTTTTCACCATAACGCCATCAAAGTATTAGTCGATTTGTAATTGTACCATAAACTTACACTCGATTGAATATGTCAACTTACGAGCTCAATACTCGTCAATTGCGGAAAAGTTTTACATTTGTGCTTTAACACGAAGAAATGTACGGCTGAGGGTCGGCTGTGGTGAGGCGCATGTTTGTGAAACAGTGAGTAGCAAACGGTTTCGACACTTCCAGGAGAGTGATTTCGACTTTCGGGGGTGCTGAAAAAACAACGCAGCAGATCGTTATCGAAAGCAATTCGTGGATTTGAGCTGAACACTGAAAGGCAAATAGCCACAAGAAAGGACAGACATGAGGAGGTGACCTTGACACCGTGGAAGTGCAAGGAGGGCCAGCACGTACCTGGAGACGCTGGAACGCCACCTGCCGTATTCTCCAGACGCTGCTCCCTGTACAGGACTACCACCTTTTTCGATCAGTGGCACACGTCCTGGCTGACCAGAACTTCTGGTCATACGAACAAGTGCAAAATAGGATCGATTCGTGGATCTCCGCAAAATACGTCTGAACCGTGAAAATTTACTTTCAAAATCTATTCTTAAAGAATTTACTTTATTTACTAGCGATTCATCAGGAACATTAACACACTGTGTGAGCGTGGAAGTAGTTGCCAAGGAATAACTCGTGGAAACAAATTAAATGTCAATCAATGGAAATTTTATTCATAAAAGCCTTTCCAAAAACTGATTAAAATTTATAAGCAGAAAAGCACCCTCGAAATATCAAGTTACAATTTAACAAATGTGAATTTTATTCCTAAAAGCCTTTTCAATACCGATTTAAAATTACAATCAGAATGCACCCTCGCAATATCAAGTTACAATTATTCACAGGTAGAATAAAATAATTTTTTGTTACAGTTGGACCCTTCGGTCAGAGAACCTTGCCGCTCCCTTTTGGCACGGCCGTAGTCACGACCGCTCACAACGACCTCTGAAAAACTACACTGGTGCAAATCTGCAACACACACCAGATTACTTTAAACTAAACAATTTAACAACTCACACAAACACATCAACTATGCACCCCGTAAGAGGGATGGAAATGGTGCAAACACTCACACTAAGAAATGATTTGCCACCGAAAGTGCAATTTGTTTTTAAAAGGACTCTTACGGTGGAAGGGTGGCAACTTTATAAAAATGACTATTTAAATAAAACCCATGAAATTCAGACTTACATAAAGTGTACAACATGCTCTACATTACACTTGTACCCCCTCGCAAGATGATAGGCAAGACAAAAACATATTCCAGGAATTCGGCCCTTACCTTAATTCTATAAATTCGTTAACACCGAATCCGACAAACATGACAGAGGCAGCTATTAACGTATGGCAGATTGACAGGGGGGGGGGCTTACAAAACAACCCGAACCGCAGATTGCTGTGAACCTCCCCAATTCCACAAGGGAAAAACGGACCACCCAATTCACAAATAACCACCTTCCCGCGGGTGGGCAAACGGAGAAGAATGGTGGGACGACCCCAAAACAAAGCGGCTGGTGACCTCACCAAGGAAACAAGTAGAATTTAACAAGTAAATGAAACAACATATCACCAATCACTTAACTTCAAATAAACAGCGATTTCTGGAGAAGACCTGGCGCAGCACCCCCAACGCTCTGCCAGTTTCTTCAACGGACGCAGGAAGGCGCGCCGATCTCCCGTCTCACGGCGTCGCAGCTCGCACCGGCCAGACCGACGTCGTGGTTTGACTCCTGCTGCTCTCGTGTCGGCCGCGAAGCCACTACCCCTCGCTATACGGCGCGCCGACGCTCAAGGCGGGCAAGTCATCTCGTGTCTCAGTGCGCGACCGACCAACCGATCGATCCAACCGCCAATGACCATTGCTTGAGCCAAACTCGAGCAGGCTGGCGGCCTAACGCGCAGACTCAGATGCAGGAACTCAGCCCCGACCGGGCGACCACTCGCTGAGTTCTCTTACTGGCGGAGTGGCAAGGCACTCATTTTCTGACTTAAAGTTTGATCCAAACGACAGACATACTCGCACTCCGACGACAGACAGACACTGACTGCCCCACACTGAGCCGTCTGACCCACTGACCAGACTCGCCTCGACTGACCGACTCTCCTGGATGACCGACTGCCTCCGACTGACTGACTGACTGACTGACTGACCCACTGGCGAGCTGATAGCGCCCCTTAAACGCACGTGAACAGGCAACCTTTCGCCTTTCCCACCAGAGGGAGACACCAAAGCTGCGACTGCCACAGCGGCGCCACCGCCAGAAACGGAGGGCGACTGCCTCACACTACGCGCTGCTCTTCAAAACAGCGAATTTTCCCACTGAGTGAGTTTCCTGGGCCAGGCGCTGACTGCGAAAGCAATCCGTCTCGCCGTCGAGCCGCCGCTGGCAGGACGTCGACCTCCAGCTCCAGCAGCTGCGACTGCCACAGCGGCGCCACCGCCAGAAACGGAGGGCGACTGCCTCACACTACGCGCTGCTCTTCAAAACAGCGAATTTTCCCACTGAGTGAGTTTCCTGGGCCAGGCGCTGACTGCGAAAGCAATCCGTCTCGCCGTCGAGCCGCCGCTGGCAGGACGTCGACCTCCAGCTCCAGCAGCTGCCAGATCCGGACCTACACCGTTCGTGGCCCCCGCATTGAATATGTGTAGCCTCTGGCGCTGTGACCAGAAATTTGCAATATGTTTTTTCTCACTGGTAATACACTGGACTTACTTTGTGTGCCCCTTCGGGACTTTAACTTCTGCCCGTCCTCTCAGTACAATCTTTTCCCTGTCCCTTCCACACTTTAATTCTGACACACTTAACATGTGAACACTGGACTTTGGAGCCTGCACTTTACTCTGAAATTTTCAGGCATTCACCTTTCTGATATAATTATTGTTGTTTCAGTATTCAACAAGTGATTTGTTTTCAATTATTGAGTTCGAAACTAACTTCCGCCTGACATGATTGTTTATGTGTGTCACATTAAACTTCATTTTTTTTACCTGAGTATTTTTCCTGGACTGCCTTCGCCAGACATATCAGCTGGTGTAGTGTGGGAAGCTTACACACACCCACACACCTGACCGCCAGCCAGGAATAGCCCCCGGGCCGCTTCGCCGCGCCGCCTTCTTGTCCTCCACCTGCGCCTCTTTCTCTCCCCGGATGGTTCCCACCGCTGCCAGCCAAAGGCACCCACCGCCACTCACTCATTCGCCCAAGGACGCACCTCTGGCGGTGCCGAGACCCAGAGCTACGTAGCTCCCGAAATTACTGAAAACAAAGATGCCAGGCCCGGCCGGAATCCCTGTTCGATTTTACTTTCAGTTCTCTTCGCCATCGGCCCCTTACTGGAGCTCGCACTTATCGCGAGCATACGCTATAGGTTTCGATAACTCCACAGTGTGACAAGAAACGTCGCAGAAATCGTGCCGGTTGTATCTAATAGTGCGGTGGGGGAAATAACGACGTTTCACTGCCAGTTTGACGAGAATAGAGTAACTCTGTACGCCTGTCTATGAGGACTGCTATTAAGGGGAACGCCTAAGACTCATCCTAACCAATACGGCTCGTATTTTGAGATACTGTGGCTCAACACTACTCCGTTTTTGAAAAGATTGCCCTTTAAGGCCGGCCGGGGTGACCGAGCGGTTCTAGACGCTGCAGTCTGGAATCGCGCGACCGCTACAGTCGCCGGTTCGAATCCTGATGTGGTGGATTCTTTTATGTGTATGTCTATTTTTTGTTTGTCTGTTGTCGATGTATTATGCTCGCAGTAAAAGGTCGCAACAACGTGATAAAATTGTCTCTGTTAGTGGTGTTAAAAGAATTACTGTTTGTTACGCGTATGAAGAGTCTTGGGAGAGACGGCTGGATATTTTTAGCAACTATTCATACATGAGGTTGCAGGTTCGAATGCTGTTGTCCATGTCTCTTCCCGTACATGTCGCATTCGATCTGAAACAATTCTGCTATTTCACTACTTCCAGAAATACTAATAAAGGTCGTGACGCTCACCTTTGTTCTCACGAAATAATAACGGTTTATTGTGTCTCTTGTACAATTCTCCACATAAAATCAAAAGAAGCGAACAGAAAACTCTAGTTACCCTTAGTTACGAGTAAACCACAGAGAAGGTAATATACCGAGTTAACGATATAATTATCATAGTCTCTCAGATAACGTCTTTGCCACTTAGCTTTCTCACAGTCGTTTCAGTACATTACATATTTATTACAGTACACTGCGTCGGGTATGGATGTGTGTGATTTCCTTAGGTTAGCTAGTTTTAAGGAGTTCAAAGTTGTATGGGACTGATGACCACGGAAGTAAAAGTCCGATAGTGCTCAGAGCCATTTGAACCCCTCTTTTAAATTTCTTTTTTTTTTTTTTTGCCTCTTTGAGTCGCCAACACGTAATCGACTCAAAAATTGACAGAATCGATAGATAATCGAAAACTAAGCGTCATCGCAGTCCGCCTGCTTAGCTGGGCGGTAACGCGCTCACCTCCCACGCAAGCGGGCTCGGGTTCGATTCCCGGCTGGGCTGGAGACTTTCTGTGCTCGGGACTGGCTGTTGTGCTGTCCTCGCCACAGGCGCGCAAGTCGTCCAGTGTGGCGTCGACTGGAGTAGGACTCGCACTCGGCGGCCGAACGTCCCCGAGCCCGGGCCTCCCAGCCAACGGTGCCGTACGCTCATCTCCATTTCGTCGTCATGTATGGGGTCCACAAATGCACGTTCTCCTGGAAACTAGAAAGGAAACTCCTACGACAATCGCTTGTGTAGCTTAATCTTCTCGTACTGCTTCCTTCGGTTGTCTAACAACCAACCAACATTTGCAAACACAGGCATTTACTAACAACGCTACTATTTCGGTAATAATAGAAAAAGGGCAAGTAGCGGTTAAAAACCATATAAGTTACTTAACTTTTCTTCTCGTCGATGTAGAATTCTTTCGCAAGTATTCTAGTTCGATGATATTTGCATCTGCGGCAGAAATGGCCTGACACGTGTATACCTAAATAGAAGTAAGAAGCAGAATTCTCGTTTTCACTTGTAATTTTTAATGTACGTCAATTTTTTCAGTTCATAACATTTAAAATAACATCTCAGAATTTGTTAAAACCGTTTACAAATGTAATATACCCGTACGTTCCGGCATGTCGTGCCTGCATAATTACTGTATAACTCAAAACACCACTACTTGTTCTAAACACAAATCAAAAAGTGCAACAATATTTGAAGTCGCAGTTCATGCCACAAAGATTTGTATACAGCGTACATATAATCAAAATTGCTTCCAAACAGATACAGATTCAGTTAACATTTCATTGTCAGTTATCCTCTTCAGTGAATGTAGGAAACAATAATTGTCACGTAAATGATGTATCAAGAACGTAAATAATTTAGCAAGTGACGTATCTTAATCTACAGTGCATTAAAGTACCGAAAAAGTTTACGTTGCTCAGCGAAAGCGGCCTGGCGTAGCGACCGAGGCTTCTGGCAGGGGAGCAGAAAATCTGAGTTCGATTCCCGGATGTTTTCAGCAGCTTTTTTCTCTATTTGCATTTTTTGCGCATCAAAATTAGTAGTAATAGGAGGATTAATAAAGTTAGTCAATCAATAAGTTATAATAACAAAGTAGACAAATTTCTCGACAGACTTGAGCTGATAAAGAATTAATAGTTTAAGCCTTGTTGTATGAAAACAATTCCTACTAAGGCTGCACCGAAGATCACTAGCCGGCCGGAGTGGCCGAGCGGTTCTAAGCGCTACAGTCTGGAACCGCGAGACCGCTACGGTCACAGGTTGGAATCCTGCCTCGGGCACGGATGTGTGTGCTGTCCTTAGGTTAGTTAGGTTTAAGTAGTTCTAAGTTCTAGGGGACTGTTGACCTCAGATGTTAAGTCCCATAGTGCTCAGAGCCATTTGAACCATTTTGAAGACCACTATTCGGCGCACGCTCTCGTATAACGGAGAGAAACGAACCCTTCTCTCACTTCCTTGTGTACATAAAATAACGCGTTCGCACTCAGCACAATATTTCATCACAGCGTCTGAAAATCGTTGCCCAAAAGTTTTCCGCTGCTGTTACCTAATTAATAATTAATGTGGTCTTCGGCGTGTAGAAGAGGTCAGTCATATAACAGACTCGTTAAAAATGTTTACGCCACTTGCTCCAAATCCGGGGAATGACAAATTCAATTTACAAAACGGAGACTGTAAACCCTTACGTTGCCCATACCAAGTTACTTGTGATACTGGATTCCTGAAGTGGCCAGAATAATATTGTCATGTACTGTCAAGTAAGATAACACGTTTGTAGACTGCGGGACGCGATCAATACCTTCACTGCGTGATAACAACGGTGAAGTCACTGATGACAGTGCCACTAAAGCAGAGTTATTAAACACGGTTTTCCGAAACTCCTTCACCAAAGGAGATGAAGTAAATATTCCGGAATTCCAATCAAGAACAACTGCCAAGATGAGAAACATAGAAGTAGATATCCTCGGTGTAACAGAGGAGCTTAAATCACGTAATAAAACAAGACTTCTGGTCCAGATTGTATACCAGTCAGGTTCCTATCAAGGTACGCTGATACAATAGCTCCATATTTAGCAATTATGTACAACCGCTCGCTCACAGAAAGATCCGCACCTAAAGACTAGAAAATTAATCAAGTCACACCAATACCCAAAAAGGGAAGTAGGAGCAATCCGTTGAATTACAAGCCCATATCACTAACGTCGACTTGCAATAGGGTTTTGGAACATATACTGTATTCGAACATTATGAAGTACCTCGATGAAAACGATTTATTGACACATAGTCAGCACGAATTCAGAAAATATCCTCCTTGCGAAACACAACTAGTTCTTTATAATGAGTGCTATCCATAGGGGATGTCAAATTCATTTCATATTTTTCTAGAAAGCTTTCGACACCGTTCCTAACAAGCGTCTTCTAACCAAACTGCGTGCCTACGGAGTATCGCCTCAGTTGTGCGACTGGATTCGTGATTTCCTGTCAGAAAGGTCACAGTTCGTAGTAATAGACGGAAAGTCATGGAGTAAAATAGAAGTAATATAGGTGTTCCCCAAGGAAGTGTTGTAGGCCCTCTATTGTTCCTGATCTATATTAACGACATAGGAGACAATCTGAATAGCCGTCTTGGATTGTTTGCGGATGATGCTGTCATGTCCCGTCTTGTAAACTCATCAGATGACCAAACCGAATTGCAAAAAGATTTAGATAAAATATCTATATGGTGCTAAAACTGGCAATTGACCCTGAATAAAGAAAACTGTGAAGTTACTCACACGAGTACTAAATGAAGTCCGCTAAATTTCGATTACGCAGTAAGTCACACAAAATTTGAGGGCTGTAAATTGAACTAAATACTTAGGGATTACAATTACAAATAACCTAAATCGGAACGATCACACAGATAATATTGTGGGCAGAGCAAGCCAAAGACTGCGATTCATTGGCAGAACACTCAGAAGGTGCAACAGGTCTACTAAAGAGACTGCTTACATCACGCTTGTCCGCCCTGTTCTGGAGTACTGCTGTGCGATGTGGAACCTGCATCAGGTGGGACTGACGGATGACATCGAAAAAGTACAAAGAAGGGCAGCTCGTTTTGTATTATCGCGGAATAGGGGAGATAGTGCCACAGTCATGACACGTGAATTCGAATGGCAATCGTTAAAACAAAGGCGTTTTTTGTTGCGACGGGATCTTCTCATGAAATTTCTATCACCAGTTTTCTCCTCCGATTGCGAAAACATTTTGACACCCACCTACATAGGGAGAAATGATCATCACGATAAAATAAGAGAAATCAGGGCTCACACAGAAAAATTAAGGTGCTCGTTTTTCCCGCGCGCCGTTCGAGAGTGGAACGGTAGAGAGACAGCCTGAAGGTGGTTCATTGAACCCTCTGCCAGGCACTTTATTGTAAATAGCAGAGTAATCACGTAGATGTAGATGTACGAGGGTCAACCGATTTGCACGGCACAAGTAATACCGCCAAACCTCACAACTGCGTGCCTGCTGTGTGATGTTTATTTTTCTTTACGCCAAGTTAAAAACTCTGTTTGGAGACTTCAAAACTGCAGTCTGCTTCTGGAAACCCAGCGGCAGTGACACAACGGCGTGGAAGCGGTGCTGTTTCATCTGGACCGAGGTCAGGATACGTGGGAAACCAGCTCACTGTCTTTGCTTAGTCACTGCAGATCTGTGACACAGCGCATTATCGTGCTGAAAAATATATGTATGTTTGACATTATCAAGTTACCGGGCGATGTAGATTAATGGAGAAAGAGAAGTACAACTCGATACAAGCAAGATTGCTTCGCACAGCACTTACTGTGACGATCGCTTTCAGCAAACTACGCTGGCGTCGTCAGATCTGCACATATTCAAGCGCACTCTCACCAGCGATCATGGCTGTCTCAAGTCGTCCCCCTGTCTCTACATTTGCTGAAAAATGAAGCGTCCACCTAGCAGGTGATTAGCAGGTGGCACACTATCTGACACTGTGTCATTGGCGCATGCGCCTCAGTGCAGTGTCCCGGTCTTTCAGGAATTGTACAGGATGTATCGAGAAGAATAACCCCACTTCTAAAAATAATTATTATTCTGTTATTTGAGATATGTACGTGAACAATGCGTTGTTGGAAAGAGCAAAGTCTCGAGTCCTACATTATTCCCGCTAGGTAGCAGCAGTGTGCATCCACTTCAGTTACAGAAAAATTGAGTCGGGACAACAGAAAATGTTTTGTGTTCTGCATTTTGCGGAGTGCGGGTCACTAATAACTGTTCAGCGTTTGTTTCGAAGTAATGGCTCTAAGCACTATGCGACTTAACATCTGAGGTCATCAGTGCCCTAGAACTCAGAAGTACTAAAATCTAACTAACCTAAGGACATCACACACATCCATGCCCGAGGCGGGATTCGAACCTACGACCGTAGCAGCAGCGCGGTTGCGGACTGAAGCGCCTACATCTGCTCGGCCACATCGGCCGGCTCTTTCGTACTCCCGGAGCGCAGAGCAAGAGATGATGGCACGAAGAATTGCCGGCTGCGGTGGACGAGGGGTTCTAGGCGTTTCAGTCCGGAACTGCGCGGCTGCTTCGGTCGCAGGTTCGAATCCTGCCTCGGGAATGGGTGTGTGTGATGTCTTTCGGCTAGTTAGGTTTACGTAGTTCTAAGTTCTAGGGGACTGATGACGTCAGCAGTTAAGTGCCAGAGTGCTCAGAGCCATTTGAACCATTTGCACCACGAACAATTCCGAGAAACAGGTTGTTTGTGTAGAGGCAAATCGCCGGGACGTCCCCGAGTGTCTGACACAGACGGCGAACGCATCCGCCATATTTTTACAAGGAGTCCGCAGAAATCTGTCCGCCGTGCAACTGGACAGCTCAACATGCCCCCGATGTCCGTCTGGCGTGTGTTGCGTCGACGAAACAGTACAAAGTTCAGCTAGTGCACGCTCTTCGTCAACGTGACGCACAACAAAGTGTGCAGTGCTGT
Organism: Schistocerca piceifrons; assembly: GCF_021461385.2. Lineage (NCBI taxonomy): Eukaryota > Metazoa > Arthropoda > Insecta > Orthoptera > Acrididae > Schistocerca > Schistocerca piceifrons. The sequence continues at coordinate 1,025,810 of NC_060147.1, forward strand.
AATTTCGTTCTTGACACTTTTCTTCCACAGTGTTTGGTGACAAGGCAACATTCCACTTAAATGGAAAGGTAAATCCTCATAAAGTGAGAACATGGGGTATGGAACAACCACATCATGTTGTAGAACATGAGAGTGACTCACTAAAATTTTGTACAATTTCACGGGAAAAGGTGTATGGTCCATTTTTCTTTGCCCAGGGCACTGTTACAGGAAGCACATATCTCGATATGCTTGAGAACTTTCTTTTCCAACAGTTGGAGATTGATTCGAACGACTTCAATAACCAAATGAATGGGGCACCGCCACACTGGCATCTGGAAGTGCGGGAATTTTTAAATCAAAGGATTACTGAAAGATGGATCGGTCGGACTGGACCAAATGGTTCGGTCTTGCATTACTGTCCTCCAAGGTCACCGGACCTGACTATGTGATTACTTCTTGTGTTGGTTTATAAAAGTGTTTAGTCCGCAGCTCGTGGTCGTGCGGTAGAGTTCTCGCTTCCCACGCCCGGGTTCGATTCCCGGCGGGGTCAGGGATTTTCTCTGCCTCGTGATGACTGGGTGTTGTGTGATGTCCTTAGGTTAGTTAGGTTTAAGTAGTTCAAAGTTCTAAGGGACTGATGACCATAGATGTTAAGTCTCATAGTCCTCAGAGCCATTTGAACCATAAAAGTGTTTGTCCCTCCGTTACCATCAACAATGAATGAACTGCGGCGTTGCATAAGAGCAGCTGTGGAAGCTGTAACTCAAGACACGCGCGCTGCGGTGTGGGAACACTTTGAAACCACATTGTCGTATGCCGTGCATCTCAGTGGTGGCATACTGAACACCTATGAAAAGGTTTAAAAAAACTTGTTGAGTTTCTCGTTCATAACAAAATTCATTGTATATGTTTATTAGTTTCAGACTTGTAGACTTGCCAAATCGGGTTATTCTTTTTGATACATCCTGTAAATCCCAGATCATGACAGTTCCACCACCCTGGTATACAGAAGGAGTAACACAAGATGGAAGAAATTGTCCTAAGTCGACCCTTGCCTCAAGTGAAAAGACCGAGGCTGCTTTCACGAGAGTACACGTCTCTTTCTGACGTTTCTACAGTCCATGGTACATACCTCAGCTTACAAAATCTGAACCGTGTTTCCTTGTGAACATGATGCGGTAACGGCCTGCGTACTGCATAGAAGGATTCGGACCAGCTTGATGAACCTGTTACTAGCAGTGTGACTACAAGATGGTTTCAGTTGTGCCAGTGTGTCGGCGGCACTAGAGCCCCTCTGTCACGTTTACAGATCTTAAGTCACTTACGATCCTGTTGTAAGTAGGCTGTTTAGGTTTTTATGTTCGTAACGCCACCGCCACGTAGCGCTCTGTATGAAAATCACTGGCTGTGCTGTGTGCAGTCTGTGGCTGGTTGGCATTGTTGGAATATTCGCTATTGTACTGTTGGGCGGTTGGATGTGAACAGCGCGTAGCGTTGTGCAGTTGGAGGTGAGCCGCCAGCAGTGGTGGATGTGGGGAGAGGAATGGCAGAATGTTAAGAGCGTGCGATCTGAACGTGTGTCCATCAGAAAGAGTAAATTTGTAAGACTGGATGTCATGAACTGATATATATATCATGACTTTTGAACACAAGGTAAATACATTGTTTGTTCTCTATCAAAATCTTTCATTTGCTAACTATGCCTATCAGTAGTTAGTGACTTCAGTAGTTAGAATCTTTTATTTAGCTGTCAGTATTGGCGCTCGCTGCATTGCAGTAGTTCGAGTAACGAAGATTTTTGTGAGGTAAGTGATTCATGAAAGGTATAGGTTATTGTTAGTCAGGGCCATTCTTTTGTAGGGATTATTGAAAGTCAGATTGCGTTACGCTAAAAATATGGTGAAAATCAAATCAGCTGTTTGAAAATCAAATAACGTAAGGGGTTTACCGGCACAGTAATTCATTAATTTTTCTAAGGGGATGTTTCACTGTCTACGTGTTGTCTCTGTAGGGCGACCTGTTCGAATGTTCTGAGATATGGTTTCGGACTCGTCGTAGTGTTGTATCGTGTGATGAGCACAAGTTCTCGACGCTCCCATTCTTATCGCGATCTCTCTCTCTGTGTATTCTTTGATTTCATTAACCCGATCATGTTCCATTTTACCTCTTCTGAAACTGGTTTTCTCCCTATTTTCATTCAACCGTATAGAAGTTTTGCAGTAGAAAAGAGATAGCCATGGAAATTAGAAAGGAAGTGTATTGCAGAGGTTTCCCAAAGTGTAAAACGTATCACCAAGTCTCTGTTGTCAACCTAAAGTCAAGGCGGTATGTTCAAAAGACGTCAGAAGAAAAGCCCTAACCTTTTTCAAGAACCACCTGGGTGAAACAAATTTTGTACTTTTTTTTTTTTGTAACGCAGAGTAGTAAACACCTTATTGCGTTCTATTTTTGTATGCTAACTCACAGTCGTAAGATGTGCCGCTTTTGAGCTACACCGTTTCAACTTTAAAAATTAAATGATTGATCTTCACTTGTGAAAGCGCAAAAAAATAATAACTTATGAACCATTTTAGTTTGACATTTTTTTCTTTTTTGCAAAATATTAGGTTTACAAGGCAGAATAAAACAAATTTGACACGAAAGGAAATTAGACGTACGCTTGGAGGCAGCATTGATGTTAGATGGTGTTCTCAAAATTGTTTCTCTGGTACTGTAAGTGATGGCGCCCTATAATTATACATCAAATATGACTGAAAATCAGTCATTGTGAGTAAACTGAAAGTAGTAGTTCCACGTGGATATTCCTTCAATACGGCTCCTCGAGCACCGAAAAGAGTTGAGAGCGAAAGTGAAGAAACCAGTGTCAAATCTACATAGAATGAACAGACATATTATAGTTTAAAGAATTCCTCCTTTTTTTTAATTTCACACGTGATCATAACGTTTTCTTCTTCCTCTTCTTCTTCTTCTTTATCGTCGCCTTGTCCCACGTCACGTTGGGTGGGCGTTGCCCTTCTGGATCCTTCTCCTCCATAGTTCTCTATGCATTGCCTCTTCCTTCTTCCATCCTTTCTCCCTTAGGTCCCCGGATATCTTATCCTTCCACCTCATCTTCGGTCTTCCTCTCCTTCTCGCTCCTTCAATCTTTATATCTTCAATCTCTGTTTCCGACATACTCTTCCCCTTTTCTCTGTAAGTGTCCGTACCACCTTAGTCTGCCCTCTTGTATCTTTTTCCCCATGGGTCCCACTTTCACAGCTCCTCTCACAAATTCATTTCTACTCCTGTCCTTCCTCGTTACCCCACACATCCACCTCAGCATCCTCATTTCCGCCACTTCCATCTTCCTTTCCTCGGCTACTGTGATTGGCCACGTCTCTGCCCCGTATATCATAGCGGGCCTTACCACCGACTTGTACACTTTCCCTTTCAACCCAGTGCTCACCTTCTTGTCACACAACACTCCACTCATTTTCCTCCAGTTGTTCCAACCGCAATTTATTTGGTGTTGTACCTCGCTTTCCAGTCCTCCGTCCCTCTGTATGTAAGACCCCAGGTATTTAAATTTGCAGACCGATTTCAGCTCATCATCCTGGATCTTGCAAGACCTAATCTGCACATCCTTCAGTGCTAAATATTCTGACTCTGTCCTGCTAATTTTCATCCCTCTTTCTTCTAGTGCCTCCCTCCAGTCCTCCAGCTTTTCCTCAAGTCTGTCGATGCTCTGCTCACAAAGAACCACATCATCCGCAAACATCATATTCCACGGCGCTTCCTTCTTCACATCTTTCACCAGCACATCCATAATCAGGTCAAAGAGGTAGGGACTAAGCGCAGACCCTCGATGTAACCCTACTTTTACTGGAAACTCCTTTGTCACGCCCACACTACTTCTCACCTGTGTCACTGCTCCTCTGTACATTTCCTTCACTACCCTCACCTACTTCTCTGGCACGCACTGCTCTCTCATGCTCCTTCATATTTCGTCCCTCGGGACTCTGTCATATGCTTTCTCCAAATCAATGAAACCCATATGCAGATCGGCTTCTAGCTCCCTATGTCTCTCCACTATCCGCCTTAAGGCATGTGTTGCGTCAGTCTTTGCTCTTCCAGGCATGAACCCAAACTGTTCTTCACACACGACAGTCTCCTTGCGTAATCTTGCTTCTATAACTCTTTCCCAAATATTCATTGTGTGTGCCATCAGTTGAATACCTCTACAGTTACCGCAGTCCTGCACATCGCCTTTCCCCCTAAACGTTTTCGACGTCACATAAATCGTTCAATTTCTGCATTAAAACACCGGATGCACTGTTCTCCGCGTCCCTCCTATGCGCTCCGTATGCCCTCCACTGCCAGTGCTGCCACTCGCCGCCTGTAATCAGTTTCTGCTCGTCGACGACGTTGCACACAGGCAGGTGACTGGACTGTGTGTGTGTGTGTGTGTGTGTGTGTGTGTGTGTGTGCGTGCGTGTGTGTGTGCGTGCGTGTGTACACACACGTCCACGTACGCAGTGCAAGCGACAGCGTCGATAGCATCCGCGCAGGATACACGGCGTCCGATGCGAGGCGACCAGTTTCCGTCCAGAGCGCCGGGCGAGTCCATCCGTTTGCTGGGGAGGGGAGAGGGGAGGCCGGCGGTTGGTGGTCGCCTTTCGGCCGGTCAGCGATGACGCAATGGCGGCGATCGCCCTTCAGATCTTTCCCAAACGATTTTACGGAAACTCTTTGGTAAAAAAAAAAAAATCATTTTTCGTTACTTGTAGCTTTTTACATCACGTTCATTATGATGTGGCCATTATTTCATTAATGGTCATAGTCATTGAAATCTTTACATGGAAGTAAGACACTGTGCGAAATTCAGCTGACCAGACGTTTTTACTTGGTGACAGATCTGGAGAATGTGCTGGCCAGGGCAGCAGTCGAACATTTCCCGCAACATGCGCTCGTGCATTATCCTGCTGAAATGTAGGGTTTCGCAGGGATCGAATAAAGGGTAGAGCCACGGGTCGTAACACATCTGAAATGTAGCGTCCACTGTTCAAAATGCCTTCAGTGCGAACAAGAGGTGACCGGCACGTGTAACCGATGGCACCTCATACCATCACGCCGGGTGATTCGCCAGCCTGGCGATGACGAATACACGCTTCCAATGTGCGTTCACCGCGATGTCGCCAAACACGGATGCGACCATCGTGATGCTGTAAACAGAACCTGGATTCATCCGAAAAAATGACGTTTTGACATTCGTGCACCCAGGTTCGTCGTTGAGTACACCATCACAGGCGTTCCTGTCTGTGATGCAGCGTCAAGGGTAACCACAGCCACAGTCTCCGAGCTGATAGTCCGTGCTGCTGCAAACGTCGTCGAACTGTTCGTGCAGATGGTTGTTGTCTTGCAAACGTCCCCATCTCTTGACTCAGGGATCGAGACGTGGCTGCACGATCCGTTACAGCCGTGCGGATAAGATGCCTGTCATCTCGACTGCTAGTGATACGAGGCCGTTGGGATCCAGCACGGCATTCCGCATTACCCTCCTGAACCCACCGATTCCATATTCTGCTAACAGTCACTGGATCTCGACCAACACGAGCAGAAATGTCGTGATACGATGAACCGCAATCACGATATGCTACAATCCGACCTTTACCAAAGTCTGAAACCTGGTGGTACGCATTTCTCCTCCTTACATGAGGCATTACTACAACGTTTCACTGGGCAACGCCAGTCAACTGCTGTTTGTGTATGAGAAATCGGTTGGAAACTTTCCTCATGTCAGCACGTTGTAGGTGTCGCCAGCGGCGCCAACCTTGTGTGAATGCTCTGAATAGTTAATCATGTTCATATCACAGCATCTTCTTCCTGTCGGTTAAATTTGGCGTCTGTAGCACGTCATCTTCGTGGTGTAGCAATTTTAATGGCCAGTAGTGTATGTTGGTGTGTATGAAATGTAGCCAACGAATTGAATCTCGAGAAAGCTGATCTGATGCTTTATGCTCATTTGCGATCGCTTCACGCCAACGGTAAAGCCAGAGTAAAATATTCAAAACATTGCTCATATTTCATAAATGGTTTGAGATATCGAAATGAGATTTTGGTAAATGATCGGACGCAAAGAGCAGAGTATTTTGCTTTATGGTTATTATGGAAAACTTCGTTATGAGCCGTGCTATTCCACCAACTACAGACTTTTTCGATGCAAGAATGTAATTTGTAAGGGCCGTCGATAGGTGCCGAAACTAGAGATATCGTGGGTTTTGGAACAACGTAGATGAGGACATTATACGTTTATTGTGTGCTGAGGATGTGCTTTTTTGTAAGATATTGATCTTACTTTTCCCCCAGTTCCTCACTTAATAAATGTAGTGAACCACTGTTTCAGAATTCTGTCACAACTGCGACTCGCGACTGCTACGGTCGCAGGTTCGAATCCTGCCTCGAGCGTGGATGTGTGTGATGTCCTTAGGTTAGTTACGTTGAAGTAGTTCTATGTTCTAGGGGACTGATGACCTCAGATGTTAAGTCCCATAGTGCTCAGAGCCATTTTGAACAACTGCGACTGCACAACATGTTAGTGAGGTGAGACTGTCTACACTCCGCCATGTTTTGGCAAAAGAAGTAAATTCTGAAATGGCAACCAGAGAAATGTGTAGGTTTTACTCAAATTCGCCATTCACGACACTTTTCTCAAAGTTACAAATGGTTAACAAGTCAGGCGAAAATAGATCGCTGCTTTTGTTGCGTTTTCAGGGGAATTATTTTCAGATACTAACTGAAGCAGAGGTGACAGCATATCTTTTTAAATAGTCACAACACGAGTGTGGGAGCAGAGGCGCTCCGCTTAGTATCTACAGAAGATACGAGTGTCGGCTTCAGTTAAGAATGGCACTTCCCCTCCAGCGCTCGGCATTTCCCCTACGGCGCCTTCCTCTAACCCCCACCACTACTGTCCTCCCACAGGCGCGCTGACGTCTGCAGATGTACCGGCCACGGTATTACACGCAGACGCTGTCAGTCGCATTGTCACCAAAAGTACTGTCCGCACAGTCTGACGGTAGCGTCGGCTGGTCGGAAAGTGTTTGTGGGATTCCGGAATGAATTTTCACTGTGCAATGTAGTCTTCCCAGGTTTCAAACTTCCTGGTAGTTTTTAACCTGTATGCCAGACAGGGACCCAAAACTCGGTCTTTGCCTTATAGAAAAAGTATCCCACCAACTGAGCTACCCGAACACAACCCGCGACCCGTTCTCACAGCCTTACTTCCGCCAATAACTCGTCTCCTACACTCCAAACTTCACAGAAGCTCTCCTGCAGAACTTGTGGGACTAGCACTCCTGTACGAAAGGATAATGCGGAGATGTTCAACTGAGTGTCACCGTATCAAAATAAAAGAAGAAAGTAAGTCAGTCGTTTTGTCCATTTAAAGTAAGTCATTTTATGAAACAATGTGTGATACAAGTAAAAGAACAGTGAAGAAAAAGATGGGGATATAGCATAAAAGGTAAAGTAAAACATCTAATACAGTGTATCTTGTCACTTAAGGAGGCTGTAGTCAAATGCTGGGCTTATGTTTACGAGACCCTCTATTTGCCAAGCATAAAGTTCATTATGTGGTCAAAAGTATCCGGACAGCTATTAGTGGACGTCAGTACGGGGTGTGTCCACCCTTCACCTTTGTCGGTGCTTGAACTCTGCTGGGGATGCTTCCAGTAAGGTGCCCGATCGCCTGTGGAGGAATGGCTCGAGTGTCGAAGCGAGGTACGGTAGTGATGTCGGACTCTGGGCTCTGAAGAGAAGTTGACGTCCTGACACATCCCACACGTGTTCCACTGTGTTCACGTCGGTGCTCTTGGCGTGCCAGTTTATTCCAGGAATGCTGTCGCACACAAACTGTTGCCTCACGGAGGCTGCTTTTTGACAAGGTGCACTGTCATACTGACAGAGTCACCGTCTTCGGAGTGCACCACTACTGTACACAGCACTCAATATTGCAAAATGTGTTCGTATCCTCCCGTCTTTAGCGTAACAATAGGGCCACGCACTAACGACGAATAACACTCCCATATCGTAACACTACCTCTCTGTACTCTACTGTTTGAACTACAAGTGATAGCAGGTAACTTTCTCCAGACATTCGTCGAACCCAAATCCTTTCATCGGATTGCCACAGGCTGTATAGGGTGATGGTTCGTTTACAGTCGTACACCGGTCCATTGGGCCACTCTTTACACCACCTCAGGCGTCTCTCAGCACTGACCACAGAAATGTGTGGCCTATGGGCAGCTGCTAGACCGTCATATCCCTCCCTCTCTAACTCCCTATGCACAGTCACTATTCCATCCGGATTGGTGGTACCACTTTGGAACTGACGAGCCATTCCTTTTGCTGACTTCTTGCGATTATTTACACCACCTCCAGCCGGCGCTCCCCATCCACCCCACTCTCCAGCAACGCTCTGCCAGCTCTTAGTTTACCTGTGATTGCTCCTTTACGTTTCCACTGGAGTCACGTCACCAACAGTTGTTCAGCAGTCAGCTTCAAATGCCAGTTAGAGTTCCTCCAGGGATTCACATTTGAGTTCCCAAAATGGCTCTGAGCACTATGGGACTTAATATCCGAGGTCACCAGTCCCTTAGAACTGCTTAAACCTAACTAACCTAAGGACATAATACACATCCATGCCCGAGGCAGGATTCAAACCTGCGACCATAGCGGTCGCGCGGTTCCAAACTGAAGCGCGTAAAACCGCTCGGCCACAACGGCCGGCACTAAGTTCCCAAACCATCTCAGTAACACCTACTTGTTGTTCGAACCTACCAGTAACAAATCTAGCTGCCATCCATTAGACCAACTAGAAATTTTGTCTGTCCTCTTGTATCTTCCTGCAATCACTCAACTTCTTACCGTACACCACAGTGTCGTCAGCAAACAATCGCAGATTGCTGTCCACCCTCTGCACCAAATCATTTATGTATATAGTGAACACCGAGCGATGTGGCGCTGTGGTTAAACACTGGACTCACATTCGGGAGGACGATGGTTCAATCCCGCGTCCGGCCATCCTGATTTAGGCTTTCCGTGATTTCCCTAAATCGCTCCAGGCAAATGCCGGGATGGTTCCTTTCAAGGGCACGGCCGACTTCCTTCCCCATCCTTCCCTAACCCGATGAGACCGATGACCTCGCTGTCTGGTCTCCTTCCCCAAAAAACAACAACAACATATATAGTGAACAACAGCAGTCCCATCACACACCTGACGATACCCTTGTCTCACCGTCGACGACAACGTACTGGATTTTGTTACTTAAGAAGCCTTCCAGTCACTCACATATGTCTGAACTTACTCCATATGCTCGTATCTTTCTTAACAGCCTGCAATAGGGCACTACGTCAAATGTTTCCAGGAATCTAGAAATATGGTCCAACCCATTTTGCTATTACTTCATCTCTGCTGACAACAAAGTAACCCACATCTCCGCCTCTAGTGACATCTAGGGCCAATACTGTAGTACGTAGAGGTGTCCGTACACTTCTGATCAGGTATGTACGAGGGCAGTTCAATAAGTAAGGCAACACATTTTTTTTCTGAAACAGGGGTTGTTTTATTCAGCATTGAAATACACCAGGTTATTCCCCAATCTTTTAGCTACACAACACTATTTTTCAACGTAATCTCCATTCAATGCTACGGCCTTACGCCACCTTCAAATAAGGGCCTGTATGCCTGCACGGTACCATTCCACTGGTCGATGTCGGAGCCAACGTCGTACTGCATCAATAACTTCTTCATCATCCGCGTAGTGCCTCCCACGGATTGCGTCCTTCATTGGGCCAAACATATGGAAATCCGACGGTGCGAGATCAGGGCTGTAGGGTGCATGAGGAAGAACAGTCCACTGAAGTTTTGTGAGCTCCTCTCGGGTGCGAAGACTTGTGTGAAGTCTTGCGTTGTCATGAAGAAGGAGAAGTTCGTTCAGATTTTTGTGCCTACGAACAAGCTGAAGTCGTTTTTTCAATTTCTGAAGAGTAGCACAATACACTTCAGAGTTGATCGTTTGACCATGGGGAAGGACATCGAACACAATAACCCCTTCAGCGTCCCAGAAGACTGTAACCATGACTTTACCGGCTGAGGGTATGGCTTTAAACTTTTTCTTGGTAGGGGAGTGGGTGTGGCGCCACTCCATTGATTGCCGTTTTGTTTCAGGTTCGAAGTGATGAACCCATGTTTCATCGCCTGTAACAATCTTTGACAAGAAATAGTCACCCTCAGCCACATGACGAGCAAGCAATTCCGCACAGATGGTTCTCCTTTGCTCTTTATGGTGTTCGGTTAGACAACGAGGGACCCAGCGGGAACAAACCTTTGAATATCCCAACTGGTGAACAATTGTGACAGCACTACCAACAGAGATGTCAAGTTGAGCACTGAATTGTTTGATGGTGATCCGTCGATCATCTCGAACGAGTATGTTCGCACGCTCCGCCATTGCAGGAGTCACAGCTGTGCACGGCCGGCCCGCACGCGGGAGATCAGACAGTCTTCCTTGACTTTGCGGCGATGATGACACACGCTTTGCCCAACGACTCACCGTGCTTTTGTCCACTGCCAGATCACCGTAGACATTCTGCAAGCGCCTATGAATATCTGAGATGCCCTGGTTTTCCGCCAAAAGAAACTCGATCACTGCCCGTTGTTTGCAACGCACATCCGTTACAGACGCCATTTTAACAGCTCCCTACAGCGCTGCCACCTGTCGGAAGTCAATAAAACTATACGAGTCGAAGCGGGAATGTTTGAAAATATTCCACAAGAAATTTCCGGTTTTTTCAACCAAAATTGGGCGAGTAAAAAAATGTGTTACATTACTTATTGAACTGCCCTCGTACATATTATTGTCAAGCGGATTTCACACCATAACTTCTTTGCCTTGCAACAGTGTGTGGCATCCCATAGCTCTATTATGTGTGAAATTGTGGACGTTGCTAGTATGTCACATGTTATTTGACATGTAAATTACAAGTACCATAGTAAAATTCCACGCTCTAATACAAGTCGTTGTGAACTTTAACAGCATGTTGGTTTAACACCTGTCACCCAATCGTAGTTCTGTGATGAAATACATTTCAGCAGATGTTTGACGTTGCGGTGGCCTGTTTTGCACCATCGTTTTTGTCTCTCTCTCCTGTTTGCAGTTTATCTCCCAGCGTAGCAGTAAATCTGATTATGGCCTATGCACAAGAGTAGAGTTATATGTTCAGTATGAAAATTAAAATAGATGTGATGTAGGCTTAACTCATTAATAAAGTATTAGTTTGCATCATATGGTCAACATTATGAGGCTGCAACTAAAACATCTGCATAAAAAGTTTTGCAGGGCCTGAGATGGATCCCTGTGGTAACGCTTGGAAATAACTAGTGGAGCATTCCTTGACGACTGAACACTACAACAGTACCTTAATTTAGTTTAACGTTGTTAAATTACAAGTTTTAATCTGTTTAGGAGAAACAGAAATGGCTGTTATCAGCAAGTGTGTAGCCCTATACACTAACGAATGATAGTGTCTGTAACACGTAGGGCAGCTAGAAAGAAGGAAGCAGTTGCAGTATGCAAAGTACATTATCAATTACCATCGTATTATTAAGGCTATGATCGTGTAACTAGGGGCCGTATAATTTGATTATGGAGATGTGCACAGTCTTCATGTAGTAGTCTGCTTGTTGCCATATAATAATTTACTAATTGCTACTGCGAGTTCGAGAACAGTGTTACCACTGACGAACAGGCAGCTGGATGCATGCCACAAATCAGTAGCAGAAAGTGCCCTGTAATGAGATACCGTTTTTAAATTAAAGATTACCAGTAAACTATGGATAATGTGCTGTACTATTGCTAGGAAATATACCCTTGCAGAAATCTTTCGAATATTTTCGCATTTTGTAATAGCGGGAGAAATGTAATTTTTACCTCTGGAAAGTAGGAAGTAGGGTTCCTAATTTTGGATATTCGGGTGTCATAATTATGGGCTGTTAAGAAACATTAAAGTTTAATGAATTAATAATTCAGCCTCTATTTGCACCAGATGTTTATTTATGAAAATGAAGAGTGCTGCATAACTGTCAGTTACTCTGCAGACGTTTCAGCCATAACAAGGAAAATGTTCAGTCTTTGTGCTTTTTGATATAGAAATTACTTTTAAAATCTTTCTAAGTATTATCGCCAACGCCTGCGCAAAACTCATGACAGCATTGCCCAAAATATGGGCTGTTTACCCTACATACAGCGTTTCACAAAAATGTTTGTTCCTATCACATTAAAAAAAATATGTGGCAGTACTTTCAACTCGCAATTACAAAATATCCGCGCATTCAAAAGTATAGCTGATAGGAGATACATCGAGTGAGTGAGAACGATGTCTACATTACAGTGTACACAAATAATCATAAAACCATATAAACACTATAACAGCAACTTTTCTTATATTCGCATGGACCCATTTGACAGCTGGATAACATCGTAGCATTGTAAAGATACTGAGTAGTGAGCGGTTCAGACCACAGCACCTAAATTCTGATCACTGTAGCCAGATAGAACTATTTAAACAAAAATAATTTAAGGGTTAAAATCTGTAAAGAATTAAAAAATGCTAGAACTTTAAGCGATAAAAGAACTCTTATGGTAACTTTGAGATGTAAGTTTAACAAAATATAAAACCCATGTAAAATACGTAGGAACTAACAGAGAAATTGTAGCACAAGGTGTACCAACAGTTCTCGAAAGGCAAGCTCTGAACCACGTTAAAAAGTTGAGTTGTTTCCATTGTGAACCTCTGTCGCGGTTGTTGCGCTGTTGTCAAGCAGGGCCATATGAACGTAGCAAATGTTGCTCTCGTGGAATCTGTCTGGTTTTGCGACAATTCATGTGCTCTGTAATGCGGACACCGTTCATATTTGCTTGATATTTAGATTTAGGCTTGAGTGATTATTTTGTAGTTGAGACTGGACCGTACCACTAGCATAGTCTTTATATATTGTATGGAACAAACGTTTACTATAATGAGCCACTGGTTTGTGGTATGCTTCCAGCTGCTTGAGGATCAGCAGTAATACTTAAAATTCCAATCACCATAAATAAAAAATTAGTTATTTGATAATTGTAAGCAGAAACGACTACTCTTAATGTAGGCACTAAGTTTCATCGTATCCAGCAAGGATCTATGAGGTACTGTTTTGTTGTATGCTTCCAGCTGCCTGTGGATGAGCAGAAACATGCAAAATTGTAAGAAATAAGAATTAAATTGTTTAACACTCGCAGTGGAACCAACTGTGCTTAAAATAACAACAAAGTTTCTTCAGGCCCAGGAAGGAGGCATGAGGTACCGACCAACAATACTCTCAGCTGCCTGACTATGAGCAATAATACCGCAAATTGCGATCACAATAAATAAAAAGCAAATAACTTAACAGCCATAAGCAGAAACAAACTCACACAGATGGCCGAGTCAAAGATGACATAAGAATTTCGTGTTTACCTTTTCTTACTACTTAGCCTTACTGGCAGATGATGAGATGACAGCAATCAAACAGGTTGAAACCTTTAAAGAATGTCCAGAGAAAGTTGGTCTGCAAATATCCTTCCTAAAGGCTGAGTTCATCGCCACAAAAACTGACACTCAAAACTTGACTACAAGACATAGTCGCATCAACAGAGTCCCATATTTTAAAACTTACGTGAAGTCCTCGAATGTACGGAACTAGAGGAAATAGCACAAAACATGCGCCTCCAAAAACTAAACAGAGCCTGTGGAAGAATCTACAAGCGGTACAATAAAAAATGCTAGTCCAAACACACTAAAATTAGGGACTGTAATGCAGTATTAAAACCTGAAGTCCTGTACGCCAGTGAAACCCTGACAGTATACGTAAAAGATGACCTAGAAAACTTATTAAAGGAAGAACGTAAAATCTTCACAAAGATACTTCGGCCAAAGAAAGCAGAAGAGGGCTATAGACTACAATCTCGTCAAACAACTGAGAAATTATCCAACCATGCAGCAGACATTAGAAAAAGGCGATTAAAATTTTGTGGGCACGTCTCTAGGCTTCTGGAAACAAGACTTACACACAAAATCCGTGTATACCGGGTGATCAAAAAGTCAGTATAAATTTGAAAACTGAATAAATCACGGAATAATGTAGGTAGAGAGGTACAAATTGACACACATGCTTGGAATGACGTGGGGTTTTATTAGAACCAAAAAAATACAAAAGTTCAAAAAATGTCCGACAGATGGCGCTTCATCTGATCAGAATAGTAATAATTAGCATAACAAAGTAAGACAAAGCAAAGATGATGTTATTTACAGGAAATGCTCAATATGTCCGCCATCATTCCTCAACGGTAGCTGTAGTTGAGGAATAATGTTATGAACAGCACTGTAGAGCATGTCCGGAGTTATGGTGCGGCATTGGCGTCGGATGTTGTCTTTCAGCATCCCTGATAAATTATTCAGATAATTTGGACAGAAAGATATTTAAGAAGAAAGTTGGCATATGGGATGTCAAGTCAGAGATCGAAGCTCCGAAGAAAGCAGAAAGAAATTGGACAGAGGGAAGGAAGAGAGCCCATGCAAAAAAAAAAAAAAAAAAAAAAAAAAAGACAGTGTGGAAAAAGAAAAAGAATCAAGAAGCTTTGCGTGATCCAACAGGGTCCAATCGGACATAATAATAATTAAATAAATTTATTATTTGACGTAGGTTGGCAGAAACAGTTTGGCCTGACCCAGGATGGAGCCCTGAGGTACGGCCAGCAGAAGTCGGCCACGGAGCCCTTCACGAATAGCACCGACCCCCACACTGCCGCACGGCCGTGCCAGCGGCCGTGTATAAGTCGCGGGCCACCGAGGCGCCAATCGAAGCCCGAGGAAATACTGTGTGGCCGGCGCGCTCCTTTTATTTCTGCGCACACAATGGCCGCGATCCCGCCGCCAGATAATGGGCAGAGCGGCCGGGCCGGGCCGGGCCGGGCATCCTCCGCTAATAGCTGACAGCTCGGCGGATTCCTCGGCGGCAAGGCCGCGGGATCTGGCGACCGCGCCGGGAGCGCCTCGGAGAACACAGTAGTCCGGGAGCCCGGGGGCCGCACCTGCACCTGCCGCGTCTGCTGCTGTCGCCCGGTGTGCGGCGGGGGGTGCTTCTAGCGCAGCTGCCGTTTCTCTCCTCTCTCGTTCATAACAACGAAGAGGTAGGTGAGCTCGTGCACCGTATCTCGGCTCGGAGAAAGCCTTTGATACAGTTCAGTCGATTTGACTTTCAGCTCTCCTGAAGAAGACTGGGATAAATTGTAGTGTCCGAATCCACTCGTCAGCGTTGAGAAATGACGTCGTACTTACGGCAGAGACGCTACGTATAGGCAATCTATGAAAGCAACGGATCGTACTTGTAAACAAACGAATGTAGCATAAGATAAAATTACAATCACATTCATGCAGTTATTTACTTAGTCACGAATTACATCGAAACGAACTGAAGATAACGAAAATAACTAAGAACAAGAATTAAAAACAAATTTTCATGTCCGGTAAAAACTAATGTGTGTGTGTGTGTGTGTGTGAAATCTTATGGGACTTAACTCCTGAGGTCATCTGTCCCTAAGCCTACACACTACTTAACCTAAATTATCCTAAGGACAAACACAAACACCCATGCCCGAGGGAGGACTCGAACGTCCGCCGGGACCAGCCGCACAGTCCACGACTGCAGTGCCTAAGACCGCTCGGCTAATCCCGTGCGGCGGTAAAAAATATTCTCGTAATTTATGCGACTAGAAAAGCGCACAGAACCTTTAAATTGCATTACAGTAAAGCACATGGTCAGGTCATACTGTTATAAAATAGCATTAATTTTATATTAATTATTGAACCTAACGTGACAAGCGCAGGAAAGTGGGGGTTTTTGGGCCGGGAAAAACTAAAATGTATCAGAAAAACGAAAAATCTAAATGAATGACAACAAATACGAAACAGTAGCATAAAATGTGGAGAAACCGACGCACTAAATTCTAAAAGAAAAGCCAGTAAATTACGAATGAATATCTACAAAAAAATAAAGAATATTGGAATCGATAACTAGAGTTAACCTATGTAGGTAAACTCCAGTTACAGATTCCAATCGCTCCATGATTCATACGTTAACCATTTTTGCAATTGTATGCACTGCAACATAATAGTATTACTACATTTATAAATGCATTCTAAAACTACTGCTGGGAATAACAAAAATTGGAATCGGCAAGAGGAACTGATCTTCTATACAGGTCAATTCTAGTTACCGATTCCAATATTAGTAACTTTTTTGCAGTAGTTCAGAGAACAATTACAAATGCAGAAGTCATATTACCCTACGTTTTAGTGGGCAGACGTGCTAAAATAACGATCTAATTAATGAATCACCCAATGGCTGGAATAGGTAATTAGAATTGACCTAGGAGGTCAGTCCTAGTTACCGACTCGAACTTTTCGATGATTTACGATTGTGGACAGTTTTTCAGTAAATGTGTGTACCACGTTTTTGTAGGATTTCTAGAGTCCTTATTGATCTCAGAACTACTACGGAAAAGTAAGAAATATTGTAGTTACAGCTTCCAAATTCTTGTTTTTTTTCATACTAATGAAGATAGTAATACCACATGTAGAAATCCTCTAACACTTTAGTGCACACGCTTGTTAAAACGATCTAAATAACGAACCATGGAATGGCTGGATTCGGCAACTAGAATTAACCTATATACGTTAGTTCCAGTTACCCATTCCAGACGCGACTTTTTTTGTCAATTTTCTTTACTTGTGTACTCGTCCCGTTAGATTTAACAATCAGTATTACAAGTTAACGCTGATTCATAATATTATGACTTCAATTCTCAGCGTGGTCAGAAATTGTCTCCTTTCGAGCACCGCATGTCGTGTTGTGCCATTTCGTCAACGTTGACATGCAAGTCGCCGGAATGTGGCGTCGGCTGAAAGGCGCGCAACTCCGGGTGGCGACTCCAGGCCATCAGTGCCAAACAATCGGATCGGACCGTCCTACTTCGCCTCTATCGGTCGTCGTCCGCTCGAAGCTGGATTATGGGAGCTTCGTATACTCCTCTGCACGGCCGTCCATCTTACGCCGCCTGAACTCTATACAACATCGGGGGGTTACGTCTTGCAATCGGAGCGTTCTATACTAGTCCCGTCGAGAGTCTTCATGCTGAAACCGGTGAATTGCGACTAACCTACCGGCGCGATATACTGCTTTGTCGGTATGCCTGTCGGCTACTGTCAATGCCCGACCACCTGTCTTATCGTTCCTTTTTTGACGATTCTCTCGACCGTCAATACGGGTTGTATGTCTCTGCCCAGCTACCCCCTGGAGTTCGCTTTCGTCGCCTCCTTCAGCACCTTGATTTTCCACTCCCTGCAACCTTTAGAGTGGGCGAGAGCCACACGCCACCTTGGCTCCAGGCTCAGGTTCGCGTTCACCTTGACCTCAGCTCGCTCCCAAAAGAGGTTACCCCCGGTTCGGTCTACCACTCCCGTTTTGTTGAACTTCGTTCAAAGTTCATCAATATGACCTTCATTTATACAGATGGCTCAAAGACCAATGACGGGGTCGGGTATTCTTTTATTGTCGGGGCACACAGTTTCAAATACCTGCTCCGTGACCATTGTTTGGTCTTCACAGCTGAGCTATTTGCCCTCTACCAGGCTGTTCTTTACATCCGGCGCCACCGACATTCTGCTTATGTCATCTGCTCTGATTCCCTGAGCGCCATCCAGAGCAGAGCCTCAGTGATCCGTATCCGGTTCACCATTTCGTGCACCGGATCCAACGCTCTCTTCAGCAGCTGGTGGAAGACGGTTCTCCGGTTAGCTTTATGGGGGTCCCTGGCCGTGTCGGTATCCCTGGGAACGAAGCTGCAGATGCCGCGGCCAAGGCTGCGGTCCTCCAGCCTCGGACAGCTTCTCGTTGTGTGCCTTCATCTGATTTTAGCAGGGTCAGTTGTCAGCGCATTTTATCGCTGTGGCATGCCGATCGGTCTACACTTACGGCAAACAAGCTTCGGGCCTCGAAACCTCTCCCCACGGCTCGGACGACCTCTTCACGCCCTTTTCGGCGGGAGGAGGTCGTTTCGGCCCGGTTACGGATCGGACAGTGCCGGTTCAGCCATCGCCACCGCCATCTGCTGACGGCTGCGCCGGCGCCGTTCTGCCCGTGTGGGCAACTGCTGACGGTCCGCCACATTTTAACGTCCTGTCCGAATTTTAATACACTGCGCGTTGATCTCGGCCTGCCGTGTACTCTGGATGCCATTTTAGCGGATGAGCCAGGAGCAGCTGCTCGCATTCTTCTTTTTATCCGCTTGACAAACCTGTCTAAGGCCGTTTCATTATGCTGTTTGATTTTACTCCCTTGCCTGTTAATGTGCCTTTTATAGTGTTGCCCTGTTTAGTTGCTGTTTTAACATTGTTCCTCGCAGTGCATTCATAACTTAGTCTGGGCGCTAATGACCACTGTAGTTGTGCGCCGTAAAATCACAAAAAAGTGCCAAACAATCATTTCTCTCTCTTTCTCTCTCTCTCTCTCTCTCTCTCTCTCTCTCTCTCTCTCTATATCTCTATATATATATATATATATATATATATATATATATATATATATATATATATATATATATATATATATCGCAATATGGCCATCCGGGCGACGAAGAAATTTGTAGCAATGGCAGAGTGTCTTGTTGACACGGTCACTGTGGAATGTCTGGCTTGTTCACAGAGCCACGACGCCACCTCTGCTCGCACCGCTTCATCACTGCCGGAGCCAAGTCCTCGGAAGTGACCTGCATCGACGCTCCCTGGTCTCTGGGGTCAGAGCGATGCGCCCAGCCGGCCGCGGTGGTCTCGCGGTTCTAGGCGCGCAGTCCGGAACCGCGCGACTGCTACGGTCGCAGGTTCGAATCCTGCCTCGGGCATGGATGTGTGTGATGTCCTTAGGTTAGTTCGGTTTAAGTAGTTCTAAGTTCTAGGGGACTGATGACCACAGCTGTTAAGTCCCACAGTGCTCAGAGCCATTTGAACCATTTTTTCGATGCGCCCAGCTTTCATCAGCTGTGACGGTGCTGTTAGGGGAGGCGTCGCCATCACGGCCAAAACGCAAATGAAACGGTCGAGGGATGCCCAGTGGGCCCCGACTCACGCCAGGAGTGAGCATTCGGGGCAGCCACTGTGCTCGCAGCTCTACAACGGCGGCCCGTGCACGCCCTCGTGACGCGTGACTCCTTGCCTGGGAGCCGTGTCCGCGGTACCTGGCGTCCTTCTCCGATGAGTTCATCAACTCAGTTGCGATGTGTCTTGGTGCTTGCAATATGCAGGTGTCCACTCAGACCTGTGTCTCACACGATGAGGTTAGCACCACCCTCTCCTTCATTATGTGCTTTTTACTGATGTCGATTCCATCATCGTTGAACACAGCTTTAATTCTCCTACGGATGTCGACTGGAGGCAACTTTTCTGCAGTTAGAAACTCGATTACAGCACGCTGTTTGTTAAGCACCGACATAGTTGCGTTACGCACCGCCGTGTCACACACCAGAATTGGGAGCCATCTGGTGGCAGAGGTCTGCAAGTTGCGTCAGCGAGGCGGAAAAGTCAACCGCGCAATACGCGTGCTTGCAATACCTCAAATGGCACAAAGATGATCTGAGGATAGCGATTTAACTTGCCGAAACTAGATGTCTGTGTGTGTGTGTGTGTGTGTGTGTGTGTGTGTGTGTGTGTGTGTGTGTGTGAGAGAGAGAGAGAGAGAGAGAGAGAGAGACAGAGAGAGAGAGAATGTGTGTGGGTGCGTGTATAAGTTTGGTTGGTGTATAAGTTTGTACTGTTTTTGTTTTGCATATTGGTATTCCGGCTCTTATGGGTTTATTTGTCGATTGTCATTTTTTATTTAATTGTGTGTTGCTATTTGAGTTATCATAGTAGTGACTTTTTGTCATTTGTGAATAGTGAGTGAAGCTGTTGCCACTAGAAAACAGAGTGCCAAGTGGAGAAATCTGAACATTTGCGACGTATTCATGTGTTTGAGACTAACAGAAGGGTGACAGCCGGCAGAAACGTTTGGGGATAATGCAACTGGGCAGAGAACGGCAGGGGAGTGGTTTTCTCGTTTCAAGGAGGATCGTTTTGACCCGTGCAGGGAGACCTTGGAGGTTTGATGGACATCGTCTAAACGCACTAATCCACAAGGATCCATGTTAGTGCACGGGAGAACTGGCAAACCTGACGAACTGTGGTCATTCAACCGACATGCGACTTTAGCGTGCAACGGGGAAGGTTCAAAAAGTCGGTTGTGCGGGTACCGCATGCTCTAAGCCAAAATTACAAAATGGCTCTCAGCACTATGGGACTTAACATCCGATGTCATCAGTCCCCTAGAACTTAGAACTACTTAAACCTAACTAACCTAAGGACATCACACACATCCAGGCCCGAGGCAGGGTTCGAACCTGCGCCCGTAGCGGTCGCGCGGTTCCACACTGTAGCGCCTAGAACCGCTCGGCCACCCCGGCCGGCGCCAAAATTACAGAAATCAGCCGGTGACCATAAATGCATCTACGCTGTCATCAATTGGCTCGTGAGCAACACCGAACATTCCTATCCCGTATCATTACCAGTGACGAGAAATGGTGTCCTTATGCTGGCATATGAAAATAAATGGAATGGTTTGAGCCCAAACAAAGCACAGCTCCACGTACAAAGACCTGCGAGCATCCACAAAAGATAAATGTTACGCATCTGGTGGAACAGTGACCGTGTGGTGTAGGCCCATTACGAACTGCATGTCCGAGGTGTGACCACCACTGCCGGCTTTCACTGTCAACAGCTGAGACGACTTGCAGACGCAGTCCGGGGACAACGACCAGGAAGACTGCGTGAAGTGACGCTGCTGCACGGTGGCGGCCGCCCCCATTCCGCGAGGCCGACGATAAACACTGAACAGACGTTGGGTTGCGAAGTCATTCCGCACCCACCGTGTTCACCTGATCTAGCGCCCCCATATCGTCGCCTTTTCCGCTCTCTATCGAACAACCTTCCAGGAACTTCCTTTCTGGGTGAAAATGCGCTTCGGACGTGACTCGACCAGTTCTTCGCATCAAAACGACGCGATTTCTGCACTCACGTAATCGAAAAGTTACGCCGGCGTTGGCAGACCTAAACAGTGAAGAAGATATACAAGGTGATTCAAAAAGAATACCACAACTTTAAAAATGTGTATTTAATGAAAGAAACATAATATAACCTTCTGTTATACATCATTACAAAGAGTATTTAAAAAGGTTTTTTTTCACTCAAAAACAAGTTCAGAGATGTTCAATATGGCCCCCTCGAGACACACGAGCAATATCAACCCGATACTCCAACTCGTTCCACACTCTCTGTAGCATATCAGGCGTAACAGTTTGGATAGCTGCTGTTATTTCTCGTTTCAAATCATCAATGGTGGCTGGGAGAGGTGGCCGAAACACCATATCCTTAACATACCCCCATAAGAAAAAATCGCAGGGGGTAAGATCAGGCCTTCTTGGAGGCCAGTGATGAAGTGCTCTGTCACGGGCTGCCTGGCGGCCGATCCATCGCCTCGGGTAGTTGACGTTCAGGTAGTTACGGACAGATAAGTGCCAATGTGGTGGCGCTCCATCCTGCTGAAATATGAATTGTTGTGCTTCGCGTTCGAGCTGAGGGAACAGCCAATTCTCTAACATCTCCAGATACTGTAGTCCAGTTACAGTAGCACCTTCGAAGAAAAAGGGACCAAAAACGTTATTGGCTGAAATGGCACAGAAAACGTTCACCTTAGGCGAGTCACATTCATACTGAGTTGTTTCCCGCGGATTCTCAGTGCCCCATATACAGACATTGTGACGGTTGACTTTCCCGTTAGTGTGGAAAGTTGCTTTGAAACGAAAGATTCATCTGTTTCCATTTGAGCAAGGATAAAATCACAGAAATCGATTCTTTTAATCTTATCAGCTGCAGACAGTGCTTGAACCAATTTCAGACGGTAAGATTTCATAACTAACCTTTTTCGTAGGACTCTCCATACAGTTGATTGTGGAATTTGCAGCTCTCTGCTAGCTCTGCGAGTCGATTTTCCTGGGCTGCGAACAAATGCTTGCTGGATGCGTGCTACATTTTCATCACTCGTTCTCGGCCGTCCAGAACTTTTCCCTTTGCACAAACACCCATTCTCTGTAAACTGTTTATACCAACGTTTAATACATCAGGAGGTTTAACACCATACTTCGTTCGAAATGCACGCTGAATAACTGTCGTCGATTCACTTCTGCCGTACTCAATAACACAAAAAGCTTTCTGTTGAGCGGTCGCCATCTTAGCATCAACTGACGCTGACGCCTAGTCAACAGCGCCTCAAGCGAACAAATGTACAACTAAATGAAACTTTATAGCTCCCTTAATTCGCCGACAGATAGTGCTTAGCTCTGCCTTTTGTCGTTGCACAGTTTTAAATTCCTAAAGTTGTGGTATTCGTTTTGAATCACGCTGTATTATTAATGAGTAAATTCTGTGTTATGTGTGTCTATTGTGTTAAACTTATGGAAATACGCCACGTACTTGTGCACCAACCGATATCTTTATATGTTTTAGTTAGGAAATGCTTCCAACAAAAGTGTGGTGGAATAGTAGGATCAAGGACAGTAAATTGTGTAAGATTTGGTGATGAGGTGGCATTACTGAGTGAAAATTAAGATGACGTTCGTTTGAATGGATTCAGCAACATTGAGTAAAAACGTATGAGCGGCGTGCCGAAAAGTGACGCTTCGGAATTTTTTATGTGAAAAATATTAAGGGTTGATAGGCGTGCACTTCATTCCCATTCAATATCCACGCCTTTCGTATTTTATTGTTTTTGTAACGCAACTTATAACTGTAGTTGAATGCATATGTTTTTATGTTAATTGTTGTTGTTGTGGTCTTCAGTCCTGAGACTGGTTTGATGCAGCTCTCCATGCTACTCTATCCTGTGCAAGCTTCTTCATGTCCCAGTACCTACTGCAACCTACATCCGTCTGAATCTGCTTAGTGTATTCATCTCTCGGTCTCCCTCTACAATTTTTACTCTTGACGCTGCCCTCCAATGCCAAATTCGTAATCCCTTGATGCCTCAGAATATGTCCTACCAACCGATCCCTTCTTCTAGTCAAGTTGTGCCCCAATTCTATTCAATACCTCCTCATTAGTTATGTGATCTACCCATCTAATCTTCTAATTCTTCTGTAGCACCACATTTCGAAAGCTTCTATTCTCCTCTTGTCCAAACTATTTATCGTCCATGTTTCATTTCCATACATGGCTTCACTCTATACAAATATTTTCAGAAACGACTTTCTGACACTTAAATCTGTATTCGATGTTAACAAATTTCTCTTCAGAAACGCTTTCCTTCCCATTGCCAGTCTACATTTTATATCCTCTCTTCTTCGACCATCATCAGTTATTTTGCTCCCCGAATAGCAAAACTCTTTTAGTACTTTAAGTGTCTCATTTCCTAATCTAATTCCCTCAGCATCACCCGACTTAATTCGCTTTTGCTGATGTTCATACCTAATCCTCCTTTCAAGACACTATCCATTCCATTCAACTGCTCTTCCAAGTCCTTTGCTGTCTCTGACAGAGTTACAATGTCATCGGCGAACCTTAAAGTTTTTATGTCTTCTCTTTATTTCTTCTCTTATGTTAATAGCACGCTGAATAGTGACAGAGGATGGGTGCAGGATATTTTTCGCTATTTGTGCAGTTAACTCAGCAGCTTCGTTGCAGTCACGGTGGTTCCAACTCTGCCGCCTCGGTCGTTGTTCCAGTAGGGGCACGGGGGACCAGTCTGAACGGTACGTGGTGGCCAAGGTTGTCGCTCTTCTCCGTCTCTGAAACTTTACTTGTGACTCTGTTTTTTAAGGCCGCACAGCCTGCCTGGGAACTCTGGATGGGCCGCCAGTGTTGGCCGCCTCACGACGCCCCCCTGCAGCTCTCCTCGGAATCGTCGGTCAGGGCCTGGAGCCGCTGCTCGTGGCTGCAGCCGCCATGTCGAGCTCCCGTACCCCTGAGCACGAGTGTCCTTTGTGAGCGCCAGCTCCGTCGGTTGCAACACCGTGAGTTAGGAAATCGTTCGCTTAGAGGCCGCCCGTAGTCTTCGTTTCTGTTTTTGAGGCGTTTATCCCGTAAATCTAAGAATGTTGTTTGTCACGCTGTGTGTGCGCCTTCTGTCCATTAGACGCGAGAAGTCGACTGTAGCTCACATTAGGGTGAAGTCACCCATCTCAGCGTTACAGTTTCGCCTCCTACATTCTTTCCCTGTCGTTTCTTTGGTCTCACACTGAAGCGCCAAAGAAGCCGCCACACGCGGAATAGGGCGCTGCCATCGGCAACGCCTATGTAAGGCAACAAGTGTCTGCCGCGCGGGATTAGCCCAGCGGTCTGAGGCGCTGCAGTCACGGATTGTGCGGCTGCTCCCGGCGGAGGTTCGAGTGCTCCCACGGGCATGGGTGTGTGTGTTTGTCCTTGGGTTAATTTAGGTTAAGGAGTGTGTAAACTTAGGGACTGATGACCTTAGCAGTTAAGTCCCATAAGGTTTCACACACATTTGAACATTTTTTGAACAAGTGTCTGGCGCAGTTGTTAGATCGGTTACTGCTGCCACAATCGCGGGTTTGTACGTGCTGTTGGACAGGGTGAGTCACTAACTGTTGCCACCTAGAATAAGTACGAGAGTACGGTAGGAGCTGAAAAGTTTGTGGCACATATGCTGCATGGGACAACGGGGTTCGTAATAGGACAGTGGGTTTTTGTTGCTAGATGGGGTCGCGTCAGAGATATGAAGGTCAATCTATTTTTTTTTAGTGGGATGTTATAGCTTGATACTTACTTTCTCATAGTGGCTATCGAGACGAATCCAACAGTAGGGTCTTTGAACGTCAACGAAGGTGAAAATGTTGGCATGAACGTCCGTTTACAGAAGGTGTTCGAAGTGAAGACCACTGGTACCAGCGCAGTGGTGCAGCCTTCTTGTCACGGACTGAGTGGTAGTCGGTATCACACGGGCACTTGTCGAAGCACGTGCGCTCCCGCATACCTTCAGGTGTGGTTCGAACGCCTTTATGAACAACGTCTTTTTCGAATCCCCTCAAGAAAACATCCAGAGGCGTGGAGTCTGGCGAACGAGCCGGCCACGACACATCTCCTTCGCGTCCAATCCAACGATTTGGGAATTGTCTCTGCAACTCATCTCCAGACGGCAGCGAAAAATGTGTCGGACACCCATTGTGTTGATGTCACATTCTGTTTCTTCTTCCTAAAGGTATTTCTACCAATAACAGACATAATGTTTCTTGCAGGAATGCGGTGTACTTCCTACCTTTAAGATTTCCTTCGATGGAGTAGGGGCCTATGATTCTGTCCTCCACAATCCCACACCATGCACTCACCGACCACGGTTTTTGGTGTGCAACTTGCCGCAGCCAACATGGGTTTTCAGATGCCCAATAATGCATGTTAGGCAAATTAAAATTTCCACGGTACGTGAATGTAGCCTAGTTAGTAAACAAAATCGAATTAATAAATGTGTCATCCCTCTGAATCTGACGTTGAGCCCATCGGAAGAATTTAATGCGACGCATACAGTCCGTACCAGTTAATTCTTTGATACGGTAAGGATGATGTTTATGGCGATGCAGAACACGAACAACTGTACGCTGCCTCTTGCCAGATTCCATTGCGATTTGACGCGAGCTAACACAAGGATCTCGAACCACAGTGGCAGGAGTACCAGTTCCCGTTTCCTCGTTGGTAACTTTGCTTTGCAGGATGTGTTTTCCGCTGCGTTAGATCCAGTTGTTGTCAATCTGTCACACTCATATTTAAGTGTACGACGTGTAGCGTGAGTACGTTGAGGATATCTCTCAGCGTATAAGGCCGCAGCTCTCACTGAATTTAGTTGGCATTCGCCGTAAATGATTAGCATATCGACTTGTTCTTCGAAGGATTACGTCATTCACATTGGCTCGATTCGACGATACTAGTCCTACCGTTCCTATTAGTGTTGTGTTGCGAAAGCGTCGAATGGTGTTTACATGTGAATCGCTCGTTGGGAGATTTACTATTTGCACGAAAGATGAGAGAGAATTGTCAGTGCATGTACTCCGATAACTGCCGAAGTGATAAGGAATCCACTCAATCCACGATAAGAAGGCTGCAGCACTGCATTGTTACCAATGGACATCCCTTCGAACACCTTCTGTAAATGGACGTTCGCGTCACCTTTTTGACTTTCGTTGACCTTCGAAGCCTTACGGTTACACAACACTGGATTCGTCTCGATAACCGCTATGAGAACATAAGTACCAAACTATAGCATTCGCCGGCCGGGGTGGCCGAGCGGTTCTAGGCGCTACGGTCACATGTAGTAGTTCCAAGTTCTAAGGGACTGATGACCTTCGAAGTTATGTCCCATAGTGCTTAGAGCCTATAGCATTCCATTTTAAAAAACAGAGTTTACCTTTGTATCACTGAAGCGGCCCCACTTAGCAACAAAAAGCAACGTCGCATTACGGCCCCCATTGTCCGATGCGACTTTCGTCCCACAAACTTTTCAGCACCTGCCACACTTTCGGAGTTATTCTGGGTGACAACAGTTAGTGACTCACTCTGCAGAGGGCGCACGATCCGTGGAACCCAGCATCTCCGAGCCAGCCATGAAGTGGGCATTTTGCCGTGCGACCATTTCGCAAGTGAGAGTTGGGTTTCACATGATCGATGTTTTGGCGTTTCGTTCCCCTGTTCTAAGGAGAAGACACGGGAATAGAATTTTCTGTGCCACTGATATTATTATTGTTATTACTGTCCTTTTGCTGACACGCTCTGTGTGTGCAACTAAATAAAACGTTGTTTGTTTTTATGTCGTACACCCCCACCCAGTTGCCGCACCTTTACCGTTGTGTCCCACCCTATCTCCATCTCCACACCGTCTACCCCTCCCGGAAGATGAGCTTCGGCCTGCCACCTACCCTTCCTACCAACTCTGACCCCCCCCCTCCCTGCCTCCTGCTCAGGGCTCCCTCTCCTCCCCCTCCCTACTCCTGAGCGGCTTCCCCCTCCTACTCCCCCTCCAACTCTTGTGCTCCCCTTTCAGTGTCTCTGCGCTCCCTCCTGCCCTGTCTCCCCTCTTCATCTCCCGCCCCCACACGTCTCCCGCCTCTTCGTGCACCCACTGACGCCCCTACTCCCTTCATCTCGCCGCCTCCCCTGTTCCCTCCTGCTCTCTCCTCCTTTTCCATCCTCTCTGACCTCTCCCTCGGCAGGTCCCACCTGGCAGTTTTATTCTTCGTCTTGTGTGCTCCAAGTGGGTTTTACGTGTGTCGTTCTGGAGTGTTTTTAATACTGTGGCCGACTTTTAACCTGTGCGTGTCCATTCAGTGTCTTCTCTGTGTTTTCAGAATCGCCAACTGTGTTTTTCAACTTTCTGGTTACTTTTTTAACTGTCCTCTATGAACGTCTCCATCTCAGCCTATTTTTTCGTCCATTTTCTCCCATTATTCTGTTTTAAGTTCTCCTTTTTTATCGCCCTATGTATGTAACATTTTATTCTTATTTTAAGACCGGCGGATTGTGCCGCTGACAGCCCTCCCGTGCCCATATGGGGCGGGGGAATGAAGTCACAATAAAGATGTATATATTGTTGTTGTTGTGGTCTTCAGTCCTGACACTGGTTTTATGCAGCTCTCCATGCT
The DNA here is from genome assembly GCF_021461385.2 of Schistocerca piceifrons. Classification (NCBI taxonomy): domain Eukaryota; kingdom Metazoa; phylum Arthropoda; class Insecta; order Orthoptera; family Acrididae; genus Schistocerca; species Schistocerca piceifrons. The sequence goes on from NC_060147.1 coordinate 1,053,631, forward strand.
ACTCTATCCTGTGCAAGCCTCTTATTCTCCCGGTACCTACCGCAACATACATCCTTCTGAATCTGCTTAGTGTATTCATCTCTTTATCTCCCTCTACGATTTTTACCCTCCACGCTGATCCCTTGATGCCTCAGAACATGTCCTACCAACCGATCCCTTCTTCTACTCAAGCTGTACCATAAAATTCTCTTGTCCCCAATGCTATTCAATATTTCCTCATTACTTATGTGATCTTCTCATCTAATCTCCAGCATTCTTCTGTAGCACCACATTTCAAAAGCTTCTATTCTCTTCTTGTCTAAACTATCTATCGTCCATGTTTCACTTCCATACATGGCTACACTCCATACAAATACTTTCAGAAACAACTTCCTGACAATTAAATCTATACTCGATGTTAACAAATTTCTCTTCTTCAGAAACACTTTCCTTGCCATTGCCAGTCTACATTTTATATCCTCTCTACTTCGACCATCATCAGTTATTTTGCTCCCCAAATAGCAAAAATCCTTTACTACTTTAAGTGTCTCATTTTCTAATCTAATTCCCTCAGCATCACCCGACTTAATTCGACTACGTTCCATTATCCTCGTTTTGCTTTTGTTGATGTTCATCTTACATCCTCCTTTCAAAACATTATCCATTCCGTTCAACTGCTCATCCAAGTCCTTTGCTGTCTCTGACAGAATTACAATGTCATCGGCGAACCTCAAAGTTTTTATTTCTTCTCCATTGATTTTAATACCTACTCCAAATTTTTCTTTTGTTTCCTTCACTGCTTGCTCAATATACAGATTGAATAACATTGGGGAGAGGCTACAACCCTGTCTCACTCCCTTCCCAACCACTGCCTCCCTTTCATGCCCCTCGACTGTTATAACTGCCATCTGCTTTCTGTACAAATTGTAAATAGCCTTTCGCTCCCTGTATTTTACTCCTGCCACCTTTAGAATTTGAAAGAGAGTATTCCAGTCAACATTGTCAAAAGCTTTCTCTAAGTCTACAAATGCTAGAAACGTAGGTTTGCCCTTCCTTAATGTAGCTTCCAAGATAAGTCGTAGGGTCAGTATTGCCTCACGTGTTCCAACATTTCTACGGAATCCAAACTGATCTTCCCCGAGGTCGGCTCCTACTAGTTTTTCCATTCTTCTGTAAAGAATTCGCGTTAGTATTTTGCAGCTGTGTCTTATTAAGCTGATAGTTCGGTAATTTTCACATCTGTCAACACCTGCTTTCTTGGGGATTGGAATTATTATATTCTTCTTGAAGTCTGAGGATATTTCGCCTGTTTCATACATCTTGCTCATCAGATGGTAGAGTTTTGTCAGGACTGGCTCTCCCGAGGCCGTCAGTATTTCTAATGGAATGTTGTCTACTCCGGGGGCCTTGTTTCGACTCAGGTCTTTCAGTGCTCTGTCAAACTCTTCACGAAGCATTGCATCTCCCATTTCATATTCATCTACATCCTCTTCCATTTCCATAATATTGTCCTCAAGTACATCGCCCTTGTATAGACCCTCTATATACTCCTTCGACATTTCTGCTTTCCCTTCTTTACTTAGAACTGGGTTTCCATCCGAGCTCTTGATGTTCATGCAAGTGGTTCTCTTATCTCCAAAGGTCTCTTTAATTTTCCTGTAGGCAGTATCTATCTTACCTCTTGTGAGATAAGCCTCTACATCCTTACATTTGTCCTCTAGCCATTCCTGCTTAGCCATTTTGCACTTCCTGTCGATCTCATTTTTGAGACGTTTGTATTCCTTTTTGCCTTCTTCATTTACTGCATTTTTATATTTTTTTCCTTTCATGAATTAAATTCAATATATCTTCTGTTACCCAAGGTTTTCTACTAGCCCTCGTCTTTTTACCTACTTGATCCTCTGCTGCCTTCACTATTTCATTCCTCAAAGCTACCCATTCTTCTTCTACTGTATTTCCTTCCCACATTCCTGTCTATTGTTCCCTTATATTGTCCCTGAAAGTCTGTACAACCTCTGGTTCTTTCAGTTTATCCAGGTCCCATTTCCTTAAATTCCCACCTTTTTGCAGTTTCTTCAGTTTTAATCTACAGGTCATAACCAATAGATTGTGGTCAGAGTCCACATCTGCCCCTGGAAATGTCTTACAATTTAAAACCTGGTTCCTAAATCTCTGTCTTACCATTATATAATCTATCTGAAACCTTTTAGTATCTCCAGGTTTCATCCATGTAAACAGCCTTCTTTCATGATTCTTGAACCAAGTGTTAGCTATGGTTAAGTTGTGCTCTGTGCAAAATTCTGTCAGGCGGCTTCCTCTTTCATTTCTTAGCCCCAATCCATATCCACCTACTACGTTTCCTTCTCTTCCTTTTCCTACTACCGAATTCCAGTCACCCATGACTATTAGATTTTCATCTCCCTTCACTACCTGAATAATTTCTTTTATCTCATCACACATTTCATCAATTTCTTCATCATCTGCAAAGCTAGTTGGCATATAAACATGTACTACTGTAGTAGGCGTGGGCTTCATGTCTATCTTGGCAAAAATAATGCGTTCACTAAGGTGTTGGTAGTAGCTTACCCGCACTCCTATTTTTTTATTCATTATTAAACCTACTCCTGCATTACCCCTATTTGATTTTGTATTTATAACCCTGTATTCACCTGACCAAATGTCTTGTTCCTCCTGCCAGCGAACTTCACTAATTCCCACTATATCTACTTTAACTTATCCATTGCGCTTTTTAAATTTTCTAACCTACCTCCCGATTAAGTGATCTGACATTCCACGCTCCGATCCATAGAACGCCAGTTTTCTTTCTCCTGATAACGACATCCTCTTGAGTAGTCCCCGCCCGGAGATCCGAATTGGGGACTATTTTACCTCCGGAATATTTTATCCAAGAGGATGCCATCATCATTTAACCATACAGTAAAGCTGCATGCCCTCAGGAAAAATTATGTTTGTAGTTTCCCCTTGCTTTCAGCCGTTTGCAATACCAGCACAGCAAGGCCGTCTTGGTTAGTGTTACAAGGCCAGATCAGTCAATCATGCAGACTGTTGCCCCTTTCTCCTGATAACGACATCCTCTTGAGTAGTCCCCGCCCGGAGATCCGAATTGGGGACTATTTTACCTCCGGAATATTTTATCCAAGAGGATGCCATCATCATTTAACCATACAGTAAAGCTGCATGCCCTCAGGAAAAATTATGTTTGTAGTTTCCCCTTGCTTTCAGCCGTTTGCAATACCAGCACAGCAAGGCCGTCTTGGTTAGTGTTACAAGGCCAGATCAGTCAATCATCCAGACTGTTGCCCCTGCAACTACTGAAAAGGCTGCTGCCCCTCTTCAGGAACCACACGTTTGTCTGGCCTCTCAACAGATACCCCTCCGTTGTGGTTGCACCTACGGTACGGCTATCTGTATGGCTGAGGCACGCAAGCCTCCCCACCAACGGCAAGGTCCATGGTTCATGGGGGATATATATATATAATGTCTTACACGTTTCGCTTCCTTCGTTTGTATGAAGCATGTCGTATGGAGTCATAGGGAACCGCACCTAGAACTCGTTCCACAGCACTGCTGCCAAAGTTAACTCTGTGCTGGTAACCACTGAGGTAATACAGGTATATACACATAGATACCGGGCGTATCTGCTGCCAAATCTGGCGCGACACAGTGAAAGGAAATCGCAGGTCATTTTTGCAGTTGGCTGCCCTGCTTTCTGTGCGTGGCGGTTCCGGCAGTTGGCTGCCCTGGCCTGCCGGTGCCATGAGGTGATTGGCTGGGCCACCACAGAGTGGCCGGCTGCCACGTGATGCGCCGCGCCCACAGTGCAACCGCCCGGCCAAACCGCACCTCCTCCCCCTGCCCACTCCCCCGAAACTCGTACACCACCACCCCTTCTCTCCTCCGCTCCTCATTCCAATTGTCAGTTCCCACAATGACGGGTGTCGGGGTAATTACCGGACGTCAAAAGCTGGGCAGCTTTGTCGGCGATAAAACCGGCACAATTTGAGCGCCCATTGAATGTCAGTAGCAGAAATAAAAGATATTTTTAAAAAAACCAGAGCCAGAGTGAGCGTAAATACGCCGGCGATCCTAATTTTTCCGTGACGGGTTTTCCTGTTCAGTAATCAGCCAGGGCCTTGTGACCAGTGATGACGTCATACACACACACACACACACACACACACACACACACAACGCTCGCGCGGGCGGCTGCGCAGTGTTTCGTGTCCAGTATGGTTGGTGCAGCCCCTGCACCAGAGGTGGCCACAGCCGGGCGCCCGTTTGCCTAGCACTGCGCAGTCGGGCAGACGTGACGTAATAGCGAGCACCTCACCAACAGCGATGCGTCACGTGACGTGACGTCACAGTGTGGCGGAAGAGCGGACGCTCCCTGCAACAGCAAGTGTCGATAAGGTATCGTTTCCCCAAGAAAAATCCATATTTTTTTTTTTGTCATCTGTCTACTGACTGGTTTGATGCGGCCCGCCACGAATTCCTTTCCTGTGCTAACCTCTTCATCTCAGAGTAGCACTTGCAACCTACGTCCTCAATTATGTGCTTTACGTATTCCAATCTCTGTCTTCCTCTACAGTTTTTGCCCTCTACAGCTCCCTCTAGTACCATGGAAGTCATTCCCTCATGTCTTTGCAGATGTCCTATCATCCTGTCCCTTCTCCTTATCAGTGTTTTCCACATATTCCTTTCCGATTCTGCGTAGAACGTCCTCATTCCTTACCTTAGCAGTCCACCTAATTTTCAACATTCGTCTATAGCACCACATCTCAAGTGTTTCGATTCTCTTCTGTTCCGGTTTTCCCGCAGTCCATGTTTCACTACCATACAATGCTGTACTCCAGACGTACATCCTCAGAAATTTCTTCCTCAAATTAAGGCCGGTATTTGATATTAGTAAACTTCTCTTGGCCAGAAATGCCTTTTTTGCCATAACGAGTCTGCTTTTGATGTCCTCCTTGCTCCCTCCGTCATTGGTTATTTTACTGCCTAGGTAGCAGAATTCATTAACTTCGTTGACTTCGTGACCATCAATCCTGATGTTAAGTTTCTCGCTGTTCTCATTTCTACTACTTCTCATTACCTTCGTCTTTCTCCGATTTACTCTCAAACCATACTGTGTACTCATTAGACTGTTCATTCCGTTCAGCAGATCATTTGATTCTTCTTCACTTTCACTCAGGATAGCAATGTCATCAGCGAATCGTATCATTGATATCCTTTCACCTTGTATTTTAACTCCACTCCTGAACCTTTCTTTTATTTCCATCATTGCTTCCTCGATGTACAGATTGAAGAGTAGGAGCGAAAGGCTACAGCCTTGTCTTACACCCTTCTTAATACGAGCACATCGTTCTTGATCGTCCACTCTTATTATTCCCTCTTGGTTGTTGTACATATTGTATATGACCCGTCTCTCCCTATAGCTTACCCCTACTTTTTTCGGAATCTCGAACAGCTTGCACCATTTTATATTGTCGAACGCTTTTTCCAGGTCGACAAATCCCATGAAAGTGTCCTGATTTTTCTTTAGCCTTGCCTCCATTATTAGCCGTAACGTCAGAATTGCCTCTCTCGTCCCTTTACTTTTCCTAAAGCCAAACTGATCGTCACCTAGCGCATTCTCAATTTACTTTTCCATTCTTCTGTATATTATTCTTGTAAGCAGCTTCGATGAATGTTCTGTTAAGCTGATTGTGCGATAATTCTCGCACTTGTCAGCTCTTGCCGTGTTCGGGTGTGGATGATGCTTTTCCGAAAGTCAGATGGTATATCGCCAGACTAATATATTCTACACACCAACGTGAATAGTCGTTTTGTTGCCACTTCCCCAATGATTTTAGAAATTCTGATGGGATGTTATCTATCCCTTCTGCCTTATTTGACCGTAAGTCCTCCAAAGCTCTTTTAAATTCCGATTCTAATACTGGATCCCCTATCTCTTCTAAATCGACTCCTGTTTCTTCTTCTATCACATCAGACAAATCTTCACCCTCATAGAGGCTTTCAATGTATTCTTTCCACCTATCTGCTCTCTCCTCTGCATTTAACAGTGGAATTCCCGTTGCACTCTTAATGTTACCACCGTTGCTTTTAATGTCACCAAAGGTTGTTTTGACTTTCCTGTATGCTGAGTCTGTCATTCCGACAATCATTTTTCCTGCAGCCATTTCGTCTTAGCTTCCCTGCACTTCCTATTTATTTCATTCCTCAGCGACTTGTATTTCTGTATTCCTGATTTTCCCGGAACATGTTTGTACTTCCTCCTTTCATCAATCAACTGAAGTATTTCTTCTGTTACCCATGGTTTCTTCGCAGCTACCTTCTTTGTACCTATGTTTTCCTTCCCAACTTCTGTGATGGCCCTTTTTAGGGATGTCCATTCCTCTTCAACTGTACTGCCTACTGCGCTGTTCCTTATTGCTGTATCTATAGCGTTAGAGAGCTTCAAACGAATCTCGTCATTCCTTAGTACTTCCGTATCCCACTTCTTTGCGTATTGGTTCTTCCTGACTAATGTCTTGAACTTCAGCCTACTCTTCATCACTACTATATTGTAATCTGAGTCTATATCTGCTCCTTGCAATCCAGTATCTGATTTCGGAATCTCTGTCTGACCATGATGTAATCTAATTGAAATCTTCCCGTATCTCCCGGCCTTTTCCAAGTATACCTCCTCCTCTTGTGATTCTTGATCAGGGTATTCGCTATTACTAGCTGAAACTTGTTACAGAATTCAATTAGTCTTTCTCCTCTTTCATTCCTTGTCCCAAGCCCATATTCTCCTGTAACCTTTTCTTCTACTCCTTCCCCTACCACTGCATTCCAGTCGCCCATGACTATTAGATTTTCGTCCCCCTTCACATACTGCATTACCCTTTCAATATGCTCATACACTTTCTCTATCTGTTCATCTTCAGCTTGCGACGTCGGCATGTATACCTGAACTATCGTTGTCGGTGTTGGTCTGCTGCCGATTCTGATTGGAACAACCCGGTCACTGAACTGTTCACAGTAACACACCCTCTGCCCTACCTACCTATTCATAACGAATCCTACACCTGTTATACCATTTTCCGCTGCTGTTGATATTACTCGATACTAATCTGACCAGAAATCCTTGTCTTCCTTCCACTTCACTTCACTGACCCCTACTATATCTAGATTGAGCCTTTGCATTTCCCTTTTCAGATTTTCTAGTTTCTCTACCACGTTCAAGCTTCTGACATTCCACGCCCCGACTCGTAGGACGTTATCCTTCCGTTGATTATTCAATCTTTTTCTGATGGTAACCTCCCCCTTGGCTGTCCCCTCCCGGAGATCCGAATGGGGGACTATTCCGGAATCTTTTGCCAATGGCGAGATCATCATGACACTTCTTCAATTACAGGCCACATGTCCTGTGGATACACGTTACGTGTCTTTAATGCAGTGGTTTCCATTGCCTTCTGCATTCTCATGTCGTTGATCATTGCTGATTCTTCCGCCTTTAGGGGCAATTTCCCACCCCTAGGACAAGAGAGTGCCCTGAACCTCTATCCGCTCCTCCGCCCTCTTTGACAAGGCCGTTGGCAGAATGACGCTGACTTCTTATGCCGGAAGTCTTCGGCCGCCAATGCTGATTATTTATCAAAATTTAGGCAGTGGCGGGGATCGAACCCGGGACCGAAGACGTTTTGATTATGAATCAAAGACGCTACCCCTAGACCACGGGTACAATTCCATATCCATATATATCGCCAATATTCATTCGTTTCACAGATATACTACTGGCTATTAAAATTGCACTACCTTGAAGGACGTGCTACAGACGCGAAATTTAACCAACAGGATGAAGATGCTGTGATACGCAAATTATTAGCTTTTCAGAGCATGCACACAAGGTTGGCGACGGTGGCGATTCCTGCAACGTGCTGACCGATTTCTCGTACACAAACGGCAGTTGACCGGCGTTGCCTGGTGAAACGTTGTTGTGATGCCTCGCGTAAGGAGGAGAAATGCGCACAGTCAAGTTTCCGACTTTGATAAAGGTCGGATTGTAGCCTGTCACGATTGCGGTTTATCGTATCGCGACATTTCTGCTCGCGTTGGTCGAGATCCATTGACTGTTAGCAGAATATGGAATCGGTGGGTTCAGGAGGGAAATACGGAACGTCGTGCTGGATCCCGACGGCCTCGAATCACCAGCAGTCGAATGACAGGCATCTTATCCGCGTGGCTGTAACGGATCGTGCAGCCACGTCTCGATCCCTGAGTCAACAGATGGGGACGTTTGCAAGACAACAACCATCTGCACGAACAGTTTGACGACGTTTGTAGCAGCATGGGCTATCAGCTCGGAGACGATGGCTGCGGTTACCCTTGACGCTGTATCACAGAGCGCCTGCGATGGTGTACTCAACGACGAACCTGGGTGCACGAATGGCAGAACGTCATTTTTTCGGATGAATCCAGGTTCTGTTTACAGCATCATGATGGTCGCATCCGTGTTTGGCGACATCGCGGTGAACGCACATTGGAAGCGTGTATTCGTCATCGCCATATTGGCGTTATCATCCGGCGTGATGGTATGGGGTGCGATTGGTTACACATCTCGGTCACATCTTGTTCGCATTGACGGCACTTTGAACAGTGGACGTTACGTTTCAGATGTGTTACGACCCGTGGCCCTATCTTTCATTCGATCCCTGCGAAACCGTACATTTCAGGAGGGTAATGCACGACCGCATGTTGCAGGTCCTGTACGGGCCTTTCAGGATACAGAAAATGTTCGACTGCTGCCTTGGCCAGCACATTCTCCAGATCTCTCACCAACTGAAAACGTCTGGTCAATGGTGGCCGAGCAAGTGGCTCGTCACAATACGGCAATCACTACTCTTGATGAACTGTGGTATCGTGTTGAAGCTGCATGGGCAGCTGTACCTGTAGACGCCATCCTAGCTCTGTTTGACTCAATGCGCAGGCATATCAAGGCCTTTATTACGGCCAGAGGTGGTTGTTCTGGGTACTGATTTCTCAGGATCTATGCACCCAAATTCCATGAAAATGTAGATGTTAGTTCTAGTAAAATATATTTGTCCAATGAGTACCCTTTTATCATCTGCATTTCTTCTTGGCGTAGGAGTTTTAATGGCCAGTAGCGTATATCGATATGGCAGTACCGAGTGCAGATATTTTTATCCTATGCTATATTCTTTTCGCAGTTTTCGATAAATATTTGAATTTTGTTTTTTGAAAGTGTAGTAGAGTATAATTTTTCTTTCACTGTTGTAAAGGAGTCTTATTACTTTTTCAGCTCCCATCAAGTGCAGTCTTTCTCTTTCATTGTATGAAGAAAGTTTAGGTGGCACAGAGAAGAATCCGAGTGCGCTGGGTTGTTGGCGGTGTGAATGGACTAACAAGATCTCCGACGTGAAAAAACAGCACACCAGTTGTTTTAAAAAAACAATTTTTAACGCGACTAGTGTGCTATTTCTTCACGTCGGCATTCTTCAAAACAGTTGTTGAAAATGATGAGCAAAACTCCAAATGTCGAGATGGACGCAGAGGTTTGAGGAGATTTACTGACGGAATCGGCACTCGGCGCTACCAACAGAAATTGGAACGTACAGTTTCACCAAGCAATTTTGAGATTGCGAACAACTGCTAGGTCGCTGGCGTTGACACAAATGGAAGAAACACGGGCGCCGACACGAAGTGTTCCGGACAAATCCGATGTGTGACGACGCCGAACGACAGACCCTTCGGACGCCTTTGACTGCGCCACTCACACGCCGATCCTGTTGTCAGCACAGTGGTTATCGGCAGGCGTGAACGTCCGTCACTTTACTTTCAGTTCTTGTTTCTAAGAGGGATAAGCAGGCTGCTAGCTTGTTAATGTACAGATTGCCTAGTAATAAATGAATACTTAAATATACGGCTGTAAAACTGGCAGTGTATGTACAATGTGCAACCGATAAATTTTGGTCCGCTACCTCCATTTGTTTCGTTCGATAACGATTTCCAAATAATTTTTTGGGTATATCGAGAGTCGGTAACGATATTTTTCGAAATATCGATGTATCGTATCCCCGATATTTCTAAAAATATCAACAGTCATAGCTCGAACGCGGCACGTTACTGCCGGGGCTGGAGTACAGCGGCTGGAGATTTGTGTTGTGTGCCGGTCTAGGTTACATTAAGTTAGATACATAAAATACAACCCTGCGGTGATAAGAATTCATTGGCAGCACCTCGAATGTACCGTAATACTATTTCATTACCTACAGTATAAAATCACATCACATACAAGAATGAGTACATTGTTGTATTACATTTATGTATATTACGATCGATATTTCCCGTGTTTCAGTTTAATAAGTCATGGCTGCAAAATACTAACGCGAACTCTTTACAGAAGAATGGAAAAACTAGTAGAAGCCGACCTCGGGGAAGATCAGGTTGGATTCCGTACAAATCTTGGAACACGTGAGGCAATACTGACTCTTCGACTTATCTTACAAGCTAGATTAATGAAAGGCAAACCTACGTTTCTAGCATTTGTAGACTTAGAGAAAGCTTTTGACAATGTTGACTGGAATACTCTCTTTCAAATTCCGAAGGTGGCAGGAGTAAAATACAGGGAGCGAAAGGCTATTTACAATTTGTACAGAAACCAGATGGCAGTTATAAGAGTCGATGGACATGAAAGGGAAGCAGTGGTTGGGGAGGGAGTTAGAGAGGGTTGTAGCCCGTCCCCGATGTTATTCAATCTGTATATTGAGCAATCAGTAAAGGAAACAACAGAAAAATTCGCAGTAGGTATTAAAATGCATGGAGAAGAAATAAAAACTTTGAGGTTCGCCGATGACATTGTAATTCTGTCAGAGACACCAAAGGACTTGGAAGAGCAGTTGAACGGAATGGATAGTGTCTTGAAAGGAGGATGTAAGATGAACATCAACAAAAGCAAAACGAGGATGATGGAATGTAGTCGAATTAAATCGGGTGATGCTGACGGAATTAGATTAGGAAATGAGACGCTTCAAGCAGTAAATGAGTTTTGCTATTTGGGGACAAAATAAATGCTGATGGTCGAAGTAGAGAGGATATAAAATGTAGACTGGCAATGGCAAAGAAGGCGTTTCTGAAGAAGAGAAATTTGTTAGCATCTACTATAGATTCAAGTGTCAGGAAATCGTTTCTGAAAGTATTTGTATGGAGTGTAGCCACGTATGGAAGTGAAACGTGAACGATAAATAGTTTGGACAAGAAGAGAATAGAAGTTTTCGAAATGTGGTGCTACAGAAGAATGCTGAAGGTTAGATGGGTAGATCACATAACTAATGAGGAGGTATTGAATAGAATTGAGGAGAAGAGGAGTTTGTGGCACAACTTGACAAGAAGAAGGGACCAGTTGGTAGGACATGTTCTGAGGCATCAAGGGATCACCAATTTAGTACTGGAGGGCAGCTTGGAGGGTAAAAATCGTAGAGGGAGACCAAGAGATGAATACACCAAACAGATACAGAAGGATGTCGGTTGCAGCAGGTACTGGGAGATGAAGAAACTTGCACAGGATAGAGTAGCATGGAGAGCTGCATCAAAACAGTCTCTGAACTGAAGGCATCAACAACAACACTTCCCGTGTTTTGCTGGAAGTGATCTATGCTTCGATTTGAAAAGCTTTGACGCTGACACAGTTTGTTCACATAAATAACTGCAACCAAACATCCACGCTATAGCTGCTAGCTTCGTTTGTAGTTGAGGCACGGAAGACAAGAACAGAGCCGAATGATGACGTTCCCTTCCCAAACTCCTCCTTGATGAAGCGCTCACGTTGCACGCCTGTCAGTTCCAGTTCCACCTCTGCGGACACAGCTCTGACGTCTGCAGAGCACCGTGACACGAAGCTATCAGAATGTGGCTCAGGTGCCCTCAGGTTCTCGGATCGTTTTCCGAATGCTGCAGCCAGATTATCGAGAGACTGGACAAATGATGCAATGAGGTCGTTATTAGTGTTAGCAGCGAATCGCCGTCGCATTCGGAAAATGCGGGAAATAACGGTCCTAGAACTGTCCTCTCTGTTACGGCGTAAAGTCAACCTCCAGCACGCCAGTCGGGAACGACAGGGAAGAGATGGCAGTGAGCAGAGGTCAGCCAATCGCACCCTGACCCGCCTCCCTTTCAGGACGACAACGCGACAGCAGTGGCGTCAGACTAGTGACGGCCCACTTCGGTAGCACCGTCAACGATAGCCACTTCGCCTGGAATCTCTAATTCTCGGGGGAAGTAGCTCAGACTCGTATTTGTGTATTCTGATGAAGACTGGTTATTTTGTATGTCGCCCCTTTCTGGCGACACATCCATCAAAGTTAAGTATTGTACGCTACTGGCCATTAAAATTGCTGCACCAAGAAGAAATGCAGGTGATAAACGGGTATTCATTGGACAAATGTTTTATACTACAACTGACATGTTATTACATTTTCACGCAATTTGGGTGCATAGATCCTGAGAAATCAGTACCCAGAACAACCACCTCTGGCCGTAATAACGGCCTTGCACGCCTGGGCTTTGAGTCAGAGCTTGGATGGCGTGTACATGTACAGCTGCCCATGCAGCTTCAACACGATACCACAGTTCATCAAGAGTAGTGACTGGCGTATTGTGACGAGCCAGTTCCTCGGCCACCATTGATCAGACGCTTTCAGTTGGTGAGAGATCTGGAGAATGTGCTGACCAGGGCAGCAGTCGAACATTTTCTGCATCCAGAAAGGCCCGTACAGGACCTGCAACATGCGGTCGTGCTTTATCCTGCTGAAATGTAGGGCTTCGCAGGGATGGAATGAAGGGTAGAGCCACGGGTCGTAACACATCTGAAACGTAACGTCCACTGTTCAAAGTGCCGTCAGTGCTAACAAGAGGTGACCGAGACGTGTAACCAATGGCACCCCATACCATCACGCCGGGTGATACGCCAAGATGGCGATGACGAATACACGCTTACAATGTGCGTCCACCGCGATGTCGCAGAACACGGATGCGACCATCCTGATGCTGTAAACATAACCTGGATTCATTCGAAAAGTGACGTTTTGCCATTCGTGCACCCAGGCTCGTCATTGAGTACACCGTCGCAGGCGCTCCTGTCTGTGATGCAGCGTCACGACTGCTATGATACAGGGCCGTTGGGATCCAGCACGGCGTTCCGTATTACTCTCTTGAAACTGCAATCAGTCATTGGATCTCGACCAGCCGACCGGAGTGGCCATGCGATTCTAGGCGCTACAGTCTGGAACCGAGCTACCGCTACGGTCGCAGGTTCGAATCCTGCCTCGGTCATGGCTGTGTGTGATGTCCTTAGGTTAGTTAGGTTTAATTAGTTCTATGTTCTAGGCGACTGATGACCTCAGAAGTTAAGTCGCATAGTGGTCAGAGCCATTTGAACCATTTTTTTTTATCTCGACCAACGCGAGCAGCAATGTGGCGTTACGATAAATCGCAATCGCAGTAGGCTACAATCCGACCTGTATCAAAGTCGGAAGCGTGATGGTACGCATTTCTCCTCCATACACGAGGCATCACAACGACGTTTCACCAGGCAACGCCGGTCAACTGCTGTTTGTGTATGAGAAATCGGTTGGAAACTTTCCTCATGTCAGCACGTTGTAGGTGTCGCCAGCGGCGCCAACCTTGTATGAATGCTCTGAAGAGCTAATCATTTGTATACCACAGCATGATCTTCCTGTCGGTTAAATTTCGCGTCTGTAGCACGTCATCTTCGTGGTGTAGGAATTTTAATGGACACTAGTGTATTATTTTGTTCTAATAAAACTGATTAATACGAGTTGTTTGATTGTCTAGCGAACCGAGTAGGCAGGATTCAAGGACGCAACCTTTCCTTATCCTAAATTTCATATGCAGTGCGCCAATTTTAGAAAATAGAGACAGAATTAACTGACCCTTTTCTCTGCAACGGAACATTGAGACTATTCAGATAACACGTTATGTGGGTGACTGATGATAGGTTAACAACCCACTGAGCGTCACGAATCGGCCACATCATTTCACGTCCAGAACAAGATGCTGTTCAAGCAAAAGGAGGAAACGTAGCAGTGTTTCACTCCTACTCAGCCATCTTACCTGACAAATATAGGGTGCGTCGTTGAAGCCAGATTCCAGTGAATCCCGTAACTCTCGAAACTGTCTGTGAATGAGACCTGCAGACTGTACGAAATTGACAGTCCTAACAGCGACATTGAGAAACCCGTCAAGTTGCACAGTCTTCGCACTGAGTGCTTTTTGATGAGTAACACAGTGCGCTGGTGGTCTCGACGTTAGGGATCACGGGTTTGCTTCATACTTCGTACACCTTTAGTAGCCAATGAGAAGGACATCATGCGTGAGTAGTAACGTGCACTGCTCCGGAAACTCCGACAAAATCGCAACAGAAGTTTTACGCGAGCCGGCCGCTGTGGCGGAGCGGTTCTAGGCGCTTGAGTCCGGAACCGTGCTGCTGCTACGGTCGCAGGTTCGAATCCTGCCTCGGGCATGGATGTGTGTGATGTCCTTAGGTTAGTTAGGTTTAAGTAGTTCTATGGTCTAGGGGACCGATGACCTCAGAAGTTAAGTCCCATAGTGCTCAGAGCCATTCGAACCATTCATTAAATATAGGCGTGTGCAGGGATGCCAACAGCACTTCGCCCCAACACACCACTCGCACGTAATTACGAACGCTCCCGAGTTTCGTAAACAGACCTCGTATATCATTTTCCTACACATGGTTGAGGAAATGTTTTAACCTCCCAAAGATAATTATATAATAACATCCCAACAGTAAAAAATATAATTGTATAATTGACATTCAGTGTAACTACCCAACAGATAAATTCCGTAACCTACCAATAATAAAATGTGGCTAACCTCCTAATAAAAAATGTGACTCATATGTAACCTTTCAAAAATTAACTGTCTGTGATTTTAAACAGGTAAATTTGGACGTCAGCAGTGCTGCGTCACGGCCCTGAAAGATCATACTGAACAAACAGAAAATTCTTACCTCAATTAAGTCGCCGGATAACGCGTGTGTATATATCTGCTCCTGTAAGAAAATTTTTCTGGCACAGCCCAGTGCAATGCTGTCCGATACATTTGTCAGGTATAAAAAGAGACAACTGATTTTTCTTTGCAATAATTGGGATGACCACGGATTGGAGAAATTAGTAAATTCTTTAAATTCAGATGAATGATTGTCAAAAGTTAGTTTTTATAAGAAAGATTATTATTAAGAGATTTTTTAAAACATTTACATGGGACTTGACATAACAATAGTACGTATGCGCGAGGCTGCTTTTACCTTATACTACATCGCTCAGGCACAGCCATCGCTCCACACGACCGGCCCAGCCAACTCGATACACCAGACTGCTAGCTACCACTTACTCCTACTGACACACAGTTCCTACTGCATACAGCACTCCTCTCTGGTCTGAGATTCTCTTACAGCTTACATATCGCAGGCAGCGCGTGAACAACCCATCGAAATTACATCTGCTCGAGTGCGCTAGCAACAAATTCCTTAGTCATGGGCCTCTTACAATGCAAGTCGTAAACATCCAGATGCGCAAAAACTAGTATTTGTTTAACATGGAACGGAAATTACGCAGAATCTTACTATCGGGTCTTTGATAATTAGAGCGTTCAACGACTTCCAACAAACTTCACGCACAATGTCAAAGGTTCCCTTACGTGCCTAGTATTTGACGCTTTTTCTCATTTGTAAAGTAGTCAGAAGTCTGAAACTGCTTTATGCATGGGAGTTCGATTCTTTAAGGGATCATGGGTTTACTGTTTTATACATAATGTGCAAAGTAATGGTCCGGTCACACTACATTGGGGTCTGCGCCAAGTTACTTTTACGTTTGAAATCAGAATCACTCGTTGTGTTGTGCTTGCTAGGAACTCTTCACTCTAGTCACACAGCTGGTAGCTGGTCTGACGCTCCACCTGCCCATGCTTCATTCACAAGCGCTAGCGGGAACTCCACCGGACGCCGGCCGGTGTGACCGAGCGGTTCGGGTTCCACTGCTGCCTCGGGCATGGATGTGTGTGATGTCCTTAGGTTAGTTAGGTTTAAGTAGTTCTAAGTTCTAGGGGACTGATGACCTCAGATGTTAAGTCCCATAGTGCTCAGAACCATTTGAACCATTCTACCGGACGATTTGATCCTTTTGGCATCTAGGAGAGACAGATCGTATATGCAATGAAAGTTTATGTGTGTGTGTGTGTGTGTGTGTGTGTGTGTGTGTGTGTGTGTGTGTAACTGACTACGTAATATAATGTCTTGTAAATTTCGTGCTATGAATTAAAGACCTATTTTTCCTTCTCCATTTTTTTTCCAGGTGAGTTGGCCAAGCGACGGCGTTTTGCAACCAGCCTAGCCCCTTCTGGTAAGTGAAAACAGCGGCAATAGTACATTATTTCATCGGCAAACAAGTGCTTGCCCTACTTCTGTAAACTTAAACGTGATCGATCGTAGATCTCGACGCACGCTGCAGGTAGTCGTGCAGTGTATGGGTCAAGAATCGGTTTCTGTACAGTTGGTATCGATGGATCAGTGATTGGTAGGTAGCCCAACGAACTGTCGAGCGCTTACACAGAAGAAAAGGAACGGTGTCGTTAGAGGACACGATCGACATGCAGTCAGTGCTCGCCAGCGCCAAGTACTCGTATACACCAGTGTCTGCCCTAAGAAATTCAAGGTGTGGTGAGGGCAAACATCTAACTTGTGGGACGCAAGTAAATCGTAATGAAGAACAATTCGCGCACGACAGAGGTCGCTAAAAAGAAAAAAAAAAAATCATTCTACGGGGTGCTCAGTACTGTTAAACAGGCAGACAGACAGATCGATAGATGGATAGACAAATGTGTAGACAAATACTTCACGTTTCAAGGGTTGATAGTGAGGATATCTTCAAAGTATGTAGAACATAAAAAATACACATACTACAAAAGTAAGACATACGGTCTGTCTCGGAAGCTGGCAGAAAACCCAAAGAGATTCTGGTCATACATAAAGCACAGCTGTGGCAAGACGCAATCAGTACCTTCACTGCACAATAACAACAGTGAAGTCAATAATGACAGTGGCACTAAAGCAGAGTAATTAAACAAGGTTTTCCCAAACTTCTTCACTAAAGAAGACGAAGTAAATATTCCGGAATTCCAATCAAAAACAACTGCCAAGATGAGAAACATAGAAGTAGATATCCTCGGTATAGTAAAGCAGCTCAAATCCCATAATAAAGGCAAGCCCTCCTGTCCAGATTGTATACCAGTCAGGTTCCTCTCAGAGTGTGCTGATACAATTAGAATTATATACAACCAATCGCTCACTGAAAGATCCGCACCTAAAGACTGGAAAATTGCTCACGTCACACCAATACCCAAAAAGGGAAGTAGGAGCAATCCGTTGAATCACAGGCCCATATCACTAACGTCGATTTGCAGTACTGTTTTGGAACATATATTGTGTTCGAACCTTATGATTTACCTGGAAGAAAAGGATTTATTGACACATAGCACGGATTCAGAAAACATCGCTCTTGTGAAACACAACTAGGTCTTTATACTCATGAAGTAATGAGTGCTATCGACAGGGGATGTGAAATTGATTCCGCATTCTTAGATTTCCACAAGCCTTTCGACACCGTTCCTCACAAGCGTCTTCTAACCAAACTGCGTGCCTCTGGAATGTCGCCTCAGTTGTGCGACTGGATTCGTGATTTCCTGTCAGAAACGTCACATTTAGTAGCAATAGACGGAAAGTCATCAAGTAAAATAGAAGTATTATCCGGCGTTCCCCAAGGAAGTGTTAAACGCAGGCCCTCTGTTGTTCCTGATCTATATTAGCGACACAGGAGACAATCTGAGTAGCCCTCTTAGATTGTTTGCAGATGATGCTGTCATTTACCGTATTTTAAAGTCATCAGAGGACCAAACCGAATTGCAAAATGATTTAGATAAGATATCTGTATGGTGCGAAAACTGCCAATTGACCGAGGATAACGAAAAGTGTGAAGTTAGTCACACGAGTACTAAAAGAAATCCACTAAATTTCGATTACGCGATAAGTCACACAAATCCG
This sequence comes from Schistocerca piceifrons, assembly GCF_021461385.2. Taxonomy (NCBI): domain Eukaryota; kingdom Metazoa; phylum Arthropoda; class Insecta; order Orthoptera; family Acrididae; genus Schistocerca; species Schistocerca piceifrons. The sequence goes on from NC_060147.1 coordinate 1,071,767, forward strand.
AAGGCTGTAAATCCAGCTAAATACTTAGGGATTACAATTACAAAAAACCTAAATTGGAACGATCACATAGATAATGTTGTGGGTATAGCAAACCAAAGACTGCGATTCATTGGCAGAACACTCAGAAGGTGCAACACGTCTACTAAAGAGACTGCTTACACCACGCTTGTCCGCCCTGTTCTGGAGTATTGCGGTGTGGTGTGGGATCCGCATCAGGTGGGACTGACGGATGACATCGAAAATGTACAAAGAAGGGCGGCTCGTTTTGTATTATCGCGAAATAGGGGAGATAGTGCCACAGATATGATACGTGAATTGGAGTGGCAATCATTAAAACAAAGGCGTTTTTTCTTGCGACGGGATCTTCTCACGAAATTTCAATCACCAGTTTTCTCCTCCGATTCCGAAAACATTTTGGCACCCTCCTACATAGGGAGAAATGATCACCACGATAAAATAAGAGAAATCAGGGCTCACACAGAAAAATTTAAGTGCTCGTTTTCCCGCGTGCCGTTAGTGAATTGGACGGTAGAGAGACAGCTTGAAGGTGGTTCATTGAACCCTCTGCCAGGCACTTTATTGTGAATAGCAGAGTAATCACGTAGATGTAGATGTACCGCATGTTCTAAATGAGAGTCATAAAAGATGCGAAATACGCTTAAAATGTGGGACGGAAATAGTTACATCTAATGTACATGTTGTTGTTGTGGTCTTCAGTCCAGAGACTGGTTTGATGCAGCTCTCCATGCTACTCTATCCTGTGCAAGGTTTTTCATCTGCCAGTACCTACTGCAACCTCATCCTTCTGAATCTGTTTAGTTTATTCATCTCTTGTCCTCCCTCTTCGATTTTTACCCTCCAATACTAAACTGATGATCAGTTCTCCTCAATTCTGTTCAATACCTCCTCATTAGTTATGTGATCTACCCATCTAATCTTCAGCATCCTTCTGTAGCACCACATTTCGAAAGCTTCTGTTCTCTTCTTGTCCAAACTATTTATCGTTCACGTTTCACTTTCATACATGGCTACACTCCATACAAATGCTTTCAGAAACGACTTCCTGACACCTAAACCTATACTCGATGTTAACAAATTTCTCTTCTTCACAAACGCCTTCCTCGCCATTGTCAGTCTACATTTTATTACCTCTCTACTTCGATCATCAGCAGTTATTGCGCTCCCCAAACAGCAAAACTCCTTTACTACTTTAAGTGTCTCATTTCCTAATCTAAGGCGCTGCAGTCATGAACTGTGCGGCTGGTCCCGGCGGCGGTTCGAGTCCTCCCTCGGGCATGGGTGTGTGTGTTTGTCCTTAGGATAATTTAGGTTAAGTAGTGTGTAAGCTTAGGAATTGCTGACCTTTCCAGATAAGTCCCATAACATTTCACATTCATCTGAACGTCATCCTAATCTAGTAGCCTCAGCATCACCCGACTTGACTGCATTCCATTATCCTCTTTTTTCTTTTGTTGATGTTCATCTTATACCCTCCTTTCAAGACACTGTCCATTACGTTCAACTGCTCTTCGAAGTCCTCTGCTGTTTCTGACAGAATTACAATGTCATCGGCGAACATCAAAGTTTTTATTTCTTCTCCATGGATTTTAATTTCTTTTGTTTCCTTTACTGCTGGCTCAAATACAGATTGAATAACGTCGGGGAGAGGCTACAACCCTGTCTCACTCCCTTCCCAACCACTGCTTCCCTTTCATGTCCATCGGCTCTTATAACTGCATCCTGCTTTCTGTACAAATTGTAAATAGCCTTTAGCTCCCTGTACTTGACCCCTGCCACCTTCAGAATTTGAAAGAGAGTATTCCAGTCAACATTGTCAAAAGCTTTCTCTAAGTCTACAAATGCTAGAAACGTAGGTTTGCCTTTCCTTAATCTATTTTCTAAGATAAGCCGTAGCGTCAGTATTGCCTCACTTGTTCCAACATTTCTACGAAATCCAAACTGACCTTCCCCGAGGTCGGCTTCTACCAGTTTTTTGATTGTTAAGAATTCGTGTTAGTATTTTGCAGCCGTGGCTTATTAAACTAATTTGCATGTACGGACAAACAAATGATTACAATTTTTAAAAAAGCAGAATGTTTCATTTAACAGAAAGAGCTTCACAAATGAAGCAAGTCAGTAACGCGTTGGTCCACCTCTGGCTCTTGTGCAAGCAGTTATTCGGCTTGGCACTGATTGACAGAGTTATTGGATGTCCTCGGAAGGGATATCGTGCCAATTCTGTCCAACGCACCAAATTCTGCCCAACTGGTGCGTCAGTTCGTCAAAACCCGCAGCTGGTTGTAGGGCCCTGCCCGTCACGCTACAGACGTTCTGAACTGGCCGAGGTGGGGATCGGCAAACCCGAATACAGGCAGCAGAAACTCTCGCCGTGTGCGGGCGTGCATTACCTTGCTGGCCCTACAACCAGCTGCGGATTTTGTCGAAGTGGCGCACCAGTTGGACAGAATTTGGTCCGATATCCCTTCCGAGGACATCCAACAACTGTGTCAGCGAGTGCCGAGTCGAATAATTGCTTGCACAAGAGCTGTTACTGACTTGCTGAAATTATGAAGCCCATTCTCTTGATTAAATCATCTAATTTTCCCGAAATTCTAATCATTTCTTTGTTTGTTTGTGCATGTATATCAGATCTACTGGTTTCTGTCTCATTTGGATAAATTCTTCATGGTGTCTTTTTTTTTGTGTTAGAGTCTAAATAAAAATTCTAGCATATTTTTAGTTAAAAAAGTTAACAGCAAATTTATCACATGGTAGAGCTTGAAATGGTGTTCTTTCCAAAAATACGTTAAATTTAAGCACCTTTTTTTATAGAGCAACTGCTAGCTAGGTATAGGTGACAAGGGTGGAATGTATTTTATTTTATTTTTGACTTGAGCATGGTTGCTCTGAATCCCGACCATTCCTTTTCCGGAATGTAATTTTACGATTCTTCAAATTTGCCTGTAAAATTCCTATGTTTGAAAATTATGAACTTTTTAAGGTACGATGGTGTCCAATTCACTGCATTCAAATGCAACAGATAGAATGGACAGTCAGTACTGAAATCTCATAAATACACTTTTTTTCCTTGTCAATCTGGGGACAGTACGGTTCACGTGTTTTTGTTCTGCAATGAGAACACTTATTCACGCGATTTTTTTTTTACCTAATTTTTTTCACGTTTTTATCTAATCACAAAAATAAAGCACTTCATCCGTGTTTTCCCACGCAAGAGTGATTTGCGTAACGTGTTTTCGAACACAAAAAGACTGTTCGCGCAGTACAGGTTGCTACAGCCCATACAGCGTTCCAAACTGACGGCTCATCGCGGACGAAGGACAGACGCAGTGTGGCAGGGACGCGTCCTGTCCACCGTGAGAAATCACGTCCCTCGACAGTGCGGTACGAGGAGCTTCTTCAAACTGAGTGGGGATCGCCATAGTAGCCGGTTTTACAAACAGTAACAATGTAAATAATTTCTGTTCTTTCTTGTGCGTTCAAGGAGTGCGAGAATAGACGTGGTCATAATACTTCTTTGATATACGCATAAAGTGGAAATGTAAAGTTTGAACGTATTCCATGTGACAAGGTTTGTTCACATCGGGATTCTATACCATAATAAACTTTTGTTTATGAAATATAGTAGTACTTGTTAATGTAATGGGTAATAAGTTTTGTTTTTGCATTACGGAAATTAAATTTGGAAAACGATGAAGTCCATGTGGTGTTAGATATAAATAACATGAAATCATCATCATCATCATCATCATTTAGGACTGATTATGCCTTTCAGCGTTCAGTCTGGAGCATAGTCCCCCTTATAAAATTCCTCCATGATCCCCTATTCAGTGGTAACATTGATGCCTCTTCTGATGTTAAGCCTATTACTTCAAAATCATTCTTAACCGAATCCAGGTACCTTCTCCTTGGTCTGCCCCGACTCCTCCTAACCTCTACTGCTGAACCCCTGAGTCTCTTGGGTAACCTTGCTTCTCCCACGCGTGTAACATGACCCCACCATCTAAGCCTGTTCGCCCTGACTGCTACATTGCGAGGTGCCGGGGCTAGCAGTGTTTTTTAACACTCAATTCTTAGAGAAATTACGTATGTACATGATGCTCTAAGCCCCCCCCCCCCCCTATTCTAACTCCAACTTTTCCTGTTGCACAAGGATAAAAAAAATACGCGAACTGACTCTAATCAATCCTGCCAGTGGAGTAGAAGAGAGTTTGGCACCTGCAATAATTTAATTTGATAAATAAGTTAATTAAACGAAGATTTCATTAACATAGTGAGGAATGATGGGGTTGCTCTACCTATTAACAGAATGAAAGTTCTGTCCAAAATAACAATATGATTTATTAAGACTAAACACAAAATAATAAACAACAACACATGAAACATTAATAATACATCAAATTGGCTCTAATTGGATACTTAGACAAACGCTGTGAATGTGAAGTTGTCCCTAAACTAGATTGTGAGGATTATGACGAAGTGGTATGTGCAGCCAATTCCTAGCAACTCAATTCTTAGAGAAAACACATAGCCAACCCAACATTAATTGCTGCTACCCAAGACAGAACAAAGTTAAAAAAAAGACGAACAGGCGCGCTCTGCTGAGCTCTGATTGTCACCTAGGAAAATCCCTATCTGCCGGTGCTGCGGACATACATTACCAAACCGACTTCTTGACTCCCAGGACACGATCTGCCGTACCGGAGCCGTTGGCTGGTTGCTTCGACGTCCTCGACCGAAAGGCGAGAGCCAACTACTCACAAGAGCGCCCGTACCAAAAACCGAACACAGAACATTCCCGCCCCCACGACAGTGGCCGTGGTTAAACGTTCCAATCAGCAACTCGAAAACCGGCGGAAAATTCCACTCCATTGCCGGAACGCTACCATTCCACCAATGGAGATCCTTGGCGCCAATTTCTGCGCCGATCTTGCTACGTCACGGAGCTATGCCCTGAGCAAGCCAATCACAGTTACTATTTTGCAGAAAGTGCGGGAATTTTCCCGCCACAGCTGCCTGGGTACACAAGTCATTCCCACGCCTCGCTGGTAGCCCGCCAGAAAGTGTTTTCGCTAAGTTTCTGCGAAGTAACGGAACCTCTAGCCCAGCCGCTACTTCAAGCTCTGCGGGCGTGCCTCTTGACAATGTCGGTGTCTGCAAAGCATTCACTCGACTTCCTCACACCCGTCGGCTTAAAGCTTTCCAGATCAGCAGAGCCCGCCTGTCACCGGACCACCCGGGTGACAAGAGACGCTGCGTGGGAAGTCCGCGTGTGAAGGAATAGCAACTTTCCACCGCATGCAATTAGAGAGGAGAATCGTAAGATAGAAATATGAGAGGGGGCTCATGCCACCTCTCAACATCTGTAGAGTTCATTCCCAGTTTTTCTTTGATTTCCTCATTGTGGACACCCTCCTGCCATTGTTCCCATCTACTAGTACCTGCAATCATCCTAGCTACTTTCATATCCGTAACCTCAACCTTATTGATGAGGTAACCTGAATCCACTCAGCTTTCGATCCAATACGACTTGGTCGAAAGATTGAACGGTGCACAGATAACTTAGTCTCGGTACTGACTTCCTTCTTGCAGAAGAGAGTAGATTGTAGCTGAGCGCTCACTGCATTAGCTTTGCTACACCTCGCTTCCAGTTCTTTCGCTATGTTGCCATCCTGTGAGAATATGCATCCTAAGTACTTGAAACCGTCCACCTGTTCTAACTTTGTTCCTCCTATTTGGCACTCAATCCGTTTATATCTCTTTCCCACTGACATTACTTTCGTTTTGGAGATGCTAATCTTCATACCATAGTGCTTACATTTCTCATCTAGCTCTGAAATATTACTTTGCAAACTTTCAATCGAATCTGCCATCACAACTAAGTCATCCGCGTATGCGAGACTGCTTATTTTGTGTTCACATGTCTTAATTTCACCCAGCCAGTCTATTGTTTTCAACATATGATCCATAAATAATATGAACAACAGTGGACACAGGTTTCAGCCTTGTCTTACCGTTGAAACTACTCTGAACCGTGAACTCAATTTACCGTCAACTCTAACTGCTGCCTGACTATCCATGTAAAGACCTGTAATTGCTTGCAAAAGTTTGCCTCCTATTCCATAATCTCGTAGACAGACAATAACTTCCTCCTAGGAACCCGGGCATATGCCTTTTTTAGATCTATAAAGCATAGATACAATTCCCTGTTCCATTCGTAACACTTCTCCATTATTTGCCGTAAGCTAAAGATCTGGACCTGACAACTTGTAAGAGGCCTAAACCCACACTGATTTTCATCCAATTTGTCGTCAACTAATACTCGCACTTTGCTTTCAACAATACCTCAGAAGATTTTACCCACAACATGAAATAAATAAAATAATTACAGGAAAATTAAAGAGACCTTTGGAGAAAAGAGAACCACTTGCATGAATATCAAGAGCTCAGATGGAAGCCCAGTTCTAAGCAAAGAAGGGAAAGCAGAAAGGTGAAAGGAGTATATAGACTGTCTGTACAGGGGCGATGTACTTGAGGACAATATTATTGAAATGGAAGAGGAGGTAGATGAAGATGAAATGGGAGATACGATACTGCATGAAGAGTTTGACAGAGCACTGAAAGACCTGAGTCGAAACAAGGCCCCGGGAGTAGACAACATTCCATTAGAACTACTGACAGCCTTGGGAGAGCCAGTCCTGACAAAACTCTACCATCTGGTGAGCAAGATGTATGAGACAGGCGAAATTCCCTGAGACTTCAAGAAGAATATAATAATTCCAATCCGAAAGAAAGCAGGTGTTGACAGATGTGAAAATTACCGAACTATCAGCTTAATAAGTCACAGCTGCAAAATACTAACACGAATTCTTTACAGACGAATGGAAAAACTGGTAGAAGCCGACCTCGGGGAAGATCAGTTTGGATTCCGTAGAAATGTTTGAACACGTGAGGCAATACTGACCCTACGACTTATCTTAGAAGAAAGATTAAGGAAAGGCAAACCTACGTTTCTAGCATTTGCAGACTTAGAGAAAGCTTTTGACAATGTTGACTGGAATACTCTCTTTCAAATTCTGAAGGTGGCAGGAGTAAAATACAGGGAGCGAAAGGCTATTTACAATTTGTACAGAAACCAGATGGCAGTTATAAGAGCCGAGGGCCATGAAAGGGAAGCAGTGGTTTCGAAGGGAGTGAGAGAGGGATGTAGCCCGTCCCCGATGTTATTCAATCTGTATATTGAGGAAGCAGTAAAGGTAACAACAGAAAAATTCGGAGTAGGTATTAAAATCGATGGAGAAGAAATAAAAACTTTACGGTTCGCCGATGGCATTGTAATTCTGTCAGAAACAGCAGAGGACTTGGAAGAGCAGTTGAACGTAATGGGCAGTGTCCTGAAAGGAGGGTATTAAGATGAACATCAACAAAAGCAAAATGAGGATAACGGAATGTAGTCGAATTAAGTCGGGTGATGCTGAGGGAATTAGAGTAGGAAATTAACACTTAAAGGAGTAAAGGAGTTTTGCTATTTTGGGAGAACAATAGCTGATGATGGTCAAAACAGAGAGCATATAATATGTAGACTGGCAATGGCAAGGAAAGCGTTTCTGAAGAAGAGAAAATTGTTAACATCGAGTATAGATGTGTCAAGAAATCGTTTTGTATGGAGTGTAGCCATGTATGGAAGTGAAACATGGACGATAGATAGTTTAGACAAGAAGAGAATAGAAGCTTTCGAAATGTGGTGCTACAGAAGAATGCTGAAGATTAGATGGGTAGGTCACATAACTAATGAGGAGGTATTGAATAGAATTGAGGAGAAGAGAAGTTTGTGGTACAACTTGACTAGAAGAAGGGATCGGTTGGTAGGTCATGTTCTGAGGCATCAAGGGATCACCAATTTAGTACTGGAGGGCAGCGTGGAGGGTAAAAGTCGTAGAGGGAGAGCAAGAGATGAATACACTAAGCAGATTCAGAAGGTCGTAGGTTGCAGTAGGTACTGGGTGATGAAGTAGCTTGCACAGTATAGAGTAGCATGGAGAGCTACATCGAACCAGTCGCTGAACTGAAGACAACAACAACAACATATTGTTCAGACACAGAATCGGTTCGTTAGGTGACATATGTACGATGATAAAATTTCGTATTGGTAATCATTCACGTAATAACTCGGAATTATGTGTAATACGAGAATAGAAGAATTTGGAAACGAATACAGTTTAATAATTACTTGAAGGTATAGCGTGTCTGTACACGGTGCAGCCACGTTCACGTGACCTGCGCCTGCGTCAGGCGTCGGCGTGCAGTAACCACCGACAGGTGGCAGCACTAGCAGTGGAGGGTGTACAAAGCGTGTCCGGGGGGACGCGGAAAACAGGGCGGTCGTCGTGAAGGGGACACGGAGCGGTTCGTGTGACGTCCGTAAGGCAACGGTCCTCGGCTTTCGCGCCGAGGAATGGAAGCGTTTCCGAAACGGCCAAGTTTGCAAATGGCGCTGTCGGAAACCGGCGCCGAGGGAGGTGTGGTGCACCGCAGGCCGTGGGTGGCGGGGGTGGAGGACGGCTGCGGAAGTGTGTGGTAGGGGCGAAAGGGTGTGCGACCCAGGGGGCGCAGTGGGCTGCCGGCAGGCGGCCGCTTCACTCGGCCACGCCGACTGCTGTTGGTGGGGGACGGAGGCTGGAGCCCGGCCCTGAGCGGCGGCGCGCGGCCTCCGCAGGCCAGCGGCGCTGCGCGCTCCGTCGGACAGGCGGACGCTGGCGCGTTCTGCGCGCAGCGTCTGGAAGCGGGCGTCCTGCCGCCAGGAGGGGGCGCTCGTGGCCTCGGAAATGCTGCTGTGGCATCTCCTCCTTGTGGAAGCCGCACTGGACCGACACAGCTGTGCATCGCTTCCCGCCAGCCAGCCCGCACGCTGTTCGTTCGCTTCTTCCGTCAGTCGACTCGACTGAATCGAGTTGTCGAGTACTTGTACTTTCCTATATAGCACGCGCGTCCGCGTCGTCGTATTGTACTTTTCTGACACATCCGTACGAGGAAGTCGCGGCCATTGTACTGATCCCGATACTTTATTCTGTTTGGCATTTGTTCCAGATAACTCGCGAATATTCTACTGTTTTCTTGTACAGAGAACCTTCGATACGTAGCGTTATAAATACTGACTATTCGCCGCATAGGAAGCTAGTTGATATTCAGAAGCAGACGTGTTAAGGGGGGTAGGACGTCAAACGGGCCGACTTGGAGCAGGAGAGTCACTACAGCACATTCTAATTTCTACTCTCTATACTTTTACAAATAAATTCGTAAAACTTTGCAATCTGACCAGGAAGGATCGAGGTCTCACACCCATCGCAGTGGAAGTTCAAAAACGTAGCAAAATACCTTTTTTTTTACATGTGAAAATTCGTCATTTTTTCACTTAGTACTGGCTGCATTTGTTGCCATATGTACACTTTCCTTCCTAAGTAAGATTCTTCGATGAATTTTTCATAGCATACAAACAGTAGTTACAGGTGTATGAAACTCTAGAATTTCCCAAATCTATTAAAAAACTGTGGAAAAAACTGAGATACTTAACTATAAAACTTGAGATTTTTCTAAACATGAAGTTTAAAATGTAACAGTTCATTCATTTTTTTCATAAATTAAATAACTTGTAGAGTTTCATATACCTGTAATTGCGGTTTGTATGCTGCACAAAAGTCATCGAAGAATCTCTCTTACTTAGGAAGATAAGTGTACCTACAGCAACAAATGGAGCCAGTAGTAAGTGAAAAAATGATGAAATTTCACACGTAAGAAAAATGTGTTTTGTTACGTTTTTGAGCTTCCAATGCTATGAGTATGAATCCCGCATCCTTCCTGGTCATGCTCTTAAAGTTTTACGAATTTATTTGTAAAAGTATAGACAGTGTAAATTAAAATGTCCTGTGGTGCCTCTCCTGCTCCAAGTCGGCCCGTTTGACGTCCTACCCCCCTTAAGACTGAAAAATGCATAAGTACACAGTCCTAGTTGTACCAAGTGCAAGTGTGAAGATTAGTCAAGAGTGAGACTCATCACTTCATTGTGAAGTACTAATAAACATGACGGTAATGATCTGGCACACAAATTGAATCAGTGCTTAACTGAACTGCCGATCTTTGAAGAAGAATCACTCTTTGTGATTAAAGAGAGGCTGATCGGAGAGATTCTTCAGTACGAGCAAACGAGCACAAACGACCTCAATGACCCCCACCCATTCTGCTACGCAGGCGCCGCCTGTCTGCCCCAGTGAGGGGGTCCCGCAGCCAGCCACCTTCCATTAGTCCGGTAGCCCATTTTGTGTAGCATTTCTCTTTCTTTTCCTTCTTTTCTTTGCTCATAACTCTCATAGTGGTGTGTCACGTCGCTAGACGGTGGCCTGCTGCAAAAAGTCTACAATAGTCGTACAGATTCAGCAACAGTTGTACAGATTAGCCAACTCTCGTAATGGTCAAGTAGGCAAAGAGGTTCTCGCTACTTGTGAGAAATCCACCTGCGTTAGGTTGGTGGCGGAAATGGCATCTTTGGGTTTTCCGGGCCACGCGGAGCGTGGAAGAGGCTGGAGAAGTAAAAGGGAGGCAGTCTGCCGCCGGTACGGGAAGCGTCCACAGCTGTGCTCCAGTCGAAGGAGGGTGAGTTGGACTGACCGCGTGGCGCGTTGTTACTTGGCGAGGGGAGAGCTGTTAGCTTTTGGTCTCGCTTTTCAACTCGGAAAGACTGCTTTGCCTTGTCGCAGCAAGGAATGCAAAACTTTGGCAGATTTTTCTTTTAGTAAATTTCTATAGCAGACTTGGATCCGCCGGAAGAGCGCCATACAAAGGTGGCGATAAGATGTGAGCACTCGCTTCGGTATGAATGTCTGTTTGCCTTCAGCTGTACCTGCATAAGCTTTCACCTTTCTAAATATTTAGAGCTTGGCCTTCTCGTAAATTTTCCTTGTTTTATGTATCTTTCGTCCGTGGGGAGCCGACCACGTGGTAGAACATTAAAGTTTTGTTGGGCTACCGTCATCACTAACTGACCAATCTCGTGTTTGTTTTAAAGAATGTTAACTGTTCGCGATTGTGTCATGTGATTTCGCTGCAACTTGGCCACGATACCTAGAAATTGCGTCTCCACAAACCACGTGGGCAAGCGGGTGTACTGCGAAACGTGTACCGTTTCACGAGTTATTGCGATCAATTATCAGGCAACAGTTATATGAATGATTAACACCAATGATTTTAGGTGTAGATTATAACGGTGAATGTATCGATGCTTTTCTTTAATTTTTTAGGAATTAATGTTATCAGGAATTGTGCACATGGCTCACATCCATATCTTAGGAATAAATGATTTTATCACAATTTTCTCTAGTATTCCGAGGTGATGAAGAGTAGGCTGAAGTTCAAGACATTAGTCAGGAAGAATCAATACGCAAAGAAGTGGGATACGGAAGTACTAAGGAATGACGAGATACATTTGAAGTTCTCTAACGCTATAGATACGGCAATAAGGAACAGCGCAGTAGGCAGTAGAGTTGAAGAGGAATGGACATCTCTAAAAAGGGCCATCACAGAAGTTGGGAAGGAAAACATAGGTACAAAGAAGGTAGCGGCGAAGAAACCATGGGTAACAGAAGAAATACTTCAGTTGATTGATGAAAGGAGGAAGTAGAAACATGTTCCGGGAAAATCAGGAATACAGAAATACAAGTCGCTGAGGAATGAAATAAATAGGAAGTGCAGGGAAGCTAAGACGATATGGCTGCAGGAAAAATGTGAAGACATCGAAAAAGATATGATTGTCGGAAGGACAGACTCAGCATACAGGAAAGTCAAAACAACCTTTGGTGACATTAAAAGCAACGGTGGTAACATGAAGAGTGCAGCAAGAATTCCACTGTTAAATGCAGAGGAGAGAGCAGATAGGTGGAAAGAATACATTTAAAGCCTCTATGAGGGTGAAGATTTGTCTGATGTGATAGAAGAAGAAACAGGAGTCGATTTAGAAGAGATAGGGGATCCAGTATTAGAATCGGAATTTAAAAGAGCTTTGGAGGACTTACGGTCAAATAAGGCAGAAGGGATAGATAACATTCCATCAGAATTTCTAAAATCATTGGGGGAAGTGGCAACAAAACGACTATTCACGTTGGTGTGTAGAATATATTAGTCTGGCGATATACCATCTGACTCTCGGAAAAGCATCATCCACACAATTCCGAAGACGGCAAGAGCTGACAAGTGCGAGAATTATCGCACCACCAGCTTAACAGCTCATTCATCGAAGCTGCTTACAAGAATAATATACAGAAGAATGGAAAAGAAAATTGAGAATGCGCTAGGTGACGATCAGTTTGGCTTTAGGAAAAGTAAAGGGACGAGAGAGGCAATTCTGACGTTACGGCTAATAATGGAGGCAAGGCTAAAGAAAAATCAGGACACTTTCATAGGATTTGTCGACCTGGAGAAAGCGTTCGACAATATAAAATGGTGCAAGCTGTTCGAGATTCCGAAAAAAGTAGGGGTAAGCTATAGGGAGAGACGGGTCATATACAATATGTACAACAACCAAGAGGGAATAATAAGAGTGGACGATCAAGAACGATGTGCTCGTATTAAGAAGGGTGTAAGACAAGGCTGTAGCCTTTCGCCCCTACTCTTCAATCTGTACATCGAGGAAGCAATGATGGAAATAAAAGAAAGGTTCAGGAGTGGAATTAAAATACAAGGTGAAAGGATATCAATGATACGATTCGCTGATGACATTGCTATCCTGAGTGAAAGTGAAGAAGAAGTAAATGATCTGCTGAACGGAATGAACAGTCTAATGAGTACACAGTATGGTTTGAGAGTAAATCGCAGAAAGACGAAGGTAATGAGAAGTAGTAGAAATGAGAACAGCGAGAAACTTAACATCAGGATTGATGGTCACGAAGTCAGTGAAGTTAAGGAATTCTGCTACCTAGGCAGTAAAATAACCAATGACGGACGGAGCAAGAAGGACATCAAAAGCAGACTCGCTATGGCAAAAAAGGCATTTCTGGCCAAGAGAAGTTTACTAATATCAAATACCGGCCTTAATTTGAGGAAGAAATTTCTGAGGATGTACGTCTGGAGTACAGCATTGTATGGTAGTGAAACATGGACTGTGGGAAAACCGGAACAGAAGAGAATCGAAGCATTTGAGATGTGGTGCTATAGACGAATGTTGAAAATTAGGTGGACTGATAAGGTAAGGAATGAGGAGGTTCTACGCAGAATCGGAGAGGAAAGGAATATGTGGAAAACACTGATAAGGAGAAGCGACAGGATGATAGGACATCTGCTAAGACATGAGGGAATGACTTCCATGGTACTAGAGGGAGCTGTAGAGGGCAAAAACTGTAGAGGAAGACAGAGATTGGAATACGTCAAGCAAATAATTGAGGACGTAGGTTGCAAGTGCTACTCTGAGATGAAGAGGTTAGCACAGGAAAGGAATTCGTGGCGGGCCGCATCAAACCAGTCAGTAGACTGATGACAAAAAAAAGTTCCGAGGTTACGTTTTTGCACATAAGCCACTCACCTCGTAGCTTTCCCGTTAGCACATTTAACGCGTTTCCTTACGCACAGGTCCAGTGATTAGTTTCCTCTTTGATTTTAAAACAAATGCTTTAGATTAAGTCTTATTTTCAGGTGTGTTGCTGGGAGCTGATCTTATGCACAGTGTTGATGCATTTTCTATTTCATTTTAAATGTTTGATTCTCGTGAACAGTGTACGGGCAATACTATTAATTACATCGCATCCCCCATGAGCGATATCACGACGTATACATTTTTATGAGTTTTTGGACTGTCATCAAATTAATTTATTGTCCGACTCGGCCAAACCTTTGATTAGTCGCATGGTTAGAGTCGGTGGCGACCGTAATCTTAACGTAATAACCCGTAGAAACGGGTTAGTTACACTGTATCTGACTATCCTTCTTTACACACGCTGTATAAAATATTTGCTTGTCTACCCCCATCTGTTGCTACAACACAAAGAAATTTTCCAACATTGCGGCGTACAGAGACATGGCAGAGGCCGACAGATCGATTCTGTTGACCCTCACACTGGTTGTCCTGCTGATGATGTGAGTGGCCAGTTTCCCACGACGAATAGCCGCATAGAATTCACAATTGTAACTTTTTTATATCATAAGATGGCATTGTATATGTGTGTGTAATCAGTTTATACAGGGTGAAAAGTATTTAAACCGACAAACTCTGGGAGGTTGTAGGGGACATCAAAACAAATATTTTTCCCTAATGTCATTTTTTCCTATGAGGAATATTTAAACTGGTAGAGGAAGATTTCTCTGGTGGAAAATTAACTAAACCAACAAACATTTTACCATTTTTTATGACCAATAGGTAACACGTTAACACAACCCAATTTCAGTTACAGTAGATTTTCAAAAATGCCTCCATTGATACGTAAACGAAGGTTACACCGTCGGATTATGTTTTGTCTGACACGGGCAAAAACCCCTCAGTATCCTGAATTGCCCGGATCTCGTGGTCGTGCGGTAGCGTTCTCGCTTCCCACGCCCGGGTTCCCGGGTTCGATTCCCGGCGGGGCCAGGGATTTTCTCTGCCTCGTGATGGCTGGGTGTTGTGTGCTGTCCTTAGGTTAGTTAGGTTTAAGTAGTTCTAAGTTCTAGGGGACTGATGACCATAGATGTTAAGTCCCATAGTGCTCAGAGCCATTTTTTTTTATCCTGAATTGTTCCTGCTGCTGCTACTATCCGGGCAACCAGATCCACTTCTGATGCAACAGGAGTTGCGTAAACAAGGTTGCGCATCTCTCCCCACACAAAAAAGTCCAGAGGGGACATATCTGGGGATCGAGCAGGCCACGGTACAGGACCACCTCTGTCAATCCACGTCTCTGGGAACGGTCGGTCCACGAATCGACGCACACGACGGCTGAAATGTGCCGGCGCCCCGTCATGTTGGAACCACAGGCGTTGCTTGTAGGGAGCGGGACGTCTTCCAGCAATTCTGGCAATGCTCTGGCGAGAAAATTGAAATAGTGCCTGCTATTTAATGGCCTAGGTAGCAGATACGGCCCAATTAAACACTCCCCAACAACACCGACCCACACATTTACGAAGAACCGCACTTGATGAGCGCTAGAGACTATGGCATGTGGGTTATCCTCACTCCAAACATGCGAATTGTGCATGTTGAAGACTCCATCACGCCCTAACGTTGCTTCGTCGGTAAACAACACAGAGGATGGAAATGTAGGATGCATTTGACACTGTTCCAGGTACCACTGCGGAAACTGTGCTCTGGGTGGATAATCAACTGGTTCCAGGCTGTGGACACGCTGTAAGTGAAATGGACGTAACAATTGCTCTCGAAGGACTCTTCTTACATTCGTCTGATTCGTATCCATGTTACGTGAAATTGCACGAGTGCTGATTGAAGGATCCCGCTCCACATGCTGCAAGACAGCTTTCTCAAACTACAGCGTTCTTACCGTGCGACGGCGTCCCTGTCCAGGTAATCTGCTAAATGACCCGGTCTCACGCAGACGTTGGTACACAGCAGCAAAGGTCGTATGATGCGGGGTACGGCGATTAGGATATTGTTGTTGATAAACCCGCTGTGCAGCTCGTCCGTCGTGGTGCGCTATGTAGTACGCACCGACCATATCAGTGTACTCACTCCAGGTGTATCGCTCCATTAGTAAACAGAGACAATGCACTGCTACACTGGTGGACAGCAGTTGCCTACAGCTGAAGAGCGTAATACGGTCTCTAACAACTGAAGAGCGTAATATGGGCTCCACCGGTTTAAATACTCCTCATAGGAAAAAATGACATTAGGGAAAAATATTTGTTTTGATGTCACGTAGAACCTCCCAGAGTTTGTCGGTTTAAATACTTTTCACCCTGTATAAAACTTCCTTAAGCTTCCATTGTGACTTTATTATTTTTTTTTGCCTTTAGCGGCCCGTCCTTGCAGTTTTTCTGTACCCGCCACTGCCTCTACACGCAGTCTGTTTTCTCCTCGGCATGAAGGCATCTTCCGGCAGGGCGATGCGACGTGTCACGCAGCTTCGCAGTGTCGGCGCGTCTTTCGAAGAGCACCAGAATGAGTATACCGTACTTACCCGGCCACCAAACCCGCCGGCTTGGAACCCAGTCGAGAGTCAGTGGGGCCGCCTCCGTGGGGCTGCTCGCGCCTCGGATCGTCAGCCGAGAAGCCTCGGCCAGCTGGCCACGCCTCTGCAGCGGGCACGTGTCCCCGCCTTCCAGAACCTCTCACACTCTTTCCCTGCACGCCTTGAACTCACTATTCAGGCTGTTGACACGTGGCCACAGTGTATAAAGACAATTAATTCCGTACTGTACGACTGCAGTGAGAACGAACATTGCCAAAAACCAGATGGAATCGTCACATTCCCTTAACTCAGTGCGGGGGCGCGGTTCTCTCCGTCCCTTTACGACGGACCTGCACCTACCTGTGAACATTGTCTCAGCAGATCATCAGTAGGGAAGCCGAGCGAAACCTACTGTACTTCGACGTGAACCAGGCTGCAATTAAAGTCACTAATCCACGTTTCGGGAGAAAGTTTTCATATGAAATGAAAGGTTGAAAGTTTTGTGCTTAATTAATATATTCCGAAACTCAGGTGAACAAGTATCACTGCCAAGCCCGTGCTGGTCTTATGACAGTCACTCACAATCCCTTTGACTCACGTCGGCAAGTTTATGGTGTTGCATTTCCCGAAAACGTAATAGGTACAAAAATACTGAATGTTTTTGATTGATAATGCTCGCCAAATATTAAGTCTGTCGGTACCAAATGCAGTCACAGTTTTTTAGCCACCGACCTGCTCAATACGCCACGCGGAATATGTCTATTCTCTTCACAAAATTCACTTAAAAATTCCGAAATTTCTACACAGACATCGGAATAATTATGCCGTCACTTTCCAGCACTTTTGATGTATGAGACACTGCTAAACCCGGCAACTTATCTTTTCCATCGGAACTACTACTACACACGTCCCAACTGTTTCATGGCTAGGCTCCCACTCTTCTTTAGAATACTCCAAGTCTTCTCTACCAGCAGAGAAAGGCGCGCGAAGAATATTGCTTTACCATTGGTCAGTTTACTCAACATCCAATAGCAAAGCAACATTGTCCCGCGTCAATTCGCGCTTTTCATCAATAACAAATCGCGAAATAGTAAACCTAACGACTGCACTTTTTACCGACGTAATTACCTATTATGCTCAAGTTTTGTTTATTCATAAAGCTATTTACTGTTTTTATTTATACCTGAATTAACTTTTCCTTTACCATAAGCTTACTTTACAAATCTATTCTACAAAAATCCCCTTTGTCCATATCCATACTTCTTCGAAATGTTCCCACACTAAATCCCACTACATAACTCGTTAAACAATTATCTTCATATTAACCTTAAACCACACTCACGCATCATCCATACAGCTAAAACACATTTATAACATTTTATCTACACAAAAAACATAATAACACTTAATGAAAATACTAGAACTGTTTATGAAAAAAATTCTATTACTTTAGTGCACTCTAGTGGGCAGAATCACAGTCCCCTATCCAATATTGACCTCTATCGGCTGATACATGAACTACGTGCGCGTCCAGTCTCGCGTCACCATCTGTCACTCTCCAGCTGTGAGGCACACCTCCCACTTAACCGCCTCCAAGGCAGGATCGGTATTCGGCGCTACGCCTCATCAGGATCGAAACGGAAATTTCTGCTGATTTGGAAAACCCATAATCTTGGTTTGTTGTTACCTACACCGTGGCTGTATCAGTCTTCATGCTGAGTATGTAAACGCACTGCCATTGGAAGGAGGGAGGGGGGTGGGGGGTATTAAACGACATGCAGCATCGTCAGTGCTGTCTAAGCCTTACTTTCGTTGGGCACGAATCAAAACTCAAACCTCTCTCTCATTAAAAGCTCCTGTGCCACTGACTGATGTTCAAACAAAAAAACAGAGCTCTTCAGATTTTTATATGATAACTCACGGACAGATGTTCTGTGGTGGTGGTGGTTAGTGTTTAACGTCCCGTCGACAACGAGGTCATTAGAGACGGAGCGCAAGCTCGGGTTAGGGAAGGATTGGGAAGGAAATCAGCCGTGCCCTTTCAAAGGAACCATCCCGGCATTTGCCTGAAACGATTTAGGGAAATCACGGAAAACCTAAATCAGGATGGCTGGAGACGGGATTGAACCGTCGTCCTCCCGAATGCGAGTCCAGTGTGCTAACCACTACGCCACCTCGCTCGGTCAGATATTCTGTAAACGTCACTTTGTACAGTTAATTACACTAACAAGAAAAAAGGTCGCAACAGCAAAAAATAATTAATATTAACATCCAGTATAGATTTAAGTGTCAAGAAGTCGCTTCTGGAAGTATTTGTATGGAGTGTAGCCATGTATGGAAGTGAAACATGGACGGTAAATAGTTTAGACAAGAAGAGAATAGAAGCTTTCGAAATGTGGTGCTACAGAAGAATGCTGAAGATTAGATGGATAGATCACATAACTAATGAGGTGGTGTTGAATAGAACTGGGGGCATATCTTTGGAGTGTTGTGGCACAACTTGACTAGAAGAAGGGATCGGTTGGTAGGACATGTTCTGAGGCATCAAGGGATCACCAATTTAGTATTGGAGGGCAGCGTGGAGGGTAAAAATCGTAGAGGGAGACCAAGAGATGAATACACTAAGCAGATTCAGAAGGATGTAGGTTGCAGTAGGTACTGGGAGATGAAAAAGCTTGCACAGGATAGAGTAGCATGGAGAGCTGCATCAAACCAGTCCGAGGACTGAAGACCACAACAACAACAACAACAAGAGTCAGTCAGTAGTACAGTAATCAACCCTGAAATACAGTATGTAAGTGAGACGCATACTGAAGGAAAAAAAGGAAAATCGTGAGGAAAATTCTCGTCCCAAAGCTGAGAGAAGAGGAATACAGATTGGGGAGAAGAGGAGTTTGTGGCACAACTTGGCTAGAAGAAGGGGTTGGTTGGTAGGACATGTTGTGAGGCATCAAGGGATCACAAATTTAGTACTGGAGGGCAGCGTGGAGGGTAAAAATTGGAGACCAAGAGATGAATATACTAAGCAGATTCAGGAGGATGTAGGTTGCAGTAGGTACTGGGAGATGAAGAAGCTTGCACAAGATAGAGTAGCATGGAGAGCTGCATCAAACCAGTCTCAGGATTGAAGACCACAACAACAACAACATTGTTAACAGCCTGCAATGGGGAAACACGCCTACCAACTTCCGTTTGTGTCGCACAACTCCTTCTCGGTGTTGCCATTTCTTTTCCGTCAATATATGTAGTATCTGTAGCAACAGCAAACTCAAATTACGGACTGGTGCCCTTTTAGAAAGCTGTGATTCACTTTTGTCCGCCCCATCCGCGAAATGCGCGACCGCTCGTCGCTTCGAGCACGGCCCGTGGCTGCCGTCACGCTGTCTGTCACACACGCGGCTCAGGCCGGCTGCCCACTGCGCTCGCTTTGTTTTCGCCGCGGCGGATAAAAATATACAAAGGCGCGGACGGGCGCGACCAGCGGGTCGAGTAATCAGCGGACCTCTGTCTGCCCGTCTCTCTCTCATACACACGTAACAGAGAGAGAGAGAGAGAGAGAGAGGGGGGGGGGGGGGGGGCACGTCACGGCTGCGATGGCCCAGTCGCCTGTAAAGTACGTCACTCCGCAACCACGTACGAGATTGAGCACCACAGTGAGGTGGCAACAGACCGTTAGAGGGCGATATGCGCGGCGTCAGTAGCTCGTGCACGGGGTGGGAAAGCGCGGGGCTGTCGCTTCTACTCGGCTCACTCGTGCGGAAACACTTCTGACGTGGCTGTGGCCTCGTGGCGGGAATTACCAGACTTTGAACGCGGAATGGTAGTTGGCACTACGGCCGGTATTACACTACCGTATTTCTTTCACAATAGCTCTGAGCACTATGGGACTTAACACCGGAGGTCATCAGTCCCCTAGAACTTAGAACTACTTAAACCTAACTAAGGACATCACACACATCCATGCCCGAAGCAGGATTCGAACCTGCGACCGTAGCGGTCGCGCGGTTCCAGACTGCAGCGACTAGGGCCGGCCGGAGTGGCCGTGCGGTTCTAGGCACTACAGTCCGGAACCGTGCTGCTGCTACGGTCGCAGGTTCGAATCCTGCTTCGGGCATGCATGTGTGTGATGTTCTTAGGTTTGTTAGATTTAAGTAGCTTTAAGTTCTAGGGGACTGATGACCTAACAAGTTAAGTCCCATAGTGCTCTGCGCCATTCGAACCATTTTCGAAATTATAAATATTTCCGCAATGAAAATGTGAAAACATTTTACGAGGTACAACATGGTCACGTACCTAGGAATAAATATTCTATAGAAATTTAAAAATGCTGCAGTCGAGAAAATTTCGTCGATACTCTGTTTAATAGCTTATCTGTCACATTAACACTCCACTACACAACAATAGTCAGTAACACATACTCCAAAGTGAAATTCATGGGAGAACTTTCCGACCATTCTGAAATAAAAACTGGTGTAAACCAAGGAGACGGAGTCTATACAGTTGTAAGTAGGCTGTTTAGGTTTATATGTTGGTAACGCCACGTAGCGCTCTGTATGAAAATCACTGGCAGTGCTGTGTGCAGTCTGTGGCTGGTTTGCATCGTTAGAATATTCGCTATTGTACTGTTGGGCGGTTGGATGTGAACAGCGCGTAGCGTTGTGCAGTTGGAGGTGAACCGCTAGCAGTGGTGGATGTGGGGAGAGAGATGGCGGAGTTTTGAGAGCGGACGATCTGTACGTGTGTCCGCCAGAAAGAGTAAATTTGTAATACTGGATATTATGAAAATATATATATATTATGAGTTTTGAACATTATTAAGGTAAATACATTGATTATCTATCAAAATCTTTCATTTGCTGACTATCTCCATCAGTAGTTAGTGCCTTCAGTAGTTAGAATCTTTTATTTAGCTGGCGGTATTGCAGTAGTTCGAGTAACGAAGATTTTTGTGAGGTAAGTGATTCATGAAAGGTATAGGTTATTGTTAGTCAGGGCCATTCTTTTGTAGGGATTATTGAAAGTCAGACTGCGTTGCGCTAAAAATATTGTGTGTCAGTTTAGTGATGATCAGAATAAGTAAAGAGAGAAATGTGACAGTACGTTCAGTTTTGCTCAACTGTTTAAAAATCAAATAACGTAAGACGTTTATCACTACAGCAATTCATTAATTTTTCTAAGGGGATGTTTCACAGTGACATTTAACTGTGCCCTAGAAAAAAGTAGTCAGAGTGTGGGGCCCAAAGGTCCGTAGTGGAATCTGACTTCGAGCAAAAAACATAGGCACGAAAAGTCAGTTGTCTACCCGTTGCGGACGATATGGCCCTTCTAGCCCAGCCAAAAATGGAGCTGAAAAAACAGATCTCAAAGTCGCCTTTGAAATGGCCAAGATAATGAGCAAGATAATGACAAACATAGGAAACCCATGAAAACATTTTAAAGTGGGAGAGCAAGAAATGAGTTCGTCAAACAAGTCAAGTATCTTGGACAATGGATCAGCTGCAATTCCCTCGAGAAAAAGGCAATGGAATATAGAAAAAGTAAAGTTTAACGGGCCTTCCCACTCACCGAAAACAGGTATGGCAATAAGTCCCTCTCAAGGAGTGTATAACTGAGACACTACAGCACAGCAATCAAACTGAAAGCCCTGCATGCAGCCGAAATTTGGTCCATTACCGACGAAGGCCTACTTGAATGAACTTGAGATCAAAGGAAGGAACATACTGACAAAACTCCTTGGCCCCAGACTCCACAGCAACAAGCCAATGCACAACAAAAAAGAAACCCTTTACCTAACTACCGGAAAAGTCTCAGGCACAATGAGAAAAAGAAGAATTAATTTTTAATGATACAATTTCAGAATGAACCAAAATAGATTACCAAAAAAGTTTGAGTCTCCTTCCGCAGTGAAAAGAAAACAACCAAATTGCTTTAAGGAAACGGATAAGGACTTAAGACAACTCAATACCACGGAAAATATGTTCATGCATAAAACGTCAAAGAAAGAGAGAAGAAAGAGAGGTTCCAACTCAAAATTAAATCCAAACGAACGATCCAGATCTCTGAAGAGAAAAGGAAAGCAAGGTCAGAAAGAATGAAACGATCCTGGCTAATAGAATGGCACAGAACATTAAGAATTGATTGATTTAACGTATCCCAAAGGAGGATGAAGAACAATCAGTTAGAGAAATCAAATTTAGCAGAGCTGCTATCAAAAAGCAGATATAAGTTTAATAATACTTTCTGAAATACAAACTGTCGAAAATTAATAAAAATTTCTATTTCCGAGAGTCGTAAAATTGTTAAAGCATTACAGAAACGTAGTTCTTTTGCAAGTATTACATATTCCATGGTGAAAGACGTCCTTTTGCTTCAGGATACAAGACTTTGCGTGACAGACAAAGTATGGCTTAAGTGTCCACATGTTATGCAGCTCTATAAATATAAGAGCATTTTACTCTCCATAAAATTCTGTTACTGGAAAATTAAATTATATTCCAAATATCGTTAATATATTACACACTTAAATGGGTGCACGCGAAATACCGGGTGATCAAAAAGTCAGTATAAATTTGAAAACTTAATAAACCACGGAATAATTTAGATAGAGAAGTAAAAATTGAGACACATGCTTGGAATAACATTGGGTTTTATTAGAACAAAAAAAAAAGGTTCACAAAATGTCCTACAGATGACGCTGAACACCAAAACGTCAGTGACTGCGCATGACAATCGTGTATAAAAGGAGCTGTAATGAGAGACAGAATCAGATGCGCCAGCAGTCGCAGCATGTTGACGTTACCTGAAAAGGCGCTTTTAGTGAAGCTGTATTATCAGAATGGGGAATGTGCTAGTTCAGCGTTACGATCCTATCGCCACAGGAAGGGGATTCGAACGGGTAAAGGTGCGTTGACAAATGCAGCTGTGGCGAGAATGATTTCGAAGTTCTAAGCCACGGGTTGTTTAGACGATAGACCCCGTAGTGGCCGACCGAGCACAAGGCGTAATGCTGCTGAGACAGTTCAGGAAGACATGGAGACTGTAGCGGGTTCGTCTATGCACGGGGAAGTCAGCGCTCGTGCAGTCGCACGTCGCACCGGCATTCCATACACTACTGTTTGGTTGGCACTGAGGCGTAACCTCCGATGCTATCCGTA
Source organism: Schistocerca piceifrons (assembly GCF_021461385.2). NCBI lineage: Eukaryota > Metazoa > Arthropoda > Insecta > Orthoptera > Acrididae > Schistocerca > Schistocerca piceifrons. The sequence continues at coordinate 1,095,075 of NC_060147.1, forward strand.
CAAAATCCATCGGCATCATGAACTGTTACCTGGCGATTAAGTGAAGCGGAGGGCATTTGCGGTGTGGGCGTTTCAAAAGATGGCGGAAGATGACGATTGGTTGAGTAACGTGTTGTGGACCAACGAAGCTCATTTCACGCTCCGAGGGTCTGTCAACGCCCACAACTGCAGAATTTGGGCTACCGAAAATCTTAGAACTGTCGTGGAAACTCCATTACACGACGAGAAAGTCACTGTATGGGTTGGATTTACCACATCTACCGTTATCGGGCCTTTTTTCTTCGAGGAAATGCGTGATTCTGGTTTAGTTCCTGTAAAGAGCATCATCTCTGCTTTGTCTTACTTTGTTATGCTAATTATTGCTGTTCTGGTCAGATGAAGCGCCATCTGTCCGACATTTATTAAACTTTTGCATTTTTTTTTTTTTTTTTTTTTTTTTGTTCTAATAGAACACCATGTCATTCCAAGCATGTGTGTAAATTTGTACCTCTCTATCTACATTATTCCGTGACTTATTCAGTTTTCAAATTTATACTGACTTTTTGATCACCCTGTATTTTCAAATGCGTTTAAAACAACCTCAAGTCTCGTAACAAAAATAACTGTAGAAAGTGCCCCAAATTGCTTACGGCGGCCTCTGGTGCACATTCGTTCACATGGTTCTAAAATCAGTGACTAGACTGAGCACCGAACACAGCACACCGCGTCTCCCCACAGCGGCTACGGTACGCCCGAGGTGCAGAAGTCTCCCCTGCAGGGGGCTCTTCCAGAGCTACGTTTTGTCTTCTCTCTGTGGCCACATTGCTGTCGTCCTCTCAGAATTGGCCGTTTTCCGCTCGCCACACCCATCTCTTCTGCTCGCCTTTCACTACCAGGCCTCCTGTCTATTCGGCAATTTTCTGCCTAAACATTTCTCTGTCTGATATACAGACTTACGTTATTCGTCCTCCCTTCAGCTCTTCACCAAGTGCGCCTATTCATTTTCGTTTCAGTTTTAGCTTCATTGTGGGCTTCATAGAATTACACAGCCTGTCTAGTTAATTTAGTATGGTTTGTTCTTTTAATATTCACTCCGTCTTCAGGCCACAAGTGGCCTATCGGGATCACCCGACCGCCGTGTCATCCTCACTGAGGATGCGGATAGGAGGGGCGTGTGGTCAGCACACCGCTCTCCCGGTCGTTATGATGGTTTTCTGTGACCGAAGCCGCTGCTATTCGGTCGAGTAGCTCCTCAATTGTCATCACGAGGCTGAGTGCACCCCGAAAAATGGCAACAGCGCATGGCGGCTGGATGATCACCCATCCAAGTTCCGGCCACGCCCGACAGCGCTTAACTTCGGTGATCAGACGGGAACCGGTTCTTTTAATAAGCGTACAGAATATTAGCCAGCGTTTTTTCGTGTCATCTTTATTGGCTGTTAGTCTGCCCGTTGCTTCATCAGTGTACTTTAGACAAAACAATCCCCTTATTCCTTTTGGTTCGTGTGTGTGTGTGTGTGTGTGTGTGTGTGTGTGTGTGTGTCTCGTCAGTGTCCCTATTCCCGTTTGAAACGAGTGTTTCACCGCCATAATGGCGGCTTGATGATGCATTGCAGTGGACGATTCTGGTGTATCTCTTTGTTATACAAGGTCTGCTCATAAAATTCCGGAACTTCGTCCACAAAATTTTTCCACGCTTACCTTTTACTTATCGTGCGTGGTCTCCTTCGAAACACTCTGCTCCACAGTTGACACACCGCCCGCAGCGTCGTTCCCAGCCTCGGCGGGCCTCTTGCTGGATCGAGCGAAGCGTCGGCTGCGAATTTTCTTTTGTCGCGACTGTCGTTTCAGATCTTCGTTCTTTCGACAGGGTTTTCAACTTTGTAACTAAAATAGATCTGGAGAGCACGGAAGATGAGGCAACACAGGGAACTTCGTTTTTTTTCTGTGCAATAGTCACGCACCAACAGAGATGAATGTGCGGGTGCGTTATCGTGATGAATTCTGTCGCAACATGTCAGGCCGTTTCCTTCTCACATTTTCTCGTAAATGTCGCAACACGTCCCGATAGTGCCATCCATTAACAGTTGCCCCTGGGGCAACTAATCCTTCAAAGTCGAACAAAACTGTCAGCACGACTTTGATATTTGATCTGACCTGACAAGCTTTTCTTGGTCTTTGAGAACCTTTCGCGAATCATTGTGGAGATTGAACCTCGGTCTCAGTATCACAACCGTAGACCCTCGTCTCGTCACCAGTTGTGATTCCCTCAAGGAACATCTTGTTCTCATCTGCGCGATCCAAAAGCTGTTCACAGATTGCGATGCGGAGCAACCGCGCCGGCACCACGCTAGTTTTCTGGCGTTTCCGACCTGCGCACAGCCAGACGCGTAAAACTTAGACTAGTGCACCGTAGTGCCTACTAAAAGTACACAAAGTTCGAAGTAAATCGTTGGCCCCCACGTCGCTGCCTCCCCTTGTTAAAGAAATGGGACGTAAAAAAATCAATGGAAGCGCAAGTACGAATCGCAAGCGACCACGGATCCACTAACATCAGTGTAGTCGAGGCCGTTTTACACAAGCGCCACTTACAAGCGAAACTCGTTTCGTTGTACTGAATTCGTGTACGACCGTAAACACAGCGGAAGCAGTGTAAACCTTGCTGACACACAGTGGTTACGGTTACTACAAGCCACACCACAAATTGGGAAACGGGGCCAAATTTCTAGTAGTTTACTGTCGGGTTGACATTTTCACACAAATGTTTTATTCATTCTTATAGAAACTAGCAGTACGGCAATAAACAGCCTTTTAAACACGCCGCTAACGGCAATCAAGTAATTTATAGCAATGCATCAGTTTAAAAAATTTAAACAACATTAGTAAACAGGCTACTAAAGTAAATACAGAACTTTATTAACAAACTACCGTGAGGTAGTGAAGCTACCAACACGGCCATTAAAAAAAGAAAATCAAAGGTCTCAGCAAACACACGATTAACGGCAATAAAGGAATGGAGAAATTAAAAAAGTTTTTAAACAAAAGTGTCCTGGAATATCATTAGAACATACCAGGTATGACGGACCCGTGTAAGGCGGCCACAAATCACCCACTCGGGGATGCCCGGGCTGGGCAGAATACTGACCAATTTAAATACGCCCGTAAACACAATTGCCATTCTCAGGCTGGTCACTGCACCGACTTTTAGCCAGCGAAAACTTGTAATAAGACGGCTTAACTTGCTAACAGAATTAGAGCTAACCTCGTGCAAGGAAACATTACACCACACAGTCCTGAATGAGCGACCACACGATCACCCAACCTAACTTGCAGTTATGCTCGAACCGGCAGTACACGACCTCCGATGGCCAGGATCCACACATCCGACCGCGCACGCGTCGCCAGCGTACCCGACACGCCACGGTCACGCGACAACACGCTCTGTCACCGGAGTCCTCGTCTTCTCTGCAACGTTGACGGATAGTGACCGCTCCTTCGTGTTAGGCGTCTCCTTTTTAAACTCCAGTGTTGAAACGAAGGACTTAAAGAAGCTCGTTAACGTCCCACCGAGACGAAATGAACAGCAACTACTCGTGGGTCGATTATGTATACGACCAGTCACGCGGGGAGCTCTTCCGTCAACTCGACCCGCTCGTTACACACACCCGACACACATCACGTGGCGACTCGGTACAGCCGACCACGCCTGGTCCGCGCTGGAGAGCCACACTGCCCTCCCGTGTCCACCACACTCTCTCTGCACGCAACGCCCCTACTTCCGCGCCACCACACGAAGTTTACAACCGGTCAACGATCTCACTTCCTCCATAGCAGTTTCCCGGAAGCAGAAACGCAGATATCGATAGCAGAGGGAAAAAGACAACCAAGCAGCCACTTGATGACAGACAACATATCAAACAAACGTGTCAGGGGAAGAAAAGGAAAACCAAAGCAGTCTAAACACAAGGTGTAGCACGAGTCGATACACGGCTCACATCCTTTCTTCATTCTGTGAAAGTCAAAGTCGTGTCTGGAACGAAAGTCCTGCACACGATTCTGCCTGTATGTTTTTGTTTGCCCGTCGCATTCAGTCAACTGCCAACTGCTTTTTGCAGGTCGGTTATTATCGGCCACGATTGTTTAGACGTCGACGATGTGGAACCGAAATGGGAGCGGTCTGTTTGCCAATATCTCGCAGCTCCCCCCCCCCCCCCCCCGGCAAACAGCGCCAGCTGTCGCCGCGACGCCACCGGCTAATGTCGCGCCCCCCGTCTCTTATCTTATCTTATCTCGCCTCGTCCAGCTGCCGGGACACGCGATCCCGCCTGCAGTAGCCGCGCCCGCTATCGCTGCACGTCGCAGGTAGCCGCACCTCACACCCCCGTCCGCTGTCGCGCCCCACAGATCTCATAACATGCCGACGGCTCGGCTAATGTCTGAAGTCGTATCTAGACGTGTCAGCGGTCCCATATCACTCGTACTGCACACGCCCCACTCTAACAGGTGTACCGTTTAGTTGTACCGGTATGAAACGAGCGTTTTTTTGTGAAAATGAAACACTAATTTTGAACTGAAAAGTAAAAAACATTTTATTCAAAGTACTGACCATTGCTTTCTATACATTTTGACCACCTTTCTGGCAATTTGTGGACTCCACGCCAATGTTCGTCTTTTGAAGCAAACCAATCAGACACCCAATTTTCGACTTCTTCGTAGGAATCGAAGTGTTCCTCAGCCAATACGTGTCCCATTGACGAAAACAAATGGTAGTCGGAAGGTGCCAAGTCTGGTGAATACGGCGGGTGGGTAGCAGCTCCCAGCCAAGTGTTTTGATTGTATCCTGAACCAGTTTTGCTTTGTGTGCAGGTGCATTGTCGTGTAAAAAAACTACTTTGCCATGTCTTCTGGCCCATTCTCGTGTTTTTTGATCAATGCATAGTTCAAATTTATCATTTGTTGTTTGTAGCGATTAGTTTTCACAGTTTCACCGGGTTTTAGAAGCTCATGATACACCACACCTTTCTGATCCCACCAAACACAGAGCATTGTCTTCTTGCCGAATCGATCTGGTTTTGCAGCCGATGTTGATGGTTGTTCCGGATTAACCCGTGATTTTTCCCGTTTAGGATTCTTAAAATAAATCCATTTTTCATCGCCAGTAACAATTCGACGCAAAATTGATTTTCTTTCATGTCTTTGAAGCACCTGTGTTTCATGGAATTTTCCCATAGCTTTCAAACGGTCAGAAATTGTTCGTTGTGCAACATTTTGCATTGCTGTCACTTGCTTCTGATTCAAAGTATCATCTTCATACAATATTGCATGCAATTCGGCATCTTCGAACTTTTTTGGTGGTCTTCCACCTTCTTCATTTCTTACATCAAAATCATTATTTCTGAAACGTTGAAACCATCTTTTCCATGTTGCTTCTGATACAGCATGATCACCATATGCCTCGACAAGCATTCGATGCGACTCTGCAGCACTTTTCTCCAAATGAAAAGAAAAAAATAATGCTTTCCGCAAATCATCACTTTCTGGTACAAAATTCGACATAACACGATGAAAACATATGATGTTGTTTGTTCCATGACTTGATGTATACTAAATATCTTTGACAGATGTCATACCAACCAAACAAAAAAAATTAAGGCTCGTTCATAACAAATGTTCCCTGTCGACACATTTGTATCTTAACGCTCATTTCGTACCGGTACACATGGTATTACGGAGCCTCCACCAGCTTGAACAATCCCCTGCTGACATGCAGTATCCATGGATTCGCGAGGTTGTCTCCATACTTTTACACGTCCATCCGCTCGATTCAATTTGAAAAAAGACTCTTCCTCGGTGTTGACGGCCCCAGACGAAGCGTAAAGCTTTGTGTCGTGCAGTCATCACAGGTACACACTAATTTTACATTCGTGATCTCCTCGGGAGGTATAAGTAGGGGGAAGCAATATATTCGATACCTCATCCAGAAACGCACCCTCTCGAAACCTGGACAGCAAGCTACACCGCGATGCAGAGCGCCTCTCTTGCAGAGTCTGCCACTCGAGTTTGCTAAACATCTCCGTAACGCTATCACGCTTACCAAATAATCCTGTGACGAAACGCGCCGCTCTTCTTTGGGTCTTCTCTATATCTCCTCCGTCAACCCAATCTGGTACGGATCCCACACTGATGAGCAATACTCAGGTATAGGTCGAACGAGTGTTTTGTAAGCTACCTCCTTTGTTGATGGACTACATTTTCTAAGGACTCTCCCAATGAATCTCACCCTGGCACCCGCCTTACCAACAATTAATTTCATATGATCATTCCACTTCAAATCGTTCCGCACGCATACTCCCAGATATTTTACAGAAGTAACCGCTACCAGTGTTTGTTCCGCTATCATATAATCATACAATAAAGGATCCTTCTTTCTATGTATTCGCAATACATTACATTTGTCTATGTTAAGGGTCAGTTGCCATTCCCTGCACCAAGGGCCTATCCGCTGCAGATCTTCCTGCATTTCGCTGCAATTATCTAATGCTGCAACTTCTCTGTATACTACAGCATCATCCGCGGAAAGCCTTCGGCTGCAAAAGCCCATATCGATGATGTCTAGTTGAATACTTCACACGCTCACGCTTGATGACTCAGCACTGAAATCTGCGGCGATTTCCGGAGGGGTTGCACTTCCGTCACGTTGAACGATTCTCTTCATTTGTCGTCGGTCCCGTTCGTGGAGCATCTTTTTACGGCCGCAGCGATGTCGGAGATTTGATTATGGATTCCTTATACTCCGGTACGCTCGTGAAATGGTCGTACGGTAAAATCCCCACTTCGTCGCTACCTCGGAGATGCTGTGTTGCATCGCTCGTGCGCCGTCTATAGCACCACGTTCAAACTCACTTAAATCTTGATAAACTGCCACTGTAGCAGCAGTAACCGATCTAACAACTGCGCCAGACACTTGTTGTCGTATATAGGAGTTGCCGATCGCTGCACCATGATCTACCTGTTTGCATTTCTCTGTATTTTAATACGCATGCCTGTAATAGTTACTTTGCTACTTCATTGTATTTTTTGGTTATACTTCCACACCTTACAATCGCATTGATGTGACAACCTGCGAAAAGCCTGGATAAGCACATTTTGCCGTGCAAAGCACCCAGAGCGATGCAGAGAGACAGCCAGTGAGGGCCTGAGCGAGCCGCGCTGACTCCAGGGCAGCGGCCAGCTGTCCAGGGTTTCTGCCCTGAGCATCCACTGTGCGAACAGCCCGGTCGACGCGTTCCACGACTGTCCACTGGACTTAAATTCGAGCAGCTTGTCGGAGTACTGTAAGACTCTGTACGAATCGACATGGATTCCGGAAACAGCGATTGTGTGAAACCCAACTCGCTTTATTTGTTCATGACACCCAGAAAATATTAGATACAGGCTCCCAGGAAGATGCCATTTTCCTTGACTTCCGGAAGGCGTTCGATACAGTTCCGCACTGTCGCCTGATAAACAAAGTAAGAGCCTACGGAATATCAGACCAGCTGTGTGGCTGGATTGAAGAGTTTTTAGCAAACAGACCACAGCATGTTGTTCTCAGTGGACAGACGTCCACAGACGTTAAAGTAACCTCTGGCGTGCCACAGGGGAGTGTTATGGGACCATTGCTTTTCACAATATATATAAATGGCCTAGTAGATAGTGTCGGAAGTTCCATGCGGTATTTCGCGGATGATGCTGTGGTATACAGAGAAGTTGCAGCATTAGAAAATTGTAGCGAAATGCAGGAAGATCTGCAGCGGGTAGGCACTTGGTGCAGAGAGTGGCAACTGACCCTTAACATAGACAAATGTAATGTATTGCGAATACATAGAAAGAAGGATCCTTTATTGAATGATTATACGATAGCGGAACAAACACTGGTAGCAGTTACTTCTGTAAAATATCTGGGAGTATGCGTGCGGAACGATTTGAAGTGGAATGATCATATAAAATTAATTGTTGGTAAGGCGGGTGCCAGGGTGAGATTCATTGGAAGAGTCCTTAGAAAATGTAGTCCATCAACAAAGGAGGTGGCTTACAAAACACTCGTTCGACCTATACCTGAGTATTGCCCATCAGTGTGGGATCCGTACCAGATCGGGTTGACGGAGGAGATAGGGAAGATCCAAAGAATATCGGCTCGTTTCGTCACAGGGTATTTGGTAAGCGTGACTGCGTTACGGAGATGTTTAACAAACTCAAGTGGCAGACTCTGCAAGAGAGGCGCTCTGCATCGCGGTGTAGCTTGCTGTCCAGGTTTCGAGAGGGTGCGTATCTGGATTAGGTATCGAATATATTGCTTCCCCCTACTTATACCTCCCGAGGAGATCACGAATGTAAAATTAGAGAGATTCGAGCGCGCACGGAGGCTTTCCGGCAGTCGTTCTTCCCGCGAACCATACGCGACTGGAACAGGAAAGGGAGGTAATCACAGTGGCACGTAAAGTGCCCTCCGCCACACACCGTTGGGTGGGCGTACGGCATCCTGCCGAGGAGGAAGAAACTGCACGTAGGGCAGACGGTGTCCCCGAGGACAGATGCGTACTGGTGAGGAGGTAGCCCACGAAAACATTCCCCATAGCCCTCCCTCCTCTTTGCTGGCTGTTTGCTTCCAGACACAGGACCCCGGTTTCAATTCCCGGCGGTGTGAGGATTTTCTCCACCCGGGGTCTGGGTGTTTGTGTTCTCCTCATCATTCGGGAAGTGGTGAGACTGGAAATGGAAAGATTCGGAACTTGTACAGGCGCTGAGACCACGATGTTGAGCGCTCCACAAAACAGCGTCGTCATCATCACCGTTCTTGTTGTTGTGGTCTTCATTTCTGAGACTGGTTCGATGCAGCTCTCCATGCTACTCTATACTGTGCAGTACCTACTGCAACCTACATCCTTCTGAATCTGCTTAGTGTATTCATCTCTTGGTCTCCCTCTACGATTTTTACCCTCCACGCTGCCCTCCAATACTAAATTGGTGATCCCTTGATGCCTCAGAACGTGTCCTACCAACCGGTCCCTTCTTCTAGTCAAGTTGTGCCACAAACTTCTCCTTTCCCCAATCCTGTTCAATACCTCCTCATTAGTTATATGATCTACCCATCTAATCTTCAGCATTCTTCTGTAGCACCACATTTCGAAAGCTTCTATTCTCTTCTTGTCCAAGCTATTTATCGTCCATGTTTCACTTCCATACATGGCTACACTCCATACAAATACTTTAAGAAACGACTTCCTGACACTTAAATCTATACTCGTTGTTAACAAATTTCTCTTCTTCATAAACGCTTTCCTTGCCATTGCCAGTCTACATTTTATATCCTCTCTACATCGACTATCATCAGTTATTTTGCTCTCCACATAGCAAAACTCCTTTACTACTTTAGGTGTCTCATTTCCTAATCCAATTCCCTCAGCATCACCCGAGTTAACTCGAGTACATTCCATTATCCTTGTTTTGCTTTTGTTGATGTTCATCTTCTATCCTCCTTTCAAGGCACTGTCCATTCTGTTCAACTGCTCTTCCAAGTCCCTTCCTGTCTCTGACAGAATTACAACCGCTGCTTCCCTTTCATGTCCCTCGACTGCTATAACTGCCATCTGGTTTATGTACAAATTGTAAATAGCCTTTCGCTCCCTGTATCTTACCCCCGCCACCTTCAGAATTTGAAAGAGAGAATTCCGTTCAAAAGTGTCAAAAGCTTTCTCTAAGTCTACAAATGCTAGAAACGTAGGTCTGCGTTTCCTTAATCTAGCTTCTAAGATAAGTCGTAGGGTCAGTATTGCCTCACGTGTTCCAACATTTCTACGGAATCCAAACTGATCTTCCCTGAGGTCGGCTTCTACCACTTTCTCCATTAGTCTGTAAAGAATTCGCGTTAGTATTTTGCAGATGTGCCTTATTCAATTAATAGTTCGGTAATTTTCACGTCTGTCAACACGTGCTTTCTTTGAGATTGGAATTATTATATTCTTCTTGAAGTCTGAGGGTATTTCGCCTGTCTCATACATGTTGCTCACCAGATGGTAGAATTTTGTCAGGACTGGCTCTCCCAAGGCCGTCAGTAGTTCTAATGGAATGTTGTCTACTCCTGGGGCCTTGTTTCGACTCAGGTCTTTCAGTGCTCTGTCAAACTCTTCATGCAGTATCGTATCTCCCATTTCATCTTCATCTACATCCTCTTCCATTTCCGTAATATTGTCGTCAAGTACATCGCCCTTGTATAGACCCTCTATATACTCCTTCCACCTTTCTGCTTTCCCTTCTTTGCTTAGAACTGGGTTTCCATCTAGGCTCTTGATATTCATACAAGTGGTTCTCTTTTCTCCAAAAGTCTCTTTTATATTACTGGAGGCACTATCTATCTTACCCCTCGTGAGATAAGCCTCTACATCCCTACATTTGTCCTCTAGCCATTCCTGCTTAGCCATTTTGCACTTGCTGTCGATCTCATTTTTGAGACTTTGTATTTCCTTTTGTGTGCTTTATTTACTGCATTTTTATATTTTCTCCTTTCATCAATTAAATTCAATATCTCTTCTGTTACCGAAGGATTTCTACTAGCCCTCTACTAGCCATCATCATCTAATATAATTTATTGATACAGTTGTGCATTGCGTATTGTAGTTCGTAACGTCCGTTATATTATTGCATGATGAGAGAAAGATACCCAAGAGAGAGGAGAAAAGAGAGAGAGAGAGAGAGAGAGAGAGAGAGAGAGAGAGAGAGAGAAAGGAGGGAGGGAGACCTGCTGGCGGTGACCCGCTACTCCGCTGCGGCAGGCCGACCCGCAGCTCTGCCAAAGAGCGGCGGCCCCGGCACAGAGCCGCGAGGAACGCCGAGCTCGGCGTTCCGGGCGAGCGCCGGATGTTTGCAGGCAGCGGTCCGGGACGCTATGCTAGAAGGCGGTGCGCACAGCTCCGCTTCAAACGCTGTCCCCGCCCCGGCAGGTGTAGCCAATTAAGCGATCCGCCCGATGCTAGTTCTGCTGCTCGCAGACTCAGCGGCAGCGGCATAATTCCATTCCTACCGTCTACCGCGAGCTGCCTGCAATATTCAGGAACACAAAAGACAGTGCGCACAATGGGGCAAGGAAAATTCAGGGTGATCAAAAAGTCAGTATAAATTTGAAAACTTAATAAACCACGGAGTATTGTAGTTAGAGTGGTAAAAATTGAGACACGTGCTTGGAATGACATGGGGTTTTATTAGAACCAAAAAAAATCCAAGTTCACAAAATGTCCGACAAATGGCGCGTGAAAGATCTCTTGTGCGCATCGTTTGGTAATGATCGTTTGCTTAGCCGCCACTTTCGTCATGCTTGGCCTCCCAGGTCCCCACACCTCAGTCCGTGCGATTATTGGCTTTGGGGTTACCTGAAGTTGCAAGTGTATCGTGATCGACCGACATCTCTAGGGATGCTGAAAGACAACATCCGACGCCAGTGCCTCACCATAACTCTGGACATGCTTTACAGTGCTGTTCACAACATTATTCCTCGAGTACAGTTGAGGAATGATGGTGGACATATTGTGCATTTCCTGTAAAGAACATCATCTTTGCTTTGTCTTATTTTGTTATGCTAAATATTGCTATTCTGATCAGATGAAGCGCCATCTGTCGGACGTTTTTTGAACTTTTGTATTTTTTTGGTTCTAATAAAACCCCATGTCATTACAGGCATGTGTGTCAACTTGTACCTCTCTATCTACATTATTCCGTGATTTATTCAGTTTTCAAATTTATACTGACTTTTTGATCACCCGGTACTCTGCTGCTCATTAAAATTGCGAGACATGGGAGGACAGCAAACACTGGAAATTTACTTACCGTTCGTGTATATAGTAGCGAGAATACATCTCCGGGAGCATTTTCAGTGGGTGAGAGATGTGGATATGGAGCTGGACTGGGGCAACTATACAACACAGACTGTATGAACGTATGCCAGGACAGCATGCGATACATGTGGTCTGGCGTTATCTTGTTGAAAGATAACATCACGGAGACCTCCAGAATACGGTACGATCACTGATTCCTACAACTCTGAACTGTACTTAACAAACAGAATGCATAAAGTCTTAATGGGGTAACTATACAACACACACTGTATCGATGTATGGCAGGACAGCACGCGATACATGTGGTCTGGCGTTATCTTCATGAAAGATAACATCACGGAGACCTCTCGAACATGGTACGACCACTGACTTCTACAAGTCTAAATTGTTCTCAACAAACAGTATGCATAAAGTCGTACTGAATAATTCGGACGATGTTGCAAATGGTAAAAAATACAGTGTTCAATTATGGTTCCAGTCCTAATCCATATACCCTACTGGCCATTAAAATTGCTACACCACGAAAATGACGTGCTACAGACGCGAAATTTAACCGACAGCAAGAAGATGCTGTTATATGCAAATGATTAGCTTTTCACAGCATTCACACAAGATTGGTGCCGGTGGCGACACCTACAACGTGCTGACATGAGGAACGTTTCCAACCGATTTCTCATACACAAACAGTAGCTGACCGGCGTTGCCTGGTGAAACGTTGTCATGCCTCGTGTAAGGAGGAGCAATGCGTTCCATCAAGTTTCCGACTTTGATAAAGGTCGGATTGTAGCCTATCGCTATTGCGGTTTAAGGTATCGCGACATTGATGCTCGCATTGGTCGAGATCCAGTGACTGTTAGCAGCATATGGAATCGGTGGGTTCAGGAGGGTAATACGGAACGCCGTGCTGGATCCCAACGGCCTCGTATCACTAGCAGTCGAGATGACAGGCATCTTATCCGCACGGCTGTAACGGATCATGCAGCCACGTCTCGATCCCTGAGTCAGCAGATGGGGACGTTTGCAAGACAACAACCATCTGCACGAACAGTTCGACGACGTTTGCAGCAGCATGGACTATCAGCTCGGAGACCATGGCTGCGGTTACCTTTGACCCTGCATCACGGACTGGAGCGCCTGCGATGGTGTACTCAACGACGAACCTGGGTGCACGAATCGCAAAACGCCATTTTTTCGGATGACTCCAGGTTCTGTTTACAGCATCATGATGGTCGCATCCGTGTTTGGCGTCATCGCTGTGAACACACATTGGAAGTGTGTATTTTTCATCACCATACTAGCGTATCAGCCGCCGTGATGGTATGGGGTGCCACTGGTTACATGTCTCGGTAACCTCTTGTTCGCATTGACGGCACATTGAACAGTGGACGTTACATTTCAGATGTGTTACGACCCGTGGGTCTACTCTTCATTCGATCCCAGCGAAACCCTACATTTCAGCAGGATAATGCACGACCACATGTTGCAGGTCCGGTACGTGTCATTCTGGGTACAGAAAATGTTCGACTGCTGCGTTGGCCAGCACATTCTCCAGATGTCTCACCAATTGAAAACGTGTGGTCAATGGTGGCTGAGCAACTGGCTCGTCACAATACGCCAGTGACTTGATGAACTGTGGTATCGTGTTGAAGCTGCATGGGCAGCTGTACCTGTACACGCCATCCTAGCTCTGTTTGACTCAATGCCCAGGCGTATCAAGGCCGTTATTACGGCCAGAGGTGGTTGTTCTGGGTACTGATTTCTCATGATCTATGCACCCAAATTGCGTGAAAATGTAGTCACATGTCAGTTCTAGTATAATACCTTTGTGCAATTGATATCCGTTTATCATCTGCATTTCTTCTTGGTGTAGCAATTTTAATGACCAGTAGTGTATATGTGAATGACCATCAGCTTAAAATTCAACCAGCAGACAGTACTAGTGTCGTAATAAATCCCATTAGAGAGAAAGCAGAAGTAGAGGACGTTAATGGTGTTTTACAAAAATTGTTAAATGATTCTCTGAAAGTGTAGTATCGCTAAATTTTTAGAAATGTTCAGTCCTGTACAACAAATAAGTGTACCTGCAGTTGATGTGTCACATGTATGGGATCTAGTAAATACAGTAGAACACTCCAAATTTTTAAGTGTACGTACTGATGAAACCTTGAAATGGGAGATGCATATTACAGAGCTTATGTGCTCCTTCTTTAATTGCTAGTCTTGGAAACAAACAAATCAACGTCCTCATATGTTTCACAATTTCCACTCAATCTTATGGAACAATTTGTGAGATAACTCACCACTTAGAAGGAAATACTGACAGCACAAACTGTAAGCAGTTCGACATTTCAACTACAACTTCACAATACGTATATTCATTGGTGAAATTCACTATTCTTCTCCAATTGTGATGGATTATTTATAGTGAAATCCATACCTGCAACACCAGAGGAAGTAGAGACATTTTCACTGAGGCGACAAAGGCCATGGGGTGCCTCCTAACAGCGTGTAGTGCAGCAACTCGACGTGATACGGACTCAGCAGGTCGTCGGGGTTAGTCCTCTGCAGAAATATTGTGCCGTGCTGCCTCTATAGCCGTCCGTAATTGCGAAAATGTGACCTCTCAACTGTGTCCCATAAATGTTCAATGGGATTCATGTCGGCCGACATGGGTGGCCACATCATTCACTCGAACAGTCCAAAATGTTCTTAAAACCAATTTCGAACAATTGTGGCTCGGTGACATGGTGCTCTCCCCCATCTACAGGGTGCGTCAAAATATGTATATACACTTTGAAGCGTCATATAAAATTTATTTCCCGTCCTACAATGTTAAATTTCTGGAAATGTACCTTTCAAATGTGATTAATGTTCAAACTAGTGACCTTCAGCATCAATACATTTCTGAGTAAGATTCACCACTGACTCCGTACTTCGTACCAAAGTGTCCAATGAGATTTCTGCGCACACCTGCTGAATCTCATTCCAAAGTGTGTCCAGGTTACGAGGTGTACGTTTGTACACCTCATCTTTTACCGTGCCCCATAAGAAGAAATCCAGCGGCGTGAGGTCTGGAGAGCGTGCAGGAAACTCGATTGGTCCCCTGCGTCCTATCCACTGGCCTGGCACATTGTGATCCAGGTATGCTCGTGCGTCCCTATGATAGTGCGGCGGGGCGCCATCTTGTTGGAAATAAAATTCATCATTACCGTATAATGCACGAATGGCAGGGAACATGGAGTCAGCAAGCATTGTTAGGTACGTTTCTCCATTAACAGTACCTTCAAAGTGGAAAGGCCCAATGAGTCCCCTTGCAGACAAACCACACCACACATTTACACCAGGCAAATTCACAGCCTTTTCAACTGTAATGTGACGATTATCTTCAGCCCAGTACACACAACTGTGGCTATTGACAGTTCCATTGAGTTTGTATTGGACTTCATCCGACCAAATTATGCTACCCATAAATCCCGGTTCACGTCTCACCATCTCCTGAACCCATTCACAAAATTCTAACCTTCGACCTGGATCGTCGACACTTATCTGTTGCACCAGCCTCGGAATGTACACGCGAAACTTGCCTTTCTTCAGAATGCGTAGCACACTACCAGCACTTACATTACTCTCACGTGCCGCTTGCCTCGAAGATTTTTGAGGCGAACGCTGAAACAGTTCCGAGACCGCAGTTGTGGGGAATCATGACTTGTAGCTGTACGAGGTCGCCCTGATCGACGTTTATGCACATCACACACTGTTCCACGAATTTCGAATTTCTCTCGTAGACGTGTAATTGTTAACCTTGAAGCTGTTTCTGTACCATAATCACTTCTCCACTGTCTTCGAACCGCAGCTACGTTCTAAAACTTCCAGCACCACTTAATTATCTGCTTCCGCGCTTCGAAGCTCAAACGCTCGTCCGCCATGTTGCAGTTACTTCCTTGCCACTGCTGCCACCTGTTGAAGAAACAACATTACTTTCTCACAGTTATTTAACCTTGTAGAACTGGAAATAAATTCTCTATGACAGTTCAAACTGTGTGTACATTTTTTGACGCACCCTATATTCAATGTAAACACAGTCCACACAAGCTTCTTGACAGCCTGAGTCCATGGCTTGGTGGGCTCTGTGCCACATTCGAACCTTACCAACAGCTTTCACCAACCGAATTCTGAACTCGTCAGACCGGGGCACGGTTTTACAGTCGTCTAGGGTCCAACAGATGTGGTCACGAGCCGAGGCGGCCGTCCGCTGCCACAGCCCACTGCGCAGGTTCCGCTGCACCGCCGTACACCGCACACTGATTTCTGCGGTTATGTCAAGGAGTGTTGCTTGTCTGTCAGCACTTACAACTACCTCTACGCAGACGACGCTGCAGTCGATCGTTTAGTGGAGGCTGTTGGCCGCTGCGTTGTCCTCGGTCAGACGTAATATCTGGAATTTAGTATTCGCGGCACGCTCTTGACACTGTGGATCTCGGAATATCGAATTTGCTAATCATTTCCGAAATAAAATTTTCCATGCGCCTAGCTTCAACTAATATCCCGTGTTGGAAATCTGTTGATTCCTTTGGTGCGGCCTTATCCACGCCGGAAGCCTCGCGTTGACCGCCTGGCTACAAGTGGCAGATCCGCCACGTAGCTTCCTTTTCAAACGTTGTGTCTGCGGTATTACGGCCAGCTGCATAATATCGCTATCCCGTGACGATAGAGCAACAGTGTTTACGTGGAATTGTCAGTACTCAAAATGTTCAAATGTGTGTGGAATCTTATGGGACTTAACTGCTAAGCTCATCAGTCTGTAAGCTTACACACTAGTTGAGCTAAATTATCCTAAGGACAAACACCCACACCCATGCCCGAGGGAGGACTCGAATCTCCGCCGAGATCAACCCAATAGTCCATGACTGCAGCGCCTCAGACCGCTAGACTAATCCCGCGCGGCTTGTCAGTACTAACAGACAAGTAACACCTCGTGAAATAACCGCAGGAATGTGGACCGTACGACGCTCGAATCCTCTAGCAGAGTGCAGCGAAATCTGGCGCCAGTGGGCCACGGCAGCGTGTGACCCCCGCGCCACACCCCTAGCTAACAGCGCGACATCGCCTGCACGGGTCTTCCTGGGCTCTCGACCGTATCGGTGAGACCCTAGGCGACCGGAAAACCGTGGCCCGGTCAGATGATTCCTTATTTCAGTCGGTACGAGCTGACGGTAGGATTCGAGTGTGGCGCAGACCGCACGAAGGCACGAACCCAAGTCGGCAAGAGGTCACTGTGCGAGCTGGTGGCGGCTGCGTGATGGTGCCGGCCGAGTTGGCACGGAGTGGGCCGGGCCCCCTAGTCCAGCTGGACTGCTCACTGACAGGAAAGGGTTATGCCTGCTTGCAGGCAATACGCAGCTACCATGGATTTCATGTTCCCAAAAAACGATGAAATTTTTATATATAGCAATGCGGCATGTATCGGACCACAGTGGTTCGTGATTAGTTTGCAGAACAGCGCGGGCAGTTGGAGCGAATTATTTGCCCATCCAGATCGCCTCACATGAATCCCATTGAAAATTTGTGGTACGTAATCCGTAAGTCTCTTTGTGCACAGAATCGCACACCGACAACCCTTCCACGACGGCTATGGACGGCTGTGGAGGCAGAGTCGCTGCACGACGCTGGGACCCCCCCCCCCCCCCCCCCCCCGCGGCCTGCCTCACCTCAGAGCACAGAGCACACCTGTTTTTGTAATACGTGTGCATGTCTTAACTGACTCTCTAAGCTGGAGATGTTATTCAGCTGTCTAACGTAATGCGGGCGGTTATTCCGGAGTTGGGTTTCTGCTACTGACACGGACTTCGAGAAAGTGGCTGAACGATGCAGTGGGACAGAAAAGATTTTGCTCCGATCAGAATGGGCGTTTTTCCTTGTTGTCCAGACAGGGCGTTAAGGTTAAGGAGAGATATGGGGGACAGTGATCTTCTGGATAGGGTGGATAGCAATGTGCGGCTGTTTGCTGATGATGCTGTGGTGTGCGGGAAGGTGTCGTCGTTGAGTGACTGTAGGAGGATACAAGATGACTTGGACAGGATTTGTGATTGGTGTAAAGAATGGCAGCTAACTCTAAATATAGATAAATGTAAATGAATGCATATGAATAGGAAAAAGAATCCAGTAATGTTTGAATACTCCATTAGTAGTGTAGCGCTTGACACACTCACGTCGATTAAATATTTCGGCGTAACATAGCAGAGCGATATTAAGTGGGACAAACATGTAATGGCAGTTGTGGGGAAGGCGGATAGTCGTCTTCGGTTCGTTGGTAGAATTTTGGGAAGATGTGGTTCATCTGTAAAGGAGACCGCTTATAAAACACTAATACGACCTATTCTTGAGTACTGCTCGAGCGTTTGGGATCCCTATCAGGTCGGATTGAGGAAGGACATGGAAGCAATTCAGAGGCGGGCTGCTAGATTTGTTACTGGTAGGTTTGATCATCACGCGAGTGTTACGGAAATGCTTCAGGAACTCGGGTGGGAGTCTCTGGAGAAAAAGTGTTCTTTTCGTGAATCGCTACTGAGGAAATTTAGAGAAGCAGCATTTGAGGCTGACTGCAGTACAATTTTACTGTCACCAACTTACATTTCGCGGATAAGAGAGTTTACGGCTTGTACAGAGGCATATAGGCAGTCATTTTTCCCTCGTTCTGTTTGGGATTGGAACAGGGAGAGAAGATGCTAGTTGTGGTACGAGGTACCCTCCGCCACGCACCGTATAGTGGATTGCGGAGTATGTATGTAGATGTAGATGTAGTGTTCGTTGATAATACAGTAGAGGAGACACAGGGTGTGGAAATCTCTGCCGTTCAATGTAAATTCATTTCCCCTAGAGAACTCCTTTTATTCTATGGACGAAATTCTGTTGGCAAAGCGATAGCGTAAAAAAAGACTACTTTTTATGTGCAGTGGCATGATAAGGATTATAAAATAATATGTTCATCAATGTTAAGACTAATAATACAGTGAAGACCCAAAGAAAATGGATAATACCGTGTAGGCCTCCGCGAGCACGCCAAGTGCCGCAGAACGACGTGGCACGGACTCGACTGACGTCTCAAGTAGAGCTGCAGGGAACTGACACCGTGACTCCGGCAGACCTGTCCATTAATCCGTAAGAGTCCGACGGGGTGCACATCTCCTCTGAAGAGCACGCTGCAAGGCATCCCGGATGTGCTCAATAATGTTCATTTCTGTGGAGTTTGGTGGCCAGCGGAAGTGTTTCAACTCAGAGGAGTGTTCCTCTGTAACAATTCTGGACGTGTCGGGTACCGCATTGTCCTGCTGGAATTTCTCAATTCCGTCGGAATGCACAATGCAAATGAATGGATGAGGGTGATCAGACAGCATCCTTACATACGTCTCACCTGTCAGAGCCATATCTAGATGTATCAGTGGTCCCGCACCATTACAGCACCTCCACCACATTGCACAGTCGCCTGCTGATATGCAGGGTCCACGGATTTATGAAGTTGTCTCCATACCTGTACACATCCATCCGCTCGATGCAATTCGAAACGGGACTCCTCTGACAAGGCGACATGTTTCCTGTCATCAACAGTCCAATGTCGGTGTTCACGGGCTCAGCTGAGGCGTTAAAGCTTCGTGTCGTGCGAACATCGAGGGTACACTAGTGAGGCTTAAGTTCCGAAAGCCCATATCGATGCTGTTTCGTTGAATGGTCCGAATGCTGACACTTGTTGATAGCCCAGCATTCAAATCTGCAGCAGTTTGCGGAAGGGTTGCACTTCTGTCTCGTTGAACGATTCTCTTGGTCCCGTTCATGCAGGATGTCTTTCCAGCGGCAGCGATGCCGAAGATTTGATGTTGTACCGGCCTCCTGATATTCACGGTACACACGTGAAATGGTCGCACGGGAAAATCCGTATTTCATCGCTACCTCGGAGATGCTGTGTCCCACCACTCGTGCGTCGACTATAACACCGAGTTCAGACTCACTTAAATCTTAATAACCTGCCATTGTAGCGGCAGTAACCGGTCTGACAACTGCGCCAGACACTTGTCGTCTTATATGGGCGTTACCGACCGTAGCGCCGTATTTTGCCTGTTTACATATCTCTGTATCTGAATATGCATGCCTCTACCAGTTTCTTTGGCTCTTCAGTGTACATATCCTGTAAATTGACTGTTCGCATGTTTTTTGGTGAAAGAATCGT
Source organism: Schistocerca piceifrons (assembly GCF_021461385.2). Taxonomy (NCBI): domain Eukaryota; kingdom Metazoa; phylum Arthropoda; class Insecta; order Orthoptera; family Acrididae; genus Schistocerca; species Schistocerca piceifrons. The sequence goes on from NC_060147.1 coordinate 1,115,142, forward strand.
TCAGATCATCCACTGGTCATGTAAGTTACTAAGAAATGTAATGGTTGTTGTCCAAATTGGCCATTATTCGACCCGTAGATCATACAGGGTGTTTCAAAAATGACCGGTATATTTGAAACGGCAATAAAAACTAAACGAGCAGCGATAGAAATACACCGTTTGTTGCAATATGCTTGGGACAACAGTACATTTTCAGGCGGACAAACTTTCGAAATTACAGTAGTTACAATTTTCAACAACAGATGGCGCTGCAAGTGATGTGAAAGATATAGAAGACAACGCAGTCTGTGGGTGCGCCATTCTGTACGTCGTCTTTCTGCTGTAAGCGTGTGCTGTTCACAACGTGCAAGTGTGCTGTGGACAACATGGTTTATTCCTTAGAACAGAGGATTTTTCTGGTGTTGGAATTCCACCGCCTAGAACACAGTGTTGTTGCAACAAGACGAAGTTTTCAACGGAGGTTTAATGTAACCAAAGGACCGAAAAGCGATACAATAAAGGCTCTGTTTGAAAAATTTCAACGGACTGGGAACGTGACGGATGAACGTGCTGGAAAGGTAGGGCGACCGCGTACGGCAACCACAGAGGGCAACGCGCAGCTAGTGCAGCAGGTGATCCAACAGCGGCCTCGGGTTTCCGTTCGCCGTGTTGCAGCTGCGGTCCAAATGACGCCAACGTCCACGTATCGTCTAATGCGCCAGAGTTTACACCTCTATCCATACAAAATTCAAACGCGGCAACCCCTCAGCGCCGCTACCATTGCTGCACGAGAGACATTCGCTAACGATATAGTGCACAGGATTGATGACGGCGATATGCATGTGGGCAGCATTTGGTTTACTGACGAAGCTTATTTTTACCTGGACGGCTTCGTCAATAAACAGAACTGGCGCATATGGGGAACCGAAAAGCCCCATCTCGCAGTCCCATCGTCCCTGCATCCTCAAAAAGTACTGGTCTGGGCCGCCATTTCTTCCAAAGGAATCATTGGCCCATTTTTCAGATCCGAAACGATTACTGCATCACGCCATCTGGACATTCTTCGTGAATTTGTGGCGGTACAAACTGCCTTAGACGACACTGCGAACACCTCGTGGTGTATGCAAGATGCTGCCCGGCCACATCGCACGGCCGACGTCTTTAATTTCCTGAATGAATATTTCGATGATCGTGTGATTGCTTTGGGCTATCCGAAACATACAGGAGGCGGCGTGGATTGGCCTCCCTATTCGCCAGACATGAACCCCTGTGATTTCTTTCTGTGGGGACACTTGAAAGACCAGGTGTACCGCCAGAATCCAGAAACAATTGAACAGCTGAAGCAGTACATCTCATCTGCATGTGAAGCCATTCCGCCAGACACGTTGTCAAAGGCTTCGGGTAATTTCATTCAGAGACTACGCCATATTATGGCTACGCATGGTGGATATGTGGAAAATATCGTACTATAGAGTTTCCCAGACCGCAGCGCCATCTGTTGTTAACAAATGTAACTACTGTAATTTCGAAAGTTTGTCTGCCTGAAAATGTACTGTTGTCCCAAGCATATTGCAACAAACGGTGTATTTCTATCGCTGCTCGTTTAGTTTGTATTGCCGTTTCAAATATACCGGTCATTTTTGAAACACCCTGTAGCATTGTGTAGTAATGTTTTTCTTTTTTTTGTGTTTAGGGCGCTCAACTACTAAGGTCACAAACGTTAGTGCACTAATAGCGTAGAAAAACGCAAGGGGGCAACATCAGAAAGTACTTACAAAGACGCAGAGAAACAAAATAAAAGAGTTAGATCTTTTTGGACTCGTCCGTCAGTGTAACAAAATGAAGGACACGATCAGCTGCTCGAGCGTCGTCAGCTAAAAGTTCCTGTAAGGTAGACGGCAAACACAGGACAACACGAGAGTGAATAAAACGGGGACAGGACAATAAAACGTGGCGCACCGTCAATAGATGACCACAGGGACACTGCGGGGCGGGGTCACCGGACAACAGGTAGCGGTGGCTAAAGCGGCAACGCCCAATCCGCAACCTGGCCAAAATGACCTCCTCTCGCCGGGAAGGTCGTGAGGAGGTCGTCCGAGCCGTCGGGATCGGTTTGATGACCCTAAGCTTATTTTCACGGAGAGAGGACCGAGCCTCGTGGCACAATGATGAAACGCGCCGACAAAGAACCCCACCAACATCAGTTGATGGGACACAGAAGGAAGCTGTCCGAGGCAGGAGGACAGCAGCCTTGCCTTTCCAGGCACACCGACGTGGCCAGGAATTCACAAAAAAAGGACACGCGCGCCGGTATCAGCTAGCGGCTGAAGGGACCGGCGAATTCGTTGCACGGGAGGGTGGTCCGAATACGGGTCACGAAGAATCTGAATGGCGGTCAAAGAATCAGAGCAGATGGCATAGGGAGAATGACGATGGCGGCGGATATGTTGAACAGCTTGACAGAGAGCAAAAAGCTCAGCTGTAAAGCTTGAGCACTGGTCAAGGAGCCGGCATTGAAAGGTATCATCTGCAACGACAAAGGCACATTGGACGCCAGCAGTAGTCCCGGAGCCATCTGTGTAGATAGAGACGTTATGAGCGAGCCTCGAACGAAATTCGACAAACCCCAAGCGGTATATCGATTCCGCGGTCCTCTCCTTTGGGAGCGAGCTGAGGTCAAGGTGAACGCGAACGTGAGCCTGGAGCCGAGGTGGCGTAGGGCTCTCACCCACTCGAAAAGTCGTAGGGAGGGTAAAATCGAGTTGCTGAAGCAGGCGACGAAAGCGAACTCGAGGAGGTAACAGAGCAGAGACATACAGCCCGTATTGGCGGTCGAGAGAGTCGTCAAAGAAGGAGAAATACGACGGGTGGTCGGGCATTGACATCAGTCGGCAGGCGTACCGACAAAGCAACATATCGCGCATGTGGTCCGATAGCATCACGCCAGGCGATGGTGTTACACCGATGTTTTCAATTTGTCCTCTGCGGCTGTATACACGCGGTGACGCAGGCGCTGTCTCTGCCGACTGCCGCGGCGCGTCTCGAGGCCTCTGTGACGCGTCCCTGCCAGGCCTGGCAGATTGGGGTCGGCCTCACAGTTTGCCTTCGCTCGCACTTAGCGTCGCCGTGACGTCAGAGCTGCAGCCTTAAACTCCCGCGCTACGCAGCGCTGCGGCCGCCGCTGGCTCGCCCCTCGCTGCACTCTGTCCGCGCTTCCCGCACAGCACTGCGGTAAGCCGGGCTGCCGCGCGTCCATGGGCAACCCCTCAGTTACTGCAGGGGCAACCCACGAGTTCTTCGACGGTGTTCAGGGATACCTCCCGAAGGCGACCCCAGGCTGCGAAATCCTGTTCTGAAACTGCGCTGTGGGTCACTCAACTCGCTGACGAAACTATTAGGGAGACTGGAAAGTAACGCCGTTTCTGCGCATATCGATATTTGTTTGGTATTCTTCAAGTCAGTCAAAGTCGTGCCATAGACATTTTAACGTTAGAGTGACTTGTCTACTCGTAAATAATTAATAATAAATTCAGAGTAGGTGTTAAAATCCATGCAGAAGAAATAAAAACTTTGAGGTTCGCCGATGACATCGTAATTCTGTCAGAGGCAGCAAAGGAGTTTGAAGAGCAGCTGAACGGAATGGGTAGTGTCTCGAAAGGAGGATAGAAGATGAACATCAACAAAAGCAAAACGAGGATAATGGAATGCAGTTGAATTAAGTCAGGTGATGCTGAGGGAATTAGATTAGGAAATGAGACACTTAAAGTAGTAAAGGAGTTTTGCTGTTTGGGGAGCAAAATAACTGATGATGGTCGAAGTGGAGAGGATATAATATGTAGACTAGCAGTGGAAAGGAAAGCGTTTCTGAAGAAGAGAAATTTGTTAACATCGAGTATAGATTTAAGTGTCAGGAAGACGTTTCTGAAAGTATTTGTATGGAGTGTAGCCATGTATGGAAATGAAACATGGACGATAAATAGTTTGGACAAGAGGAGAATAGAAGCTTTCGAAATGTGGTGCTACAGAAGAATGCTGAAGATTAGATGGGTAGATAACATAACTAATGAGGAGGTATTGAATAGAATAGGGGAGAAGAGAAATTTGTGGCACAACTTGACTAGAAGAAGGGATCGGTTGGTAGGACATGTTTTGAGGTATCAAGGGATCACCAATTTAGTATTGGAGGGCAGTGTGGAGGATAAAAGTCGTAGAGGGAGACCAAGAGATGAATACACTAAGCAGGTTCAGAAGGATGTAGGTTGCAGTAGGTACTGGGAGATGAAGAAGTTTGCACAGGATAGAGTAGCATGGAGAGCTGCATCAAACCAGTCTCAGGACTGAAGACCACAACAACAACAACAATTAAATGTTAGCTGTTGTCAGTCGACTGTGAGAAGGCCAACCATACACGGGTAAAGGTAGAAAACCTTTATTGTATTCTTTTTTAGTTTTACGAGGGTAGTAAAGCGACAATTGCTCCTAAAAGCATTTGGGATATTTATCCAAATCTATTAGACTTTCCTAAATGCCAAAGGTGGTTTTCTAAGTTCAGATCCGATAGTTTTGATCTTTCGGACCCGTATCGATGAGGACTAACAACAACTTTAGACAATGATGTGGAAGCAAATCCGTGTCAGACAATAGAAAAACTATCAGGCGTTGTTAACCAACCCCGAACGACCATCGAAGAACATTTGCAGCAGATTAGTAAACCCAAACAAAACTGAGTGATCCACCAAAATCTTACTTCTTTAGTGGCACAATACAGAAGCATTTTTTGAGCCCTCCGTCCCTCGACGTGAAAAATGAGTCCTCTTTGATAATCCAAGGTGTAAAAGGCTGGAATGAATCGCCACAAAGTACACCTAAGCCAGGTTTGCACCCGTAAAAATGTTCTTTTCTGTGTTTTATGCAGTATTTGCTGGGTCGTTCATTTTGAAGTGCTGAAAACTGGACAAACTGTGAAAGCAGACTTTTACTCTGAACAATGGGATCGAGTAAATCAATCCTTAATTGAAACGTGCTCAGCAGTTGTGACAATAGAGGCCGTATTCTATAACAGGATAATGCAAGAGCGCACTGCGCAAGACGACCCTTACAAAAACTTAATGAACTGTTGTGGGAGGTATTCTGTCACTTAGCATACTCACCCGATATTGCACCACTGGATCTGCATTTATTACGACCGCAATAACATTTTGAAAGCGGCAAAAATTTTTGAAAGTATTAATGATGTCCAAAATGCCGTCTCCAGATACACTGGTCAAAAATCAATTGATTTTTATCGATCCGGCATTGAAATTTTGCACAGAAGGTAGAGAAAGGTTGCTGATAATGAAGCTCATAACATCACTGAGTAAAATTTATGTATTTGAATTTAATGTACACTACTGGCCATTAAAATTGCTACACCATGAAGATGACGTGCTACAGACGCGAAATTTAACCGACAGGAAGAAGATGCTGTGATATGCAAATGATTAGCTTTTCAGAGCATTCACACAAGGTTGGCGCCGGTGGCTACACCTACAATCTGCTGACATTAGGAAAGTTTCCAACCGATTTCTCATACACAAGCAGCAGTTGACCGGCGTTGCCTGGTGAAACGTTGTTGTGATGCCTCGTGTAAGGAGGGGAAATGCGTACCATCACGTTTCCGACTTTGATAAAGGTCGGATTGTAGCTTATTGCGGTTTATCATATCGCGACATTACGAGGTGCGTTCAAGTTCTAAGGCCTCCGATTTTTTTTCTTATTAACTGCTCACCCGAAATCGATGAAACTGGCGTTACTTCTCGACGTAATCGCCCTGCAGACGTACACATTTTTCACAACGCTGACTCCATGATTCCATGGCAGCGGCGAAGGCTTCTTTAGGAGTCTGTTTTGACCACTGGAAAATCGCTGAGGCAATAGCAGCACGGCTGGTGAATGTGCGGCCACGGAGAGTGTCTTTCATTGTTGGAAAAATCCAAAAGTCACTAGGAGCCAGGTCAGGTGAGTAGGGAGCATGAGGAATCACTTCAAAGTTGTTATCACGAAGAAACTGTTGCGTAACGTTAGCTCGAGGTGCGGGTGCGTTACTTGGTGAAACAGCACACGCGCAGCCCTTCCCGGACGTTTTTGTTGCAGTGCAGGAAGGAATTTGTTCTTCAAAACATTTTCGTAGGATGCACCTGTTACCGTAGTGCCCTTTGGAACGCAATGGGTAAGGATTACGCCCTCGCTGTCCCAGAACATGGACACCATCATTTTTTCACCACTGGCGGTTACCCGAAATTTTTTTGGTGGCGGTGAATCTGTGTGCTTCCATTGAGCTGACTGGCGCTTTGTTTCTGGATTGAAAAATGGCATCCACGTCTCATCCATTGTCACAACCGACGAAAAGAAAGTCCCACTCATGCTGTCGTTGCGCGACAACATTGCTTGGCAACATGCCACACAGGCAGCCATGTGGTCGTCCGTCAGCATTCGTGGCACCCACCTGGATGACACTTTTCGCATTTTCAGGTCGTCATGCAGGATTGTGTGCACAGAACCCACAGAAATGCCAAGTCTGGAGGCGATCTGTTCAACAGTCATTCGGCGATCCCCCAAAACAATTCTCTCCACTTTCTCGATCACGTCGTCAGACCGGCTTGTGCGAGCCCGAAGTGGTTTCCGTTTGTTGTCAAACGATGTTCTGCCTTCATTAAACTGTCGCACCCACAAACGCACTTTCGACACATCCATAACTCCATCACCACATGTCTCCTTCAACTGTCAATGAATTACAATTGGTTTCACACCACGCAAATTCAGAAAACGAATGATTGCACGCTGTTCAAGTAAGGAAAACGTCGCCATTTTAAGTATTTAAAACAGTTCTCATTCTCGCCGCTGGCGGTAAAATTACATCTGCCGTACGGTGCTGCCATCTCTGGGACGTATTGACAATGAATGCGGCCTCATTTTAAAACAATGCGCATGTTTCTATCTCTTTCCAGTCCGGAGAAAAAAAATCGGAGGCCTTAGAACTTGAATGCACCTCGTACTGCTCGCGTTGGTCGAGATCCATTGACTGTTAGCAGAATATGGAATCGGTGGGTTCAGGAGGGTAATACAGAACGCCGTGCTGGATCCCAACGGCGTCGTATCACTAGCAGTCGAGATGGCAAACATCTTATCCATATGGCTGTAACGGGTCGTGCAGCCACGTCTCGATCAAATGGTCCAAATGGCTCTGAGTACTATGGGACTTAAACATCTGAGATCATCAGTCCCCTAGAACGTAGAACTACTTAAACCTGACTAACCTAAGTACATCACACACATCCTTGTCCAAGGCAGAATTCGAACCTGCGGCCGTAGCGGTCGCGCGGTTCCCGACTGAAGCACCTAGAACCGATCGGCCACAGTGGCTGGCACGTCTCGATCCCTGAGTCAACAGGTGGGGACGTTTCCAGGACAACAACCACCTGCATGAACAGTACGACGACGTTTGCAGCAGCACGGACTATCAGCTCGGAGACCACGGCTGTGGTTACCCTTGACGCTGCATCACAGACAGGAGCGCCTGCGATGGTGTACTCAACGACGAACCTGGGTGCACGAATCGCAAAACGTCATTTTTTCGGATGAATCCAGGTTCTGCTTACAGCATCATGATGGTCGCATCCGTGTTTGGGGACATCGCGGTGAAGGCACATTGGAAGCGTGTACTCGTCATCGCCATACGGGCGTATCACCCAGAGTGATGGTATGGGGTGCCATTGGTTACACGTCCCGGTCACCTCTTGTTCGCATTGACGTCACTTTGAACAGTGGACGTTACATTTCAGATGTGTTACGACCCGTGGCTCTACCCTTCATTCGATCCCTGCGAAATTTCAGCAGAATAATACACGACCGCATGTTGCAGGTCCTGTACGGGCGTTTCTGGACACACAAAATTTTCGACTGCTGCTGTGGCCAGCACATTCTCCAGATCTCTCACCAGTTGAAAACGTCTGGACAATGGTGGCCGAGCAACTGGCTCGTCACAATACGCCAGTCACTACTCTTGATGAACTGTGGTATCGTATTGAACATGCATGGGCAGCTGAACCTGTACACGCCATCCAATCAAGGCCGTTATTAAGGCGAGATGTGGTTGTTCTGGGTACTGATTTCTCAGGATCTATGCACCCAAACTGCGTGAACATGTAATCACATGTCAGTTCTAGTATAATATATATGTCCAATGCATAACCGTTTATCATCTGCATTTCTTCTTGGTGTAGCAATTTTAATGGCCAGTAGTGTATAAAAACGACATTCTTCTCTAATGCCCCGAATATGACGATTTCTTCCACTCTGTGGCCACGGAACTAGTAGTTGCGCTCGGTCTGAGGTCAGGTGTTGTGTCGGTAGCGCGTAAACGAAGTTAATAATGAAGTAGGGAAAGCAGCAATTCGTTCGCGTCTTGTACATCTATGCTGCACATAGGTGCTTGTCGGATTTCAATTTCAAGTAAGCAGCGACGTGTTGCTGCACTTGACGCAGTCCTACATGATCGGAACGTGGATGGTTTGACGAGATCTGACGTGAAAAGCAAATTTCACTCCATTACAAACACATACACACATGAATGAATTAGGAAAAATACATGATCTAGATCTGTCTGTGGAACGGACAACATCCACTGCAGAGAGGAATACGAAACCACACTTGCCGAGAACCGCTATGTGGTCTATAGTTCACGTTATGGCGACAGTCTTTCACTCTCTGCAGTACCTTTCTCGCTTGTCTCGTCATTGACTCCATTAACAAGAAACCCGAACTGTTCTGGTGTCATTCTCGAATGGTTGAAGTGAATTCTCGGGCCTTCCGCTGTAATTTCTTGCAGTAAGTCGGCCGGTTTGGCCGACCGGTTCTAGGAGCTTCAGTCTAGAACTGCGCGACCGCTACGGTCGCAGGTTCGAGTCCTGCCTCGGGCATGGATGTGTGTGTTGTCTATATGTTAGTTAGGTTTAAGTAGTTCTGAGTTCTAGGGGACTGATGACCTCAGATGTTAAGTCCATAGTGCTCAGAGCCATTTTGAACCACCATCATACTTGGGTGAAGATGCGGACAGGAAATTAGTTGCAAGAATGTGGCTTTGCTCCCAAACCGTCAGACCTCGGGCAAGTGGATTTCAATTTAGCTGATGAGATAGGATTGAAAAATAAATTCAATCCAGAAATGAAACGTGGAGGGAAAAATTGGCTTCTCTCATTTTAAGAACGCAATGCAGACGAAAGGATCAAGATAGCGCAAGGGTTTTCTGTTGCCAGAGCGTTTGGAATGAACAGAGACGAAGCCACCTCTTACTTTGATCTGTTGACAAAAACGTCGACAGAAAACGGGCTTTTGGATAACCCACGTAGTATCTACAACGTTGAGGAACTATTCTGCAGCTAAGCAGTCAGTATGGGAAGGTTGTGGCGGCGAAACGAAGCAGAGATGTTATTACTTCTGCTGGAAAAAGAGAGACAGTAACACTGCCTGCTGTAAAGGTGGGGGAAATTTCTTACCACCTTACTGCATTTACAAAGGGTTAAATAAAATACAGGCGCCGAAGACAACATTACTCAGGGATCAGTTGTTGTTACGAGAAGACTGATATTTTCATTATTTTCACTATGGCAGTGACAACAGCAACCGTTACGAAGTAGTATCGAATGAAAAACAGCCCACAGTTGCACTTCATTCTGTTTATTTCAAATGTAGACCACCGTTTCTGCTATAGTAATATAGAATTAGTCCTGTAAGCTATTAGCGCGTATAATTTGCCTGATGGACGGTGCGACGTACCTCGCCGCGGCGAGCGCCACCTGCGGTGCACTGGACGGCCGTGCGCCCAGTACAGCAGAGGCAGCGGCCGAGGACATGCGCTACCACGTCTAATTCCACTTATGTTCGAAACAGGCTTATGTCTGTTGAAGTCGTTTTACTGGTCGTAACGCAGTCGCTGGGCTAACACATTTTTCATTTATTAGTGTGTACGACTTCTGAAGAAGGCTATATCATTATATCATGAACCATGGTCAAGGTTTAAAGTAAACAGAATTTAGTGCAACTGTGGGCTGCCTTTCATTCGAGACTGATATTTTCATGCATTGGTTTGAAAACCATTTCCCTCCTAGAAACATACGTGGCCCTGGTCTGCTGCTGCTAGGCGATGATGCCTCTTATATGAATTCTGTCGTCCTTTTGGATTTAGCTGTTGAAAACGATGTGTCGATAGTTTGTTTGTCTAGTCACAAGACACACTTTCTACAGCCATTAGATCCTTTTTTCAAGTCGCTAAAGTCGTACTTTAAAGAGGCTAATGCAAGCAAAAACAGAAGAATTACGAGGCAGCAGTTTGGAAAGTTGCTGTTAAAAGCATGGACTCGTGTTGCAACTGTCCAGATTGGTGTATCCGGATTTAGAGCGACTGGAATTATCCCACTTGATAGAGCAGTAATTCCTAACCAAACCTTTGTTTCCGATATCAATAATACTGAGACTGAACTCCCAGCTACTGAAGACGTCTCTAATGATTTGCCTCCGGATCAGCCATCAACAACAACGTCTGAAAAAGTTTGTTAACGGGACGCTCTCCTACCTACAAACACTGCACAGATTTGGCCACTGTTCGACCGACAGCACGCGGCAGTTGCCGTGTGAGCGGCAACTCAGTGAGTCCTCGTGGAGAAACTCCATCGAAATTACTCGAACAGATTTCACCTGTTCCTGCGCTACCTCAGAGAAGTAAATCCAAAATAAAACAGATAGCAGTGAATCTAACATGTGACTAGTTCATAGCAACGAAAAGACAGAAAATCAGTGAAGGAAAGAGCAAAGGAAAAGCCTGCGCAGAAAAAATATAGCAGCTAAAAGAAATGAAATCCTCAGAACCAGAGGGAAGAAAGCGCCAAAGAAGCGTCTGGTTGTAGACACAGTTTCAGGAGAAGAAGAAGAAGAAGAAGAAGAAGAAGAAGAAGAAGAAGATGACGCTGACAATATTTCTGTACACTACAGTTCCTCTGAAGAATTAAATTTTGAAGAAAACTAATGTGCAGAGTGCCCCGAACTTTATCAAGAAACATCGTGTACCTCTGTTTTCAATGTGTAGAATGTTCTAGAAGGCTTCATGCATCATGCGCTCTCTATGAGAAAATGTGTTGTTTGTGTGTACGACTTAAAAACAAACTTGAAGAACAAAAATTAAAGTGAATGACATTCTGAGTGTCTTTTGCAATAGGCCATCTGTTCATCTCTTCTGCGGCATCTTGCTCGCTATTTAATATTTTCTTGAAATTTACTCGCCATTTCATATCCCAAGGATGTTCCTTTATTACATAGTTTTTGTAATACGATAACTTTTGTAACCATATAAAATGCTCAAAAACACCAATCTTGCCTAAATTTATTGCTATTCAAGTGTTTATAATGATGAAGATGAATTTTAAAAACTGTTAAGCTTCTGTCGCGCCCTCGCCTTAAACTTTCGTTTTTATTTCGCTCTGGCTAACAGTAATTTGGAAGCGGCGTGTAGTAACGAATTTCTCAACATGATAGTTGAGAAACAATTAATCGAGATATTTACATAGAAAAGTAAACGACTGACTTTAACGTAGGAATAGATAGTGGGTCGCAAACAGCGAATATTTGAAAACGCTTAATTTTGCTTTGATCTGTTTGAATGTTAAAAAGTGGTGGTCGCACATAGGATTTTTATTTTTATTTTTTAATATCGGACAGAGTGACTTGGGTTTAGAGTTTTGTGGTCACTTATTCACCATCGTTGACTGCTTCCGTATATGAAAACAAAATAAAGCTACGGTGCCTTCAAGTGAAATAAAACTACGACTCTTAATTTACTCTCCAAAAGGAAAGAAAGTATTATTTGAATCAAAATTATAAAAAGTAAAATCGCGGTAAATATTAGAGAATGATAACTCAGAGACGGTCTGACGTTTATAGCTTTGCGAAGTCACAAAACGTCAGACTGAAATAATATTAACAAACAGTTCTTTTCTTAGGAAAATAAAAAAAATATTCTGATGTCCTAACTTAAAGATAGTAGATAAATAGAAAGATAACTATACTGAATGGTTACTTGAAAGAGAAATAAAGGATTTAGGCAAGCAGTAAAGATAGCTACTGATTTCAGTATGGGAAGGAAAGAAAGAAAACAGGGAAGAAAGAAAACAGGACTTTGTAGGATAATTGTATCGCTGACTGAGCGATCTGATACATCTATTGAATTTCAAATTCTTGACTATGTAATTCATAACCATTCACGTTTGCATTGTAAATACTTAGTTATTCGCTAGATATATCACGTAATAACGTAGCGTTGCAGGCAGGAGACAATTGCTAATTGTCTAATTAATATATAGTTCGATTTCACCTCACGTTAACGTGAAGGGCAGAGATGTAGACGTAGATCTTGTGGATGTAGAGGTAGATCTTGTAGATGCAGATGAGAGGGATCAAGTGCATGTGTAGTATCTTCTGATTACCATTTCTGTAAGAATGGTTTATGTAGTGTTGGCAGAAGAGCCAACATTGTGTTTCTAGAGGAGGCCGAAATGCACACGTTTAATTACACGCTGACTGGCGTGAGGTCTGGAACAGGACAATATCTTGAGAATTGTAAATAAAGTACGTAGATGATGTAACACTTAACTTTAATCCACAATTGTAGAACATCTCGCTTGATGATACATGCTTCACATAATAAATATCAATTGAATACGGCGCCTTGCTAGGTCGTAGCAAATGTAGCTGAAGGCTATGCTAACTATCGTCTCGGCAAATGAGAGCGTAATTTGTCAGTGAACCTTTCCTTGCAAAGTCGGCTGTACAACTGTGGCGAGTGCTAGTACGTCTCTCTAGACCTGCCGTGTGGTGGCGCTCGGTCTGCTATCACTGACAGTGGCGACACGCGGGTCCGACATATACTAACGGACCGCGGCCGATTTAAAGGCTACCACCTAGCAAGTGTGGTGTCTGGCGGTGACACCACAGTTTATTTATTATTCACAAATGTGATGCAAAGGACTTGTTTGGTTAGGCTTGGCTGGACTTAATTACAGTATTAGGATTTATGATAAACTCACAATTTCACGTGTACTGACAAAGTATGCTAGAACACTGGAATTACCAATCACCATAAGTTCAAATGCGTTGATGTTACGAATTGTTTGTATGACGTTGTAATCCTGTTAATTAAATAATCTGGGGCTGTCACGGAATAACCTTCGACGAATGATCATAGCTTTAGCGCACATTTATAATTTCGTTGTGTGTAGTAACTGTTAGCCCGTAGTATTGCACTGTAAGAAGTAACATATACTGATATCCGTCTTGCGTGATTGAGTAAAGTTTTAAGCATATTGCTACCTGCTTTTCCTTTATGTAAGACAGTCTAAGAACCATCAACCGTCGTTATAACGTACATCTTTACAAATGAGCACAAGGAAGTGTCGATGGTTGCTTCACAAATATGGAAGGGTTGTTCCATCACAGTGCAGTGCATGGTGAGTCATGCCGGATAATTGAGTCGGCAGAGCAGTTTCCTGCAAAAGGGGAAGGTCTCGAGTTTGAGCCCTGGTCCAGCACACAAGTCTAGTCTGCCTGGAAGTTTCAAGTAATTCGTGGTTCAACTTGGATGAAGGATTAGGTTTGTAGGACGCATCCTGGGACAAGGGGTAGTCAGTATAATAATGGAGGGAGATGTGATGGATAAGAACTGTAGTGTGATAATCGGGTTTGGATGGTTGTAGGTTGCAGTAGTCAATAGTTATTCTGAGATAAGAGGGGGAAAGGGGGGGGGGGAACTGCATCAAAACTGTCTTTAGAGTGAAGAGTACAACAACAACTTGTAGGGATACTGCTACGAAAAGTGTTCTGTCCTGTATGGACTTTAATAATCATTCAGGATTCTTGCTTCCCTAGTGTGTGGTGGTCACTTTGACGCCTAAAAACCGAGCAGCAAAGTTGGCGACCGTGACAGGATCGGTCCACTCTCCGCTGAGCCGCCCGAGTTGCGCCTGTTTGCGCACAGCTGGATTTGGCGTGCAGCGGCACCGGCTTTCGGTGGTTGAATTATTCGCCGAAACCGCAGCCCCCACCAGACAACAGAGTCGGATAAGCGGATTGAGTTCCCCCTCGTAGTAGGCGGCGGGCGAGCACCAATTAAATTGTCACGTGACTCCATTGTCCTGACGGCTCGCTCCAGTCCCGCATTTCCATGCGTGTGTCAGCTCGCCTAGGGAGCAGATAGGGCAGGATTAGCTTACCGCTACGGAGCGCGTTTAGATGGGAACAATAGCCTACCGTGGCACCAACAGCACGGCGAGATCGTTCAAAGTGTTCCAGCAGAACACACGATAAATAGCCAAGTATCGTATGTGTGGCGCCCTTTGACTTTCAGAACAGTACGATTGCACCTGGAAATCGACGGATATAATGCTCGAATGGCGATAAACGGGATTTTATTGCATTTCGGTTTCTTCAGTTCTTAAAAGATATTAATTATACACAGATGAGCCAAACATGATGACCACTGCCCACTGTTAGGTCGAATGCCTCCTGCGGGTTCTAACAACCCTACCACAACAAAGGTAAAATTTAATTATGATTGTAGTGTTGCTCACGCTGCTAAATATTGCATTTTCGGGCAACAACAAAGTTATATTATGTGGCAGGTGTCATTAGAGCACAGTCATTAGAGCACAGTCATTACATGAAATAATGGATAAACTAGACACTCATCTTTTCGTGTTTCCCACGCTGGTCTCGTTGTGAACTCATGGCTCAATCGTCGAAAATCTAGGTGGTGATGATTCCAAGCTCGGATGCAAAGAGGCCTAGGTGTTATTCTGCGATATTCAAAAGTTTTATAGATGTGTTTCATAAACCATTCTTGAAGATTAAACTTTTGCAAGTTAGGACAGTGGTGATGTAAAAAAGTAAGCAGCACTCCGAATTTAAGTTACACTTCATTTTTATTACTTTTGTTGCAACATCACTTCACAATATAAAACATACTTGAAAATATCTTCCTCAAAGTTCACATTTCATAAACTGACTACAATTTGCGTCTTTTCAATATGACGACCAAGACTTGACTCCCTAATAACTGCTTACGCGCCCAAAAATCAGAGCTACAAGTACGTCAAAGATCATAGTGACAAAAGAAAGAATTCACATAACAATAATATCATTGTAATACAAGCATATCGATGTGTGAAGGTACCTCTACATTAATGAAATCAAATCTGAATGTTGTCTCAGAAATATGTTAACTACTTTACAGAAACACAGTAGAATATTGCTGGTATCGAAAGGTTGAGGTGAGGTGCTGTAATGGTTACGTAATTCAAGTACCATTACAGGGTGTTGCGACACGAGACGCACTAAGGATAGAATGTAAGTGGAAGAGCGACGAATGGGCAGTCATAGCGAAGCTACGGACCGAAAATGCGGAAATATACTGATATAAGCGGTTCTGGCATAGGCCACATTATGGTCCTGCGGCTGAATGTGTGAAACGGCGAAGCTGGTCGTCTGTTGCCGTTGTACTGTCTTGAGCACCTGCGGAAAGTGGTTCGAGGATGGTGAAATGACGTGTAGGCTGTAGGTTACTGGAGGACCACGTGTCACCACAAAACGCACAGGTCGGAGGGTCCGCCACTGTGTAGTCCTGGATAGGCAGCGGTGTGCGGCGGGTCGGACGTGAGAGTGCAGTGCCGGCGCTGCGGGCGCGAGTGTTTCGGAGTACAGCGTCCAGAGGCAGCTGTCGAACGTGGTGCTCTGCGTCTCACAACCCCTACGTGCTCCTGCATCGGCCCAACACCATTGTCAGTTATGACTGTAGTGGGCATAGTACCACTCAATAGAAATGTGTCGCCTGTCGAATGAACGCATTTCTTGTTACACCAGGTCGATCACTGGATACTCACACGCCACTGTCAAGCATATGGCTGCACGAAACGTGCTCCGCTCCACAGATGCAGGCCGGTGAGGGCAGAATTAAGTACGGGGTAGACTGAGCTGGACTTCTGAGCCGTCTGTGGTGGTAGTAGAAGGCATCAGGAGAGCAGGGAACTACGGCAACATTGTTACGGATACCGGCATCGCTTCACGCTCCAAGTCTTCCCCTGCGGCAGTGACATGTTCCAGCAGGATAACTGCTCGTGTTGCAAGGTCAGGACCGTGCTACGGCGGTTTGAGGGGCATTCTAGTGAACTCACACTGATGCCTTGGCCAGCAAACGTGTCTGATCTGGAACACATATCGGGCGGCAGCTCACTGCCCGTAGACCACCGGCCCGTAGTTTGCGGGAACTGCTTCACCTGTTCGTAGACGTCTGGTGCCACGTACTTGTGGAATTATCTCCAGGACTTGCGGAATGCATGCCAAGCAAAATCTATGTTGCACTGCGTTCTTGAAAGAACACACAACATGTGGTCATTATGTTTTGGCTCATTGGTGTCTATACGGAGGTTGAACAAGAAAATGGAAACTTGTATATCTACCTCTGAAGTCCGCGAGCCATCTTCCGGTGTGTGGCGCAGGGTACGTTGAGTTTCAGTTTTACTTTCCACTTTCCCTGTTTCAGTGACGAATGGTTCACGGGAAGAACAGTTGTTGGCGAGCCTCTGTGTGGCCTCCAATCTCGCGGATTTTTAACTGAACTCCCATTTCGCGAGACATACACTGAAGAGTCAGAGAGACTGATACACCTGCCTGATGTCGTGTAGAACCCGCGCGAGCACGCAGAAGTGCCGCAACGCGACGCGGCACGGACTCGACTGATGTCTGAAGCAGTGCTGGAGGGAACTGACATCATGAATCCTGCAAGGCTGTCCGCAAATCAGTAATCTTCTGAACAGCAAGTTGTAAGGCATCCCAGATACGGTCAATAATGTGCATGTTTGGGAAGTTTCGTTGCCAGCAGAAGAGAGTTCCTGGAGCCACTCTTTAGCTACTCTCGACGTGTGGGGTGTCGCTTAGTCCTGTCGAAATTGCCCAAGTCCGTCGCAAGGCACAATGGGCATGAACGGATGCAGGTCACCAGACAGGATGCTTACGTACGTGTCACCTGTCAGAGTCGTACATGGACGTATCAGGGGTCCCATATCACTCCAATTGCACACGCCCCGCACCATTACAGTTCCTCCACCAGCCTGAACAGTCCTTTGCTGACATGCGTTGAAGTATGCAGCAATTTGCGGAAGGGTTGCATTTTGTCAGGTTCAACGATTCTCTTCAATCGTCGTTGGTCCACTCTTGCAAGTTATTTCTCCGGCCGCAGCGATGTCAGAGATCTGATGTTTTACCGCATTTCTGGTGTTCACGGTACACTTGTGAAATGGTCGCACGGGGAAATCGCCACTTCATCGTTTGCCACTTCATCGTTCGCCAACTGTAACACCACGTTCAAAGCGTTTTAAAGTTTGATAAGCTGCCATGTTAGCAGCAGTAACCCATCTAACAACTGCGCCAGACACTTGTTGTCTTGCATAGGAGTTGCCGATCATAGCGCCCTTTTCTGCCTGTTTACGTATCTGTGTATTTCAGTACTCGTGCATATACCAGTTTCTGTGGCGCTTCAGTGTACGTAAGAGGAAATTGTATACTGGTTGAGTCTCGGAACTTTACCAGTGGACCACCCTTCTCCTGCAGCGTCTGCCTTTCGAGTTCGCTGTGCATCTGCGTGCCGCTTTCGCGCTCACTAAATGAATGTGTGCCGAAACGCGTCGCTCTTATTTGCACCTTCTCTGTTCCCCCTGTCAATCAAATCCGTTACGGATCCCAGACTGGCGAGAAATATTCTAGTGTTGGTCAAACGAGAGTTTTGTAAGCTATCTCGTATGTTGATGGACCACGTTTCGTGACGACGCGTCCAACGAACTTCAGTCTGCCGTCTGCTTTACTCGCGATTAATTTAATGTGCTCGTCCCTCTTCAGATTTGTCCGTACGCATAGCCCTTGATGTTTTATGGCCTGCAATTTTTTAACCATACAAAAAGTCCATGAACCATGGACCTTGCCGTTGGTGGGGAGGCTTGCGTGCCTCAGCGATACAGATAGCCGTACCGTAGGTACTACCACAACGGAGGGGTATCTGTTGAGAGACCAGACAAACGTGTGGTTCCTGAAGAGGGGCAGCAGCCTTTTCAGTAGTTGCAGGGGTAACAGTCTGGGTGATTGACTGATCTGGCCTCGTAACAATAACCAAAACGGTCTTGCTGTGCTGGTACTGCGAACGGCTGAAAGCAAGGGGAAACTACGGCCGTAATTTTTCCCGAGGGCATGCAGCTTTACTGTATGATTAAATGATGATGGCGTCCTCTTGGGTAAAATATTCCGGAGGTAAAATAGTCCCCCATTCGGATCTCCGGGCGGTGACTACTCAAGAGGATGTCGTTATCAGAAGAAAGAAAACTGGCGTTCTACGGATCGGAGCGTGGAATGTCAGATCCCTTAATCGGGCAGGTAGGTTAGAAAATTTAAAAAGGGAAATGGATAGGTTAAAGTTAGATATAGTGGGAATTAGTGAAGTTCGGTGGCAGGAGGAACAAGACTTCTGGTCAGGTTACTACAGGGTTATAAACACAAAATCAAATAGGGGTAATGCAGGTGTAGGTTTAATAATGAATAGGAAAATAGGAATGCGGGTAAGCTACTACAAACAGCATAGTGAACGCATTATTGTGGCCAAGATAGATACGAAGCCCACACCTACTACAGTAGTACAAGTTTATATGCCAACTAGCTCTGCACATGACGAAGAAATTGATGAAATGTATGATGAAATAATAGAAATTATTCAGATAGTGAAGGGTGACGAAAATTTAATAGTCATGGGTGACTGGAATTTGGTCGTAGGAAAAGGGAGAGAAGGAAACTTAGTAGGTGAACATGGATTGGGGGTAAGAAATGAAAGAGGAAGCCGCCTGGTCGAATTCTGCACAGAGCACAACTTAATCATAGCTAACACTTGGTTTAAGAATCATAAAAGAAGGTTGTATACATGGAAGAACCCTGGAGATACTAAAAGGTATCAGATAGATTATATAATGGTAAGACAGAGATTTAGGAACCAGGTTTTAAATTGTAAGACATTTCCAGGGGCAGATGTGGACTCTGACCACAATCTATTGGTTATGACCTGTAGATTAAAACTGAAGAAACTGCAAAAAGGTGGGAATTTAAGGAAATGGGACCTGGATAAACTAAAAGAACCAGAGGTTGTACAGAGTTTCAGGGAGAGCATAAGGGAACAATTGTCACAAATGGGGGAAAGAAGAATGGGTAGCTTTGAGGGATGGCAGCAGATGATCAAGTAGGTAAAAAGACGAGGGCTAGTAGAAATCCTTGGGTAACACAAGAAATATTGAATTTAATTCATGAAAGGAGAAAATATAAAAATGCAGTAAATGAAGCAGGCAAAAAGGAATACAAACGTCTCAAAAATGAGATAGACAGGAAGTGCAAAATGGCTAAGCAGTGATGGCTAGAGAACAAATGTAAAGATGTAGAGGCTTATCTCACTAGGGGTAATAGATACTACCTCCAGGAAAATTAAAGAGACCTTTGGAGATAAGAGAACCACTTCTATGAACATCAAGAGCTCAGATGGAAACCCAGTTCTAAGCAAAGAAGGGAAAGCAGAAAGGTGGAAGGAGTATATAGAGGATCTATACAAGGGCGATGTACTTGAGGACAATATTATGGAAATGGAAGAGGATGTAGATGAAGATGAAATGGGAGATACGATACTGCGTGAAGAGTTTGACAGAGCACTGAAAGACCTGAGTCGAAACAAGGCCCTCGGAGTAGACAACATTCCATTGGAACTACTGACGGCCTTGGGAGAGCCAGTCCTGACAAAATTCTACCATCTGGTGAGCAAGATGTATGAGACAGGCGAAATACCCTCGGACTTCAAGAAGAATATAATAATTCCAATCCCAAAGAAAGCAGGTGTTGACAGATGTGAAAATTACCGAACAATCAGTTTAATAAGCCACAGCTGCAAAATACTAACACGAATTCTTTACAGACGAATGGAAAAACTAGTAGAAGCCGACCTCGGGGAAGATCAGTTTGGATTTCGTAGAAAGACTGGAACACGTGAGGCAATACTGACCTTACGACTTATCTTAGAAGAAAGATTAAGGAAAGGCAAACCTACGTTTCTAGCATTTGTAGACTTAGAGAAAGCTTTTGACAATGTTGACTGGAATACTCTCTTTCAAATTCTAAAGGTGGCAGGGATAAAATACAGGGAGCGAAAGGCTATTTACAATTTGTACAGAAATCAGATAGCAGTTATAAGAGTCGAGGGGCATGAAAGGGAAGCAGTGGTTGGGAAGGGAGTAAGTCAGGTTTGTAGCTTCTCCCCGATGTTATTCAATCCGTATATTGAGCAGGCAGTAAAGGAAACAAAAGAAAAATTCGGAGTAGGTATTAAAATCCATGGAGAAGAAATAAAAACTTTGAGGTTCGCCGATGACATTGTAATTCTGTCAGAGACAGCAAAGGACTTGGAAGAGCAGTTGAATGGAATGGACAGTGTCTTGGGAGGAGGATATAAGATGAACATCAACAAAAGCAAAACGAGGATAATGGAATGTAGTAGAATTAAGTCGGGTGATGCTGAGGGAATTAGATTAGGAAATGAGACACTTAAAGTAGTAAAGGAGTTTTGCTATTTGGGGGGCAAAATAACTGATGATGGTCGAAGTAGAGAGGATATAAAATATAGACTGGCAATGGCAACGAAAGCGTTTCTGAAGAAGAGAAATTTGTTAACATCGGGTATAGATTTAAGTGTCAGGAGTCTTTTCTGAAAGTGTTTGTATGGAGTGTAGCCATGTATGGAAGTGAAACATGGACGATAAATAGTTTGGACAAGAAGAGAATAGAAGCTTTCGAAATGTGGTGCTACAGAAGAATGCTGAAGATTAGATGGGTAGATCACATAACTAATGAGGAAGTATTGAATAGGATTGGGGAGAAGAGAAGTTTGTGGCACAACTTGACAAGAAGAAGGGACCGGTTGGTAGGACATGTTCTGAGGCATCAAGGGATCACCAATTTAGTATTGGAGGGGAGCGTGGAGGGTAAAAATCGTAGAGGGAGGCCAAGAGATGAGTACACTAAGCAGAATCAGAAGGATGTAGGTTGCAGTAGGTACTGGGAGATGAAGAAGCTTGCACAGGATAGACAACAACAAAAAGTGGTCTTTTTGCCTGAGTTCGGTACATTTGTCTACATTGAGGACCAGTTTCCACTCCCTGAGTCAGTGGCGACCTCCTGCACACCTTCGTACATTTCGTCGCAGTTTCCCAGTATTCCGACCTCTCCGCATACGACAGCAACATCCGCGAAAAGCCTGATGCAACTTCCGGTGCTGTTCGCTAGGTCATTTACATATATTGTGTTTTACAAAATGCATTACACTGTGCTGTCTGTGGTAATGATATTTATTCTGCTACCGGTTTCAGTCTTAAACCATCTTCAGTGGCAGAACGCGCTGTCTGAGGCGGGGTGTGTGTGTTGTCCGTAGCGTAAGTTAGTCTGACATTGAGTAGTGTGCAACCCTAGGGACCCATGACCTCAGCAGTTTGGGCCCTTACCTTATAGTAAAAGCTTGGAAATTTTACGTGGATTTGTTTGGAATTTGTTGGCGTGTTAACTTTCTCGTCATGTTTAAACTCCGCGTGACTTGTTTCTGAACTTCTTGGAAAATTTGGCGAGCACCTCTTTCTAAGGTCCCTGGACGACTTCTAGTAGCTCGCGGATAGCTGTGAGTCGGTAACTGTATGGAACCTTAAAATTATTTAGGTCGGATTGGTGGACTTGTGGCTGCTTTCGTGTGAAGAACTTGTAGCAATATTAGTTTGACAGTAAATACGCACTTTATGGCCATTACCAACATTTTTGGAGGCAATAAATCCTAATGAATTGAACTTTAAATATTTTCAAGCAAGTTATTTAAAATTCCGAAAACCCAATAATTTTACGAACTTTCAGATGTTGCCTGCAAGCTCGAGTCAGTGGCTTTTGCTTGGTAGACATTTAGTCGATTTTTATTCAACACTACTTTTGTCAACTAAACCAGTACCTGTCAATGCTGAGTGAAGCGACGGACGATAAGAAGCCTATTGAGGTAGGTGAATATTAGGGAGAGAAGTTAGAACTCGCCCTGCCGTAGTGGGGCCATGCGAATGACGTCACAATCCACCAGAAAATGGCCGACTAAAGATATTGGCATGGGCACTGGAGGCCGTCTTGTTTGTGACGTAGGCAGAGTAGACGTGTTGTTCCAAATTTCCATCTTCAACGGCAGCTGTACAACATACAAAGTATACATTGTGACAAAGTAAAACGAAATTAATCAAAACAGAAAAAAACCGTTGAATCAATAGAAATACTCACAAAACTTATCTCAAATTGAATACATTTCATACGTATGTTACTTCTGAAAACCATAATTGCCAATATAAATGGAAAATCGTAGCAAGATTACAATACAATTACGTACTAGCAAAATTCCTTTTATCACACTGATAAAAATGAATAAGAGATATGGTATGATGAATAGTCAAAGGGAAACATTAACGTGAAAGAGACCCTGTACGTTAGAAAACAAGGTTGTGATGTGTAATGACAAGGGGGGGGGGGGGGGCGTCTGAAGACTTCTCGCCTTTCAAAAAGAATGCTGTGTTGTGTTCGCTAGAAACCCTTCAATCCAGTCAGAGACTTGGTGTGATGTTCCGTGCGCTGGTATTTCATTCATTGGGCGGAACTGCGGACCTGCGCTCAGCGCCTTGCGGAAGCCGATGTCTGCCGCTCCCTGGACCTCGAGGGCGAAGGGGACGAGCCCAGCTCCACGCGGCCGTGGTTCCCGGAACCCGTCGTGGTTGGTACAGGGGGGGGTTTCTGCATCGAGAATCGTCAAAATACGTGATAGCATAAAACATGTTCCAGAATTCTACAACTGGCCTATAGTTTTGTGCCTCTGTTCGACGACTCCTCTTAAGAATGGAACGAACTCCGCTTTTTCCAAAAATCAGGAATGCTTCACTCCTCACGAGATGTACGGCAATAGACGACAGCCAGCATCTGAGTCTCGTGAGTTGGGGCATGTCATTACGCATTTATTTATAGTGCACCATGTCGGACATTTTTGTTAGAGGTCAAATGTAGTGCTTTTTACTACATCCAGAATTAAAGACATTCACATATGCTCAGATTGGGTAGTTGTTTTGTATTCTACAAATACGTAAACTGACGAAAATCTCAGTTGTATAAGTGAATTACTTTAGAATACTGGAATAGGTGTTTCCATAAGTTGAAAGTCAGGATGGATGTTGGTCCTTGGATGCAAAACTTGGTGAATGAGTAAGATTTTGAGACGACATATCGTTAATACCTAGCTCTCTACAACAGTATGATCAACGTAATATATTACGCTTCCTATCTCGATATCGTTTCATTATCTATAATGGTTCAGCAAAAGCCAGAAAACATTCTTGCTTATTTTACACCTACGTTTATACTCCGCAAGCCACCCAACAGTGTGTGGCGGAGGGCACATTACGTGCCACTGTCATTACCTCCCTTTCCTGTTCCAGTCGCGTATGGTTCGCGGAAAGAACGACTGCCGGAAAGCCTCCGTGCGCGCTCGAATCTCAAAATTTTACATTCGTGATCTCCTGGGGAGGTATAAGTAGGGGGAAGCAAAATACTCGATACCTTATCCAGAAACGCACCCTCTCGAAAGCTGGGCAGCAAGCTACACCGCGATGCAGAGCGCCTCTCTTGCAGAGTCTGCCACTCGACTTTGCTAAACATCTCCGTAACACTATCACGCTTACAAATAACCCTGTGACGAAACGCGCCGCTCTTCTTTGGATCTTCTCTATCTCCTCCGTCAACCCGATCTGGTACGGATCCCACACTAATGAGCAACACTCAAGTATAGGCCGAACGAGTGTTTTGTAAGCCACATCCTTTGCTGATGGACTACGTTTTCTAAGGACTCTCCCAATGTATCTCAACCTGGTACCCGCCTTACCAACAATTAATTTTATATGATCATTCCACTTCAAATCGTTCCGTACGCATAGTCCCAGATATTTTACAGAAGTAACTGCTACCAGTGTTTGTTCCGCTATAATATAATCAAACAATAAAGGATCCTTCTTTCTATGTATTCGCAATACATTACATTTGTCTATGTTAAGGGTCAGTTGCCACTCCCTGCACCAAGTGCCTACCCGCTGCAGATCTTCCTGCATTTCGCTGCAACTTCTCTGCATACTACAGCATCATCCGCGAAAAGCCGCATGGAACTTCCGACACTATCTACTAGGCCATTTATATATATTGTGGAAAGCAATGGTCCCATAACACTCCCCTGTGGCACGCCAGAGGTTACTTTAACGTCTATACACGTCTCTCCATTGAGAACAACATGCTGTGGTCTGTTTGCTAAAAACTCTTCAATCCAGCCACACAGCTGGTCTGATATTCCGTGGGCTCTTACTTTGTTTATCAGGCGACAGTGCGGAACTGTATCGAACGCCTTCCGGAAGTCAAGGAAAATGGCATCTACTTGGGAGCCTGTATCTAATATTTTCTGGGTCTCATGAACAAATAAAGCGAGTTGGGTTTCACACGATCGCTGTTTCCGCAATCCATGTTGACGACCCTTCTTGAAGACTGGGACTACCTGTGCTCTTTTTCCAATCATTTGGAACCTTCCGTTCCTCTAGAGACTTGCGGTACACAGCTGTTAGAAGGGGGGCAAGTTCTTTCGCGTACTCTGTGTACAATCGGATTGGTATCCCGTCAGGTCCAGTGGACTTTCCTCTGTTGAGTGATTCCAGTTTCTTTTCTATTGCTTGGACACTTATTTCGATGTCAGCCATTTTTTCGTTTGTGCGAGGATTTAGAGAAGGAACTGCAGTGCGGTCTTCCTCTGTGAAACAGCTGTGGAAAAAGCTGTTAAGTATTTCAGCTTTACACGTGTCATCCTCTGTTTCAATGCCATCATCATCCCGGAGTGTCTGGATATGCTGTTTCGAGCCACTTACTGATTTAACGTAAGACCAGAACTTCCTAGGATTTTCTGTCAAGTCGGTACATAGAATTGTACTTTCGAATTCACTGAACGCTTCACGCATAGCGCTTCTTACGCTAACTTTGACATCGTTTAGCTTCTGTTTGTCTGAGAGGTTTTGGCTGCGTTTAAACTTGGAGTGGAGCTCTCTTTGCTTTCGCAGTGGGTTGCTAACTTTGTTGTTGAACCACGGTGGGTTTTTCCCGTGCCTCACAGTTTTACTCGCACGTACCTGTCTAAAACGCATTTCACGATTGCCTTGAACTTTTTCCATAAACACTCAACATTGTCAGTCTCGGAACAGAAATTTTCGTTTTGATCTGTTCGACTAGGCTCAGTACACGGATTACTCTCGGATATTACTCGGACTTGTATTGCTGGTGCACGTTTCGTCAGAAATAAAGATAAGTTATCTCTTCATTCTAGCTGGCGCAATTCTTGCCGTTAATTATTTTTCGGCCAGCAGACATAGCTACATCCTGGTCACTACCCACAATTTATAAAATTTGTGGTGGCTGCACCAAAAGTACTGCCGAGGACCTTGGGTTTTGGAGCCGTCACAAAAGTATCGATGTCGGTCGGTGAGGCCTGGCACGAGGTCGACATTCCAAAACATCCCAAAGGTGTTCTATAGGATTCAGGTCAGGACTCTGTGCAGGCGAGCCCATTACAGGGATGTTATTGTCGCGTAACCACTCCGCCACAGGCCGTGCATTATGAACAGATGCTCGATGCCGTCGAAAGATGCAATTGACATCCCCGAGTTGCTCTTCAACAGCGGGAACCAAGAAGATGCTTAAAACTTCAATGTAGTCCTGTGCTGTGTCAGTACCACGCTAAACAACAAAGGGCGCAAGCCCACTCCATGAAAAACACGACCACAACATTTAAGACCACCGCCTCCGTATTTTACTGTTGGCACTACACACGCTGGCAGATGACGTTCACCGGGCATTCGCCATACCCACGTCCTGCCATCGGATCGCCACATTGTGTATCAAGATTCGTCGCTCCACACGACGTTTTTCCACTGTTCAATCGTCCAATGTTTACGCTCGTTACACCAAGCAAGGTGTCATTTGGCATTTGCCGGCGGTGTGTGTGACTTATGAGCAGCCGCTCGACCGTGAAATCCAAGTTTTCTCACCTCCTGCCTAAGTGTCATAGTACTTGCAGTGGATCCTGATGCAGTTCGAAATTCCTGTGTGATGGTCTGGATAGATGTCTGCCTGTTACACATTACGGCCCTCTTCAACTGTCCGCGGTCAGTCAGCAGACGAGGTCGGCCTGTACGCTTTTGTGCTGTGCGTGTAGGAGTGTGGAAGTCTCGCGTGCAGATGTATGACACAAGTGACACCCAACCACCTGACCACATTCCAAGTCCGTGAGTTCCGCGGAGCGCCCCATTCTGCTCTCTCACGATGTCTGATGAGTAATGAGGTCGCTGGTATGGAGTACCTGGCAGTAGGTGGCAGCACAATGCACATAATATGAAAAAGTATCATTTTGGGCTGTCCGGATATCTACATCTACATCTATACTCCGCAAGCCACCTGACGGTGTGTGGCGGAGTGTACCTTGAGTACCTCTATCGGTTCTCCCTTCTATTACAGTCTCGTATTCTTCGTGGAAAGAAAGGTTGTCGGTATGCCTCTGTGTGGGCTCTAATCTCTCTGATTTTATCACATACGGTATATCTAGTTGGTGTCTGTAAACTGTGTTACAGACATAGCCAATAGAAAGAAAAGCATTAAGTTAAAACGTCACGTCCAATGCCGAAGTTTGACTCTATGTAGTATGCGATAAACTTTTTTTTTTCCTTTCAGCATTTCGTGGGCGGTGTCAGCTACAGAAAGGGTTTGAAGTTGTACTTGAAGTTTATGAGAAGGCGCTGACTGCTCCCCTTCTGAAATACTGAATGAATAAATTCCGCGTATCTGTGCGTTGTCAGTTACGTTCCCGCGAGTCAAACGCGCAGTTACTGGAAGGAACAGTGGAAGACTGAGTTTAACCTCCCGTCGACTTCGAGGTCCTTAGAGTACAAGCTCGGATCGTGTCAAGGAAATCGGCCGTGTCCTTTCAAAGGAACCATCGCGGCATTTACCTGGAGCGATTTAGGGAAATTACAGAAAACCTAAGCCAGGACGGCCGGACGCGGGTTTGAACCGCCGTCGTCCCGAACTCGATCCCTGTGTGCTGACCACTGCGCCACCTCGCTCGGCAGGCAGTGTCTAACCGCACTGCTTGTCTCACTAACACAAGATTAACCGGCAGATTTGAGGATACAAACTACTTGCTACTGCTCGAACCCGTGTGCCGCAGTGTGCCCAGGGTTAGGCACTGTTACAATCGCACGTGGCACAGTTAGTTAGAGGGGGGCGCCGGATGCCCCTCCTGCCGGAGTCAGTGTACCCCGCCTGTCTGCATCAAGTGTACATCACGAAATAGTGCGAACGTGTGTCGAATGCCTGCGAGTCAGGTAACTGAGGCTGGACGTGGGGCCAGCCCGGTATTCACCTAGTGGGCTGTGGAAAACCACGTGAAAACCACACCCAGGCTGGCCGGCACACCACACCGGCCCCTGTCGTTAACCCGGCGGCCGGATTGGATCCGGGGCCGGCGCGCCTCCCGAGGCCAGGAAGCAGCGCAGTAGCGCCCTCGGCTAACCTGGCGGCTCATTTGTCAGTACAAACTTTTGTCAATAATTACAGGAAATGTTGAAAATGAAATTTTTCCTGCCCCACTGAAAGCCGTCAGATAGACAACGTGCAACTACTGGCGGGTTCTGGGAAGTCCTTTAGTAATATAGTGTAACTATTGTATTCGAAAGACTGCTAATTAAATTGCGTACTACTGCGAGCAGACGAACTACTGTCCGCAAACTGCAGGCTCAATGATCGTTTTACTAAGAGTCGGCTAACTCCAGAAAAATGTAATAACCGATTTTGGTTCATCGCTATGACGTAAAATGCAGTGTAATTACTTTTTTGCTACTGCACAATACAGGCTACATCATAAAGAGTCATCGGATTTTGCATGTCTAAATTTCTGCAACTAATAAACACATACAATGAATATTGCTCTTTAATGAAAAAGAAACTCGAGAAATTTCTTTTCATGCATTTTCATAAGTGTTCAGTATCCCTCCCCCTCGAGATACACAGCATATCTCAATTTGGTATTCAAATTATTCCCACTCTGCAGCGAACATGTCTTCAGTTAGAGCTTTCACGGCCGCTGTTATTTGATGTCTTAGTTCATTCGTTGTTGTTGGTAACAGAGACACAGAAACAGTGTCTTTTAGAAACCAGCATAAATAATCACATACAGTCAGGTCCGGAGACCTTGGAGGCCAGTAATGTAAGGCTGAATCATTTGGTCCAGTGTGAGCGATAAATCGTTCAGTAATCCTTTGATTTAAAAATTCCCGCACTTCCAGATGGGAGTGTGGCGGTGCCCCATCCTGTTGATAAAGGAAGTCGTTCGAATCAGTCTCCAACTGTGGCAAAAGAAACTTCTCAAGCATATCAACATACGTCCTTCCTGTGACAGTGTTCTCGGCAAAAAAAAACGGACCTTACATCTTTTCCCGTGAAACTGCGCAAAACACATTAAATGTTGAGGAGTCCCTCTCATGTTGTACAACTTCCTCCAGTTATTCTGTACCCCATATCGGTGCACCTTGCCTCGTCACTAAACACTGTCATCCTCCATCTTGCCAAGAAGGAAATTACAGAGCTCCACACGTTGTTTGTTTGTCACCTTCACGAAGAGCTTGCAGTAGCTGAATTTTGTGCGGTTCCACGTGTAAACGTCGACGCAACACGCGCCAGACGGACGTCGGGGACATGCTGAGCTGCCGAGCTGCACGGCGAACGGATTTCCGCGGACTCCTCGCGAAACTGTGGCGGGTGCGTTCGACGTCTGAGTCAGACACTCGGGGACGGCCCGGCGATTTGCCTCTACACAAACAACTTCTTTCTCGGAATTGTTCGTACCGTCGTCTAATGCTCTGTGCTGTAGGCGAACCACAGCGTACCTGGTACGAAAGGCACGCTGAACAGTTGTTACCGACCCGCATTGCGCAAAACGTAGAACGCAAAACGCTTTCTGTTGTCCCGACATAATTTTTATTAGAACTGAAGTGGGTGCACACCGCTGCTACCTAGCGGGAACCATGTAAGTAAGACTCGAGAGTTTGGTCTTTCCAACAGTACGTTGTTCACGCACATATCTCAAATAACATAGTAGTTATGATTTTTTTTTAAAATCGGATGATTCTTTTTTATACACCCTGTATATTATTTTTCATCGATGTCACACTCTGCAGAACGGACCTAAGTAACGAGCTTACACTCCGTTGCCTCAAATTTCTTTCAGCGAAATAAAAAAAATGTAATTGTCAGTAATTATTGATGAAATACTAGAGAGCAGCATCTGTGCTGTGTCGTGGAACTGGTCTTCTTAATATCTCTGACGAGCGCGGCAGGCTACGACCCACAGCAGGCGAGTGTCAGTCGGGCGCAAAACACAGAGGGGGAAAAAAGAGGGACTCACAACCAGTACCTATGAACGCGAAATTAAACTCCTTAAAGTAACAGTGCATGAAAAACATACTATTTGTTGGTTTATAACAGCTCAGCTACAAAGCGTAGCTAAATTTGAGAGTAACTGTGATTGCGGCAGCGATTGTTCTAACAACGTTGTCAACCACTTTGTGACACTTTTGACATGCGGCTCATTCACACAGCAGTTCGTCGTACTGAAACGCAGCTCGCCTCATCGTGTCGGTCGGGGCTGCAGGATTGTCGTGAATCGATAGCTTCAGGAGAGCTATACTCCCGGCCACGCAGGATCCGAAAGGCCCCACGCGACTAGCGCCCGACAGGTGGGACATGTTCGCTCCGCCACGCAGGACCGTACAGCCGTGAGACGTGGCTTGTCTGCGGCAGGCCAAGTATCGATACAGAGTCTTAGCGTAGCCGACACAGTTGCAGCTTCCGTCGATATGGCAGAAGAAAGAGACACCTTCAGCGAAAATGGTGAGCCCGACGACAGCACCGAACACTGGGGTGGTACTAGATCGTCTTATCTACATGTGTGTCATTATGTGCAAACCACTGTGAAGTGCACGAGAGAGGGTACTTCGCATTCTATCAGTTATTATGACTTTTCCCTGTCCCATTCATGTGTGCAGCACACACTGAATGGTTCAAACGCCCGTATGCACGCTGTACTTAGTCGGATGGTATCCTTGCAGTGCCTACGGCTGCAACACTAAGAGCTGGTAGTATACAGGGTGAAAAGTATTTAACCCGACAAACTCTGGGAGGTTGTAGGGGACATCAAAACAAATATTTTTCCCTAATGTCATTTTTTCCTGTGAGGAGTATTTAAACAGGTAGAGAAAGATTTCTCTGGCGACAAATTAATTAAACCAACAAAAAAGTCCAGAGGGGACATATCTGGGGATCGACCAGGCCACGGTGCAGGACCATCTCTGCCGATCCACGTCTCTGGGAACCGTCGGTCCAGGAATCGCCGGCGCCCCGTCATGTTGGAACCACGTGCGTTGTCTTGTATGGAGCGGGACGTCTTCCAGCAATTCTGGCAATGCTCTGGTGAGAAAATTGTAATAGTGCCTGCCATTTAATGGCCTAGGTAGCAGACACGGCCCAATTAAACAGTCCCCAACAACACCGACCCACACATTAACGAAGAACCGCACTTGATTACCGCTAGTAACTGTGGCATGTGGGTTATCCTCACTCCAAACATGCGAATTGCGCATGTTGAAGACTCCATCACGCCCGAACGTTGCTTCATCGGTAAACAACACAGAGGATGGAAATGTAGGATGCATTTCACACTGTTCCAGGTACCACTGCGAAAACTGTGCTCTGGGTGGATAATCAACTGGTTCCAGGTTGTGGACACGCTGTAAGTCTTGTATGGAGCGGGACGTCTTCCAGCAATTCTGGCAATGCTCTGGTGAGAAAATTGTAATAGTGCCTGCCATTTAATGGCCTAGGTAGCAGACACGGCCCAATTAAACAGTCCCCAACAACACCGACCCACACATTAACGAAGAACCGCACTTGATTACCGCTAGTAACTGTGGCATGTGGGTTATCCTCACTCCAAACATGCGAATTGCGCATGTTGAAGACTCCATCACGCCCGAACGTTGCTTCATCGGTAAACAACACAGAGGATGGAAATGTAGGATGCATTTCACACTGTTCCAGGTACCACTGCGAAAACTGTGCTCTGGGTGGATAATCAACTGGTTCCAGGTTGTGGACACGCTGTAAGTGAAATCGAGGTAACAATTGCTCTCGAAGAACTGTTCTTACATTCGTCTGATTCATCCTCGTATTACGTGCAATTGCACGAGTGCTGATTGAAGGATCCCGCTCCACATGCTGCAAGACAGCTTCCTCAAATTGCAGCGTTCTTACCGTGCGACGGCGTCCCTGTCCGGGTAACCTGCTAAATAACCCGGTCCCACGCAGACGTTGGTACACAGCAGCAAAGGTCGTGTGATCCGGGATACGGCGATTAGGATATTGCTGTTGATAAACCCGCTGTGCAGCTCGTCCGTTGTGGTGCGCTATGTAGTACGCACCAAGCATATCAGTGTACTCACTCCAGGTGTATCGCTCCATTAGTAAACAGAGACAGTGCACTGCTACACTGATAGACAGCAGTTGCCTACAACTGAAGAGCGTAATACGCCCTCTAACAACTGAAGAGCGTAATACGGCCTCCACCGGTTTAAATAATCCTAATACGAAAAAATGACACTTGGGAAAAATATTTGTTTTGATGTCCCCTACAACCTCCCAGAGTTTGTCGGTTTAAATACTTTTCACCCTGTATTCTTTCGTCACTTAAAGCTGGTTCTCGAAATTTTGTAAGTAGGCTTTCTCTGGGTAACTGTTGCCTATCTACGAGAGTCTGCCAGTTCAGTTTCTTCAGCACCTCGGTAACACTCTCCCACAGATCAGACAAACCTGTGACCATTCGCGCTGCCTTTCTCTGTCTACATTCAGCATCACCTGTTATTCCTCTCTGGTACGGGTCCCACACACTTGAGCAATATTCTAGAATGGATCGGACGAGTGATTTGTAAGCAGTCTCCCTTGTAGATCCATTTTCATCCAGCAGCCATTGTAAATTAAGACACAAAGGTATTACACGACATTGGCTGCTAAATCAAAATGATGTCTGATATATACAGGGCGAGTCAAAAGTCCTTGGACACCTTCATAAGTTGGAAGATTAAAGGGAAAATTGAAATGTGATGATGGGAACATAGGTTTGACGTGGGGCCGCAACTTTTGGAGTGAATGTCATTCATGGCCGCCATCTTGAAATTCGCCATTTTGGATTCAAGTCTTTTTTTTTTAATGGGAAGGGGGGTGTATGGCACATCAAATAACACTCGCTTGAGCTTTTAGAAGTTATTAATGTTCAAAGTTACTGGGACAGACAGCACGTAGAACATGTGTTGTAACAGTCGGTATGAGGGTAATTTCCCAACTTTGAACATTCATAACCTCTAAACTGTACAAGATAAGACAAAAACAAATTACACCACACAATTGCAGAGCTCAAGCGAGTGTTATTTTATGTGTCATACACCCCACCTTCCCATTTAAAAAAATGACGAATCCAAAATGGCGGATTTCAAGATGGCGACCATGAATGACATTCACTCAAAAAGTTGCGACCCCACGTCAAACCTATGTTTCCATCATCACATTTCACTTTTCCCTTTAATCTTGTAACTTATGAAGGTGTCCAAGGACTATGCAGACTGGTACAGACTGATGCAGACTGATGCAGACTGACTAATCAGAGGTCTGTACACTCGTTATAATACCTCGCGCATTCATGTATCACTGCACGAGTGTGATCCGTGAGGAGAAAAGGTTCTACGTTAGCAGCAATCTCATTGGCTGTGTTACATATTAATACGCGGATTGGCGGAAGCAGAATTTGGTCCGTCTCTAAGGCAGCGCCATCTCGTAGTGCGGAGACGGACGAGCGCTGCGCCTGCGCTGTTGTGCTTAGCGGGGCGCACTGTAGTGGGAAAGTTGTGTACGCGCTGATTACGCGGAACTATGGTTCAAAATGGTTCAAATGGCTCTGAGCACTATGGGACTTAACTGCTGAGGTCATCAGTCCCCTATAACTTAGAAATACGTAAACCTAACTAACCTAAGGACATCACACACATCCATGCCCGAGGCAGGATTCGAACCTGCGACCATAGCGGTAGCGCGACTCCAGACTGTAGCGCCTAGAACCGCTCGGCCACCACGGCCGACCGGCATTTAATGTGTAACAGCCGGAAGTTTCACGGAAGTACGTCTGTTAGGCTTACAATTTTACATTTCTGATCATTGAAAGCAAGGTGCACGTACAATTTTGCATTCCTGAACTTTGGAAGCGAGGTGCACCATTTTGCACAACTTTGAGGTCTCATCATGATCCTGTTTTTGCGCCTTTTTGCAGCCAGTAATCGGTACAGATAACTGCATCATCTGCCAGAAGTCGGAGGTTACCAGCGATATTGTCTTCAAGGTTATTTGTGTACAACATGAAGTGCAAGGGCCCCGAAGTTGCTTCCACGTCAGACGATGACTCTCCATCCAAGATGACTTTCTGCGTCCTCCCCACCGTGAAATCCTCAATGTAGTCACAAATTTCGGTCGATACCCCATATTGTCGTACGTGAGGTACCACACATCTAAGACGGCAGCCTACAAACAAGAGTTTCTGTTTGAACAAAACCGTTGAAGTAATCGCGCGTCACTTACCAGAACGCTCACAATACTCGCATTTCGATTAACGCAATCTTGCTCCATTTCGCAGGAACTTTGGAGACCTTACAGCAGTACACTGTGTAGTACAGTACACTCTGCTCGTTATCTTGCAACGAAAATCCCAATTTCCTAACTGTTGGCGGCATCGCCTCCACACTGCTTCTACTATACAGTTCAGTTTGCTTTTTCCTTAAATGTAGGAGAAATCCACTGAGTTACAGGCCAGTATCACTAGCGTCGATTTGCAGTAGAATTTTGGAACGTATACTGTATTCGAACATTGTGAAGTATCTCGAAGAAAATGATGTATTGACATATAGTCAGCACGGATTCAGAAAATATCGTTTTTGTGAAACACAAGTAGCGCTTTGTACTCATGAAGTAATGAGTGCTATCGACAGGGGATCTCAAATTGATTCCATATTTTTAGATTTCCTGGAGGCTTTCGACACCGTTCCTCACAAGCGTCTTCTAACCAAACTGCGTGCCTACGGGCGGCCGCGGTGGTCTAGCGGTTCTAGGCGCTCAGTCCGGAACCGCGCGACTGCTACGGTCGCAGGTTCGAATCCTGCCTCGGTCATGGATGTTTGTGATGTCCTTAGGTTAGTTAGGTTTAAGTAGTTCTAAGTTCTTGGGGACTGATGACCTTAGAAGTTAAGTCCCATAGTGCTCAGAGCCATTTGAACCATTTCGTGCCTGCGGAGTATCGCCTCAGTTGTGCGACTGGATTCGTGATTTCCTGTCAGAAAGGTCGCAGTTCGTAGTAATAGACGGAAAGTCATCGAGTGTTATAGGCCCTCTATTGTTCCTGATTTATATTAACGACATAGGAGACAATCTGAGTAGCCGTCTTAGATTGTTTGCAGATGATGCTCTCATTTAACGTCTTGTAAACTCATCAGATGACCAAAACGAATTGCAAAATTATTTAGATAATATTTCTGTATGGTGCGAAAAGTGACAGTTGACCCTGAATAAAGAAAAGTGTGAAGTTATTCACACGACTAGTAAAAGAAATCAGGTAAATTTCGATTACGCGATAAGTCAAATAAATCTGAAGGCTGTAAATTCAGCTATATACTTAGGGATTACGATTACAAATAACCTAAACTGCAGCGATCACATAGATAATATTGCGGGTAGAGCAAGCCAAAGACTGCGATCCATTGCCAGAAGACTCAGAAGGTGCAACAGGTCTACTAAAGAGACTGCTTACACCACGCTTGTCCGCCCTATTCTGGAGTATTGCTGTGCGGTGTGGGATCCGCATCAGGTGGGACTGGCGGATGACATCGAAAAAGTTCAAAGAGGGGCGGTTCGTTTTGTATTATCGTGAACTAGGGGAGATAGTGTCACAGACATGATACATGAATTTGAGTGGCAATCATTAAAATAAAGGCGTTTTTTGTTGCGACGGGATCTTCTCACGAAATTTCAATCATCAGTTTTCTCCTCCGATTACGAAAACATTCTGTTGCCACTCACCTACATAGGGAGAAATGATCATCACGATAAAATAAGAGAAATCAGGGCTCGCACAGAAAAATTTAAGTGCTCGTTTTTCCCGCGTGCCGTTCGAGAGTGGAACCATAGAGAGACAGTTTGAAGGTGGTTCATTGAACCCTCTTCCAGGCACTTTATTGTGAATAGCAAAGTAATGACACAGACGTAGATGTTGTACTTTCAGTGCAATTGTTTGTTATAAAGTTGAAATCCTGTGCGGCGTGTAGCTGAACCGAAAAAAATGGTGAAGCAAGTAATGTTTCATTCTACAGGTAAATTTCTCGTAATAATGTAATTTTTTTTGAAGGTGGTTTGTGTCTTGACATTCAAATGTAAAGGTCCGTGAATGGCGAAAATTTTTACTTAGTATCGAATTCAGTACAATAGTTCACTCTCTCATCAACGTTTTCTAATATTTTATGCTCCTTATCGTGATAATATTCCGGTAACTGTGCTGGATTAAGCAACAGTTAAAAAACGCAAACGCTTGTTTTGAATAGAAGCCGGGCGTTGTGCGTAGCAGCTGACAGCATTTCCTATAAAAGGATGATAAAAGGCATCACACACGTTTTGTTCAGGAATCGTGACGAAGCCATATGCTTCCTGCCTAACTGGTGTTTTGGTTTTGTAATTTCAGATGACTGTCATAAGGACTGCGGCTGAATGTACGTTTTTTCAAATTTATTTGATTTCAGTATAGTAGTCAAGCCATAGTCGCAGTAAATTACGGAAAGTTTACAAGCCTACTTCCTGTTCCTGGAGCCACTATGCAGCAATTCCTGACTTGCGGGGTGTCGCATCGTCGTGTTCGAATTGCCCAAGTCCATCAGAATGCACAGTGGACACGAATAGATGCAGGTGGTCGAACAGGATGCTGACGCACGTGTCACCTGTCAGGAGTTGTATCTAGGCGTGTCAGGGGTCCCATACCACTGAAACTCCACGCGCCCCACATCAGTACAGAACGTCTACCAACTTGAACAGTCCCTTTCTGACATGCAGGGTCCACGGATTCATGAGGTTGTCTCCGTACTCGTACACGTCCATCCGGTCGATACCATTTGAAACGAGACTCGTCCGACCAGGCAACTTGTTTCCAGTCATCAACCGCCCAATGTCTGTGTTGACGGACCCAGACGAGGCGTAAAGCTTTGTGTCGTGCAGTCATTAAGGGTAGGCGAATGGGGCTTGGGCTCCGAAACCCCATATCGATGATGTTTCGTTGAATGTTTCGCACGCTGACACTTGTCGATGCTCCAGCATTGAAATCCGCAGCAATGTGCGAAAATTGCACTTCTGTCACGTCGAACGATCCTCTTCAGTCGTCGTTGGCCCCGTCCTCGCAGGATTTTTTTCTGGCTGCTGCGACGTTGGAGATTTTATGTTTCACCGGATTCCTGATATTAACGGTACAGTCTTGAAATAATCGTACGGGAAAATCCCTACTTCATCGCTACCTCTGAGATGGTGTGTCCCATCGCTCGTGCGCCGATTATAACACCACAATCAAACTTATATCTCGATAACATGCTATTGTAGCGGCAGTAACCAAAACTGTTCAAATGTGTGTCAATTCCTGAGGGACCAAACGGCTGTGGTCATTAGTCGCTAGACTGACACACTACTTAAACTAACTTAAAGTAAGTTATGCTAAGACAACACACACACACACACACACACACACACACTCACTCACACACACCCGTGCCGGAGGGAGGACTCGAAGCTCCGGCGGGAGGAGGGCAGTGACCGACCTAACACATACGCCAGACACTTGTTGTCGTATATAGGCTTGCTGACCGCAGCGCCGTGTTCAGCCTATTTACGTTACTGTATGTGTATACGCATGCCTATACCAGTTTCTTTGGCGCTTCAGTGTGTGTAATTAATGCATTGTTATAATGTCCTTGTTTTTGAATCAATTGTAAATAGTAAAATAAGCATTAATTAAAACTTCCGGGCTGAATTGCCGTGGTCCATATATAAAACTACTTCCCCTTCCAGACGTTTCGTTGCCTACTGCGGGCAACATCTTCTGAGGTGAGTCGGCTTTCAAGAGAGATGGGTAGACTGACAACGAAATAGATCGAGCACTGCACCCTAGAAGAAAAGTGTCCGAAAATACACGACAACAACAACCGTCGGCTGGAAAAGTTTTTCCTCCATTTATTCGTAACATCACTGACCGTATTGGGAAAGTTTTGGCCAAGTTTCAAGTGGAGACAATCTTTCGACCTACCAAGAAAATTAGTGAAAGTTTAAGATCGGTGAAAGACGCACGACACCCCTTAGCTACCCCAGGTGTGTGTAGAATTCCGTGTAGCTGTGGCACGGTTTATAATGGAACTACTAAAAGGAGTGTTAATACCCGCCTAACGGAACACAAAAGGAACTGTAGATTGGGACAGATTGAGAAATCAGCAGTAGCGGAACACGTTTTCAAAGACGGTGATCGCGAAATAAATTTTTGTGAGACAAACGTGATAGCTAGGACCTCACATTATTATACCCGCATGTATAGAGAAGCTATAGAGATCTACAAGCACGAGAATAATTTTAATAAAAAAAGAAGAAGGATTGAAACTAGACAAGATATGGCGGTCGACTCTGTACCACCAAAGTGACTATCGATTACCTGTAATCGAGAGAGATGGCACTAGCCAGAGATAGTTTTAAAGTCGAAAGCACGTGACGAGTGGTGGCACCATCTAAGCGCTCTGTATAAGCGGGACCTCCAGCGCCTAGCAGCCAGTCGCCGACTCACCTCAGAAGATGTTGCCCGCAGTAGGCAACGAAACGTCAGGAAGGAGAAGAAGTTTTATATACGGACCACGGCAATTCAGCCCGGAAGCTTTAATTAATGAAGACGCCGGCCGTCAATGCTTACGTGTTACGAGTAAAATAAGCGTTTTTCTTAAATTCTGCAAGCGTCACGCTTTTGAGAAATAAAAAGAGATAAACGGTGAGGCTAGTGACGGGCGGAGTCCCTGTGCGTGGCGTGAGTCAGCAAGGCTGACCTGTCTGTGCTCG
Source organism: Schistocerca piceifrons (assembly GCF_021461385.2). Lineage (NCBI taxonomy): Eukaryota > Metazoa > Arthropoda > Insecta > Orthoptera > Acrididae > Schistocerca > Schistocerca piceifrons. The sequence goes on from NC_060147.1 coordinate 1,153,626, forward strand.
CCCCGTGCTGACTCTCACGACAACACTGGTGGCGGGCGGCGGGCGGCGGGCGGCTGTTTCCGGACCAGACTGCCCACAGCCGGGGGAGCAGGTTGTCTGAACACTTCGTGCCGGCCGCTGGCGCCACCGCTGCGGAACACGACCCACGTGGGACACGGAGACTCCTGGGGCCGCAGGCTACACGCACTGGGAGTTCACCAGCCGGATGTGACGTCAGCGTTTCGAGAGGCGAACTGACGGGCGCGATTTCCGACAAAAACAACCGCATAATTTCAAGACTAAAGCGATCACCGGAGGGGCAGTTCTGACGCTGCGACTGATAATCGAAGCAAAGTTTAGGAAAAATCTACATTCGCTCATAGGGTTCGTCGATCTGGAAGTAGCGTTCAACAGTTTACGAGGTTTGCCCAGAGAGTAACACACCGCATCTTTCCTCCAACAATTCTTTACTGAACACTGTGAGAATTACACCCATCGAAGAATGGTGTCTCATCTACACATCCTATTTTTCCACGTAATCCCCATCCTGTTCTGTGGCCTTCCTCCAGCCGAAACGAGGGCGTGTATGTCCTATCGGTAGCAGTCCTCGTCCCGGCGGCGGAGCCAGTGCTTTACTTTGTGAATCACCTCCTCGTCGTCCTCAAACTGTCTTCCTTTAATGCCCCAAACAAGTGGAAGTGCGAGGGGGCTAGAGCAGGGCTGTAGGGTCGATGGGTTAACACCGTCCAGCCCTGTACTGCAACGTGTTGAGCAGTCCTCAGGCTTGTGCTGGGTCGAGCGTTATCCTGTTACAGCAAAACATGTCCTGGGCTGCTTTGGCGCCGAAGCTGCCAGAAGCGCATCTCGAGTTTTGTAAATGTGTTTACATATGGTTCCGAATTAATGGTACCGCCTCTTGGCATGACATCAATGAGAATCACACCTTCACAGCCGCAGAACACGCTGACGATGAACTTACAGCCCCCAGGGGGCTCGCCACTCTGCGGTGGGTTCGGGGCTCCCAGCCTGTGCAGCACTTTATCCCTTCCCTGCTACATGTCTATCCTCTTGCTACTCTTTTTCCCCTCCCTTCGGGAACATGTCTGGGTTGTTATTGGAAATGTTCTGCAATGTCTGTCAATGACGTAACAGCAGTCTCACCATTGTTGTCCGCTCCCTATTCCTTCCTTTGCTTCCCTTCCTCCGCTTCGGCGTCTGAGGTCCCTCCCTGTGCACTGCTGGAGGCCGGTCCACGCGTCTGACGCACAACAGGTGAGTGGGTAACTCGTAATTCGCAGCCCCGGGTCGACTGGTGGGGATCGTGCGTATCCCCTGGTACGGGCCAGGCCCAGGGAGGGTTGATTGCCTGAACTGCAACCTTCACAATTTGCCGTTTGGTGCCTCTGTCAGGTGTTCGGGATGTGTGAGCTGAGGTGTGAACAGTCACCTAAGGTGGGTGTGCACCCCCTTTTCAAGGGGGCCCCAGTTTGATCGATCGTGTTATCGGAGACACAGGCATTCGTTGGGGAATTTCTCACAATGGGGCAGTCATCTTCACAGTAAACATCTACAAAGTGTAAACGTAATGAACGATTCAAAGACCCTTCTCGCTGCACCACGGATCCTCGTGGTCTCACTTACTGCAGACAGTAGTCCTTTGCCACGGTAAATCCGTTTATTATTCAGAAAAGTGTTGACCCAGTTGCCAGCCCTGTGAAATCCTGCTCTCGTTTACGGAATGGCGCTTTGCTTTCGGAGACTACTTCTCATTCTCAAGCACAACAGCAGCTCGCAGCCTCGCTTGTCCACGGCTCTCTGAACTCATCCCGTGGTGTTGTTTATACTAGGCTGCTCGACAGTCTGACTGAGGCTGAAATCCAATCGTACCTCTCTGATCACTGTGTCATCGCCGTCCACTGGGTAATGAAAATCGTAGATTCCTCCTTAGTGCCCACGCACACTCGTTGTCTCGCCTTTGATAGAGTGGTGCTTCCGTACAAGATCAAAGCAGGCTACAGTCCTGCCATACGTTGCGAACCCTATGCGCTGCTTCCAGTGCCATCGTTTCAGCCACACTAGAACATCTTTTCGACACGCAGCCAAGTGTTTCACTTGTGGTAGAGACTCGCACGAGGGCGGTTGTCTGCCTCCTTCTCCCTGCTGTATCTACTGCAATGGCAGCCGTGCCGCCTCCTCTCGGGATTGTCCCGTCTATCTCGGTCAGTGGGCTGTCCATATGGGTAAAGGAAAAAGTGCATTACCCAGTTGTTCGCAAGTTATTGGCTAGTCGCAAACCCTGCGTTCTCCCGTCTGGCACCTACAGTTCTGTTCTTGTTACCCCTCGTACCGTGAAGGACGTGGACACGAAGATGTGCGACCTCCAGTTCAGGTCTGAGGTTGTGAAATCATCTAGTGCCGAGGCAGCATCGCCATCCCTCCGCCCAGCTGTGGAACAAAACGTCAAACTCTCGCCTCAAGGGGCGAGGCCACCAGCTACACAACTGGTAGGCCAGAAAGGACAGGAGGAGTACTCCCACGAAGACTTCCTACGTCCCTCCAGCCGACCAACACCCGAGCCTTCCTCTAACCAGAAAGGATCGAAGAAGTCCACCAAACAGTCTTCTTCTCTGTCGACTCGAGGATCCTCTTTCACAGTGTCGCCACGTGATAGCCTAGCCCGGTCACCGGTGTTCACCAGCAACCGGTTTTCACTGTGGGATTCCTCAGACTGACCCCACAGGCAAGGCGATGCATCTGTGGACCCCGTGGAGCGGCATCCTCCTGCTTCTGTGCCCTGTCGTGGCGACTCTTCTTCACAGGCTGTGACTCGGCAGCCGCCGAGGTGACACCCCTACATGTCTTCCTCAGCAGGATCTCCTCCAATGGAACGTCCACGGCCTTCGGACCCACAAAGATGATTTACGGCTGCTTTTAGCACCGCAGCGTCCCCTTTTACTCTGCCTTCAAGAAACGAAATTGCGCCCTCACTAACTTTCACATTTCAACCCTGTTCGTTCTGAACCCATCCCTGAAGTTGGCATCCCATCCCATAGTGGCGCCATGCTGCTCATATGGGTTGACATTCATAGTCCGCCCATCTCCCTGACTACCCATCCTCAAGCTTTTGCAGTTCGCCTTTTCCTTCCCCCCCTGGCTTTTTCCCTCTGTATCTTTTATGTCCCCGTGTCATTTCATGTCACCAGGGCAGACTTTCTTAAGTTTATTGGGCAGCTACTTCCCCCATTTCTGCTATTCTGTGACTTTAATGTGCATCATCCCTTTTGGGGTTCTCCCAGAACCTGTCAGAGAGGTCCTGTCTTGGCTGATCTTGGTAATCAATTCAATCTCTTCTGCCTTAACACTGGGGCACCCACTTTCCTTTCCGACTCCTCGCTCACCTATTCCCATTCGGACCTCTCGTTCTGCACTGCCCAGCTTGCCCGTTGTGTTGAGTGATCTGTTCTTTCTGACGCCTACTCGAGTGAGCATTTTCCATGTGCACACCCCAATGGCAGCTTACTGAGGCTGACTGGCGGCTTCACCCCCCAGTTGTTAAGACCAGGTGAACTATTTCACAAACGTTATCCTTACTGCTGCGGAACGTTCCATTCGTCGCACTTCCTCTTTGCCACGTCGTGTCGCAGCCCCTTGGTGGACTGAGGCGTGCAGCGGCGCAATTCGCGCACGGACACGTGCTCTCTGCGTTTTTAACCGTCGTCCTACGATGTAAAACTCCATTCATTGTAAGCAGATGCGTGCAAAGTGTCGTCGCGTTCTTTGGGATAGCAAAAAAAGCTAGCTGGATTTCATCCACCAGTTCTTTAACAGTTCCACCCCTTCCTCTGTCGCCGGCCGAAGTGCCCGTGCGGTTAAAGGCGCTGCAGTCTGGAACCGCAAGACCGCTACGGTCGCAGGTTTGAATCCTGCCTCGGGCATGGATGTGTGTGATGTCCTTAGGTTAGTTAGGTTTAACTAGTTCTAAGTTCTAGGGGACTGATGACCTCAGCAGTTGAGTCCCATAGTGCTCAGAGCCGAGCCTTCCTCTGTCGTGTGGGCCAACTTCCGACGGCTCTCTGGGACCAACATCGATTCGCGAATTTCTGGCCCGACTGTAGCAGACGATGTGATGGTGGACCCTGTTGCTACCTCCAACACCTCGGGTCGCTATTTTGCGGAAGTTCCGAGCTCTTGCCACTATCACCCTGCCTTCCTCCATCGGAAACGAGTCGAGGAGGCTCGGGCAATACTCTTCTCTGAATGGTGGGTGCTAGAATGCCGTATTTACTATGAGGGGGCTGGACCGTGCTCTCAGTTCATCCCGATCTTCGACCCCAGGGCCAGATGCTGTCCACATTCAGATGTTGCAAGCACTTTCTGCTTAACGCGTACAACCGCATCTGGGCAGAGGGTACATTTCTCCGACTTTGACGTGAAGCCACCGTCGTACCTAAGCACGGTAAGGACACAAATCTCCCTTCTACCTACTGCCCCACCTGTCTGACCAACTGGGTTTGCAAGGTGGTGGAACGTAGGATTCGTGCACAGCTGGTATGGTGGCTCTAGTCGCGCAATTTCCTGACGAACGCACAGTGCGGATTTCGAGTGCCGCGTTCTGCAGTTGATCATCTCGTTAGTTTGTCCACCCAGGTCATGAATAGTTTTCTGCGGAAATGCCAGACTGTGGCCGAGTTTTTCGATCTGGAGAAGGCTTATGACACCTGCTGGAGAACTGGTATCTTCCGTATTTACACGTGGGACTTCCATGGCCGCCTGCCCTGTTTCCTTCAAAAATGGTTCAAATGGCTCTGAGCACTATGGGACTTAACTGCTGAGGTCATCAGTCCCCTAGAACTTAGAGGCAGGATTCGAACCTGCGACGGTAGCGGTCACGCGGTTCCAGACTGTAGCGCCTAGAACCGCTCGGCTACACCGGCCGGCCCCTGTTTCCTTCAGGCGTTTTTAAAAGACCCGATTTTCGAGGTGCGTGTGGGTTCTGCCTTGTCGGACACCTCTATCCAGGGAAACGGCGTGCCTCAGGGTTCCGTCATGAGCGTCGTCTTCTTTGATAACGCCGTTAACTCTGTAATGGCCTGCCTCCCGCCGGGCATATCCGGCTCCCCTTTTGTTGACGATTTTGCCATCTACTGCAGTTCTGCACTGGCCTGTCTGACTGAGTGCCATATTCAGCGATGTCTTGTACGTCTTTACTCCTGGAGCATCAACAGTGGCTTTCGCTTTTCCACTGACCTGTCTGTATGAATTTCTGGCGGTGCATATGGTTTCACCCACCATCTTTACATCTTGGGCCTATTGCCCTTCCATTCGTTGAAACTACGAAATTCCTAGGGGTCATTTTCAGTAGAAAACTCTCTCGGTCCTCCCATATGTTTTACTTGGCAGCCCGCTCTATGCGGTTCCTCAATGTCCTGTGTGTCCTCAATGCTACTTCCTGGGGTGCCGATGGAACCACCCTCCTCCGTTTGTACCGGTCCCTTGTCCATTCGAAACTGGACTAAAGGTGCTTTGTTTGCGCGTTTGCACATCCACTCGTCTTGCTCCGTCCCAACACTATCCACCATCGTGGCTTCCGTTTGGCCATGTGCGCCTTTTTCACTGGCCCGGTTGAGTGTGTGCTGAAGCTGCTGGACTACCACTGTCCTACCGCCGTGACTTTCCCCTCAGCTGGTACGGATGCCGTGTGTCTGTCACGCGTGGCCACCCATCCTTTATGATTCCTTTGATTGTCAGTAAGGTGTGCATTCCTCTTCTCTGTTACGTCCTGGTGTCCGCTTTCGGCACTTGCTACGTCGACTTAACTTCGCACTACCTTAAGCTTTCCCGGTGGGTGTGAACCCTTCACCACCTTGGCTGCGTCAACTGGCCTGTACTAACCTTGGCCTTCAGTCGCTTCCTCAGGTCACTACTCCAGCCTCGCTCTGTCGCCATCAGTTTCACGACATTCGCGAGGAACATCGCGATAGTACTTTTGTGTACAGTAACAGCTCTCGGAGTGATCGTAGGGTCGGGTATGCCTTCGTCATTGGCACTCGTGTCTTTCGTTATCGGCTTCCGGCACACTGCTCAATATTTACAGCCGACCTCTTCGTTCTGTATCAGGCCACTGAGTACATCCAGTGACACAGAGTTTTCAATTGTGTCCTCTGCTCAGACTCTCTCAGCGCCCTTCTATGCGCGCTGTACACCGCCCATCCCTTAATGCAGAGGGTCCAGGAAAACTGTCACTTCCTCAGTCTCGGTGGAGCAGGTGTGACGTCTCTGTGGGTCCCTGGTCAGGTCGGTCTGCCGGGAAGCGAGGCTGCAGTCCTCGTACCTCAGCCCGCGAGTCCCTGTATTCCCTCTGATGATCTCTGTGCTCCCGCCTGTCAGGAGGCGGTGTCCCTTTAGCATCGCCATTGGTCCTCCCTCCCCTCACGGGAACAAGCTCCGGCTTATTAAGCCTCTCTCTTCGGCTTGAACGACCTCGTCTCGGCCCTCCCGCAGGGAAGAGGTCGTTTTAACTCTGCTGCGTGTCGGACACTGCCTTTCTAGCCATCGTCGTTTGATAAGTGCCGCTACCCCACCACTTTCTACACATTGTACTCAAGTTTTGACTGTCCGTCACTTCCCGATGGAATGCCCATTTTTTAAGCGTTTACGTTCCCGATTTGGTTTTCCGTCTGAGTTACGGTCCGTTTTAGCGAATGAGGCACGTGCTTACATTTTATCCGGCAAAGCAATGTGGTGAAGGCCATTTAATTTATAGTTCTGGACATCTGTTTCTGCACCGTGTCTTTTTTAGTCCTTTTTACACGTGCCTGTTTTAGCTGTCTTCTCTAACGTCACTTGGGACTGACGTATAGTGGTTTCTTAAGTCCTCTGTCTTTCTGCTCTACAGTTTTGACTTGGCGCGTATGGCCTCAGTTGTTTTTTGCGCCGTAAGCCAAAACAAACCAAACCAATGACCTTACCGGTGGAAACAGTTGCTTTGAATTTTTTCCTCTACATCTACATACATACTCCGGAATCCACCATATGCTGCGTGGCGGAGGGTACCTCGTACCACAACTAGCATCTTCTCTCCCTGTTCTACTCTCAAACAGAACGAGGCAAAAATGACTGCCTATGTGCCTCTGTACGAGCCCTAATCTCTCTTATCTTATCTTTCTGGTCTTTCCGCAAAATATAAGTTGGCGGCAGTAAAACTGTACTGCAGTCAGCCTCAAATGCTGGTTCTCAAAATTTCCTCTGTAGCGATTCACGAAAAGAATGCCTCGTTTCCTCTAGAGACTCCCACACGAGTTCCTGAAGCATTTCCGTAACGCTCGCGTTATGATCAAACCTATCAGTAACAAATCTAGCAGCCTGCCTGTGAATTGCTTCCATGTCCCCCGTCAATCCGTCCTGGTGCGGATCCCAAACGCTCGAGCAGTACTCAAGAATAGGTCGTATTAGTGTTTTATAAGCGGTCTCTACAGATGAACCACATCTTCACAAAATTCTACCAATGAACCGAAGACGACTATCCGCCTTCCCCACAACTGCCATTACATGCTTGTCCCACCTCATATCGCTCTGCAATGTTACGCCCAAATATTTAATCGACGTGACTGTGTCAAGCGCTACACCACTAATGGAGTATTCAAACATTACGGGATTCTTTTTCATTTTCATCCGCATTAATTTACGTTTATCTGTATTTAGAGTTAGGTGCCATTCTTTACACCAATCACAAATCCTGTCCAAGTCATCTTGTATCCTCCTACAGTCACTCAACGACGACACCTTCCCCTACAGCACAGCATCATCAGCAAACAGCCGCACATTGCTATCCACCCTAGCCAAAGTATCATTTGTGTAGATAGAAAACAACAGCGTACCTACCACACTTCCCTGGGGCACTCCAGATGATACCCTCACCTCCGATGAACACTCACCATCGAGGAATGGCAATGGCGCCATTCCATTGACTGTCGTTTGGTTTCGAGCTCGAAAGTGGTAAACCCAGGTTTCATCGTCTGTGGCAATGCGGGACAAGAAGGCCACCTCTTCAGCTTCAGAACGTTGCAACAAATCGAGACAAATGTTTTTTCTGTGCGATTTGTGTTCCACCATCAGACACCGTGGGACCCACCTTGCACAAACTTTTGAATATCCGAGCGTGGGGACAAATGGATCGACACTTCCTTTGTTGATAGACAGATGCAGCGCAAACTGCCGAGTCGTAATGCGGCTGCCCTCTCGAATGACAACGTCAGCTCGCTCCAGCGTGTCACGTGTGACAGCCGTGGACGGTCTCCCCGGCCGTTGCAAATCGTGGAACTCCGCCGAACCGCCTTCTGATGACCTCACACTCCGTGCCCAGCGGCTAACTGTACTTCTGACGACAGCAGATGCTCCATAGACTTTGCACAAGCGTTTCTGAATATTCTCCGCAGTTTCTTGCTCTGCAGTGAGAAATTCAGTGGGGGGACGTTGCTCGTAACATACGTCACTTACAGACGCCATTTTGAAACTGTCCTGCAACTACGCTATCTGCCGCAAGTGATGGAAACTTGGCGTGCTCACTGGGGAGACTTCAATTATCACACACGTAACGTTTCGCATTCGTAGCATTGTTTTCAGCTGAGAAACAAAATGCGGTTCATGGCTTTCTCGACAATCCTCGTAAGTTGCTGCAGTGTCATCGACGTTCTGAGGAGCTGGCGTAAGCCACCGGGAAAGGCGAGTGGCGTACGATACTAGCGATGCTTCGCAGTTGCTGAGCGCCTATGGGAATATTATTGGATACGCGTACATCCTAATCTGCTTCCCCACCCTCTCTCTCTGGCCGTCTATTCCGCCGTCTCCCCTGCCCCCCTCTCCATATAATTCCTCCCCTCCTCTCTGTGTCCTCTTACCTTCAGCTGTCTTTATTGTTGATACAAAAGAACCCGGCAGTGGGAAGAAAAGTCGCTCAAAATGAGCGGCTTAATTGGTTGGGATCGTTCGTACATGTGGTCTGAGAGATTTGTGAGGATACTAGCTTCAGGGGCAGCATTTCACGTTGTCTGAAACTGCAGGTCGACAGTTTTACGGCGTAAAGTCAAGCGCCGGCACGCCATTCCGAAACGATAGAGTAGAGATGGCTGTGAAGAAGACGTCAGCCAATTCGACGCTGACCGACGCCTCTCCAGGATGATCACGCATAGCCAGCGGCGCCCCACTGGCCGCGGCCCAGCATCACTTCGCTTCTACCGTGTAGCATTGTGTACACTGAAGAAACTTGCTTATTCTGTCTGTCGCCCTTTTGTTTGCCACACATCTGCGTAAATACAAAGTTAAGCATTGTGATCATTTCCTTTTCGTAATAAAACTCATTAATACGATTTGCTTGAATTGTTGTCTAGCGATCCGAGAATGCAGGTTTCCTAGACACTCCATCTTTGTCAACCATGTAGGATTCAACAGACTGTTTCGGACAATTCAAATTCGGCCCTAGTACGCTCTTAATAAAAACAATGGCGTACAAAGAATAAGCTCTCCGAATGGGACGGGAGTCGCTAACGTTATGTTTATCTACAGACAAACAAATCGTCACAATTTCAGAAAAAAATTGATGACTTATGCAAGAGAAAGAGCGTCACAAAAAAAAAAAAAAATGGCTCTGAGCACTATGGGACATAACATCTTAGATCATCAGTCCCTTAGAACTTAGAACTACTTAAACCTAACTAACCTAAGGACATCACAAACATCCATGCCCGAGGCAGGATTCGAACTTGCGACCGTAGCAGTCCCGCGGTTCCGGACTGAAGCGCCTAGAACCGCACGGCCACCGTGGCCGGCAGAGCGTCACAAATTGAGTAAGATAGTAACGTGCTGGTCCACCTCTGGCCCTCGTGCAAGTAGTTACTCGGCCTGCCACTGAGTGATAGAGTTGTTCGATGCCCTCCTGCGAGATACTGTGCCAAATTCTGTCCAACTGGAGTGTCAGATCGTCACCATCTTCAGATGGTTGGAAGTCCCTGCCCATAATGCAAAACGTTCTCAGATGGGAAGGCATCTGGCGATCTTGCTGACCAAGGTAGGGTATGGCAAACACGAAGACAAGCGGTAGAACCTCTCGCCGTCTGCGGGCGGCATTATCTTGCTGAAATGTAAGCCCAGGAGACTTCCCATGAAGGGTGTACAGTATCGTCCACTTACCGCTGTTCTGTGATGGTGCTGCTATGAAATGAAATGGCACCCCAGACCATCCCGACAGTCTTGGTTGTCGGGCCGTATGGCGGGTTGGTGTCCCACCACTGTCTGGAGCGACCCCAGACAAGTCTACGGCCAGGATTGCAGCTCTCTTCAGTGAGGAGTCCCGTTTCGAACTGAGTGACGACGAGCAGCGAAGACTTGCATTGGGTCGCTCCAAACAATGGTGCGACACCAAACTGCCTGCTGACCGCCATACGGCCCGACAACCAAGACTGTCGGGATGGTCTGGGGTGCCATTTCTTTGGTAGCGGAACCCGTTCGGCTGTCGTCGAGGCACCCTTACAGCACAGCAGTACAGCAACGATATTCAACGGCAAGTTCTGTTGACCTCCATGGCAAGCCGTACTGGGGTTACATTCCAACAAGACAATGCCCGTCCGCAAACGCGCGAGCCTTTCTACTGCTTTCCTCCGCGTTTGGCAGGCCCTACCTCGGTCCCCGGATCTCTCCCAGTTGAAAACGTTCGGACCATTATGGGCAGGTCCCCCCCAAACAACTCGGGATTTTGAGGATCTACCACGAATGTTGGACAGAAAATCCCTCAAGACAACATCCATCAACTCTGTCAATCAAATCCAAGCCGAATAACTGCTTGCATGAAGGTCCCGACGTTTTGCTGACTTGTCAATTTGTGAAACCCTTTCTGTAGCACAAATCATCGAATTTTTCCGAAATTGTAATCATTTGTTTTTCTGTAGATGTACATCACTCCTACAGATTCCAGCTGATTCGGATAATTCCTTCGTGGTGCGTCGCTTTCCTTTCCGACCCTGTTTTGTGTTACAACTGACTGGCAAGTCTAAAACAAAACAGCACATTGCTGAATATACAATTTTTGTTTAAAATTATAAGTAAGAAGAAACAATGGATGTGGGAGAACGAATTTGTCTGGTAGTTTGAAAGCCCTGTTATGGGAGTTAATAGCGATGACGAGGAAGAAAACGGAAGCACAAGTTTTCACAGCACACCACAGCATTTTTCGCTGTCAGTTTTAATAGAAAACTTCGGTAAAAAAGCATGTACCCTACGTCAGTCTTAACTGGAACAGTGTGTGAAATTTTGAAGTAAATCGCCCAACAATTTCACGATACTTTTGGAAACAGCGCTTCCCCTTTAGATATTATACACATTTTTATATATTATGTATATTTAATAACGTATAGTCTACGTCCGTTCGAAAGCTTACCGGAATAGTCTGTAAAAAATGAAGTAAATTGGACAAGAACGTTACGAGATTTTTAGAAACAACGTTGAGCAACGCCTTGTCTTAGTGGTATAGACGAACAGGAAATAAGAGAGTAGAATAAGAATGGAAGACCGAGGACGAAATGATCCGATCAAAAAGGCGTAACGCTGGGATGCAGTCTGTCACTGTTACTGTTCACTGTATACATCGAAGAAGCAATCGCACAAACAAAAGAGTGGGAATAAAATTCAGCGTGAATGGATGTCGATGGTAAGATTCGCTGGTGACATTGCTGTCTTCCGTCAAAATAAAAAACTATTACAGGATCTGTTTCATGGAATGAACAAACTAATAAGTACAGTGTATAAACTGAGAGTAAACCGAGAAAAGAAGAAAGTGTGAGGGGCGTCGGATAAGTAACGCAGCGCATCCTTTTCTGAAAGCAGGTCGGTTTTATTCAGGATTGCAATGCCGTATATTATTGCCCACTCTTGTGGCTACAAAACCCTGTTGTCGGACGTAGTCTGCGCTGAGTGCGACGGCCTCACGCCACCTTACTGGCAGGGCGTGTGCGCCCGCACGGTACCGCTCTACTGGTCGCCGTGGGAGCGAACGTCTCGCCGCATCAGCGACGTCCGCATCATGCGCGCACTGCCTCCCGCGGAGTGCGTTCTTCATTGGGCCAGGCAAATGAATGTCGGGAGGTGCGAGACCCGGGCTGCAGGGTGGACGAGGAAGAGCAGCCCGGCAGCCCGGCAGCCCGGCCAGGTTCTGTGAGATCCACTCGCGTGCGCAGACTTGCGTAGTCTCGGACGAGTTCGTCGGCATTTATGTGGCGACGAACACGCTCAAGTCGTTTCCTCGATGTCCTGCGGGTGTCACAATGTGCTTAACGGCTGATCGTTGCACCACGAGGGAGGAGATCCAGCAGATGTGAGAGCTCCAGGAGACCGCCGCCGCCACTTTACCGGCCGAAGGCGCGGGGCTTCCAGCTTTCTCTTCGAAGGAGACGACGTGTGGCGCCGCTGCTGTACGGACTGACGTTTTCTTTCGGTTCCAAGTGGCGAGCCCGTGTTTCGTAGTCTGTGACGATGTTCTACCGCCGGCTCGAGTGGCCGAGCGCTTCTAGGCGATACAGCCTGGAACCGCGCGACCGCTACGGTCGCAGCTTCGAATCCTGCTTCGGGCACGGATGTGTGTCATTTCTTTAGGTTAGGTAGGTTTGAGTAGTTCTAAGTTCTAGGGGACTGATGACCTCAGAAGTTAAGTCCCATAGTGCTCAGAGCCATTTGAACCATTTTTTCGATGTTCTGCCAAAAGTTGTCACAGTCAACCTCGTAACGCACAACCAATTCCGCACAGATGCTCCTTCGAGGCTCCTTATGGTCTTATGACAGGCAGCGAGGAGGCGAGCAGGCACACAGCCTCCAGTACCCCAACTGGTGGACGAAGCGGACGGCCTTGCCGCAGTAGTAATACCGGCTCCCGTCAGATCTCCGAAGCTAAGCGATGTCGGACTGGGCTAGCTTTCGGATGGGTGACCATCCTGTCTGCCGAGTGCTGTTGGCAAACGGCGTGCATTCGGCCCTTGTGAGCAAAAGTGAGGAGCTATTTGACCGAGAGGTAGCGGCTCCCGTCTCGTAATCTCACATACAGCCGGGAGAGGAGTGTGCTGACCGCGTGCCCCTCGGTAACCGCATCCGGTGAGTGCGTGTGACGCGGCGGCCGGTCGGTGCCGTCGAGCCTTGGTGCCCTGTTGGGGCGGAGTGACGAGTGCCTCTACCGACAGGGACGTCCAGTTGTGTACCGAGCTGTTTGACGCCTATCCGTCCGTCACCTCGAATGAGTGTGTCCGCACGTTCCAACATTGCAAAAAGAAAGGAAGGAAGGAAGAGTGGGTTTAACTACCCGTCGACGTCGACGTCACTAGAAACGGAGCAGAAGCTCGGATTAGGGAAGGATGGCGAAAAAGGTCGGCCGTGCTGTTTCCAAGGAACCACCGTGGCATTTGCCTCGAGCGATTTCAGGGAATCACGGAAAATCTTTGTGCAAAAGCCGTAAACACACCGCACGTCTGCATGTTCCTAGTTGGTGCAGATGCGCGGCACTTCACCCGCGACGCGCCGTCGCGAAGCGCGCCTCCAGCGGGCCGCTTTAACGGCAGACAGGCGTCCCCAGCGCCAACACTGCGAGCAACGAGGTCGTTTGGGCGTGAAGAGAACGTGAAAACGTCAAAGAGAGGGAGGGAGGCCGAGGCACACTCGTTCGCGTCGCTAACTCATAACAAATATACATCAAATGTGTTCCATTTGGGAAGGCGTTCGCAACATGGCAAGTGTCCGTACCAAGTTTTTGTGCTCCAGCTGAGCGTTCCTGTCACACCTGAACACTGAACATGCACTCTGAGACACATTTCGTGCACCGGTACTTGACTGACGACGGGTGGGATTAAATTACACTGCTGGCCATTAAAATTACTACACAACGAAGATGACGTGCTACAGACGCGAAATTAAGCCGACACGATGAAGATGTTGTGATATGCAAATGATTAGCTTTTCAGAGTATTCACACAAGGTTGGCGCCGGTGGCGACACCTACAACGTGCTAACCTGAGGAAAGTTTCCAACCGATTTCTCATACACAAACAGCAGCTGACCGGCGTTGCCTGGTCAAGCGTTGTTGTGATGCCTCGTGTAAGGAGGAGAAATGCGTATCATCACGTTTCCGACTTTTATAAAGATCGGAGTGTAGCCTATCGCGATTTCGGTTTATCGTATCGCGACATTGCTGCTCGCGTTGGTCGAGATCCGATGACTGCTAGCAGAATAAGGAATCGCTGGGTTCAGGAGGGTAATACGGAACGCCCTGCTGGATCCCAACGGCCTCGTATCACTAGCAGCCAAGATGACAGGCATCTCATCCGCACGGCTGTAACGGGTCGTGCAGCCACTTCTCGATCCCTGAGTCAACAGATGGGGACGTTTGCAAGACAACAACCATCTGCACGAACAGGTCGACGAAGTTTGCAGCAGCATGGACTGTCAGCTCGGAGACCGTGGCTGCGGCTACCCTTGACGCTGCATCATAGACAGGAGCGCCTGCGATGGTGTACTCGACGACGAATCTGGGTGCACGAATGGCAAAACGTCATTTTTTCGGATGATTCCAGGTTCTGTTTACAGCATCATGATGGTCGCCTCCGTTTTTAGCGACATCGCGGTGAACGCACATTCGAAGCGTGTATTCGTCCTCGTCATACTGGCGTATCACCCGGTGTGGCTGTATGGGGTGCCATTGGTTACACGTCTCGGTCACCTCTTGTTCGCATTAACGGCACTTCCAACAGTGGACGTTATATTTCAGATGTGTTACGACCCGTGGCTCTACCCTTCATTCGATCCCTGCGAAACCGTACATTTCAGCAGGATAATGCACGACCGCATGTTGCAAGTCCTGTACGGGCCTTTCTGGATACAGAAAATGTTCGACTGCTGCCCTGGCCAGCACATTCTCCAGATCTCTCACCAATTTAAAACGTCTGGTCAATGGTGGCCGAGCAACTGGCTCGTCACAATACGCCAGTCACTACTCTTGATGAACTGTGGTATCGTGTTGAAGCTGCATGGGCAGCTGAACCCGTACGCGCCATCCAAGCTCTGTTTGACTCAATGCCCAGGCGTATCAAGGCCGTTATTACGGCCAGAGGTGGTTGTTCTGGGTATTGATTTCTTGGGATCTATGCACCCAAATTGCGTGAAAATGTAATCACATGTCAGTTCTAGTATAATATATTTGTCCAATGAATACCCGTTTATTATCTGCATTTCTTCTTGGTGTAGCAATTTTAATGGCCAGTAGTGTACAAGATTTTGGCGGAATGCAACAGGTAGGACGCACGTAATGAGAGATGGAGAGACTCGAGGAATGAAATCGACAATTTCTTTCCCGTTTTGTGTCGGCTCTTCCGTTCAGCACAGAGGCAGGTGTTGACATCAGCGCTATTTCCTAGCGTTCTGGTAAATATGAACTCCCTCTTTTCTCTTTGGACGCCGCCGTGCCGGACAATGTTTAAAGGCTTTCCGCCAGTTAGGCCGCGCGGGAGAACAAAGGGCGACGAGTTTTACGGCCGACACAGGCGCAGGTGCGTGGTGCGGACTGCGTGCGACGTCCAAACATCTCTCGCTGTCTGCGGAAAACTCCACCGAGCGCACACACTGTACTGGCAGTAACATGTCACTAAATCTCGGCGATTGTAGTATAGCAACACTTAAATTTGTAGGTGATATGAGGAATGCACAGTAGTAGGAGTAATGACTGATGAAATTTGTAGGTTACCTGGGTTACCCCCTATAGTACGACTAGTACGCGAGAAGGGATGCTACGAGGGTCACTCCAAAAGAAATGCACATTCCTTTTGTAAAAATACAGTTTTCATTCTGCATGTGTGCAAGGTTTACCGTGTGTAGATACATCCTTCCCGCTTGTTTTCAAACTTAGTTCAACCTGTTCGCGTGAGTGTCGCCGTCGCAACATGTCTTCAAGATGGCTGCTACACTTGACGTTCGTCAGAAGCAACGTGCTGTCATAGAATTCCTGTGCTGTGAAAACGAGACAGTGGGAAACATCCACAGGAGGTTGACAAGGTTTCTGGAGGTGCTGCTGTCGATCGAAGTACAGTTAGTCGGTGGGCTAGCAGGTTACGTTATTAAAGCGGGCACGGCAATATTGAGGATTGTCCTCCCAGCGGCAGGCCTCGTACTGCACACACTCCAGACAATGTGCCGAGAGTTAACGAATTGGTGACTGCTGACAGACGCATCACAGTGAACGAATTGTCACGCTACGTTGGGATAGGGGAAGGAAGTGTTTGCAGAATACTGAAAGTGTTGGCGTTAGCCGGCCGCGGTGGCCGTGCGGTTCTAGGCGCTGCAGTCCGGAACCTCGGGACTGCTACGGTCGCAGGTTCGAATCCTGCCTCGAGCATGGATGTGTGTGATGTCCTTAGGTTAGTTAGGTTTACGTAGTTCTAAGTTCTAGGGGACTGATGAGCTAAGATGTTAAGTCCCATAGTACTCAGAGCCATTTTAACCATTTGTTGGCGTTAAAAATATTTGCGCCAGGTGGGTTCCCAGGATGTTGACCGTGGCTCACAAAGGAACAAGAAAAACGGTATGCAGCGAACTTTTGGAACAGTACGACAATGGTGGAGATGAATTGCTTGGAAGAATTGTGACAGGCTCCACCATTTTTCCCCAGAGACGAAGAGTCAATCAATGGAGTGGCATCATGCAAATTCACCCAAGAAAAAACAATTCAAAACCACACCTTCTGCTGGAAAAGTTATGGCTACGGTGTTTTTCGATTCCGAAGGACTGTTGGTTGTGGACATCATGCCAAGTGGAACCACCATGCTGCGCGGGATTAGCCGAGCGGTCTGAGGGCGCTGCAGTCATGGACTGTGCGGCTGGTCCCGGCGGAGGTTCGAGTCCTCCCCCGGGCATGGGTGTGTGTGTTGGTCCTTAGGATACTTTAGGTTAAGTAGTGTGTAAGCTTAGGGACTGATGACGTTAGCAGTTAAGTTCCATAAGATGTCACACACATTTGAACATTTTTTTTGGAACCACCATAAATTCTGATGCATATGTGACGACACTGAAGAAACTTCAAGCTCGACTGAGTCGTGTTCGACAACATCGGCAAAAGCAGGATGTTTTGCTGTTGCACGACAATGCAAGGCCACATGTCAGCCAAAAAACCATGGAAGCGACCATAAACCTCGGATGGACAACACCCGCCTTACAGTCCTCACATGGCTCCATGTGACTATCATCTCTTTGGGAAACTGAAGGACTCTCTTCGTGGAACAAGGTTTGAAGCTGATGACTCCCTTGTGCACGCTGCCAAACATTGGCTCCAACAGGTTGGTCCAGAATTTTACCGTGCGGGTATACAGGCGCTGGTTCCAAGATGGCGTAAGGCAGTTGATAGGGATGGAAATTATGTGGTGAAATGAAAATTTTGTTCTTAAAGGATGTATCTACACACTGTAAAACTTTCAAACATGTAGAATAAAAGATGGATTTTTTATAAAAATAGTGTGCATTTCTTTAGGAGTGACCCTCGTAGATTTGTTCCTGGTAGGTTCGAAGAACATATAAATGTTACAGGGATGCTTCGGGAACTCAAATAGGAATGCTTGGAGGGAAGGTGACGTTCTTTTTGAAGAACACTATTGAGAAGATTTAGAAAACCGGTATTTGAAGCTGACTGCCCAACGATTCTACTGCCGCCAACATACACTGTACGTAAGGACCGCGAAGATGAGATACGAGAAATTAGGACTCCTACGGAAGGGTACACACAGCAGTTGTTCCCTCTGTTTGCGACTGGAACAGGAGGGGAAGTGGCAACTAGTGGTACAGGGTAGTTTCCGCCAGGTACCTTACGGTGGCTCGCGGACTATCTATGTAGACATGGATGTAAATGTATGGGCGATCCACCGTATGTACGAGAGTCCTTCAGTATGTAATGCCCCACATTTTTTTCCTCAGAACATATTTATTGTTAAGAATCAGAATTTGGTGACAATTCACATCAACGTGTCATTTGTGTTAATGTGTTACTAATTTGTTGGAGTGTTGCAGAACCTTTGCTCTCGTATCCTGTTACCTGACCCTGGCGCACACCTGTGTAACAGTGGCAGAGAGAAATTGTGTTAGCGGTGTAGTGCGCCAGAAGCCGTTTCACGAACCCACCGACTCGGCCTACCGTAACAGCAGAGGCAACTCGGCCTGCAGAGCACTACCGAGGAGGCCTTTACAAACATGGAGACGAGGCCTTTACAAGAAGGTGGGCAGTCGCGGCGGAGACTGGGGAGTACTGTAACGACGTCACAGGACGCGCGGGTTCAAACGGCTCTGGGCACTATGGGACTTAACTCCTGAGGTTATCAGTCCCCTAGAACTTAGAACTAATTAAACCTAACTAACCTAAGGACAGCACACACATCCTTGCTCGAGGCAGGATTCGAACCTGCGACCACAGCGGCCACGCGGTTCCAGACTGAATCGCCTAGAACCTCTCGGCCACCTCGGCCGGCTCAGGACGCGCAGAGCGCGGTTAAAGCGAGTGTGCGGAAGTCATATCTGACCTCTGCCACACTCTGTTCACCATGAGAATAACCCTGATGTAAAACGAACACAGACGCGATGATGGTTCAGCGGCCGTAACTCTCGTACACTGGTGTTGTTCCGCTCTTGGAAGCAGGTCCAACCTATGCATTGGATATCTTATTGTTATTTCACGGCAAATGAAACTTTAAGACCTTCGTGATGTATTAACAGCCATCAGCGTTTTTCTTATTCATACTTTAGCTACGTAATTTTTACTTCAAAAATCGTGTACGGTCACAGTAAGCGCTGCTTGTGCTCTGATTGTCCCGCTGTTCACACGTACCGTGAAAAAGAATGAGACTACTTCCTACTTCGTAGTGAAACACGCACGCGGAACACCGTTAACGGCGAGAACCAAGTTGTTCTTAATGTTTTTCACAACGTTACAGAGAAAAATCAGCTTTGACATTTGTCAAGAAATACGGTGTAGTAAATATCTGACGTAATAGAAATTGTAAGCATCGCTTAATCGGTAGCGTCGTCGTTTGATAATCGAGCGACTGGAGGGCGGTGGGCCGAAAGCCGTTGCAGTTACGTGGTCTCACACGAGCCAGTCATAAGCGTGAAAAAGTCATAAGCGGGAAACAATTTCACGTGCCGCATTTTGTACAGTTGTGACCGTACCATTGCTACCTGAAGCCAACAGAACTGATTTGGAGCCAAGCTGAGGGATCTGTCGCGAGGAATAACAAGACATCTGAGCTGCCAAACGTACTGGAACTGATGCACGAAGCCTCGTCACACGTCACTGCCGAACGATGGCGAAATGCAGAACAGCACGTCGTAAAAGAAGGGAAGGAGGAAATGTGGACTTCTCGGTGGCTGGGGATTCTGTTGTTGATCGCCTCGATATCAGCCTGGCAGCACTGAAATATAGTGCTTTCCTCCGAGTCCGATGTGGAAGCAGTTGAGACACTAGCACAAGACTGACTGTAATACCTTCCGTGGCCTCAGTGTTCAACTACACGGTGAAATGGCAGCAGTGCGCTTTTGCGCCGCACACACACGTCGTGCAAAAAATTACCCTTGTTAGGCTAGGCGCAAATTGAGAAGCGTATAGCACGTGTGACGTGGCGCTAGACTAGAGCGCGACACGCACGTGCCGCACGGGTCGCGCGGGTCCAGCGCATGTTGCGAGGCGTACACCGTACTTCGCACGCGCCCACTGGCTTCGCTCTGCGCTGACTGAACCGAAGCGCGCGCAACCTCAAACGACTTTACAGAAATTATTCTCTGAAAATATATGCTTTTTGCCTTACTTGTAGCGTTTATATGTCAGCTTCGTGGCGAAGTGCCCATAACCTCGCTAATGACCATTCTTATTGCGATGTACACATTTTAGTGAGACACTACGCGAAACTCAAAACGTTTGCAACGAAAATTAGGGGTCGCTTTGATTTTGCGTTTGGTGCGTGTTACACCATATGTTGCTACGTATGAAATTTAGCTAACATGCTGAATTTTTGTTTAGACTTGGGAGGAGGTCTCTATCTGCCTCCGATCTCGAGAAAATGGATCCCATGTAGCGCGCTCACTTCCGATCTCACGCCCGCGAGAATGAAATACTCGCAACATCTCTCGTATCTCACAAACCGCTCGAGACATCGAAACGAAAGTTTGGCGAATGATAGCACACAAGGAGGAGAGTGTTTTGTCAATTATTAAACACACGGAACTTTCTTATCTGTGGCGATATATCACTATCTTATACTTCTTTTTTTATTTATTTCACTCCAGTGACTGTAATTTTTTAAGAGTTATCGACAGGTAGCGAAACAAGAGCTTCCTAGTATGAAAATAAACATGAAATTTCTTCTTTTATGTTACTGCAAACCGATACTACGAGGTTTTCGTAAGCTATTGAGCTCTGTGATTGCCAATTACTTGTTTAATGAGGCACTCCGTTTCGGAATTCTGTCTCAATAGCTGATGTGAGATGAGTTTGGCAAATTACATTTTGACAAAGGAAGTACAATTAAACCAGTCACCAAGAGAAATGTGGCCTTTACTCATAAATGATGATGCTTCTTCGAATGAGAAAAGGTTAACAACTCACACAAAAACAGATTGGCAATTCTGTTGGAATTTTGGTGGAATCCCCGTAACCCATCGTATTTTTAACACTGAGCGACTGGAACGGAAACTTACCAAAGGATTTTATTCTTTCTCTTGATCTGAGCAGTATTGAAATAACGACGAGCGTTCCTTCAGGCGGAATGATAGATACATTCCAGATATTGGTTACTCACCTACGGCTTGCCAAACTAACAATGCGTGATCGCGAATAAAATAGTTGTTACTGAGAAAAATAAACAATTGATCTGTCGCACAACACAATGGTGAGTGTATTGTCAGCAGCGGAGGATAATGCGCGCGACAGGACTACACAAGCTAGCCATGTGTGCCTTGTGAGATGGAGTTCGAAAAACATTGTCATGAAAGTAGATCTGCCTTTGTCAGCAGCACATTTCAACAAATTAAATATATCTAATCGTAACACTCTTTTAGGATACTCCTACTTTCGTACTAATACCGGCCATTTTCTTCATTTGTGTAGCCTGTTGTTGTTTAATTACTTTATTAATGCTGATAATGTCCATGCAACAATTGAAATGCTTTTTCTCATCACGGCGAACCAATTAAAACATTGTTATTTGTGACTGCTTTTCGACTGTTTCTAGCTTGCAGTGGAAATATGTTGCTCACATGCATGTAGTACAGTGTGTCGTATTAAATTATTACATCCATATCAGAGTAATCACAGTGAAACTTCTATACTTCAGATTTTGGACGCTTTTTACCAGATGCACAAAGGGATCACACCTGTGGAGATTATCCCTTCCTAAATTTTTGTAACAGGTCGTACAGATACGCTAGCTTACTAGGCAGCGAGAAGATAACCTTGCTTTACTTTCCTGCCTTGCTTCTTAATCACATGATTTTATAATATTCCTTGCTTCCTTATTCGCTACCCTCTGTCCCTTCTTGCGATCTGAAAACATCGCGGAGGCAATATGGTGCAATTCCAGTGGCCAATGGCTCATCAGTTACTCAAGTATACATTTTTCTTGACAGAAGAAAAACAAAACAAAACCATGCACATATAAGTAACAGAAAAGTATAACGTGCTAACGAAGAAAGCTGGAGCCTTTGAATGGCAAAAAAACGAAATACTACCCAAAGGCAATAAAATTCAGTACACAGTAAGGCAAAATTTATCGTATGGGTAATACTACCACTGCTCATATGTGCCGTTCCGATGTGAACATATGGCCGGGCTACTTTTCCGCTCCCCGCCTCAAATTTCCCACGGTGCTAGCGAGGCATGCGCGAGAAACTGTGCCTCAACCACAACGCCGCGCGACCTGGCGCAGGCGCGTGTCGCGTCCCAGTCGCGTCGCGTCGCAATTTGCGCGGTCCCATTTGAACCTGTGACGTTACAAAAACACACGCTACGCTGCGTCGCGCCGCACGCGCTATACGCGTCTCAATTTGCGCCTAGCCTTAAGGGGGGTAGGACGTCAGACGGGCCGACTTGGAGCAGGAGAGGCACCAGAGGACATTTTAATTTCCTCTGTCTATACTTTTACAAGTAAATTCTTAAAACTTTGTCAGCATGATCAGGGAGGATTCAGGATTCACACTCGTAGCAGCGGAAGATAAAAAAAATAACAAAATAATTTTTTTACATGTGAAATTTCATCATTTTTTAAGTTACTATTGGCTGCATTTTTTGCTATAGGTACACTTTTCTTCGTAAGTAGGACTGTTTGATGAATTTTGCGCAGCATAGAAACCATACTTACAGGTGTCTGAAACTCTAGAATCTATTTAATTTATGAAAAAATGAACGAGCTGTTACGTTTTAAACTTTTTGTTTAGAAAAAGTCAAATTTTGTAGTTAATTATCTCAATTTTTCTTACAGTTTTTTATAGATTTGGAAAATTCTAGAGTTTCATAGAACTGTAAGTATGGTTTGTATGCTGTGCAAAATTCATCAAAGAATCTCTCTTACTTGAGAAGAAAAATGTACCTATAGCAACTAATGCAGCCAACAGTAAGTGAAAAAATGATGAAATTTCATATCTAAAAAAAATTATTTTGTTACGTTTTTGCACTTCCACTGCTATAAGTGTGAATCCTGAACCCTTGCTGCTCATGCTGACAAAGTGTTATGAATTTACTTGTAAAAGTATAGTGGAAATTAAAATGTCTGTGGTGCCTCTCCTGCTCCAAGTCGGCCCGTTTGACGTCCTACTCCCCCCTTAAAGTCATGAATTTTCATCACTCTTTTTTTTTAAATTGTAATACTATGTAGCTAACATCGAGAGTATGTCGTGTTTTCCGTCCGGTCACCTAAAAGCGTATCGCAGAGTTTTGTCATTATCTCCTTGTCTTCAAAAATTAAATGACGGTCGGGGCTGGTCTCCTTTTACGTCTTCGTTACAACTGTCCACACCACCGCAGGTCAGTTGGACCAGCTTTCCCAGTTAAATGCGCCGGTGAAGCTGTTGTCCCGTATTACTGCGGAGTCCATGTGCGAGGAAAGCACAGCATGAAACGCATCCTGACCACCGTACTAGACTGTCCTCTGCTCCACGTGAAACGAAATGGAACGAGGTTCCAGCAAACGCGGAGACACACACAGTGCGACGTTCACACGAGGCTTGCTCTTACGATGAGCGGAGTACAGCAGTAAGCGCCCGCGGCTGGTCTGAGGTAGGGAGCCTGTATACAGAGAGGGGTGAAGTTGGCCGTGATTGGTTGATTAGCTTTGGCGCCATTTTCCTGCCAAACGTCTCTCACGCTTCCTATGTTCGCCGTGCTTTTGAGGTGAATTGAAGTTCAGAGGACTTTTGGAAACGATTAAAAAGTATTTGAATTATTGACAGAATTATGCGTTGTGCATGCATGTTCGATTAAGTTGTATTTCGTTTTTAGTACGTAATTAGCGTTTACGATCTTAAATACGAGTTGAAATAATGTAACTTCTTGTTGCAGTCTGAAATGCCCAGTAAGGAAGGAATGAGTAATTCTTGTAATAAAGTCGAGGTACGAGTTTCTTAATGGTATATATTATCCGAAATATTTATTTAGTTACGCCTATATAAATGTTTGGTTCTTCACTTTGCTCAGAAAACTCTGATTTTAAGGTTTTTACTCACGCAAAAGGGGTAGGCCTATTACAATTTACTGCATTTTTAAGCTCTTATTTCTTTAACAGTTCGTGCGTACTGGTAGCATCACAAACTTTTCTGAAGCCAATATCTGACAGTCCTTGCTGGAAACGGAAAGTTCCTGTAATTGTTGTGCCACGCTCATTCGACTTTATAGCATCAAACTTTATTTCGTTCCGAATCAGAACATTAGGCATTATTTTGGTTTCAGTATTATTACCTGACTGTTGACGCAGGCAAGTTGTAAGCACGTTTACCGCAGTTGTTCTGGTTGCTGAAACATTATTCGTAGTGAATAATTGTAGGTACTTTTGAAGACAGTTTTTAATAGGCCTATTTACTGTGGGGTAGAAGGGACACGGTAGTTTTCTTGTTATATTTGGTCGTTATTGTTGTTGTTGTTGTTGTTGTGGTCTTCAGTCCTGAGACTGGTTTGATGCAGCTCTCCATGCTACTCTATCCTGTGCAAGCTTCTTCATCTCCCAGTACCTACAGCAACCAACATCCTTCTGAATCTGCTTAGTGTATTCATCTCTTCGTCTCCCTCTACGATTTTTACCCTCCACGCTGCCCTCCAATACTAAACTGGTGATCCCTTGATGCCTCACAACATGTCCTACCAACCGATCCCTTCTTCTAGTCAAGTTGTGCCACAAACTTCTCTTCTCCCCAATCCCATTCAATACCTCCTCATTAGTTACGTGATCTACCCACCGTATCTTCAGCATTCTTCTGTAGCACCACATTTCGAAAGCTTCTATTCTCTTCTTGTCTAAACTATCTATCGTCCATGTTTCACTTCCATACATGGCTACACTCCATACAAACACTTTCAGAAACGACTTCCTGACAATTAAATCTATACTCGATGTTAACAAATTTCTCTTCTTCAGAAACGCTTTCGTTGCCATTGCCAGTCTACATTTTATATCCTCTCTACTTCGACCATCATCAGTTATTTTACACCCTAAATAGCAAAACTCCTTTGCTACTTTAAGTGTCTCATTTCCTAATCTAATTCCCTCAGCATCACCCGACTTAATTTGACGACATTCCATTATCCTCGTTTTGCTTTTGTTGATGTTCATCTTATATCCTCCTTTCAAGACACTGTCCATTCCGTTCAACTGCTCTTCCAAGTCCTTTGCTGTCTCTGACAGAATTACAATGTCATCGGCGAACCTCAAAGTTTTTACTTCTTCTCCATGAATTTTAATACCTACTCCGAATTTTTCTTTTGTTTCCTTTACTGCTTGCTCAATATACAGATTGAATAACATCGGGGAGAGGCTACAACCCTGTCTCACTCCTTTCCCAACCACTGCTTCCCTTTCATGCCCCTCGACTCTTATAACTGCCATCTGGTTTCTGTACAAATTGTAAGTAGCCTGTCGCTCCCTGTATTTTACCACTGTCATCTTCAGAATTTCAAACAGAGTATTCCAGTCAACATTGTCAAAAGCTTTCTCTAAGTCTACAAATGCTAGAAACGTAGGTTTGCCTTTTCTTAATCTTTCTTCTAAGATAAGTCGTAAGGTCAGTATTGCCTCACGTGTTCCAGTATTTCTACGGAATCCAAACTGATCTTCCCCGAGGTCGGCTTCTACCAGTTTTTCCATCCGTCTGTAAATAATTCGCGTTAGTATTTTGCAGCTGTGACTTATTAAAATGATAGTTCGGTAATTTTCACATCTGTCAACACCTGCTTTCTTTCGGATTGGAATTATTATATTCTTCTTGAAGTCTGAGGGAATTTCGCCTGTCTCATACATCGTGCTCACCAGATGGTAGAGTTTTGTCATGACTGGCTCTCCCGAGGCCATAGTTCTAATGGAATGTTGTCTACTCCCGGGGCCTTGTTTCGACTCATGTCTTTCAGTGCTCTGTCAAACTCTTCACGCAGTATCTTATCTCCCATTTCGTCTTCATCTACATCCTCTTCCATTTCCATAATATTGTCCTCAAGTACATCGCCCTTGTATAAACCCTCTATATACTCCTTCCACCTTTCTGCTTTCCCTTCTTTGCTTAGAACTGGGTTGCCATCTGAGCTCTTGATATTCATACAAGTGGTTCTCTTATCTCCAAAGCTCTCTTTAATTTTCCTGTAGGCAGTATCTACCTTACCCCTAGTGAGACAAGCCTCTACAGCCTTACATTTGCCCTCTAGCCATCCCTGCTTAGCCATTTTGCACTTCCTGTCGATCTCATTTTTGAAACGTTTGTATTCCCTTTTGCCTGCTTCATTTACTGTGTTTTTGTATTTTCTCCTTCCACCAATTAAATTCAATATTTCTTCTGTTACCCAACGATTTCTATTAGCCCTCGTATTTTTACCTACTTGATCGTCTGTTGCCTTCACTACTTCATCTCTCAGAGCTACCCATTCTTTTCTACTGTATTTCTTTCCCCCATTCCTGTCAATTGTTCCCTTATACTCTCCCTGAAAATCTCTACAACCTCTGGTTCTTTCAGTTTATCCAGGTCCCATCTCCTTAAATTCCCACCTTTTTGCAGTTTCTTCAGTTTCAATCTGCAGTTCATAACCAATAGATTGTGGTCAGAATCCACATCTGGTCGTTATTAGAGTAACCAAATTTAATATTACCTGATTTTTGTAATCTTTTTCGTTTGTTATCCACGAGAGGCAAGGAAAGAAAGTCGTAAGGAGTTGGTTACTTGAGACATGCAAATATTTTGAAGACGTGACAAGAAGTACTAATACGTCTCATACTTTCTGCATGTCACAAGTAAACAACTGGTTACGACTTTCATTCATCTGATGTAATACAGGTACGTTAAATCTTTAGCGTTATGCACTTCCGATACAAAACCAATGCTATACACTATTTTTTTTTATTTACGTTACTTTCATTGCAGTACGTCTAGTAAACGAACTTTGAAGGAGATAAATGCAAGTAACGAATAATTTTTACAGCCACTGTATCAGATTTTCCTGTGCTCTACGTAGTAGGCTACTACGAGTATATTATAGCTGTAAAGAAAGGCAAAGGCATTTCACGAATGATTTCGCCGTATTGTCTTGTGCTTTTGATTCGGTGAGCGTGTACTCCACTACTCCACTACTGGCCATCCAAAACTCCCGCCCGCAGTTGGGCAGAAAGATGGCCGCCGTATCGTCCGGCTGGCCACTCTGCCCCTATACTGGCTGTCCGGTCTGAGGTAGGGTTCGGCTCGGCGGCTCGCCGTGCGCTCGCGTGACCTTTGGCTGGAGGCGCGGCGTGACCCGGGCAGGCCCAGTCCACTGCGGCGGGGGCGGGGGCGGCAGTGTTGCCGGGCAACGTCAGTGGCCACTTGTAACCTCCGTGACACAGTGCTATCGTAAGTGAGCGGGATTCACCTTATGAGAAAGGATTTTCGCATGGATATCGACCGCGTGTACCTGGCAAATCAGACTTACATCCACTCTGCAACAACAACGATCCGTCAAGTAAGTTCGAAATGCAATTACACATCATGATGGATCAAAAGCAAGCCAGAAGATGCTACCAATGTGAAAATAATACGGTCGGCAGCCTAATTAGGCATTAACTCAGTTTCTTCCCAGTACAAGTTGGTATATATTCGTGCAAAACACTAAGTTGTAACACTGCATAATATAGTAGAATTTTAGAACCAGAAAATCTATTGAACTGATACTTTCACGTTCTCTACTGATATGAAAAACCATGAATACATAACACTACAAAACCTTATAGTGTCTATTAATCTGATTAAAATCGGGCATAGGTTACCCTAGAAATTGTACTTTCGTGCCACACACAAAATGTCAGTTTTGATTAAGATAAAACAATGATAAATTTTGACTTTTATCTTGACTTTAACTTTTGCTGGTCAAACCAATTTAGAACACTTCAGAATTCAAATGTGTGAGGGGTGCGAGGGGACCGTGAAACAGTTATGATCGCTGCATTTCAAAAAATGACTACTGAAATTATTATGCGTTCAAGATTTCCAGTATATAACTTACTACTGTTTTCATCTTATTTACTCCTCATTTTAATGCCTTTAAATCTGTCTCGAAATAATAAACTTCATTACTATATCAATACTAAAGTTATCTCTCGACTTCGCTAGTCCTTCGCTATTCATTTACTGGTTCATTAAGAAAACATTTCTTTAAACACCATTCTAATATAGCTAGTTCTGCAAATAATTATTATTAACACAATTTTTAATTTTCATTTCGGGACACTCGGATTGCACAACGTTTGGAAAGGACCCTGTCTAGGTTAGTTGTGAGGATAATTAAATGATGGAAAAGTTCTGGTAAAATTTAGTTTTTTATTATACTCTCTGATCCATACGAGTACCGTACCAAGAGTTTGAACCTGCTAGTATCGATGCGGCGGTTGGCGGGCGGCGGGATGGCGAGGCACAGAGCACACATACAACCACAGCTGTGGCTCTTGACGTATCGGCACTTTAATTCTTCTTAGCGTCGCACTACATTTCCACTTAGTGCCTATGGAATTTTGCCATGCTGTGTGGGCGTCGGAACGGCATACCCGAGGCTAAGTGAAGCTACGTCTTCCAGGAGAGCCTCCTCGCTCCAGAAGGTGTTGCTCAGACCAGTGCCAAACTCCAACTACTACTGTGTCCGTTGTGCCGTGCAGCGCCCGTGCGCATTTTCCCGCGCTCGCCTGCCATCCGCCTTTTACCGCTCCCTGACAGACCGGGTATTCACCCGAGGTTTTGCATTCAACATATCCTAACACATTGCCTACGTATGGACCAGACGCCCAGTTACAGTTTTAAACATCTTACAACAGTTTCAACATTTGTTACATTTCAATTCTATTACAATATTACTTGACATTTGACATTAATATTCACATTGAATTTTATTTACAGTTTTCTTAGCATAATGGCATGAAACAAAAAGAAATGAAATCAGAACATCAGTTACACAAGCTTATGGTAAAATCAGATGGAAAGAATTACTTACATGTACAATAGTACGTAGTCGTTGTTATTACACACTGTCGGCCGCCGTGTGTGGGGCGACACATTTCCGGGCCGGAATGTATGCGCGCGGCCGCACCGTTCTCACAAAACGGACGAATGGCAGCGACTGGCAGTGAGTTTTACATCGTGCGAAGGATAAAGTCGCAGAGAACGAAACAATTCGAACTTTGTAGATGTACAAAATTGTTAAGGCTTTCGTGGCCACTTGTTGACAAACTGGCTATTGCCTTTTGTCTCGGGTCCTTCGGCCGACATCCATCTGACGATTTTACAGACGTTTCGCCAGCACGAGTGACTGGCATTGTCAAAGCTTCACCCTCCACTGCCGGTGGGCAACTGGAACCGAGTTACTCGAATTTGCTGGTTTGCCCCCACGTGTTTAGAAGAACCAGTGGCAGTTGCACTCTGTCTTCTCCTGTTTTTACCTTAAGATATCGGAATTTGGGATTTAGTTGGCAGTCGATTTAGGGTCTCCATCTCTAGGGAGTGATGTTGGTAGGATTTGATAGTGTTGATTGTAAGGAGGTGGAACTTTTACCTAAATTCGAAATGTTCTGTCGATGGTTCTTTTAGGAGTTTTTACTTGGGGGTGGATTTCCCTGCCAAGGGTTTTGATGAGATGATGGCGTAATGTGCGTGAACTCTCGTAGCAGTTGATGGATTTCTGACAGATGATGTGATAGATAGTTGGGTAATGTAACATATTCCGGATTTCTTCGTTGCTGATATATCTATTTACATCAGCTATGATTCGGAGTGCTTTATTTTGCAATGTTTCTATTTTTGATAAGTTTGTGTCTGCAGCCATGCTCCATACCTCTGAACCATATAGTATGACTGGCAGAATGATGGTTTTCCATGTCTCGATTTTTGTTGCGGTTGTGAGAGCCCTTCCTTTTAGCAGGGGGTACAGCTGGTAGACGCGTGCAGATCCTTTGTTGCATGCCTCGCTTATATGTTGCTTGAATCTAGTTTTAAGCTCAGGCATTGTATTGCCTCTCCGTTGCAGATGTGGATTGTTTACCAATAGGTTTCTGAGAGGTGGCTTGCGTTTTGTTGTAAATAGTATCGCCTGACATTTGTCTGGGTTTATCTTCGTTTTCCAGACGTTACACCATTTGATCACGTCTCCCAAGTGACGTTGCAGGCAGGCCACAATGTAGTTTACATTTCTGCCACTGTGGTATAGCTCTGTATCATCTGCATACAGCGCTATATTTCCCCTTGGTGCTTTCGGCATGTCATTTGTGTATAAGAGATACAGAAGGGGACCAAGCACAGAGCCTTCTGGTACCCCTGCTTCAGTGTACTTTCGGCACTGTCTGTTGCGGAGTAGAACTTCCTTTTTGTCCGAGCTCGCGGTCGCAGACTATATGTACCTGGCGCGCCAACGTCCGAGGGCTTCTCCGCGGTCATTTCCGGTGCGGTTCTCCTCTCGCTACCTGCGACGGTCGTTCGCTGCAGTACGGGAAGCCAGGATCCGTTTACCTTGAGGCTTTCTTCTCTCTTGTTGAAGCTGTCCGCGTGTTTTTGTATTTCTACAGCTTCTCTGAACGAGCGGGTGTGATAGCGCTTCTCTACAGCCAGAACTTCCGTGTCGGCGAATTTTACTACGTGGTCGGTCTCAGTGCGTGCTCTGTATTCATCGATATGACGGTCAACTGTGGTTCTGAAAAGGACCAAGATGATGTTTCTGGTGTGAAAGGATGAGCCGCCAGAGAAACCTGACGCCCAGGGTACGCCCGATCCCAAGTCTTACTTACCTTGGTCGGAAATCATTGCAATGTTCGTGGAGGCTCCTTTCACGTACCCCAGTGGAGAGACTGAAAGTGGACCAGGAGAGTGCCCATCCACTGCGCGGACATAATCCACCACAGAAACGGCTGAGATCGCGTAAGAGCTTCCTGAGAACATCCGAGAAGCTCACCATTTCACCAGAGAAGGCAAGGCTGGAGTTATGGAAGAAGTCGACGCCTCCACTGCAGACGCCAGAAGCTGAAGAACTACCACCTGGACACAACGAGAGCTGGCTGGTGTGGAAATCTTTAAACAGGTTACGATCAGGAGTTGGACGATCCAGAGACAACCTGAAGAGATGGGGCTTCATAACTGAAGATACGTCCTGTGATTGTGGACAAGAACAAACCACAAGCCACAACTTCCAGTGCCTTTTGTGCCCTTCTCCTGCACGAAGAATGGTCTCCTGCAAGCCACTCCAAGCGCCTAGCGCCTTGGAGGTTGCAAAGTACTGGGCACGTGTAACATAAATACAATTTGTGTATCGACTTCTCCACCTGCCACAACCTGCAATGTCGCTTACGTTCTGTGATCCTGGTGTCGATTGATCGTCCAGTCATTCCGCACGGTATGCGGTATATTCCCGACATTGCAAGTGGGTCCCCTTTTTCCTTTGCTGATCTAAGACACTCTTTGACCTTCTTTGTAGGTTTTACGATCGTCTTCACGCCGTGTTTGCGCAATATACGGCCGATTCTGTCCGTCACTCTGGGAATGCATGGCAGAAAGGCCGTACCCGACTTTTTAT
Source organism: Schistocerca piceifrons (assembly GCF_021461385.2). Classification (NCBI taxonomy): domain Eukaryota; kingdom Metazoa; phylum Arthropoda; class Insecta; order Orthoptera; family Acrididae; genus Schistocerca; species Schistocerca piceifrons. The sequence goes on from NC_060147.1 coordinate 1,184,920, forward strand.
GATTTCTCACTTCGCCGAGTGTTTGGCTCTGTTACACTTCTAATATAATTTGTGGAGTACCCATTGCTCCTCACAACACTTTCCACGTGTTGCACTTCGCGTCTGTGGGGCTGCCGCCCACATACTCGTCCTGCCCGCAGCTCAGATGCGCAATGTTCTTTCTGAAGCGGACTGAGCGCTCCAGCAAATTTAGGTCGCCAACTGATGCCGCACAGTCGCGTGCTCCACGTCTTTACCGGTCTATCGAAACACGACTCTGAATTTCCAATAAAACCAATTTGTCCGAGAACTGCCAAAACGGATCGAAATATGAGTGTATACCACTTACAGTCCGATGGGCGAGCACCATTCTGTGTTTAGGTACTGGTAATTCGTACCGAAGTTTCATGTACCTCCTTAAAGTTTACTATGTATATAAATAAAAACGTAAATGTTCGTTTCTGTAAAATGTTAAATTTCTGAAAGTTCTTCAGTGACTGCTTTCAGATTTTGTCACAACGTTACATTCCAATATTCGCCTGTCTTTTTATAAACCTAGTGTAGCGCCGTCTCTTTGTATTGTTGTTGTTATGTGTGTCGAGATCCTGTAGGGTCAGGCAAAGCATCCTGCCTGATTTGAGCGTTCTTTCTGATCTTCCGCGGTCCTCTCATCTTTTTCCCCGTGCAGTCTCTTTCTGTCTTCGGTCCACTCTGTCCCTAGTTTCTTTGGGACTGCATTCTCTGACCTCACATTCCTCTTGTCTACCTTGTCCCTGTATACATTTCTGTCTTCAGTTTCTACTGGATCGATTTTTGATGCTTCTATGCCCAGTCTGATTTGCGTGATCCATGGTATTCTTGACTTGAGCCATTGTAAATACGTTAGAATTCTGTTGGCGACTCGGTTTGGTGATAACCTCATGATGTGCCCATAGAACTTGAACCTTTCTTCTGACATCTGCTGCTACGTTTGACATCTTCTCTGTATTTTTTCTACTGTGTAATCTGTATCCCTCTTCTCTCAGCTTTGGGACGAGAATTTTCCTCACGATTTTCCTTTTTTCCTTCAGTATGCGTCTCACTTACATACTGTATTTCAGGGTTGATTACTGTGTTCTACTGACTGACTCTTAGTTTTAATAATTAACAGCCTCAGTTGCACCGTTTACCTAGAAACGTACCTAGGTTCCAATCGGGATAACCCAACCTAGTGCCCATACTGTCCTAGTGTCCATAATGGACAAACGGTAGTTACTGTTATTCTGAAGAAGGTTGAGTTATCCCGACTGAAACCTAGGTAAATTTCTGGGTAAACGGTGCAACTGAGGCTGTTAATTATTAAAACTAATATATATACAGTTGCTGACAGGGCCGCGAAATGTTGAAGATGTCTGACTTCTGTCTGAATGGATACGCGTTTTTTTATCATATACGTGTTGTGTCTTGCCGAACGCTCTCTTCACGCACATATTACAGGTCGAAACTGTGTCTTTGTCTTGAAGCACTGTTAACTCACTGCGCGCAAATTACACAGACTCTATTCATCCAGTATTTGGGAATGACAGCGCGTACCCACTTCCGACAAACCTTAGGCGTCGTTTCAAACCTTCTATAAACTTTTTGTCACTGGCACGCCCGAAATACAGTGACGAAAGGAAAAAAGTTTCTCTCTTACCACGTTTTCGTTCTTCGTGCATCACGCACGACATTCTAATTTATTATCTCTTCACCATCAACTGTATTCGCAACACAGTTAGTGGACAGCATCCGCATTTACGTGCAAAGCAAGTCATTGTGCGACACCCCCTCAGCTGCTGTGACGTAATATTCATGGAAATACGGAAAGAACTCGCTTTTGCTTGAAGTGGAACACAAATTACGCCGACTGCTCTCATCCATTGTTTCATTATGAGATCGCTTGGCGACTTGTGAAAAACTTCAGGCATAATTTCAAACCTTTACTCAACTTCTCTCCCATGCTTACCATCAAATATTTGACACATCCCCTCATTTGTAAAATAGTCAGACGTTTGAAGCTGTTTCATATATATCCGATTTCGGTTCTGTACAGAATTGGACGCTTATTGGTAATGTCTTCTCCAACGCGAGTTAAACCCTAAACGGCTGTGAGCATACTTAGAAATATGAGAAAGCTAATATTCATGGCTTGCAGGTATCAGTAAAAATTCTTTCAAGGCTACATGCGTTGAGTTGTAAAAGAGAATTTTCTATTGGCCACAGGGCTAGCAAAAGAAAGAGAAAAGTACGATTTTTTCAGACGTTAGCGCCATGATGGTATATGTTAATTTTCCATGTGTCCTAACTGTTTAACCAAACCTGTGGTATTTACATTCGAAGTTATTAATACAGTATTTTACACTTCGCTGGTTTACATAGGTTCTCTACTTACCTATTGACAACACGGGTTTCTCTACACAGATTTTTTTCTGTTTTTTGATTTCATAATGTGTGTTGTGTAATTGATAGAAACATGACATCCGTTAAACAAAAAAAAATTTGTGTAAACTTACTCGGCCCAAGGAGCACTTAGCAAGATATTCGACACTATTACCTCGTAATGGGTAACTTTACACCCGTGTGGAAACTCTGAATGGAAACGAAACAGAAATCTGAAGTGGCGAGTCGCTTTTCGCAGCTGTATTGACTTATCAGAAGAGATCACAAGGATGAATGGAACATGATGAGCCATTTCAATTTTAAGCTTTTTGGTTCAAATGGTTCAAATGACTCTGAGCACTATGCGACTTAACTTCTGAGGTCATCAGTCGCCTAGAACTTAGAACTAATTAAACCTAACTAACCTAAGGACATCACACACATCCATGCCCGAGGCAGGATTCGAACCTGCGACCGTAACGGTCGCTCGGCTCCAGACTGTAGCGCCTAGAACCGCACGGCCACTCTGGCCGGCTTTAAGCTTTTACGACGTAAATTGAAAACGATCTTTTTGCTGCGTCCGCAGCAGGGTTTTTCCAATGAAGTTCCTTCACGTTGTTTGTAATTTTGCACCTGGCTACAGCTGCCCGCAAATACAGTCCCTTCTTCACAGGTTCTGCTACACGTTCAGTATCTTGCTGCCTGCAGTCTGTATACCAGGTATACTAATGTGTGTTCTTGGCGTTACCGGGATTTGAATCTGAACCTGAAACAACAAACACGCTAGTGTAAGTGTCCGCGTATATGGAAATGTGCTAACAAAATATGGTTAGACCGATCTTTGTGTTCACTGGACGTCCAGCGAGTAACAGCTAACTTTTTTTTTTTTTCGTCTAACAGCCTGTACAAAGTTACTGCCACGCAAGCGCGAGTTTGTACCCCTTCGGTTGTTTGCGGCTTGCTATAACATGCGTTAAAGAGAAGAAAAACTTTCGCCTGCGGTTCGTATCTCTTGAGGCCTTATTGAAGCGCATTTCATGCAAACAAAATTAACAACTAAAAGATAGCTATGACACTGCTATGTATCTAGGCTACGTAAAACAGATAAATATGCTGACGTAAAGTTAACTGCAGTTACCATCCAGACGAACAACACAAACGCAATTTTACTACCAGTAGAATTCACTGCATCTCATCTAAGCATCTCAGAAAATCCAAAACCGGCCACGTGCGGGGATGGTTACAACTCAGCAGGAAGGGTGTAGACTGACCCTGGCTACGTAGTAGTAGTACCCCGGTTGACGGTACAACATCGTGCGTGTCATTAGCGTAGTAAAAGAACACCTAATAAGAACAACGTCGAATAATGTCGTATGGCTAGGGCCTCCCGTCAGGTAGACCGTTCGCCGGGTGCAAGTCTTTCGATGTGACGCAACTTCGGCGACTTGCGTGTCGATGGGGAGCGGAGAGAAGCTGATCAGGGCAAATAATTTGGAGTTATCCTCGGTGTGTCTTGTTGAGGTACCGTAAAAGTTGGAAGCTCTGCACGGACCTGAAGACGAAAAGAGAGAACCGTAAAACGTTGCAGACGGCAGCCGAGGCGTCTGCGAGTGAGTGCGAAGGGCCGCGCCATGGCGGCAGCCACCCTCGCCGGCCCTTCGTGCAGGTCAGAGGGCCCAGGAGGGCGCGCGCGTTTGCAGGGAGGCCGAAGGGGGGGGGGGGGGCAGGCAGTTCGGGTCCAGGCACCCAGCAGGAGGTGAGGAAGCGAAACCAGATTTCATGGATTGAGAGAGTACATATTCTCAGTTCGAATATAATGAATTTCCTTGAGAAAAGTTGCTGTCCATGCACCAGCACGGCTTTAGAAAGCATCGCTCCTTCGAAACGCAACTCGCCCCTTTTTTCACATGATATCTTGCGAACCGTGAATGAAGGGTATCAGACGGATGCCATATTCCTTGAGCTCCGGAAAGCCTTTGACTCGGTGCCCCACTGCAGACGCCTAACTAAGGTACGGGCATATGGGATTGGTTCCCAAATATGTGAGTGGCTCGAAGACTTCTTAAGTAATAGAACCCAGTACGTTGTCCTCGACGGTGAGTGTTCATCGGAGGTGAGGGTATCATCTGAAGTGCCCCAGGGAAGTGTGGTAGGTCCGCTGTTGTTTTCTATCTACATAAATGATCTTTTGCATGAGGTGGATAGCAATGTGCGGCTGTTTGCTGATGATGCTGTGGTGTACGGGAAGGTGTCATCAGTGACTGTAGGAGGATACGAGATGACTTGGACAGGATATGTGATTGGTGTACAGAGTGGCAGCTAACTCTAAATATATATAAATGTAAATTAATGCGGATGAATAGGAAAAAGAATCTCGTAATGCTTGAATACTCTATTAGTAATGTAGCGCTTGACACAGTCACGTCGATTAGATATTTGGGAGTAACACTGCAGAGCGATATGAAGTGGGGCAAGCATGTAATGGCAGTTGTGGGGAAGGCGGATAGTCGTCTTCGGTTCATCGGTAGAATTTTGGGAAGATGTGGTTCATCCGTAAAGGAGACCGCTTATAAAACACTAATACGACCTATTCTCGAGTACTGCTCGAGCGTTTGGGATCCCTATCAGGTCGGATTGAGGGAGGACATAGAAGCAATTCAGAGGCGGGCTGCTAGATTTGTTACTGGTACGTATGATCATCACTCGAGTGTTACGGAAATGCTTCAGGAACTCCGGTGGGAGTCTCTGGAGAAAAGGAGGTGTTCTTTTCGTGAATCGCTACAGAGGAAATTTTGAGAACCAGCATTTGAGGCTGACTGCAGTACAGTTTTACTGCCGCCAACTTACATTTCGCGGAAAGACCACAAAGATAAGATAAGGGAGATTAGGGCTCGTACAGAGGCATATACGCATTCATTCTTCCCTCGTTCTGTTTGGGAGTGGAACAGGGAGAGAAGATGCTGGTTGTGGTACGAGGTACCCTCCACCACGCACCATATGGTGGATTGCGGAAAATGCATGTAGATGTAGATGTGCGTCATATCGTTTCAGTGATACAACATCGATTCAAATTTGTGAAGGACCTGGAAGAGCAGTTGAACGGAATGGACAGTGTCTTGAAAGGACGATATAAGATGAACATCAACAGAAGCAAAATGAGGACAATGGAATGTAGTCGAATTAAATGTGGTGATGCTGAGGTAATTAGATTAGGAAATGAGACGCTTAAAGTAGTAAAGGAGTTTTGCTATTTGGGGAGCAAAATAACTGATGATGGTCGATGTAGAGAGGATATAAAATGTAGACTGGCAGTGGCAAGGAAAGCGTTTATGAAGAAGAGAAATTTGTTATCATCGAGTACAGATTTAAGTGTCAGGAAGTCGTTTCTGAAAGTATTTGTATGGAGTGTGGGCATGTATGGAAATGAAACATGGACGATAAATAGATTGGACAAGTAGAGAATAGAAGCTTTCGAGATGTGCTGCTACAGAAGAATGCTCAAGATTAGATGGGTAGATCACATAACTGAATAGCATTCGGGAGAAGAGGAGTTTGTGGCACAACTTGACAAGAACAACGGACCGGTTGGTAGTACAAGTTCTGAGGCATCAAGGGATCACCAATTTAGTATTGGAGGGCAGCGTGGAGGGTAAAAATCGTAGAGGGAGACCAAGAGATGAATACACTAAGCAGATTCAGAAGGATGTAGGTTGCGGTAGGTACTGGGAGATGAAGAAGCTTGCACAGGATAGAGAAGCATGGATAGGTGCATCAAAGTCTCAGGACTGAAGACCACAACATGAAAAAACGTGAATTATTTACAAACTACCTCGTGGACACACTTTATTCAACATGTAAATGTCATTTCAGATATTACTGAACGATGTATCGGTCACGCTGGACCAAATGATTCAGCCTTACGTTACTGGCCTACGATGTCACCGGACCTGACTGTATGTGACTATTTCTTGTGGGGGTTTATGAAAGAGTCCTTTAATAAACTGAGATATTGCATAATAGCACGTGTGAAAGCTATTAACTCGAGACGTGCTTGCAATTTGAATACCGAATTGACATATGCCGTGCATTTCAAGGGGGGCATATTGAACACGTATGAAAAGGTATGAAAAAAATACTTTTTGAGTTTCCCGTTCATAAAAAACCAAATTCGTTGTACATGTTTATTGGTTTGACAAATACAGGGTGTTACAAAAAGGCACGGCCAAACTTTCTGGAAACATTCCTCACACACAAAGAAAGAAAATATGTCATGTGGACATGTGTCCGGAAATGCTTACTTTCCATGTTAGAGCTCATTTTATTACTTCTCTTCAAATCACATTAATCATGGAATGGAAACACACAGCTACAGAACGTACCAGCGTGACTTTAAACACTTTGTTACAGGAAATGTTCAAAATGTCCAAATGTCCTCCGTTAGCGAGCATACATGCATCCACCCTCCGTCGCATGGAATCCCTGATGCGCTGATGCAGCCCTGGAGAATGGCGTATTGTATCACAGCCGTCCACAATACGAGCTCGAAGAGTCTCTACATTTGGTACCGGGGTTGCGTAGACAAGAGCTTTCAAATGCCCCCATAAATGAAAGTCAACAGAGCGTGGAGGCCACGGAATTGGTCCGCCTCTACCAATCCATCGGTCACCGAATTTGTTGTTGAGAAGCGTACGAACACTTCGACTGAAATGTGCAGGAGCTCCATCGTGCACGAACCACATGTTGTGTCGTACTTGTAAAGGCACATGTTCTAGCAGCACAGGTAGAGTATCGCGTATGAAATCGTGATAACGTGCTCCATTGAGCGTAGGTGGAAGAACATGGGGCCCAATCGAGACATCACCAACAATGCCTGCCCAAAGGTTCACAGAAAATCTGTGTCGATGAAGTGATTGCACAATTGCGTGCGGATTCTCGTCAGCCCACAGGTGTTAATTGTGAAAATTTACAATTTGATCACAAAAGAAGCCTCATCCGTAAAGAGAACATTTGCACTGAAATGAGGGTTGACACATTGTCGGATGAACCATACGTAGAAGTGTACCCGTGGAGGCCAATCACCTGCTGATAGTGCCTGCACACGCTGTACATGGTAGGGAAATAACTGGTTCTCCCGTATCACTCTCCATACAGTGACGTGGTGAACGTCACCTTGTACAGCAGCAACTTCTCTGACGCTGACATTAGGGTTATCGTCAACTGCACGAAGAATTGCCTCGTCCATTGCAGGTGTCCTCGTCGTTCTACGTCTTCCCCAGTCGCGAGTCATAGGCTGGAATGTTCCGTGCTCGGTAAGACGCCGATCAATTGCTTCGAACGTCTTCCTGTCGGGACACCTTCGTTCTGGAAATCTGTCTCGATAGAAACGTACCGCGCCACGGCTATTGCCCCGTGCTAATCCGTACATCAAATGGGCATCTGCCAACTCCGCATTTGTAAACATTGCACTGACTGCAAAACCACGTTCGTGATGAACACTAACCTGTAGAGCAATGAGTCGCATGTCAACACAAGCAGCGAAGTCAACATTGCCTTCCTTCAATTGGGCCAACTGGCGGTGAATCGATGAAGTACAGTACATACTGACGAAACTAAAATGAGCTCTAACATGGAAATTAAGCGTTTCCGGACACATGTTCAGATGACATATTTTCTTTCTTTGTGTGTGAGTAACGTTTCCTGAAAGTTTGGCCGTACCTTTTTGTAACAGCCTGTATAGACGTACAGAGTGGAATGAGTGTTTTTGGTACGCCCTGCAGTGGCGGCAAGTGCGCTGTGTACACAGCGTGCGTGTGCCGACACGGCTGCGTAGCGGGCAGCCGCACCGCGCCGCTCCCCGGGGGGCGGGGCTGCGGCGCACGCACGTGCATGTTGGTGCGTGCGTGCGTGCGGCGCGCCTGCTGCCTGCTGCCTGCTGCGGGCGTATCGGCTTCCGACGTGCGCGCCCCCGCCGTGTCGGAGGCGCCGGAACGGCCGACAGCTGCGCGTCGCGCGCCGCAGCCAAGCGAGTGGCGTGGCGGCTGATGCGGTGTGACGCGCCGCGCACACACACACACACACACACACACACACACATACGAAATGCTTGCCACCTGGCTGACATCTCTGCCACGCAAACAGTGCTCCGGTTAAAAAGGCTGTAAGCCACTGGTGCTGTCTTTCGCGCTTGCCGTTCAGCCTATGCATCGAGAAAGCGATGACGGACATCGAAGGAAGTTTGGCGAGTAGGACTGACATTCAGGGTGAAGGCGTGTCACATAAAATTCCGCGTTTGTCGGTATTCTCACTGGAGTCGCAATGTCATTGCAACGACATATCCACTCCTTGACTGAGACGGGTTCATTATTGACGGTTTCAGCATTGAAAACAACATACGTTTCCTTATACTGACTGTAAAGTTACGTATTTTATAGACACTGACCTGCAGCGAGGGAGAAATTACACTGAAGTGCCAAAAGAACTGGTGTAAGCGTACGTACGCTAATACAGAGATACCCGCCGGGGTAACCGAGCGCGCTAACGCGCCGCTTCCTGGACTCGGGCAGGCGCGCCGGCCCCGGATCGAATCCGACCGGATGTGGTTTTTAGGCGGTTTTCCACATCCCGCTAGGTGAATAACGGGCTGGTCCCCACGTTCCGCCTCAGTTACACGACTCGCAGACATCTGAATACGTTCGCGCCATTCCGTGACTTACACTAGTCGCAGACATCAGGGGTACACCACTTCCGTCGCGGGGGGTACGGGGTGGCGGCAGGAAGGCCATCCGGCCACCCCTTTCCACTAACCTCGTCAAATCCGTTCCGAATAATGCCGACCCTGCGCCAACGCGGGACATGGCAGCACTGAAAGAAAGAAAAAATTCTAGTACAGAGAGATGTAAACAGGAAGAATACAGCGCTGCGGTCGGCAACGCCTGTATAAGACAACAAGTGTCTGGCGCAGTTGTTAGGTCGGCTACTGCTGCTACAGTGGCAGATTATGAACATTTATGTGAGTTTGAACGTGGTGTTATAGTCGGCGCACGAACGATGGGACACAGCATCTCCCAGGTAGTGATCTAGTGGGGATTTTTTCGTACGACTACTTCAGTAGCGTACCGTGAATGTCAGGAATCCGGTTAAACATCAAATCTCCGACATCGCTGCGGCCGGAAAAAGATCGTGCACGAACTGGACCAGCGACGACTGAAGAGAACCGTTCAGCGTGACAGAAGTGCAACCCTTCCGCAGTTTGCTGCAGATTTCAGTGCTGGGCCATCGACAAGTGTCAGCGTGCGAACCATTCGACGAAACATCACCGATACGGGCTTTCGGAGCCGAAGGCCCTCTCGCCTACCCTCGGTGACTGCACGACACAGAGCTTGGCGCCTTCTCTGGGCCCGTCAACACCGACACTGCATTGTTGATGACGTGTCGCCTGTTCGGACGAGTCTCGTTTCAAATTTTATCGAGCGGATCGACGTGTACGGTTATGGAGACAGCCTCACGAATCCGTGAACCCTGCATGTCAGCGGGGGAGTGTTGAAACTGGTGGAGGCTCTGTAATGGTGTGGGGCGTGTGCAGTTGGAGTGATATGGGACGCCTGATACATCTGTGCCAGGTGACACGTACGTAGACACTGAGACGATGAAACTTCTACATACGATTTTAGTTAAACTGCTGAGTGAAATTGACTATACTGTCACTTTGGTATTATCATTTCAACACTGACCTACTGAATTTGCCCTGACAAACAGAACAGACTTTTACTATTCATTAATTACTCACAATATTCAACGTTAACGCGATCTGACTGCTTGCAAAGTAACTCAAAAGAATGGCCCTGAATAGGAAGAAATCCTAACAATAACCTATATATTACATAAGTCACTTACCTCACAAAAATCTTTATTACCCGAACTAGTGCAATACAGCAAGCGCCAATACAGCCAGCTAAACTACTGTAGGCTCTAACTACTAATAGCCATAAGGAAAGGTTTTTTTGCAAAGCGCACAATATATTTTTTACCTTACTAATGTGACAACCAGCTCAAAGATTATATAATCGTGCATGACATCCAGTTCCAAAAATTACATAATCATGAATGATACTCAGTCTGCAAGTGGGACACGTGCAGATCGTCCGCTCGGGCTAACACTGCAAACCTCCAACACTGCTAATTATCAGCCTCTCACCTCCATGACTGCTGCCTACTCGCTCCCAACTCCCATCACCGCTGGCTGTTCACCTCCGACTGCAAGCCCGACCAGCCACACGGAGTCTCCTGCAGACCGCCACAGCTCAGTCAGGGAGCGCTGTATACAAACACATAAACGTATGTAAGCATCCTGTCTCATCACCTGCATCCATTCGTGTCCATTGCGCATTCCGACGGACTTGGGCAATTCCAGCAGGACAATGCGACACCCCACACCTCCAGAATTTCTACAGAGTGGCTCCAGGAACACTGTTCTGCGTTTAAACACTTCCGCTGGCCACCAAACTCCCCAGGCATGAAGACGATTGAGGATATCTGGGATGCCTTGCAAGGTGCTGTTTAGAGGAGATCTCCACCCACTCGTACTCTTACGTACTTATGCACAGCCCTGCAGGATTCACGGTGTCAGTTCCGTCCAGCACTGCTTCAGACATTAGTCGAGTCCATGTCACGTCGTGTTGCGGCACTTCTGCGTGGTCACTGAGTCCTACACCGTATCAGGCAGGTGTACCAGTTTCTTTGGCTCTTCAGAGTGTTACTGCAAGATCCTAATAAACGTAAGGCAAATAATTTACTGAAATAAGACACACTACTGGTCAACTACACAAACGAAGCTGAAGGATAGCGACTTCATTCATTTGCTTTCATTTCTTGCAAAATGTACTGCTATCGTGTAGTTCTTAAGACTCACATACAGAACCAACAATTATAGTACACACACGATAGTGGGAACATTAAAACAAATGTCACTGGAAATCGCTTCAAGTTGCACCACAGTCTCAAGTATCCCCATTTTACAGTACCGGTTTTTTTTTACGTCACATTCAAAAGAAGGAAAAATGTATCACACGATTTCATCCTACTACAGATCTACACTCATGCTCATAAATTAAGGATAATTGCAGAATGTGGTGCCATACAACGTGGCACTACACAAAACTGGCGCTAATAGCATAGGCACATAGGGAACACACACGACACACATCTGTAAGTACACGGTATTGGTGACAAGTTGAGAAAATCGTCCCGAAACACATGTGCTACAAAACGCCACTGTTTCTTGCGCATGTGCCCCGACATTAATATGGGATATGATCACAGTGCACACGTACACAGGCCCCAGAACGGGTCGGCATACTGTGGTCGAACACCTGCTGGGCTGTAGCCTTCCATTCTTGTACCAGTGCCTGTCGGAGCTCCTTAAGGGTTTGAAGACCTGCAGCGATACGTCGACCGAGAGCATGCTAGACGTGCTGTATGGGGTTTAGGTCTGGAGAACAGACAGGCCACTCCTTTCGCTTGGTATCTTTTGTTTCAAGGTACTCCTCCACGATGGCAGCTCGGTGGGGCCGTGCGTTATCATTCATCAGGAAGAAGGTGGGACCCACTGCACCCCTGAAAAGGCGGACATACTGGTGCAAAATGACGTCCTGACACACCTGACCTGTTACAGTTCCTCTGTCAAAGACATGCAGGGGTGTACGTGCACCAATCATAATCCTACCCCACCCCATCAAAGTAGGACCTCCATACATGTCCCTTTCAAGGACATTAAGGGGGTTGGTATCTGGTTCCTGGTTCACGCCAGGTGAGAACCCGGCGAGAATCAGACTATGCCTGGACTCGTCCGTGAACATAACCTGGGACCACTGTTCCAATGACTATATACTGTGTTCCTGACACCAGGCCTTACGGGCTCTCCTGTGACCAGGGGTCAATGGAATGCAGCTTTCAGGTCTCCAGGCGAATAAACCGTATCCGATCAGTCATCTGTGGACTGTGTGTCTGGAAAAAACTGTTCCAGTGACTGCAGTAAGGTCCCGAGCGAGGCTACCTGCAGTACTCCGTGGCCGTCTGCGGGCACTGATCGTGAGATATCGGTCTTCTTGTGGTGTTGCACACTGTGGACACATTTCCTCTCTGCTGGAATCGTTGCCATAGTCTTGAGATCACACTTTGTGGCACACGGAGGGCCTGTGGTACGACCTTCTGTGATTGACCAGCCTCCAGTTGCCCTAGTATTCTACCCCTCATAAAGTCATCAATATGTGTTATTTGAGCCATTTTCAACACAGTCACCATTATCACGTCTGAAAACGTCATTTACTCGCTGCACCGTACTCTGACATGCAGCAACACACCTCTGCGTATATGGACTGCTGCCAGCGCCACCGTGGGATGACCGCAGGTCAAATACACCGCATGGTCATACCCCGAAGTGATTTAAACCCGCAAACCGCCCACCAGAGCGTTGTTTCACCATGTATCAGCATTATCCTTAATTTATGAGCAGTTACATACGTAACGTCATTCGCGATGTATCTACACACATGCAACTTTTACCGGCAAAATGCAAAGGTAGGAGACGAGATAATGGCGGAAGTAAAGCAGTGTCACGAATGGTTTTTGGGTAGCCCAGGTGGTAGCGCACTTTGCTGCGAAAGGCATCGGCCCGAATTCGAGTCTCGGTGCGGCACACAATTTTTAATCTGCGAGTGAGTTTCATATCTGCTAGAGAGTGAAAATTTCATTCTAGAGATTTGAAGCGTTTGACATGTGGTAGGATAGCAAGAGGCCGAAAATTATGTGGACTGATAAAGACAGCAATGATAAGGATGCCCACAGAATAGGCGAAGACGGCGATACAGTAGGTCACTGAGAAGAGGGAGGGAGTGGATGGAAGGAGATCTGGGAATGGCTCCCATGGTGCGAGAGGGAGATGTAGAGGGTAGAGAGAAATAACTGAAGACGGCGGTTGCTGGTGCTACTGTGACGTGAGATGAAGAGGTCGTCACAGGGCAAGAAATAATAACTGGCTGCGTCAGATCAGTCCTGCACTGATAACAGGAAAGACAAAGGCACAGCACGCCACTGCCAAAGAAGGTTGTAAAACTACCGTAGGCTACCGTAAACTAAGCGTACACTACGGTACTTCTCCCAGTAGACTTGTTCAGTTAAGACCCTACCCGCACATGAAGTGTGTTGCGTACCTGTCAAGCGTTACGCCATTTCGACTGCTTTTTTTAAGAGTCTTCCTAGACGTAAAAAAAACCGGAAGCGTTGTACAGTCTAGAAGCTGAGTGAGGGTATATAAGGGGCTGCATCCCCTACGGAACATCCGTAAGCGACCGATGTTCTTCAGCAAGCGTCATCGTTTGGAAATGTTGGACTCGTACGACACGAGGACCATCGCAAACAAGACAGATGACACGTGTGAGTACTGTGGAACTGTATGCAGTCTACAAGGCTACCGGTCTACAAGGCAACCCCCAGAAGTGTAGACTCTGTCCACGTGTTAGCAAATGTTTGGCTCAGGAACCTTTACAGATATTGGGAAGCATTTCGGGGACCTCTTCCTGGAACAACTAATGAGACGTCCATGCCTGCTGCGTCTGCGACATCAGCTGATGATGAGCGTAGTCTCTCGATCGCCCCATCATCAGTTTCGTCGGGAAGTACTGCAACAATTTCGAACAGCAGTAGGCGAAGTCGTCTCCACACCTCATTATCTTACGCGTTTCCGTATTTGCAAAATATAAAAGATCGAAAACTGGTCTCACTTATGATCCGTATTACTCTTTTACCAACAAAAACTGTTTTAACTTATTTTGAAATCTGAGACATGTTTGTCACTTGGAAAGAAGAATCTACAAACATAATTTTTTCTCTGTTCACAGAGTGTAATAGGTGTCGAAAGTCAGGGTGTTCACGTGCTCTCACACAGCATTTGAGATGTGTTGCTGCGGAAGAATGTTGAAAATTAGGTTACTGATACATTAAGGAATGAGGAGGTTCTGTGCAGAATTGGCGAGGAAAAAGACTAGACGCAAAACACTGACAAGGCGAAGGGGCAGGATGATAGCACATGTGTTAAGACTTCAAGAAATAACTTCGATCGTACTTCAGGGAAGTATAGTGGGAGACAGAGAATGGAATGCATCCAGCTTATAATTGAGGGTGTAGATTGTAAGTGCTAATCTGAGATGAAAAGTTTGGCACAGGAGAGCAATTGATGACGGGCAACATCAAACCAGTCAGAAGACTGATGATGATCCAAAAAACAATCAGTACCTAAACACAACTGTTCTCATGATAAGGAGAAAGTAGAAATATTGCACACAGATTCGTAAGGTAAACTTTGAAGGGCCTTTACTGTAAGACATACCAAGGCTTTTTTTTACGTTCTGACATGTACATCCCACTAAGTTCAAATGATGCACAAACATGCTGAATCACTACGTAGAATAGTATAATTTCAAAATAATGGTCATCATGTACAGAAAACACAATCACTTCAAATATTTTTCTATTCCACACAGAGAATGGGACAATGGTGGGTCTGCACATGATGGTGTAGTGTGTCACAGAAACCGGTTGCAGCTGGAGAAAAGATTCAAACACTCTCCTGAAAGTGTTCCCGTTAATTCTCATTTTTGGAACAGAGAAGATGGTGATTTGGTTTGATTTTTGTGAAACAGTGGCAGTGTGACACACACCACTCCATGCAGTTTCTCACAGCTTTCTATATGTGCACGCAATGGTCCACAGTTTTTTATTCCAAGTTACGTAAGTTCCTCACTAGACGGTAAAATAAATATGGGACGTGGACGCTGGGACTGTCAAAACTGCGAATTTCTTTAGTGGGACATATATGTCCCATCAAGCAGAAAAGCGTTAAGCCTCTGCCGCCTGCTGGAGAGGTCTTAAAGCGCGGAGTGCCGGCAGGGATTAGCGGGCGACACATTCGCAGGCTGTGTGTCTGGCACGACGCCACTGCACGCCACACGGCGTCGCTAACGACCGTCATAACGACGGCAGAACGGCGCCGCTCGGCGTCGGGCGCGCTTCTTGCGGCTGGGGACTCCCCTGGCGGGGTCGCCAACAGCCGGCGGTGATGGCTGCCGCCGGGGAACTCCCCTGGCAGGGTCGCCAACAGCCAGCGGTGATGGCTGCCGCCGGGGGAGTCCCCTGATACGGTCGCCAGTAGCCGGCGCAGATGGCTGCCGTTCCATTACTGCCCGATCCCCGGGTGTGCGCATCCTGGCATACGAATGGGCTCTACAGGTCTACTCCAGACAAAGGCCATTGAGGTAAACCTCAGTCTCGATACTTTAAGAGAAGCGTTTATAGCACCATTAATACTTCTTAAATGACTCTGTGCTAGTTTCAAAGAAAGTGACTTTTCAGCCTTTCCCAACACATCTGTTGTAAAACACTTCTCAGGTTTGCCACTGGATGGTATTTTGAAATTCCTACACCGCCGTATCGAAAGATTTGTTCTACACCTTCAGGTGGTGGCACTCTCCGTAGCGTACGCACCGAAGGCCTCTCTTCATTTCACATCTGGGGGCAGTATGGGCACTACTTGTGTATAACTCTCGAGTGGTTAACCACACATGTGTATGGCACGCTCCCAACCTCAGTAAATTTCGACACCACTCAGTCATCTATTGTAGCAGAGAACACAGCAACAACTGCAGCCTGAAGATGCTAAACCGTTGTTTCACTGAAATATGGGCCTTGCAGAATCTTATCTGGCAGTAAGCACTAGCAGTATATTTGCACTCTGAATGACCTTTGGAACGATTACAACCTTCTTTTACATAATCTCGATTAGCATCGTCACGTGGAAATCGAGTTATGAACTGGGATTTAGCCCTGAAGTCATTGGCTTTTGGATACACAACCAGGCATACTGATGCAAGCTCCCCACACAAAATATCTGTCATGTGGATTTCCACCACTGACATACCAGCGTTGCACAGAAACGTGGAAACACTCGAAGATACGCGTGGTTGAACATAAATGCGAAACTCCTTCGTGGCGTTTACTTTTATTTCTTTTTCACAACTTTTATATGAACTGTCCGACCAGTGATTGGAATGTTTGTTCTCTGGCTGTGGTCTTGGCAGTTGTCATACCATACACTGGTTATACAATATGAGACGTGTGGTAAGAACACGTTACCAATCCAAGTAAATGTGCTGAATAGTGAGAGCAGGCGAGATACCACATAGATGTGTCACAGAAGTGAAGACGACAAGGAGATGGGTGTGAACTATCTTACAACAAGGGAATTCAGCAGTCGAGACTTCCAAAACTGGACGCGACGTCAAAAACATTAAAAACATATGTTTGGACAGAGCACAGAGAAACTGTGTGATTGTGAAAACGTGGCTTTCATTTGTTGCAGCTTATGTGACAAACTGTTTTTATCATTTCCTTGGGAGTTATCACATTTACGTTCATACGAAAAGCTATATCAGGCAAGGAGGCATGTCTCACTCACTTACCGATCACGTGACACGTACTGCCACTACTGCCGTGTGTGACACACGAGACTTGTTTCCTCCTGTGAAGGATTCGGGTGGCTTGTCGCCTCGTCATCAAATGTTTGAGGTTCCCATTTGAAAAGCCACTTTCTTTCGGCTGCTAATGGATTAGCTATGCAGAATTGACTGTCATTAAAGGTCCCTTCCTTACAACTCGCCGTCGCCAACGGACGTTACACCACGACTGAGACTCAAATTTGTGTAAAGCGAACATCGGAAAAGAAAAACTGGCTCAGGGGATATCGCAACACGGCTCGCCCGATTTGCAGTCCTGCGCCGTAATACTTTTTTATTTTATTTTATTTTATTTTTTATTTGGTCGTAGCGGACGTCACATGACATCAGTTGAAGTTCGTTGTTGGTCCCTTCACTCAGTTTTTTTACTACAGAGACCAGCCAGGCCCCTGACCGAAGACGCTGATCTGCCGTGGGGAGTAAAGAGAACTAGGGAGAAAGAAATCTGTGGCACAACTTGACTACAAGATGGAAGCGGTTGGCAGGACACACTCTGAGACGTCAAGGGCTCACCAATCTAGTACTGGAGAGCAGCGTGCGGGGTAAGAATCGTAGGAGGAGACCAAGAGATGAATACACTAAGCAGATTCAGAAGGAAGTAGGTTGCAGTAGGTACTGGGAGATGAAGAAGCTTGCACAGGATAGAGTAGCATGGAGAGCTGCATCAAACCAGTCTCAGGACTGAAGACCACTCGAACAACTCTACAGGACGACAAAGAAGAGTATGAGAACTGAAAAAGTGGGAAGTCAAAAACTAACAAAAGGTGATAACAATAACTGAAATCAACCAAGGCTGCAGCTATGGTGTTATACGTTTTAATGCATGATCCAGTTCAGAAGTTCACGTGTGGAAAGGTCACGAGAATGCAGCAGTTCCCAAATTCACGTCCACTATCTTGTTTGACCCACAGTGCCATTCTTCACAGTTGCAGTACAATATTAATGCAACAGCATTCTTCACCTTGTGTCTAACACATCATTATGTAACACTAGTTTCCACTTTTTTGTTCAAAATTTAAAAAAAAATTATAAACATAATATCTCTAAGCAGAGTGACATTAACTGAACTGTATGGTATAAAAGCGTCGTAACGTTTGAACGGTTTGCGTTGTTGTTGTCTTCAGTCCTGAGACTGGTTTGATGCAGCTCTCCATGCTACTCTATCCTGTGCAAGCTTCTTCATCTCCCAGTACCTACCGCATCCTACATCCTTCTGAATCTGCTTAGTGTATTCATCTCTTGGTCTCCTTCTACGATTTTTACCCTCCACGGTGCCCTCCAATGCTAAATTTGTGATCCCTTGATGCCTCAAAACATGTCCTACCAACCGATCCCTTCTTCTAGTCAACTTGTGCCACAAACTCCTCTTCTCCACATTCCTACTCAATACCTCCTCATTAGTTACGTAATCTACCCACCTTATCTTCAGCATTCTTCTGTAGCACCACATTTCGAAAGCTTCTATTCTCTTCCTGTCCAAACTAGTTATCGTCCATGTTTCACTTCCATACATGGCTACACTCCATACAAATACTTTCAGAAATGACTTCCTGACACTTAAATCTATACTCGATGTTAACAAGTTTCTCTTCTTCAGAAACGCTTTCCTTGCCATTGCCAGTCTACATTTTATATCCTCTCTGCTTCGACCATCATCGGTTATTTTACTCCCTAAATAGCAAAACTCCTTTACTACTGTAAGTGTCTCATTTCCTAATCTAATTCCCTCAGCATCACCCGACTTAATTTGACTACATTCCATTATCCCCGTTTTGCTTTTGTTGATGTTCATCTTATATCCTCCTTTCAAGACACTGTCCATTCCGTTCAACTGCTCTTCCAAGTCCTTTGCTGTCTCTGACAGAATTACAATGTCATCGGCGAACCTCAAAGTTTTTACTTCTTCTCCATGAATTTTAATACCTACTCCGAATTTTTCTTTTGTTTCCTTTACTGCTTGCTCAATATACAGATTGAATAACATCGGGGAAAGGCTACAACCCTGTCTCACTCCTTTCCCAACTACTGCTTCCCTTTCATGCCCCTCGACTCTTATAACTGCCATCTGGTTTCTGTACAAGTTGTAAATAGCCTTTCGCTCCCTGTATTTTACCCTTGCCACCTTCAGAATTTGAAAGAGAGTATTCCAGTTAACATTGTCAAAAGCTTTCTCTAAGTCTACAAATGCTAGAAACGTAAGTTTGCCTTTCCTTAATCTTTCTTCTAAGATAAGTTGTAAGGTCAGTATTGCCTCACGTGTTCCAATATTTCTACGGAATCAAAACTGATCTTCCCCGAGGTCGGCTTCTACCAGTTTTTCCATTCGTCTGTAAAGAATTCGCGTTAGTATTTTGCAGCTGTGACTTATTAAACTGATAGTTCGGTAATTTTCACATCTGTCAACACCTGCTTTCTTTGGGATTGGAATTATTATATTCTTCTTGAAGTCTGAGGGTATTTCGCCTGTCTCATACATCGTACCAGATGGTAGAGTTTTGTCATGACTGGCTCTCCCGAGGCCATCAGTAGTTCTAATGGAATGTTGTCTACTCCCGGGGCCTTGTTTCGACTCAGGTCTTTCAGTGCTCTGTCAAACTCTTCACGCAGTATCTTATCTCCCATTTCGTCCAGTATCTTATCTCCCATTTCGTCTTCATCTACATCCTCTTCCATTTCCATAATATTGTCCTCAAGTACATCACCCTTGTATAAACCCTCTATATACTCCTTCCACCTTTCTGCCTTCCCTTCTTTAATTAGAACTGGGTTGCCATCTGAGCTCTTGATATTCATACAAGTGGTTCTCTTCTCTCCAAAGGTCTCTTTAATTTTCCTGTAGGCAGTATCTATCTTACCCCTAGTGAGACAAGCCTCTACATCCTTACATTTTTCCTCTAGCCATGCCTGCTTAGCCATTTTGCACTTCCTGTCGATATCATTTTTGAGACGTTTGTATTCCTTTTTGCCTGCTTCGTTTACTGCATTTTTATATTTTCTCCTTTCATCAATTAAATTCAATATTTCTTCTGTTACCCAAGGATTTCTATTAGCCCTCGTCTTTTTACCTACTTGATCATCTGCTGCCTTCACTACTTCATCCCTCAGAGCTACCCATTCTTCTTCTACTGTATTTCTTTCCCCCATTCCTGTCAATTGTTCCCTTATGCTCTCCCTGAAACTCTCTACAGCCTCTGGTTCTTTCAGTTTATCCAGGTCCCATCTTCTTAAATTCCCACCTTTTTGCAGTTTCTTCAGTTTCAATCTGCAGTTCATAACCAATAGATTGTGGTCAGAATCCATATCTGCCCCTGGAAATGTCTTACAATTTAAAACCTGGTTCCTAAATCTCTGTCTTACCATTATATAATCTATCTGATATCTTTTAGTATCTCCAGGATTCTTCCAGGTATACAACCTTCTTTTATGATTCTTAAACCAAGTGTTAGCTATGATTAAGTTATGCTCTGTGCAAAATTCTACAAGGCGGCTTCCTCTCTCATTCCTTCCCCCCAATCCATATTCACCTACTATGTTTCGTTCTCTCCCTTTTCCTACTGACGAATTCCAGTCACCCATGACTATTAAATTCTCGTCTCCCTTCACTACCTGAATAATTTCTTTTATCTCGTCATACATTTCATCTATTTCTTCATCATCTGCAGAGCTAGTTGGCATATAAACTTGTACTACTGTAGTAGGCATGGGCTTTGTGTCTATCTTGGCCACAATAATGCGTTCACTATGCTGTTTGTAGTAGCTAACCCGCACTCCTATTTTTTAATTCATTATTAAACCTACTCCTGCATTACCTCTATTTGATTTTGTATTTATAACCCTGTAATCACCTGACCAAAAGTCTTGTTCCTCCTGCCACCGAACTTCACTAATTCCCACTATATCTAACTTTAACCTATCCATTTCCCTTTTTAAATTTTCTAACCTACCTGCCCGATTAAGGGATCTGACATTCCACGCTCCGATCCGTAGAATGCCAGTTTTCTTTCTCCTGATAATGACGTTCTCTTGAGTAGTCCCCGCCCGGAGATCCGAATGGGGGACTATTTTACCTCCGGAATATTTTACCCAAGAGGACGCCATCATCATTTAATCATACAGAATATCTGCATGTCCTCGGAAAAAACTACGGCTGTAGTTTCCCCTTGCTTTCAGCCGTTCGCAGTACCAGCACAGCAAGGCCGTTTTGGTTAATGTTACAAGGCCAGATCAGTCAATCATCCAGACTGTTGCCCCTGCAACTACTGAAAAGGCTGCTGCCCCTCTTCAGGAACCACATGTTTGTCTGGCCTCTCAACAGATACCCCTCCGTTGTGGTTGCACCTACGGTACGGCCATCTGTATCACTGAGGCACGCAAGCCTCCCCGCCAACGGCAAGGTCCATGGTTCATGGGGGGGGCGTTAAAACTGCACGATGGGCTTTCGGACATAATGGGAATTAGTATGCGGTGTATGGTTTGGTTTAGCGACGAAGCCCACTTTGATTTGGATGCGTTCCTCAACAAGCAGAATTGGAGTATCTGGGGGACTGAGAATCCGCATTTCGCGATCGACAAGTCTGTTCGCCCTTATCGGGTGACTGTGTGGTGTGCAGTGTCCAGTCGCGGAACTATATGTGCGATATTCCTCGATGGCACGGTGACTACCGAAAGGTACGTGAAGGTTTTGGAAGATGACTTCGTCGCCATTATCCAAAGTGATCCTGATGTCGATAAGATGTGGTTCGTGCAACACGGAGCTCGGCCCCATCGAAGCAGGAGTGTGATGTCCTGGAGGAGCACTCTGGAGACCGCATTCTGGCTCTGGAGTACCCAGAGGCCTCGACTGGACGCCATATTGTCCGGATCTGAACACATGCGACTCCTTTTTGTGGGGCGGTATTAAAGACAAAGACTACAGCAGTGACCCCAAAACCATTGATGAGCTTAACAGCTATTCAGTTATCGACACCATCGATGTTCCGACACTTCTGCGGGTCGTGCAGAATTTCGCTATTTGTCTGCGCCACATCATCACATATCGAACGTGTCCTAACCTAAACCGGAATGTCTGTAGTAACGTTTACACGTTCGATAAAGTGTGTGCACGCCGCAGTTTCTAACTTATTTATTTACTTATTTTCATATAGCTCAGAAGTCGCCACCCTGTACTTGAAACATTCACACAACTGCGACCAGTACGGTGAAACTGGAGAGGTAAAATGTCACAACAATACACTGTTCTGTGACTCGTAGGTTGCTTAATTTTAAAACAGAGGTGTTTACTACATGCACAGGAGCATCTGAAGATCTGACACGAAGATTCGAAATTGATAACGCAATAAACTTGTAACGCCGTAACTGCGGCCTGAGGGTATTTTATACATCGCTGTTATTGTACACGGCTTCGTTACCACCATCCAGTGTGAAGGTTAGTGTTTTATCCACGTTCAGCAATCGTTGTTATACATCATCGAAATACTTCCAAATCCATCTGTGGCGCACACACAGCAAACCAGTGCTCAACAGTACTGGTTGAAAACAGTCTCGGTTGCAATTTTAGTTTTCCTGAGCCCCCATCTAACTCTGTTGAACGGGAACGCGTTATGCAGATCTTGGTGCCTCTCGTGTCCATCTAGAAAAGGTAACCTGAAGATGCCTAAATAAGGCGAAACCCGTCGTTGAAAAATAAATAAATTAAATTGCAACCAAGACTGTTTTTTACCAATACTATTACCGAAATAATCAGCAATCGGTTGCGTAAAAGAAATTTCATTTCCGTAAGTCGTTCCAGGCATTAGTGCCCTTCAGAAGGCTGTACAGAAAAATATACCAAAAATAAGTAGAAATTAGATAAGAATATTAAAATTAAGAAAGAAAATTACGAAAAAATTTAAAAATATAAAGACAGAAAAGCCAACATAGGTCCACAGGACCATAGTAATATGCTGCATGCATCTTATTTTTTACACTCACAAATGATGCGGTAGTTATAAGTATATTATTTTTTATCATTAAAATTTTAATTTTTTAAAAATTTTTCGTCTTTAATTTTAACTTCTACTTTTTTGAGGTATATTTTACTGTACAGTCTTCTGAAGAACCACACTGAGGGCCAGAAACTGGTTACATCTACATCTACATACATACTCCGCAATCCACCATACGGTACGAGGCGCAGGGAACCTCGTACCACAATAGCATCTTCTCTCCCTGTTCCACTCCCAAAAAGAACGAGGGAAAAATGACTGCCTATATGCCTCTGTACGAGCCCTAATCTCTTTTATCTTATCTTCGTGGTGTTTCCGCGAAATGTTAGTTGGCGGCAGTCAAATTGTACTGCAGTCAGCCTCAAATGCTGGTTCTCTAAGTCTCCTCAGTAGCGATTCACGAAAAGAACGCCTCTTTTCCTCCAGACACTCCCACCCGAGTTCCTGAAGCATTCCGGTAAGACTAGGTCGTATTAGTGTTTTATAAGCGGTCTCCTTTACAGATGAACCACATCTTCCCAAAATTCTACCAATGAACCGAAGACGACTATCCGCCATCCCCACAACTGCCATTACATGCTTGTCCCACTTCATATCGCTCTGCAATGTTAGGCCCAAATATTTAATCGACGTGACTGTGTCAAGCGCTACACTACTAATGGAGTATTCAAACATTACAGGATTCTTTTTCTTATTCATCTGCATTAATTTACATTTATCTATATTTAGAGTTAGCTGCCATTCTTTACACCAATCACACATCCTGTCCAAGTCATCTTGTATCCTCCTACAGTCACTCGACGACGACACCTTCCCGTACACCACAGCATGATCAGCAAACAGCCGCACATTGCTGTCAACCCTAGCCAAAAGATCATTTATGTAGACAGAAAACAACAGCGGACCTACCACACTTCCCTGGGGCACTCCAGATGATACCCTCACCTCCGATGAACACTCACCGTCAAGGGCAACGTACTGGGTTATATTACTTAAGAAGTCTTGGAGCCACCCGCATACTTGGGAACCAATTCGATATGCTCGTACCTTAGGAGTCTGCAGTGGGGCACCGAGTCAAACGCTTTCCGGAAGTCAAGGAATATGGCATCCGTCTGATACCCTTCATCCATGGTTCGCAAGATGTGAAAAAAGGGCGAATTGCGTTTCGCAGGAGCGATGCTTTCTAAAGCCGTGCTGATGCATGGACAGCAACTTCTCTGTCTCAAGGAAATTCATTATATTCAAACTGAGAATATGTTCGAGAAACCTGCAACAAACCGATGTTAAGGATACTGGTCTGTAATTTTGAGGGTCCGTCCTTCTACCCTTGTTATAAACAGGCGTCACCTGCGCTTTTTTCCAGTCACTGGGGACTTTACGTTGGGCAAGAGATTCGCGATAAATGCAAGCTAAGTAAGGAGCCAATGCAGTAGAGTACTCTCTGTAAAACCGAATTGGAATCCCATCAGGTCCTGGCGATTTATTTATTTTCAACCCATTCAGCTGCTTCACAACTCCAGGGATGTCTATCACTATGCCCTCCATACGGCAATCTGTACGAGACTGGAACGGCGGTATGTTTATACGATCCTCCTGCGTGAAAGATTTCTCAAATGCTCAATTTAAAATTTGCTGTCTTCCGTTGCCAGGCCAGATTGATCAGTGAGCGACTGGATGGAAGCCTTCGACCCGCTTACCGATTTTTCGTAAGACCAGAATTTCCTTGGGTTTTCAGCAAGATCTTTTGCTAAGGTATGACGGTGTTAGTGTTTGTATGCATCGCGCATCGCTCTTTTTACAGCAGCACGAATCTCTACTAACTTTTGCCTGTCCTCATTCTCCCGGTCTTCCTTGCACCGCGAGTGCAACTGCCTTTGCTTCCTGAGCATTCTCCGAATTGCGCTGTTAAACCACGGTGGGTCCATTCCGTCCGTAACCCACTTTTTCGGCACATATTTCTCCAATGCGTGGTTAAGGAAACAGACTTGCTCTTACGCAACCGGTTGCTTATTATTTCGATAATGTAGGTATTGTGAGAGGTGGTTCCCCGAAAAATTCCCGTCGTGAGAGTTGCGCACTGAAGCGTGGCCCACCCACCGCAGCCACCTGGCTGAGTTGGTTCAAATGGCTCTGAGCACTATGGGACTTAACATCTGAGGTCATCAGTCCCCTAGAACTACTTAAACCTAACTAACCTAAGGACATCACACACATCCACGCCCGAGGCAGGATTCGAAGCTGCGACCGTAGCAGTCTCGCGGTTCCGGACTGAGCGCCTAGAACAGCTAGACCACCGCGGCCGGCACCTGGCTGAGTCAGTGCCGGCCTGGCAGTACACGATCTCCGGCGAGTGTGTGCGCAGTCCACGCGGTGCGTGTTTGGTGAAACCAAAGCCGCGGAAACGCGACCGGCGTCCGTCCCTGATGGATGGGGCGCCGCCCACCAGCCCTGTGACGTCACCGCCCTCCGGTAATCCGACAGCTGCTGTCGGCTGTCCCTCCCTGACACCGCGCCCTGTTTCAAAGTCCGCCGTTTGCACAGCCAAATACTCTCTAAAACAAATAAAACAAGACACAGCACGAAGGAATTGTCCGAATAGGACAGAAACCGGTAGATATGATATCGACATACACACAAACAAATAGTTACAGTTTCAGGAAACCTGGGATGATTTATTCAAGAGAAATTCATACCAAATTCAGCAAGTCAGTAACGCGTCGGTCCACCTCTGGCCTTTATGCGAGCAGTTATTCGGCTCGGCATTGACTGATAGTTGCCGGGTGTCCTCAGGGATATCGTGCCAAATTCTGTCCACTCGGCGCGACAGGTTGCCGAAATCCAAACGTTCTCGGTTGAGGAGAGATTCGGCGAACTTCCAGGCACAGGTAGGGTTTGGAAAGCACGAAGCGAGCCGCAGAAACTCTAGCCAGGTGGGGGTGGGTGTTGTCTTGCTGAAGTGAGAGTCGAGGACGGCTTGCCACGAAGGGCAACGCAACGGGACCGTCACGCCCGGTGTCGGGCTGTACGGCGAGCGACAGTCGCGCCGGTACTCCAGCGGTGTCCGGCGCGCTTCCGGACGCGTCTTCGACGGTCGCCTGCGCTCAGTTCACTGGAGACAGTTCCAGGCCGGAGGCGTGCCTCGAGGCGCACGCCGACCCGAGTGTTGGCCGCCGTGAGGTTCGCCAGCCCAGCCGGGCAGGGGAGCGTCGTTTCAGTGTCATCTGCGGCACCCTCACAGCACAGCGATATATCTACGATATTCTACGCCGCGTTTTGTTGCCCCTCGTGGGAAGCCGTCCTAGACTTACATTTCGACGAGATAATCCCCGCCCGCACACAGTGAGAATTTGTACCGCTCGTGTTCGTCTGAGCCAAAGTGCGAAACCCTGCCTCGGTCAGCGAGGTCGCCGGATCCCTCCCCAGCTGAGAAGATTCGGGCCATTACGGGCAGGGCCCCCCGACCAGCTCGGGAAGTTGACGATATGACGTGCCAGCTGGACAGGACCTGGCACGGTATTCGTCAGGAGGCCATTCGACAACTCCGTTTATCAGTGCAAACCGAATAACTTGTAACAAACACCCTACCCGTCACTTATCTGGTTTTGGTGTGTGTTCAGCCCAGGCAATTGACTAACACATCAACAGAGAGTGCAAAACTGCCGCAATATCGGATAACGCAAAGAAAGTAATAAGGCCCTGTGACTCATTATTGGACTGCAGTGGCAATGTTGACATTAATTGATTCAGAACTGAACATTGATGTTATATTCAGGTATTGAACACCAGATGCAAATGTTGGACATAAAATTAATTAACAAAGTGATTTGGAATTTCAACTACTTGATTGAAAACAGATGCAGTCGATTAGCACAAATTTATTTTAACTCACGACCTTCAGTCATCACCTTACATGTCTCTCCTAACAGGCAGTGGTAATAAATTGCGTTTGCATGGAGTAAAGCGCAATAAATCAAAAGTAATTCCTATGGACTGATCCAGGCGTAATGCCAAGTGCGAGAAGAATTCTACAATACACGACCCACGAAACCCTCATGGAAACTTTACTGGCGTGATCTGACAAATTAATCAGTGGCCTAACTCGAGCCGGAGCGGGCGCAACATCACCGAATACAGCGTGGCAGGGCGGCGTCGTTGTGTGGACGTCGGCCGACCTCGTGGTGCTGCAAGGCTGCCCTCGTCTATTCACTCCAAGCTATCTTGCTCCAAGCTCAATTGTTCCGTTTGCTAAGTCCTAAACTGCAGAGATGCTCACACTCTGTCAGGCAAGCTGAGTAAAGAACGCCACGTCCGCACTCTAGGCAAGCTGGGAATGGAAGACCTCTACGGAGACTTCTCCCAGTCCACTCTTTGCCTCGGTTTCCCCTCCAGCAAAATCACTTACGCCAATTGCAGCGCAAGTCGCGTTAATTATGCTTCGCTTCCCAGTGCCGACCAGTGCCTGCTCTGGGAAGTGAACAAATTCCCACAAAATTTCCCTTCCTCTCAACTTGTGCTATTTAGCTCCTCCCAGGCCACCCATCAAGGTTAGCTTCTGCATAAAACACCAATTTTTCCGAAATTCTGACTCCCAGGAGAGTACTTCAAATTCCTCGGTCCTACGTTCCCATCGGAGGCCGGCGTATTTCATTCTGCTGCTCTTCACCTGATTTGCTTCGGACTCTGCGGCCCGTGAATTTAGCGTGAAGTTGCTATAGTCACGAACACGCATATTTTGCCCCCTTTTGACTGCTCTACCGTAGCTTTGCGCGGCTTTCTCGCATGTTTCACTGAAAATGGGACAACGGATATTTATCAACAGGCGTATCGTTTCCCGTCTGTTTCCCGGTACACCAGCATGAGGTCAACCAGCCCCTCTCTGTCATATCTTAAGGTAGCTGGAGGCCGCGCCCCGTTACCGCTTTCTCAGATTTTGAGCCGCCCTAAGATGCCTATAGTCGCTTCCCTTCACGCGCTGCCACCCAGCTGCGGTCAACTCTGAATACTTCCCTGGGATATACTAGCCTCCAGTAAATTGATGTGTTTCTACAAAGTTTTCATGTCGCGTGAATTACTTTAAAACCATCACCCATTTGTCTGTACATGTACATCAAGTGTACTGATTTCTATCCCATTCGTTTGATTGCTTCGTGGTGCGTCATTGCCTTTATTTTCTTCTCCCTCCTTTTCCAGTCTCACAAAGTACGAGAGAGGGAGGAAGCGGTCGATTAACCGCGCTCTGTCAGGAGGGTGGTCTAACAAGCGCTCCAAGTCGTCCATAGCTGCAGCATTCTGTCCTGTTCAGAATCTCTAGGACTGCCCAGTCGCACGGAAGCAAAGCAGCCACCTATCCACATGGAACCTACACGCTCAGTACTTATACGGAAGCGCCAAAGAAACTGGTACAGGCATGCGTGTTCAAATACAGAGATACGTAAACAGCTAGAACACGGCGGTGCGGTCGGCAACCCCTGTATAACACGAGTGTCTGGCGCAGTTGTTAGATCGGTTACTGCTGCTACAGTGGCAGGTTGACAAGATTTAAGTGAGTCTGAACGTCGTGTTGTAGTCGGCCCACGAGCGATCGAACACAGCACCTCCGAGGTAGCGAGGAAGTGGGGATTTTCCCGTAGGACCATTTCACGGGTGTGCCGTGAATATCGGGAATCGGATGAAACATCAAATCTCCGACATCGCTGCGGCCAGAAAAACATCCTACAAGAATGGGACTGACGACGACCGAAGTGACTCGTTGGACGTGGCGGCAGTGCAGCCTTTCCGCAGACTGCTGCACATTTCAGTTCTGGGCCATCAACAAACGTCAGCGTGCGAAACATTTCAACGAAACAACATCGATATGGGCTTTCGGAGCCGAAGGCGTGCCTGTGTACTCTCGATGACTGCACGACTCGTAACGTCACGTCCCGTCTGGGCCCGTCAACACCGACGTTCGACTGTTGATGACTGGAAAGATGTTGCCTTGTCGGACGAGTCTGGTTTCTAATTGTATCGACTGGACGGGCGTGTACGGGTAAGGAGAGACTGCATATCAGCGGGGAGGGACTCTTCGAGCTGGTGTGTAGTGTGTGCGACCCCTGATACGTCTAGATAGTACGTAAGCATCGTGTCTTGATCACCTGCATCAATTCATGCCCGTTGTGCATTCCGAAAGACTTGAGCAATTTCAGCAGGACAATGCGAAACCCCACACGTCCAGAATCGGCACAGAGTGGCTCCGGGAACACCGGGAATTTAAACACATCCGCTGGCCACCAGACTCGTCGGACATGAACATTATTGATCATATCTGGGATACCTTGCAACGTGCTGTTCAGAAGAGATGTCCACGCCGTCGTAGCCCCACGTGTATACGGAGAGTCTTGCAGGATTCACGGTGTCAGTTCCCTGCAGCTCTACTGAAGACGTTAGTGGAGCCCGTGCCACGTCGTGTTGCGCCACTTCTGCGTCCTTGCGGGGCTCGACACCACATTAGTCAGTTGTACCAGTTTCTTCGGCTCCCTGTTGTGCGCTCATAGGCAGCACACCGCGCCTGCTACACGCGGCGCTCGGGGACCACAGCACAGCTACGACTCCTGAGGATGCGCTTATAACAGTCCGAAACCGTCGCGTGAAAATAAAGAAATTTACAAGTGAAACGGTATTTTCAACCTCTGCTATAATGCTCAGTTACGGATGTTTTTCCAACAGCGTTGTTTGTATTTAGCGCAGTAATATTGTGTCAATACGTTGCGTGAAAGTGCGACACCTACAACAGTACCATATTGCTACGCAGTATTTATGTCCAAGCCGGGTGAGTTAGGACTCTGGGTTCGTAGCGAACTTGTCGGCGCTCTGTGATCCAGTACCCGCACGTGTTGCGATCGGAATCGCTGCGTGCTGCAAAAACAGCAAGAAGAAGCGGCGATGGGGGGAAAGGCGGCAGCGAAGGCTTTCTGCACACGGCCACACTAGGGCGCGAAGAGAACTTGCGGCGCAGTCAGGTGAGTGTTAGGATTTCTTAAGGATGAACGAGGAGTGACTCAACGAATTGCTCAACGTCGTTACACTGAATGTACACAGAAAATATACTCGTCTAATTTCATAATGCTGGGTTTTGTGTTAGCAGAATAGCCAACACCGTGTTACGAGTGGAGGCCGAAATGCACGCGTTTTAGCTCACGCAGGCTGGCGTGAGGAGGGAAGGGCTATACTGACGTGAGGTCTGGAACATGAAAGCGGACGTAATTAGTTTCATACTTAACTTTAATCCATTAATGATGAACGTCGCTCTTGACGGTATATGATTCACAATATTATCTGTTCAGAATACATTAATACTGACTGAATATGGCGCCTTGCTAGGTCGTAGCAGCTGACATAGCTGAAGGCTGTGCTAAACTGTCGTCTCTGCAAATGAGTGCGTATGTAGACAGTGAACCATCGCTAGCAAAGTCGTCCGTACAACTGGGGCGAGTGCTAGGGAGTCTCTCTAGACCTGCCGTGTGGCGGCGCTCGGTCTGCAATCACTGATAGTGGCGACACGCGGTTCCGACGTATACTAACGGACCGCGGCCGATTTAAAGCCTACCACATAGCAAGTATGGTGTCTGGCGGTGACACCACACTGGGAAAGATCTGTAGAACAGTTGTGTTTTGTATTTCAGCAATAAACTCACAGAGGGGCCAATGAAACTCGTAGATCCGCGTAATGTGGTGTAGGCTGCCCGTGAGCACGGGGAAGTGCTGCAACACGACGTGGCGTCGGCTCCACTAATGTCTGAAGTGGTGCTGGGGGGAACACTGACACCGCGAATGCCGCAAGACTGTCGGCGGCTACGACGGCGTGGGGATCTCTTCTGAACATCACGTTGCAAAGCATCATAGATATGCTCAATAATGTTCATATCTGAGGAGTTTGGTGGCCAGCGGAAGTGTTTAAAGTCAGAAGAGTGTTCCTGGAGCCACTCTGTAGCAATTCTGGACGCGTGGGGTGTCGCTTTGTTCTGCTGGAATCGCCCAAGTCCGTCGGAATGCACAATAGACACGAATGGATGCAGGCGATCAGACAGGGTGCTTAAGTACGTGTCACCAGTCAGAGTCGTATCTATGTACGCGTCACCTCTCAGAGTTGCACACGCCCCGCACCATTACAGAGCCTCCACCAGCTTGAACAGTCCCCTGCTGACATGCAGGGTCCACGGGTTCATGAGGGTGTCTCCGTACTAGCACACGTCGATCCGTTCGATACAATTTGAAACGAGACTCGTCCCACCAGGCAACGCGTTTCCAGTCATCAACAGTCCAATGTCGGTGTTGACGGGCCCAGGGGAGGCGTAAAGCTTTGTGTCGTGCAGTCATCAAGAGTACACGAGTGGGCGTTCGGCTCCGAAAGTCCATATTGATGATGTTTCGTTGAACGGTGCGCACGCTGACACTTGTTGATGGCCCCCAGTATTGAAATCTACAGTAATTTGTGGAGTGATGGGAGTTCTGTCACGTTGAACAATTCTCTTCAGCCGTCGTTGGTCCCTTCTTGGAGAATCTTTTTCCAGCCGCAGTGATGTCGGAGATTTGACGTTTTACCGGATTCCTGATATTCACGGTACACTCGTGAAATGGTCGAACAAGAAAATCCGCACTTCATCGCTACCTCGGAGACGATGTGTCCCATCCATCGCTCGTGCGGCGGCTATGGCACCACGTCCACACTCACCTAAACGTTGATAACCTGCCGTAGTAGCGGCAGCAACAACTGCGCCACACAGTTGTTGTCTTGCATAGCCGCTGTGGGGCGCAGTCTCGCCTCTTTACATATCTCTGTGTTTGAATACGCGTGCCCGCACCAGTTTCTCTGGTGCTTCAGTGTATCTCGTACACCAAACGGCAATGCGGGACAGTTTGGAGTGGTTGCCGGAAGTCGATCGACGTGGCAGCAGTCCGGTCTCGCCTTTGTCTACGGGGTCGAAACGTGGGCCCGTGTTGTCGAGACGGGCCGTTCCGAAATAAGAGCTCCGTTAACCGGCGAGCGTGACGCGGGAGTAGAGGGCGCGAATCCCGCCCCGTAAACATTTACCGCGGCTAAACGCGCGCTAATTTTACTTTTATGGCCCGTCGCGTCTGCGGGGCCTGTGCGGGTGCTCCAGGAGACAGACAGACAGACCGACACACCTTCACCGCCGCCTCGTCCAGGTAACGACCGCTGAAAGCCTCCCACTGCCAGACACCTCGGCCTCGGCTACACGTCCGCCCTGCAGCCCACACGCCGTCCACATCACAGCCGTGCAGTTCAGGCCCAGCTACTTGGACGGTCCACAGAACCGCTTTCGCACTATTCCCCCACCGTTCCACTTTCGAACAGCATATGCGAAAATTTCCTGTAATTTTTTTACAGTTCACGTCGTAGATGTTTTATATGCGCGAAATGTCAACAAATTCCAGGAAATATATAGAATATTATAGCAAAATATTACGGCTCACTGTATAAAACAGCACAAAATCGACGTGAACTCCATATTTTAGAATTTCACTTGAAATACCGGTTATCAAAAAGTCAGTATAAATTTGAAAACTTAATAAACCACGGAATAATGTAGATAGAGAGGTAAAAATTGACATACATGCTTGGAATCACATGGGGTTTTATTAGAACCAAAAAAAAATAAAGTTCACAAAATGTCCGACAGATGTCGCCGGACAGCAAAACGTCAGTGACTGCGCATCACAATCGTGTTACAGAATCGCATCTCCCCAGCCTGGCTGATAAGCACCTGCTGGAACGTACGATGTTTATGCAGGATGGCGCTCCACCCCATATTGCTAGACGCGTGAAAGATCTCTTCTGTGCGTCGTTTGGTGATGATCGTGTGCTCAGCCGCCACTTTCGTCATGCTTGGCCTCACAGGTCCCCAGACCTCAGTCCGTGCGATTATTGGCTTTGGGGTTACCTGAAGTCCCAAGTGTATCGTGATCGACCGACATCTCTAGGGATGCTGAAAGACAACATGCGATGCCAATGCCTCACCATAGCTGCGGACATGCTTTACAGTGCTGTTCACAACATTATTCCTCGACTACAGCTGTTGTTGGAGAATGATGGTGGACATATTGAGCATTTCCTGTAAAGAACACCATCTTTGCTTTGTCTTGCTGTGTTATGCTAATTATTGCTATTCTGATCAGATGAAGCGCCATCTGTCGGACATTTGTTAAACTTTTTTTTTTGTTCTAATGAAACCTCATGTCATTCCAAGCATGTGCGTCAATTTGTACCTCTCTATCTACATTATTCCGTGATTTATTCAGTTTTCAAATTCATACTGACTTCTTGATCACCCGGTATTATATTTGACGACTTATCCAGAATCCTTGAAAGTGACAACATGTACAAATTGCAATCGCAATAAATAATGTTTTAATAACCAAAAGCGAAATGATTTCATTTAAAAATATGACCGAGGCTGTGCAGCCTTTAACCGTCAAACTTCGAGATAAGATAAATTTCAGTACGCCCAGAGACGTTTCAAACAACCTTCCCGTCCGCAACCCGTACGCCAGTGGAGCGTAACGAAGCGCTGATAGCTTCCGCCACGCCGAGCAGCCTCTGACTCTACATTTCTAGATTTCCACTCAGGCGACTTCTGTCACGGCGTAAAGTTAAGCGCCGGCCCGCCAGTCGGGAACGAGAGAGCACAGGTGTGGAGGAGACGTCAGCCAATCGCACGCTGGCCGACCCCTGTCCAGGACGACAACGCGACAGCGCCGGCCCCTATGCGGAGAGGACGACAGCCCGGTTCTACAGCAGCATCAAGATTAAGCACTCCACGATCAACGACTTAGGAATTGTGCACTATATGATGAAAACTATCCGTACACCCCAAAAACGTACCTTTTTCATATCAGGTGCATTGTGCTGCCACATACTGCCAGGTGCTCCGTATCAGCGACCTCAGTAGTCATTAGGCATCGTGAGAGAGCAGAATGGGGCGCTCCGTGGAACTCGTGGACATCGAGCGTAGTCAGGTGACTGGGTGTCACTTGTGTCATACGTCTGTACGCGAGACTTCCACACTCCTAAACATCCCTAACTCCACTGTTTCCGATGTGATAGTGAAGTGGAAACGTGAAGGGTCAGGTACAACACAAAAAAGCGTACAGGCCGACTTTGTGTGTTGACTGACAGAGACCACCGACAGTTGAAGAGGGTCGTAATGTATAACAGGCAGACATCTATCCAGACCATCACACAGGAATTTCGAACTGCATCAGAATCAACTACAAGTACTATGACAGGCAGGAGATGGGACAACTTGGATTTCATGGTAGAGCGGCTGCTCATAAGCCACACACGACGCCGGTAAATGCCAAACGACGCCTCGCCCGGTGTAAGGAGCGTAAACATTGGACGACTGAACAGTGGAAAAACCATTGAGTGAAGAATCACGGCACACAATGTGGCGATCCGATGGCAGGGTGTGGGTATGGCGAATGCACGGTGAACGTCATCTGCCAGCGTGTGTAGTGCCAATAGTAAAATTCGGAGACGGTGGTCTTATGGTGTGGTCGTGTTTTTCATGGAGAGGCGCTTGCGCCCGTTGTTGTTTCGCCCGGCACTATCACAGCACGGGCCTACACTGACGTTTTAAGCACCTTCTTCCTTCCCACTGTCGAAGAGCAATTCGGGGATGGCGATTGCATCTTTCAACACGATCGAGCACCTGTTCATAATACACGGCCTGTGGTGGAGTGGTTACACGACAATAACATGCCTGTAATGGACTGACATACGCAGAGTCCTGACCCGAATCCTACAGAACACCTTTGGGATGTTTTGGAACGCCGACTTCGTGCCAGGCATCTCCTCAGTGCAGCACTCCGTGAAGAATGGGCTGCCATTCCGTAAAAAACCTTCCAGTACCTGACTGAAGCCTGCGAGAGTGGAAGCTATCATAAAGGCTAGGGGTGGGCCGACACCATATTATTTATTTTCATTTATTTACACGTCAAATTCGGTAGGACCAAACTGAGGAGCAATTCTCCAAGGTCATGGAACTTGTCAGTACATGAAATTACAACATAAAAATAATAACAGATAAAAATGAAATGTTTGTGAACCTGAAAAAAGGCAATCCGTAAGTTTAAGTAAACTTAGTCACCAATACAACAAGAATCAGCTTAATTTTTCAAGAAACTCCTCGACATAATAGGAGGAGTGACCCATCAGGAAACTTTTCAGTTACGATTTGAAAGCTCGTGGATTACTGCAAAGATTTTTGAATTCTTGTGGTAGCTTATTGAAAATGGCTGCTGCAGTATACTGCACACCCTTCTGCACAAGAGTTAAGGAAGTCCGATCCAAATGCAGGTTTGAGTTCTGCCGACTATTAACTGAGTGAAAACTGCTTATTCTTGGGAATAAGCTAAAATTGTTCACAAGCAATGACAGTAAGGAATATACATATTGAGAGGCCAATGTCAAAATACCCAGACTCGTGAACAGGAGTCGACAAGAGGTTCGTGAACTTACACCACTTACTGCCCGAACCGCCCGTGTCTGAGCCAAAACTATCCTTTTAGAACGGGAAGAGTTACCATAAAATATAATACCGTACGACATAAGCGAATGAAAATAAGCAAAGTAGACTAATTATTGTGTCGAGCGATCACTCACTTCAGATTCCGTTCGAATAGTACAAATGGCAGCATTAAGTCTTTGAACAAGATCCTGAACGTGGGCTTTCCACGACTTTACTGTATGTCTGAGAACCTAGAAATTAGAATTATTCATTTTCACTAATCATATGCCCATTCTGGGAAATTAAAACGTCAGGTTTTGTTGAATTGTGCGTTAGAAACTGTAAAAACTGAGTCTTACTGTCATTTAGCGTTTATTTTCTGCATGAGCTTAGGTCATGAACTCAACTATGTGAAACTGGGCCAATATTGCACACGACATCCTTTACTACCAAGCTTGTGTCGTCGGCAAACAGAAATACTGAGAATACTACAACTCTATATTCCAGAGTACAGACCGAAACCAGTCACCAATAAATGGCATTTGTGCGATCTAGTCCGTTTTTCAAGTACAGCTGTAAAACTGGTCACCCTTTTCCCGAAAATATTATTGAAAAATACGACTTCAAAGAGTAATTTGAACACGTCATCGCATCCTAAGAGCACCTCGCAACAGAAGTGTCGCATTGTCTGTGCATGCGTGATTTACTGGAAATGGAGCCCGTGCGTAAAGTGCATTACTACCCGCCTTTGATGGGACTCTCTGCGGTTTTTAGCAGACGACAAGGGACTGAGGACCGTGTATGTTTGACTGTGCGGTGTGTTGAGGTTATGCTGTGAATCCAATTATGCGCAGTATGTCTGTTGACTCCGAAGGAAGCACGCTTAAATTCATAGATGACTACAGGCGAAGAAAAACGTATCGAGTGCCCCTCCTGAAGGTTATTTGACTAAAAATTCGAAATCTATCGCTCTGAGCGTCAACTATTATATAAAAGTTCTCCGATCGTAATTTTGTAAAGGATAAGATGCCGTACGTTTGAGAAGTAGAAAAATTGAGAAGAATGAGCCAAAAATGTATGAAAAGTGGGGACCTGTATCAAAACAGTGGACGAATATTCGTGCTATGACGAACAACTGCGTAGCCAGATATTTGAACAAAAGAAGTGATGTATGTTTAGCTCCTCAAAGAACTACTGAAAATTGAAATGAAGTAGATTGATGATGCAAAAAATACAGAATTGAAAAATATAACCTCCGTTCTAGTTGATTCTGGCTTCTGTGATAATTCCCAAATTTGTCGAGTGCGAGAATGTACATATCATTTCCCAAGCAGAAAATGTAAAATCTCGCTGTGATCTCCTTTGAAATTTGCAGACAAAACAGTGTCATCAGTCCGTATTTTTCGTGCTTCTGTTATTCAGATAACGTCTTTACCTGCAGTTGCTTGTATGTTTTCTGTTTCTGTCGCCTTTCCATCACTATAAAATTCAACAGAACCTTCCAAAGCAAAGAAGAGAATTCGTTAGCAGACTGCTTGCACAGTGAGACAACGTGCGGGCGCGAAAACGCCCACGCCTATATGCGTTCTTTTCACAAATTTTTGTGCATGCCCCTTTATTCCCGTGCGTCTGCGACTGCACACGACACGAGAAGCATAGTGTGGACATAGCTTTACGGATCACAGGTGCGTCACAGAGCGAGTGTGAAATGGAGCGGCACCACAAAACGTACTCCAAAGTTGAAGTACGCGAGACACTACGATTCTGGTGAGCAAAGCGTCTGAATTCCACACGGATTCTCCCAGAAAATCTGTCCGCGTGCGGGACACATGCAGCCGCAGGGAAACGCTGCGAAATGGCTCCGCGACATGGAGCGTGGCACTGAACGATTGGCTGTTGTTCAGAGAGACTTACGTTGAAAAATAGCATCGTGCATGTACGACACTTTTGAAGTGCAGTGCCGCATTTAGTAACAGTTATTATTTTAATAAATATAGCAACCAGCCACTTCGTTATGTGATTTTATTTAAGCTGATACGCGTTTCGGGTTTTCACCCATCTTCAGTTACCGTAATACATATCGGACTCTTCAGCCAGTTCATACGAGATCTGATCAAGAAATTCGGAACATTCGTAATTTCGCGCCAATGGTGTGTTGGGATGAAATGCGGTTGGCACCTCTTCACATGGCTGTGTTTAACGTGTGACTCCCGGAATCTGCGTTGTTGTCCGGTAGTTGTGTGAGCGTGTCGGTGCTATTCTGTCATTATGCGCAACGGATTAATCTGAGACGTACCCTTTACACTGTGGCTCCTGCAAGATGCAATTTCCATCCCCACACTACTGCAGAAGTCACACAGGCGCTCCTAACGTTCTAAAGAGAAATGCCTGAAAAACTTTCAGCAATAAATATCTTCTGGAGTCGTCCGCTGTAAGGAAATGACACAAAAATTCACAAAATTTCTTACATAACTAGTGGGATACTTGGGTACTGGAGTAGTGCTAGTTAGTGTAAGAAAACCATGAAACTAACGAAAGTTATATTTTTTTTTTGCAAAAATTCTGAGAAATCACAATGGCACTTTTAGTTATGAATTGAAAAAGTTATTTCCGGGTTCTTTTCGGAATGTGAAGTTACCTCTTAAGGATAGGAATCGCTAATGAAATTTCTACACAAAGTTTAAGATTGTGATTGACTTGGCAGAATGGCTGAGAGGCGCGCCTACTCAACTCGAATAATTATCCGTTAGAATGTTGCTAGGTACGGTCGAGGCTGTCGCGTGTGAAATGCAGTCAGGAGTACTGCTGTGGAGGCATTATGGGGCTCCCAAGAGCTGTAGCACACAATACTGTAAGCTGCGATGACTGCTGTCTGCGCCGCTCGCTGCTGACAAATGAGATAACTCTCGTTCTATCTGGATTGACCTTCGCCAATCAATGCCTACGCCTCGATGAAGTCGAGGATCCCTGTTCGCCCCTAGTCTAACTATTGGGGTGGTACACCGGTCAGATAACCAGTCCACCGGGATGCCACTTAAAAATTCGCTCTCAGGCGTTTAACTATAACTCTGTCTGTTCACACCGCACAATAAGTGTGGCGGCCGACACGGTGAACAACACCTAATCGCAAGGACTCGATATAGAGTCGCACTCTGATTCTCTCTCAACAGAGGTGCTCTCCCAGTGAAGTACTGAGGAGAGACTTGTTCCTCACTCCGAGAGCGACAACAGAACGACGCCTCTCCACGCCAGAAGTGAAGGGGTATATCTTTCGGCCTCTTCCATTACTCCTTCAGCTCCAGGCGTCAGAAGTATCGTCTGCCAATCAGCATTGCTCTTCTAAAACGGGAGAATGACGTTTCGTTTCAGGCGACCAATCTGGAAATCTGTAGTATCGGCGTTTGGCGTTTGCTGTCTTCCTGTGAAAACCTCTGAAACTGCGTGCTATGTTTGTAAAGAATGCGTAGGCTGGGCGCTCCCACACAGTGTAGCTGAATTTGCTTTTAAGCCCAACATGGGGTCATTCTCCCTTTCACGCGGGCAAACGCTGTCTGCTCTA
Organism: Schistocerca piceifrons; assembly: GCF_021461385.2. Taxonomy (NCBI): domain Eukaryota; kingdom Metazoa; phylum Arthropoda; class Insecta; order Orthoptera; family Acrididae; genus Schistocerca; species Schistocerca piceifrons. The sequence continues at coordinate 1,223,912 of NC_060147.1, forward strand.
CGGGTGGTCGCTGGCCGACGTAGATAGGTTGACTCGTCCTCTGAAGGGACCGGCCTCCTGTTGTGTAGTTTGCCTCTCCCGAACTAAAAGCTTTTGTGACCGTCGTGTCTGGAATGTGTGTGTGTACGCCAGCCTCGAGTATTTCAATCTCGGTGCGCACTTGCGATTTATTAGTTATTTGCATATCGTTTACATGGAGTCATACAACATTGACTTTATCTTATCGAGTTTGGGTTCGAATGAAGCGTCTTGATGTGCGGAATATGATTGTGAGGGCGGAATATGTAAGCAATGAAGGTCAGGAGACACCGACGTCTTTCGGTTGTAGAGGAGCAAGGCCTGCATTAAATTTTACGTGAAACCTAAGAAAATCTTTACGGAGAGACACGAAACGATCCAGGAAGCCTACAGTGGTGAGCACTTAAGCCGTACTCGGTATTGCGAATGGTTCACAACGTTTAAAAATGGCGGGGCGGAAGTTAAAGGCGACGACGCCCGTGTCAGCAACGTCGACGGAATTGCTGCGTGCCAATCGAAGACAGACTGTCCGAGAGGTTGCAGAAGACTGTAACATTTCAGTTGCATCGTGTCAAGAAACCCTGACACAGCATCCTGGAGAGCATCGTCTTGCCGCCAAGTTCGTCCCACCGCTCTCGAGTCAAGACCAGAAAGACGTCCGCCACGCAATCTGTGAAGAGCTTTTGGATCGCGCAAATGAGAACGAGATGTGCCTTAAGAGAATCACAACTGCTGACGAGACGTGGGTTTACGGTTATGATGTTGAGACTGAGGTTCACTCTTCACAACAGGTAGGGAAAGGTTGTCCAAGACCATTAAAAGCTCGTCACGTCAGGTCAAATTTCAAAGCCATGCTGATAGTTTTCTTCCACTTTCAAGAAATGGTTCATCACGAAATCGCACCACAGGGAAAAACTGTTAATCGATGGTACTATCGGGAAGTAATGTAAGGATGTAGAGACTTATCTCACTAGGGGTAAGATAGAAACAGTCTACAGGAAAATTAAAGAGACCTTTGGAGAAAAGAGAGCCCCTTGTATGAATATCAAGAGCTCAGATGGAAACCCAGTTCTAAGCAAAGAAGGGAAAGCAGAAAGGTGGAAGGAGTATAAAGATGGTCTATACAAGGGCGATGTATTTGAGGAAAATATTACGGAAATGGAAGAGGATGTAGATGAAGATGAAATGGGAGATACGATACTGCGTGAAGAGTTTGACAGAGCACTGAAAGACCTCAGTCGAAACAAGGCCCCAGGAGTAGACAACATTCCATTGGAACTACTGACAGCCTTAGGGGAGCCAGTCCTGACAAAACTCTACCGTCTGGTGAGCAAGATGTATGAGACAGGCGAAATACCCTCAGACTTCAAGAAGAATATACTAATTCCTATCCCAAAGAAAGCAGGTCTTGCTAGATGTGAAAAATATCGAACTATCAGTTTAATAAGTCGCAGTTGCAAAATACTAACAAGAAATCTTTACACATGAACAGAAAAACTGGTAGAAGCCGACCTCGGGGACGATCAGTTTGGATTCCGTAGAAATACTGGAACACGTGAGGCAATACTGACCTTATGACTTATCCTAGAGGAAAGATTAACGAAAGGCAGACCTACATTTCTAGCATTTGTAGACTTTGAGAAAGCTTTTGACAATGTTGACTGGAATATTCTCTTTCAAATTCTAAAGGTGGCAAGGGTAAAATACAGGGAGCGAAAGGCTATCTACAATTTGTACAGAAACCAGATGGCAGTTATAAGAGTCGAGGAACATGAAAGGGAAGCAGTGGTTGGGAAGGGAGTGAGACAGGGTTGTAGCCTCTCCCCGATGTTGTTCAATCTGTATATTGAGCAAATAGTAAAGCAGTAAAGGAAACAATTGAAAAATTCGGAGTAGGTCTTAAAACCCATGGAGAAGAAATAAAAAATTTGAGGTTCGCCGATGACATAGTAATTCTGTCAGAGACAGCAGCCGGCCGAAGTGGCCGTGCGATTCTAGGCGGTGCACTCTGGAACCGCGAGACCGCTACGGTCGCAGGTTCGAATCCTGCCTCGGGCATGGATGTGTGTGATGTCCTTAGGTTAGTTAGGTTTAAGTAGTTCTGAGTTCTAGGGGACTAATGACCGCAGAAGTTGAGTCCCATAGCACTCAGAGCCATTTTAAGAGACAGCAAAGGACTTGCAAGAGCAGTTGAACGGAATGGACAGTGTCTTGAAAGGAGGATATAAGATGAACATCAACGAAAGCAAAACGAGGATAATGGAACGTAGTCGAATTAAGTCGGGTGATGCTGAGGGAATTAGATTAGGAAATGAGTCACTTAAAGTAGTGAAGGAGTTTTGCTATTTGGGGAACAAAATAACTGATGATGGTCGAAGTAGAGAGGATATAAAATGTAGACTGGCAATGGCAAGGAAAGCGTTTCTGAAGAAGAGAAATTTGTAAACATCGAGTCTCAGGACTGAAGACCACAACAACATCGGGAAGTGTTGCGACGTCTGCGAGAAAATGTGAGAGACAGCGACGTTAAGTGTGGCGGGAGAATTCGTGGCTCTCGCATCAAGACAACGCACCCTCAAATTCATCCCTGTTGGTGTCTGACTGTTGCACAGGAAACGAAATCACTGTGCTGCCACATCCTGCGTACTCTCCAGACCTGGCCTATGTGGACTTTTTTTATTTCCGAAGTTGAAGATCTCGTTGAAAGGACGAAGATTTGCAACGACAGACGCGACAAAAGAAACTTCGCAGCCGGCGCTTCGCGCGATCCAGCAAGAGGCGTGCCGAGGCTGCTTCAGGAAGGGGAAACGGTACTGGGGGCGAGGAGACGGTGCACAGTTAGGGAAAGGTAAGCGTTGAAAAATGTTGTGGACAAATTCCGGAATTTTTTGAACAGACCTCGTAGTTATACCATCGACAGCAAGCTGGATGCTGCAGCTGTCTACATCTACACCTACATCTACATCCATGCTCCGCAAGCCACCTGACGGTGTGTGGCGGAGGATACTTTGAGTACCTCTATCGGTTCTCCAATCTACTCCAGTCTCGTATTGTTCATGGAAACAAAGACTGTCGGTATGCCTCTGTGTGGGCTCTGATCTCTCTGATTTTATCCTTACGGTCTCCTCGCGAGATATACGTAGGAGGGAGCAATATACTGCTTGACTCTTCGGTGAAGGTATGTTCTCGAAACTACAACAAAAGCCAGTACCGAGCTACTGAGCGTCTCTCTTGCAGAATCTTCCACTGGAGTTTATCTATCATCTCCGTAACGCTTTCGCAATTACTAAATGATCCTGTAACGAAGCGCGCTGCCCTCCGTTGGATCTTCTCTCTTTCTTCTATCAACCCTATCTGGTACGGATACCACACCGGTGAGTGGTATTTAAGCAATGGGCGAACAAGTGTACTGTAACCTACTTCTATTGTTTTCGGATTGCATTTCCTTAGGATTCTTCCATCTGTTTTACCGACGATTAATTTTATACGGTCATACGATTTTAAATCACTGTCCTGTGCGAAATAACAATTCTGTTTAGCGAGTTGCGTATTTACAATGTATTGCTCTTTAGGTGTACTTACTTTCTACTGTCCTTGTTATTCCGAGTTTCACCCTTTTGGACGTGACACAAACACATTTGTATATCTATTTTGCACAAAAAAAAAACCAGTATCCTCCATGTTGCCGACTGTCATCTTTGTTTACATCCGAAAACACATCTATGATCAAACATTGTAATTTGCTTACAGTGTCTGCTGTGGTCAGAGTTATATTTTCCTTACAGTTTATGTGTCACTAAAATCAACTGAAACTGTTCAACACGAATCTGCTGAGTACTCTATATGGTTGTTAAATAAGTGCGTTAGAGACTGTTTAGGTTATTGGGCATATTACAAAAATTAATAACAATACTACATTTTATGTAGAAGAATGAATATTACCTATTTTTACCTTTTTTTCTCACAGTCGATATGAAATTAATAAACGATAGAGGTAGAACAACATATATACAGCTCCGCGCTGTCGCCTGATAAATCAAGTAAGAGCCTACGGAATATCAGACCAGCTGTGTGGCTGGATTGAAGAGTCTTTAGCAAACAGAACACAGCATGTTGCTCTCAATGGAGATGCGTCTACAGACGCCAAAGTAACCTCTCTGGGAGTGCGCGTCCGGAACGATTTGAAGTGGAATGATCATATAAAATTAATTGTTGGTAAGGCGGGTACAAGGTTGAGATTCATTGGGAGAGTGCTTAGAAAATGTAGTCCATCAACAAAAGAGGTGGCTTACAAAACACTCGTTCGGCCTATACTTGAGTATTGCTCATCAGTGTGGGATCCGTACCAGATTGGGTTGACAGAGGAGATAGAGAAGATCCAAAGAAGAGCGGCGCGTTTCGTCACAGGGTTAATTGGTAAGCGTGACAGTGTTACGGAGATGTGTAGCAAACTCGAGTGGCAGACTCTGCAAGAGAGGCGCTCTGCATCGCGGTGTAGCTTGCAGTCCAGGTTTCGAGGGGTTGCGTTTCTGGATGAGGTACTGAATATATTGCTTCCCCCTACTTATACCTCCCGAGGAGATCACGAATGTAAAATTAGAGAGATTCGAGCGCGCACGGAGGCTTTCCGGCAGTCGTTCACCCCGCGAACCATACGCGACTGGAACAGGAAAGGGAGGTAAATACAGTGGCACGTAATGTGCCCTCCGCCACACACCGTTGGGTGGCTTGCGGATTGTAAATGTAGATGTAGATGTAGATATTACTGGATGGGCTCGTAATGGATTATGCTTTTCCGTGACTGTGTTTAGTGTGTGGGGCTGTGCGAGCAAGTCATGGAAATTGCTCAGAAATATTTTGTTTCGTAGCTGTGTCTGGTCAGTTAAGATATTTGGGGATGCAGAGCTTCTTAAAATACGGTTTCTACAAATAATCTCATTCCCTTTCCTTTGTCGGCCTCTTGTAGTATTTCTAAGGTACGTGGGCTGCGATAATAATGCCCAACTTACCTTCTGAATCTCCTAATTTATCCCGAGAGTCGTCAATTACTCTTACGGCGACAGTGCCGAATCGAAAAGCCTTACTGGCTCTGCTGTACGCGCTTTACGGTTTCACCAATATGCACAGCTGAGATGACGTCACTGAACCACTCGCGACGCGGTTTACTGATGACGTACACGCAGTCACGTGTCGACTGTGAGCGGCAAGTCGCTCGTGTGACGCAGGCTTGCCTCTCCCCCCCCCCCCCCCTCGGAACCAAAGCAACAGGTGCGGGCGCGCAGGAGACACACGGAATAACGGAGCGGGCCAGTTTGCGCAGCGCTCCGTGAAGCCTGTGTTGCGCACATGAGAGTCCCCTCCTATCCACATCCTCAGCTGAGGATGACACGGCATCGTATGGATTGTCGAGGCAGACATTTGCCAAATATACTGTTTAAACCGTGTAATCAGAAACTTCCATTATTGTCCAATGGGCAACGGCCTTGCCGCAGTGGATACACCGGTTCCCGTCAGATCACCGAAGTTAAGCGCTGTTGGGCGTGGCCGGCGCTTGGATGGGTGACCTTCCGGGCCGCCATGCGCAGTTGCCATTTGTCGGGGTGCACTCAGCCTCGCGATGACAATTGAGGAGCTACTCGACCGAATAGTAGCGGCTTCAGTCAAGAATACCATCATAACGACCGGGAGAGCGGTGTGCTGACCACACGCCCCTCCTATCCGCATCCTGAGCTGAGGATGACACGGCGGTCGGATGGGTCGGATGGTCCCGATGGGCCACTTGTGGCCTGGAGACGGAGTACATTATTGTCCAGTATGAGTAAAAATGTAATTTTCTAAGTGTCCATTTTTTTACTTAATTCCCAAATCAGCAATTCACCGCGCTCCGCTTTGTACCAAGTATTGCGTCATAATCTAAGGATGAAATTGAAAACTGAAGTAGCTTTTTCAAACTTTCTCTATATATTAAATTTCCAAGCGATGAGATGAATATGTTTTCCCAAATACATCGCTTTATATAAAAAAAAGAAGTTGCGCTAAATAATAAAGGTAGACAGCCAAAAATTGTTCAAGATGTGCAAATGTATGTCACAGTAATCTGTTACGAGTTTCAACTCGGTCGGTACAATATTTTGGTCAAAATCGGTGTTCTTACGAAAACTTGAAGGCGCTAAATACCAGACTCAGAAATATGAACATTCCAATGAAGCTTTAGTTTGATATAACAACATTAACTACGTGATCAATTAAGCTATTTCTAATAGTTTTCAAGCAATTGACTAAGAACTGAATCAAGAACAAAAAGATTCTTATTTGTAATAGATTTAGTATTATTTATATTAATGATAGAAAGTTCTGACTACAGCACTTGATTAAACACATTAAATAGTAAGGTGTAACAAGTTTCAAGACCTCGATGTAAATACAGATCACTACAAGGTCTCTTGAAGTTGTAGTTCACAGGTCACGTTCTACTGCGGATTCCGATCTAAAAGTTGTAGCCAGTAAAATCTAAATCCAGTCGAGCTAAAACTTTTTCTGCAATTAAAGCCGACTCAACTCCATTCGTATAAAAATTACGAACATTGTAAAGTGATTCGTGACGGAGTTACTAAAATATAAGTGTCCGACAAAGCGGATATTTGGACGCTGCTACCTGGTCACGCAGCAGACGACGGCAGGTGTTGCCCACGGCCGTTCGCGGCGCCCAGGCGTGAAGTCCGGCCAGAGGGGCAGCGAGTGGAGTGGAAGGACTCCCTCCACCCTCCACCCGGCACCCGGCTATCAGTCGGCCCGCGTCACTCAAACGCCCGCTCACGGGCTGTGGCTCAGATGACGTCACAGTTTTCGGTACAAATAGAAAGTGAACGCGCGCGGCATGTGCTCCGTGCTGGATCGCTCAGATTCCGCGGAAGTGAGTGGTTGTGAGCCGCCCGTAATGTTAACAAAATCGCTTGGCAAATAGCGCGAGATTATTTTCCTCTTTTGTGGCGAGCAATTAACTTTAATGATTAGGAGTCCGGGCGATTGACTGTTTTTAATGGGAAGTCACCGTAGAGGCGTTTACGATCGATACTTCATTATTATTTATTTATATACATTGTTTGGACCCGTAGAGGATCACATAAAGCAAATTATAACCTTTGTCTGTTATTTTTCTTGTTCTTTCAGAATTGTTTCATCATTTCGCCATGCTTGGCTCGACGTCATCTGACCACTTTCTTCTAGGTACCTTGGGTTTGAAACTTCGTGGCTGATTAAAACTGTGTGCCGGACCGAGACTCGAACTCGGGACCTTTGCCTTTCGGGGGCAAGAGCTTCTGTTAAGTTTGGAAGGTGAGGTACTGGCAGAAGTAAAGCTGTGAGGACGAGGCGTGAGTCGTGCTTGGGTAGCTCAGTTGGTAGAGCACTTGCCCGCGAAAGGCAAAGGTCCCGAGTTCGAGTCTCGGTCTGGCACACAGTTTTAATCTGCCAGGAAGTCATCGCACACTCTGCTGCAGAGTGAAAATCTCATTCTAGTACCTTTGGTACCTTCCGTCTGAAGTTGTTTCGATCTGCGATGTCTATCGGTGAGATTTTGGAATTTTTTTAGAATATTTGAACCTGTTTTATGCATACCGTTGTCGTTTCCAGTTTCTGTAAGCACGTCAGAATTTTCATTGTTAGACGGTTGTCATTTAGTCTCAGGAAGTGTCCGTTTGCGGAAATCGGTTTCGATGTTGGATTATTTTTCTGTGGCTCTGTGTGATTTTAGACGGTATCCTTCGTTTGTCAGTTTTGGGCCAAGGATTTTTCGTATGATTTTTCTTTCAGCCTTTTTCGTATTTTCGAGGTCTCCTCTGTAATTAAGGTTTAGAGTCTCGCTGGTGTAGAGTGTTTCATGGTTGATAACAGTCGTGCAGTGTTGAACTCTTGTGCTGATGTTTACGCATTATTTACTGTGGAGGTTCCCAACGTTCCCATAACCTTTCTGCATTTTGAGTTCCCATATTTTTTGTGCCGATCTTCCTGTACCCGTAGGTTCAATAATTTCTCCTGAGTGCTTGAAGTGCTTATCCTTGTTTACTATGCCATGTTTTGTAATTAAATTTTGTGTTTTAATGTGTTTTGTAGCCATGAATTCGGTTTTAAAAAAAGAATAAGTCCAACTTTGTCGGCACAAAAAATGGTTCAAATGGCTCTGAGCACTATGGGACTTAATTACTGTGGTCATCAGTCCCCTAGAACTTAGAACTACCTAAACCTAACTAACCTAAGGACATCACACACATCCATGCCCGAGGCAGGATTCGAACCTGCGGCCGTAGCAGTCGCGCGGTTCCGGACTGAAGCGCCTAGAACCGCTAGACCGCCGCGGCCGGCTTTGTCGGCACATTCTTTGAGGATTTCAGTCTAATGGATTGCTGTTTGTTGATCACCAGCAAGGTTCGTGAGGTCATCAGCGAAGGCTAGGCGTGTGACGTCGATGTCATCCTTTCCTTTTCCCAGTCTGATGGGTCTCCAGATGTTTAGATTTTTCAGTTATTGTTCCCATTCTTTGATGACATTGTTGAAAAGTACTGGGGAGAGGCCAATGCCCAGTCTTCATGGAAAAAAGGTTGTGAGATTTATCCGTTGAATTTACTTTGAAAGTTGTGTTTGTTAGGGTTCTTTGGATGAGCCGTTCTGTCCTTGGATCCAAATTGTTTTCTTTGGGTATATTAAACTGGGACTGTCGGTCGATGGAGTCGTAAGCTTTCTCGAAGTCGAAAAATGTGCAGTTGGTTGGGAGATTTCGTGTAGTTCGAATCTTCAGTGCAGACTTCAGGTTGAAAATTTGCTCGGTGGCTGGTCTGTGTGGTCTGAACCCTGCTCGGTATTCACCTTTTAGCGGTTCGTGTTTTTCTCGTGCGCGTTGTAAGAGGCAGGGGGAGAGGACTGTGAAAGCAACGGAAAGGAGGGAGAGTCCTGTCTGGTTAATCACATCAGGTTCGTCTCCTTTTTTGTAAAGTGGTTGGATGAGTGCGCATGTACAGTCGTGTGGGAGTTCTTCACTTCGCCGTGTGTCCTGAATGGTCTGTGTGACATCCTGTAAGGACCGTGTTCCGAGATTATTCAGTAATTCTGCGGTGATTCCATCTCCTCTTGACGTCTTTCGGTTCTTCAGTTTTGCGATGCGGTGCCGGATTTTTTGTAGCGTCGGTGAATCGGCGTCGGGTCTCGTGTGGCTCGGAGGTGTCTGCTGCGGGATTCGTTAGGGTGGTTCAGGCCAAGTAAGGAGGCCCCCAAGGGCAGAGTGCCGCTTCTTTGCTGTCATCTCGGTTGGTGAGCGCGAGTTTCCCATCTTTGTTCTTGAAGGTCAAATTTTGCGGTGAGTAACCTTTAGTTCTGCTAGCGAAAACTGTACAGAAATTTCTGCTGTCCTCAATTGATTTGAGCTGTTCGGTGCTGTAGTTGCGTTTGGTTTTCCTGATGGTTCTGTTTGTCTCTTTGCGGATGTCGAGGAAGTGTTGTAGAGTTTCTGGCGATTTGTTGCTGTTGAATTTTTGAAAGGCGATTCGGCGATTGATGATGGCTTGGTAGCAGTTGGAATCCCACCATGGATGTTTTTCCTTTTTCCTAAGTGGGATTAATTCTTGGGCTTTTGTGATTATTACTCTGTTTGTGCGTGTGAGCTTGTACTCAGAACTTTCATTTGTGATCAGTTTCTGATCCCACTGAGTAAATAGTAGAAAGATGTCTTTCAGTGAGCGCAAGAAGAATGTGGACTTGCAGACTGGACACTATGTTCTCAGTCTCTTCCTGCAGGCCCTCGTGAAAGACGCGATGCTTTGTAATCCACTATTTGTCCCGCCGCGCCACAACCATTGAGATTTCAGAACGCCACATACTGTACGTCACACGGCGCCATCTCTCTCCAGTGCAGAGTCGCGAGGCGCCATATTGGCATTCAGTTGAAGCTCAAATGTAAACACGTCTACATCCATATATGCCGTTCCTAAGCGCCAGCAGACTGAGCATTTCTGTCCTTAATCACGAATGGAACAGGCGTGACACTGGTGTAATATTCTACAATATTTGTTACTTACTTTGAGAACCGGTTTTCGGCTGTTACCACCATCATCAAGTACAAAGAGTGGTGTGCAGTGTAGTGAAATTTTGTTGAATCAAAGATTTTAAACTAATTCAGCTACAGATTATCTGCATTACGAGAGATGAAAAATGTTAATTTTAGAATTAACATTTGTAGGCGCTACAGTCTCGAAAGGCGCGACCGGTACTGTCGCAGTTCGAATCCTGCCTCGGGCATGGATGTGTGTGATGTCCTTAGGTCAGATAGGTCTAAGTAGTTCTAAGTTCTAGGGGACTGATGATCTCAACAGTTAAGTCCCATAATACTCAGAGCCATTTGAACCACTTTTTGAGACATAATAGTGATATTAAGTAGTTGAGTGGATCTGATTATACGAATAAAAAATTTTAACACAGTGGGAGAAGTCATAGTAACTGAAATAAAGGAAAATGGGGAATATAAGTGAGACGGGTAATTTACAACATGGCTTGCATGAGATTATGATTAGTATCTACAGAGGGAAGTATTGTATGATTTCGTATAGTGGCGGGAAACCTCGTACTGGTGCTTAAAGAATCATTGGAACTTGACTCTTACGATGGCAGAGGTTGAAAATACCGCTCCAGTTGTAAAGTTCTTTGATCATGACACGACCGGTTTCGGGCTCTTATTCGCCCATCTTCAGGTGTGGTAACTTGGTGCTGTGACCCCCGAGCGGCGTGGTGGACGTGTACGGTGCGCGGTGTGCAGGGCTCATGGGTAGCACACCGTGCTCAGGGTTACAGCACCAAGTTACCACACCTGAAGATGAGCGAACAAGAGCCCGAAACCGGTCGTGTCATCATCAAAGAACTTTACAACTGAAGCGGTACTTTCAACCACTGGTGTAATGCTCAGTTGCGGATGTTCCTCCAACAAGATTGTTTGTGTTATGATATATTCTGTTTCAAGGCAATGGGGCACTGAGGATCCGTCGAAAACGCATTGTTCTTGCCACAGTTTGTTATAATTGTCTGTTAATAACGTATCTACGATTAAAGATATCAGGATACCGTGAGCCGCGAAGTATGGCTGAAAGTCATTTATGGTCGATGCAGTGTAAAGGGTAGAGTTGTAGAATTAGATCAAGTGATGTGTTGCTGCTTCACGGCTCACTGCATTTTAACATTTTTTTTACTAATCTTCCCTAGTTCTCGTGCTTTTTTATCAGTGTAATAAAAGTATATTCTATAATTTTCGGTGTTATGTAAGTATAAAGGCCCTCATCCCCAGGAGTGAGTTTGTAGGAATGTCTTGATTACAAGAGATTACAAGATACTGCTTGCAAAAAGATATTTTGCAATTTCTTGTTACAAGTTTTCTATTTCATATGTTGTAAAGATTATGCAAATGAAAGGGCACAGTGATCAAGTAAGACTGCCCTTTGTTGTTGTTGTCGTTGTGGTCTTCAGTCCTGAGACTCTATCCTGTGCAAGCTCCTTCATCTCCCAGTACCTACTGCAACCTACATCCTTCTGAATCTGCTTAGTGTATTCATCTCTTGGTCTCCCTCTACGATTTTTACTCTCCACGCTGCCCTCCAATGCTAAATTTGTGATCCCTTGATGCCTCAGGACATGTCCTACCAACCGATCCCTTCTTCTAGTCAAGTTGTGCTACAAACTTCTCTTCTCCCCAATCCTATTCAATACCTCCTCATTAGTTACGTGACCCACCCACCTAATCTTCAACATTCTTCTGTAGCACCACATTTCGAAAGCTTCTATTCTCTTCTTGTCCAAACTATTTATTGTCCATGTTTCACTTCCTGCCCTTAGGCTTTTAATAAAAAAAGTAAGATTGATGAAATAATTTTTATCTTGTGTGGAGAATTATTGTAAATTTGCATCGCACTTCCTGAGGGTATTTTCGTTCTGTCGTTGCACCTACAAGGAATTGCGTGAGTTTTTTCACCGGACGCTTTCGCTTTATTTAGGTAGAGCTTCATCAGGGCTGGATATCCGCTTGGTTTCTAGCGTAAATCGGCAAACGCCGTCAGGTGGCACATCTTTGGAGTTTTTCTTGCCGGCCGGGGTGGCCGAGCGGTTCTAGGCGCTACAGTCTGGAACCGCGCGATCGCTACGGTCGCAGGTTCGAATCCTGCCTCGGGCATGGATGTGTGTGATGTCCTTAGGTTAGTTAGGTTTAAGTAGTTCCGAGTTCTAGGGTACTGATGACCTGAGAAGTTAAGTCCCATAATGCTCAGAGCCATTTTTTTTTTCGAGTTTTTCTTCGTTAGACACTGATGTTTGAAGTCTGACCTTTAGCTGCACTGCAGAACTATGCGTTTCTCACGTTTTACACAGCACACTCTTCCGCACACCACTGTTTTCTGTTTATTTTTGTACTTCTGAGTATAAAAATAAACAGAAAACAGTCGTGTGGGAAAAATGTGCTGTATAAAACGACAGAAAAGCATAGTTCTGCAGAGCGACTAAAAATTAGGCTAGAAATATGTGTAACGAAGAAACACTCCAAAGATATGCTGCCAGACGGCACTTGCCGATTTAGGCTAGAAACCAAGCGGAAATCAGCATCACTGATGATGCTTTACCTCTGTTGTTGTTGTTGTTGTGGTCTTCAGTCCTGAGACTGGTTTGATGCAGCTCTCCATGCTACTCTATCCTGTGCAAGCTTCTTCATCTCCCAGTACCTACTGCAAACTACATCCTTCTGAATCTGCTTAGTGTATTCATCTCTTGGTCTCCCTCAACGATTTTTACCCTCCACGCTGCCCTCCAGTACCAAATTGGTGATCCCTTGATGCCTCAGAACATATCCTACCAACCGATCCCTTCTTCTAGTCAAGTTGTGCCACAACACTCCAAAGATATGCCCCCCAGTTCTATTCAACACCTCCTCATTAGTTATGTGATCTACCCATCTAATCTTCAGCATTCTTCTGTAGCACCACATTTCGAAAGCTTCTATTCTCTTCTTGTCTAAAATATTTATCGTCCATGTTTCACTTCCACACATGGCTACACTCCATACAAATACTTTCAGAAACGACTTCCTGATACTTAAATCAATACTCGATGTTAACAAATTTCTCTTCTTCAGTCATTGACAGTCTACGTTTTATATCCTCTCTACTTCGACCATCATCAGTTGTTTTGCTCCCCAAATAGCAAAACTCCTTTACTACTTTAAGTGTCTCATTTTCTAATCTTATTCCCTCAGCATTACCCGACTTAATTCGACTACATTCCATAATCCTCGTTTTGCTTTTGTTGATGTTCATCTTATATCCTCCTTTCAAGACACTGTCTATTCCATTCAACTGCTCTTCCAAGTCCTTTGCTGTCTCTGACAGAATTACAATGTCATCGGCTAACCTCAAAGTTTTTATTTCTTCTCCATGGATTTTAATGCGTACTCCAAATTTTTCTTTTGTTTCCTATACTGCTTGCTCAATATACAGATCGAATAGCTTCGGGGAGAGGCTACAACCCTGTCTCACTCCCTTCCCAACCACTGCTTCTCTTTCATGTCCCTCGACTCTTATAACTGCCATCTGGTTTCTGTACAAATTGTAAATAGCCTTTCGCTCCCTGTATTTTGCCCCTGCCACCTTCAGAATTTGAAAGAGAGTATTCCAGTCAACATTGTCAAAAGCTTTCTCTAAGTCTACAAATGCTAGAAACGTAGGTTTGCCTTTCCTTAATCTTTTTTCTAAGATAAGTCGTAGGGTCAGTATTGCCTCACTTGTTCCAATATTTCTACGGGATCCAAACTGATCTTCCCCGAGGTCTGCTTCTACCAGTTTTTCCATTCGTCTGTAAAGAATTCGCGTTAGTATTTTGCAGCTGTGACTTATTATACTGATAGTTCGGTAATTTCACATCTGTCAACACCTGCTTTCTTTGGGATTGGAATTATTATATTCTTCCTGAAGTCTGAGGGAATTTCACCCGTCTCATACATCTTGCTCACCAGACGGTAAAGTTTTGTTAGGCCTGGAACTCCCAAGGCTGTCAGTATTTCTAATGGAATGTTGTCTACTTCCGGGACCTTGTTTCGACTCAGGTCTTTCAGTGCTCTGTGCAGTATCATATCTCCCATTTCATCTTCATCTACCTCCTCTTCCATTTCCATAATATTGTCCTCAAGAACATCGCCCCTGTATAGACCCTCTATATACTCCTTCCACCATTCTGCTTTCCCTTCTTTACTTATAACTGGGTTTCCATCTGAGCTCTTGATATTCATACAAGTGGTTCTCTTTTCTCCAAAGGTCTCTTTAATTTTCCTGTAGGCAGTATCTATCTTACCCCTCGTGAGATAAGCCTCTACATCCTTACATTTGTCCTCTAGCCATCCCTGCTTAGCCATTTTGCACTTCCTGTCGATCTCATTTTTCAGACGTTTGTATTCCTTTTTGCCTGTTTCATTTACTGCATTTTTATATTTTCTCCTTTCATTAATTAAATTCAGTATTTCTTCTGTTACCCAAGGATTTCTACTAGCCCTCGTCTTTTTACCTACTTGATCCTCCGCTGCCTTCACTATTTCATTCCTCAAAGCTACCCATTCTTCTTCTACTGTATTTCTTTCCCCCATTCCTGTCAGTTGTTCCCTTGTGCTCTCCCTGAAACTCTGTACAACGTCTGGTTCTTTCAGTTTATCCAGGTCCCATCTCCTTAAATTCCCACCTTTTTGCAGTTTTTACAGTTATAATCTACAGGTCATAACCAATAGATTGTGGTCAGAGTCCACATCTGCCCCTGGAAATGTCTTACAGTTTAAAATCTGGTTCCTAAATCTCTGTCTTACCATTGTATAATCTATCTGAAACCTTTTAGTACCTCCAGGGTTCTTCCATGTATACAACCTTCCTTCATGATTCTTGAACCAAGTGTTAGCTATGATTAAGTTATGCTCTGTGCAAAATTCTACCAGGCGGCTTCCTCTTTCATTTCTTAGCCCCAATCCATATTCACCTACTACGTTTCCTTCTCTCCCTTTTCCTACTGTCGAATTCCAGTCACCCATGACTATTAAATTTTCGTCTCCCTTCACTACCTGAATAATTTCTTTTATCTCATCATACATTTCATCAATTTCTTCGTCATCTGCAGAGCTAGTTGGCATATAAACTTGTACTACTGTAGTAGGCGTGGGCTTCGTGTCTATCTTGCCACAATAATGCGTTCACTATGCTGTTTGTAGTAGCTTACCTGCACTCCTATTTTTTTATTCATTATTAAACCTACTCCTCTATTACCCCTATTTGATTTTGTGTTTATAACCCTGTAGTCACCTGACCAGAAGTCTTGTTCCTCCTGCCACCGAACTTCACTAATTCCCACTATATCTAACTTTAACCTATCCATTTCCCTTTTTAAATTTTCTAACCTACCTGCCCGATTAAAGGATCTGACAGTCCACGCTCCGATCCGTAGAACGCTAGTTTTCTTTCTCTTGATAACGACGTCCTCTTGAGTAGTCCCCGCCCGGAGATCCGAATGGGGGACTATTTTACCTCCGGAGTATTTTACCCAAGAGGACGCCATCATCATTTAATCATACAGTAAAGCTGCATGCCCTCGGGAAAAATTACGGCCTCAATAAAGCGAAACGCGTCTGATGAAAAAACTCACGTATTTTCTTGTACCTGCAACGACAGAACGAAAATACCCTCAGGAATTGAAATGCAGCTACGAACAATATGGCCACACAGATGAAGAATTTAATTGTATCGGAGTATTTGTTGTGGGACTTTCATAAGCAGATATCCTTATCGGTTCGCCATGTTGGTTTCGTTTTTGCCTTATAAGATGGTCATAAATACTGTTTATTCACGTATACTACGAGACTCGTTCAATAAGTAATGCCCTACATTTTTTAAAAAGAAAAAGTCATTAACATACATAGACAAACGTCCTTGTTGGTGTTTCACATTTGGTGTTTGTTTTATGCGCCGGTGAAGTTTCGGACCGTTCTGGCAGATGACAGAGCCGTAGTACAGCGTCAAACTGTCGTCTACATACGAATCGCGTTACAAAATGTTCAAATTTGTGTGAAATCTTATGGGACTTAACTGCTAAGCTCATCAGTCCCTAAGCTTACACACTACTTAACCTAAATTATCCTAAGGACAAACACACACACACAGCCATGCCGGAACCTCCGCCGGGACCAGCCGCACAGTCGGCTAATCCCGAGCGGCGAATCACGTTACAAGCAGCGTGCTCTTATTAAATTCTCGTGTGCAGAAAAAGCAACCGCGGTGGACACCCATAAACGTCTTTTTGCAGTGTACGGCGATGCTGCCGTTGACAGGAGTACAGTCGGACGACGGGTAGAGGAAGTCACAGGCTCAGGAAATGCAGAGACACAGCTCCCCGGCCAGCCACGCTCGGGACGCCCTGCCACAGCCACTGCTCCAGACGTGCTGATTCGTGCGGCTGCCGTTATCCGTGCCGACCGGCGCGTCACAACTCGACAGCTGGCTCTACAGTTGTCGATTAGCATTGGAAGTGAGTCTGCAACGATCGGGAACACATCGCCATATTGGGTCGGACATTGTTGCCTCATCCACCCTACAGACCTGGCACCCTCGGACTTCCATCTCTCTGGGCCGTTTAAAGATTTTCTGCGGAGAACACACTGTGAAGATGACGGAGGGTTTTCAGAGGCAGACATAATGTCTGAAGGGATACCGCAATCACTGGTTATACAATATTACTTATAATGCGTCATCATTGCAAAAATGTTTATTCACATTACCGGTTTCCGTTCCTCCAGAACCATCTTCAGATCTGCAATTTCGGCTACAGGAGTAACCTGTCAACAGATAGCAACCTTCACATGTGACGCAGCATGTATGTGGACGGGTTACTCCTGTAACCGAAATTGCAGATCTGAAGATGGTTCTAGAGAGACCGAAACCGGCCATGTGAATAAACATTTTTGCAATCAGGACGGATTGTATGACGAAGAGTGTCAGTTGTGCCGGGAAAACATGGCTGCGTGTACAGGACAAGAGCTTTTATCAGCAGGGAACACATATTCTTCCACGACGCAGGCGTACGGCCATAGAACTTGATTGAGTCTACGAAGAAAAATGGGACACGGACAAGACACGTTGATGTTTATCGTCACCAAATTCTGATTCTCAACAATAAATATGTTCTGAGAAAAAAAAGTGGGGCATTACATATTGAACGACTCTCGTACATGCAGAAGAACATGGGACAAGGGAGGATATGTGCGTTTTAATACAGCTAACCTAGGGATATTACGGGCGTCCGTTTTGTAAACAAACTGTGCGATACGGGAGCCAGACACAGCTGACAACTGCGCTGCGATCGCATGTGTCACACTGCGGCACGCTTCGGCAGCACGTGGCAGTCGGCCCGCTGGACGTTCACGTTGGAAGCCGCCGTGCGTCTGCCGGCGGCCCAACACGGCGACATCACAGCTCGAGTGAGCGTCACGCACAGGGCGCAGGGCGCACTTCACACCGTGCAGCTGAACAGCTGCACTCCGTACAGCAAACGACTTGGGGGCATAAACGCCACAAACACTCTCCAGCATTACTTTGAACGCAGCTTACCTCCGAGAGGATCTCACGCTTCAGTCTCAACCTTTTGCGAAATACATGAAATGTATTCGCAGTTGCTAAAATCGACAACCGTCAGCTGTATAATGCAATTACGACAGTGAACATTTGTGCCGGCCCGTGACACGAACCGGGGTTTGCCGCTTATCGCGACCGGCCGCCTCGCCAGTAGGCTACCCGAGCGGACCCGGACTCCCGTATGTGATCAGCCGTGCGTGCACCAGCTGTACCCGTCCATCCATCACGTGTTCTCCCGTACAGGGGAGACACTCTGCCTGTCAGTCGCTTGCCTGGTGTCGGCGGATGAGTACGATATTTCATACGTGCCCCAGGGAGCACTGCGTCGTACACTGAAGCGCCAGACAAACTGGCACAGGCATGCGTACTCAAACACGGAGATACTTAAACAGCCCGAATACGGCGGTGCGATCGGAAACGCCTCCACAGGGTGCTCCATTAATAGCGACCGGGCCAAATATCTCACGAAATAAGCGTCAAACTAAAAAACTACAAAGAACGAAACTCGCCTAGCTTGGAGGGGGGAAACCAGATGGCGCTATGGTTGGCCCGCTAGATAGCGCTGCCATAGGTCAAACGAATATCAACTCCGTTTCTTTAAATAGGAACCCTCATTTTTATTACATATTCGTGTAGTACGTAAAGAAATATGAATGTTTTAGTTGGACCACTTTTTTTCGCTTTGTGATAGATGACGCTGTAATAGTCACAAGCGTATAAGTACGTGGTAACACTCCGCCAGTGCGTACGGTATTTTCTTCGTGATGCATTACCCGTGTTAAAATGGACCGTTTACCAATTCCGGAAAAGGTCGATATCGTCTTCATGTATGGCTATTGTGACCAAAATGTCCAACGGACATGTGCTATGTATGCTGCTCGGTATCCTGGACGACATCATCCAAGTGTCCGGACCGTTCGCCGGATAGTTACGTTAGTTAAGGAAACAGAATGTGTTCAGCCACATGTGAAAGGTCAACCACGACCAGCAACAAATGATAATATCCAAGTGGGTGTTTTAGCTGCTGTCGCGGCTAATCCGCACATCAGTAGCAGACAAATTGCGCGAGAATCGGGAATCTCAAAAACGTCGGTGTTGAGAATGCTACATCAACATGCATTGCACCCGTACCATATTTCTATGGACCAGGAATTGCGTGGTGAAGACTTTGAACGTCGTGTACAGTTCTGCCACTCGTCACAAGAGAAATTACGGGACGATGATAGATGTTTTGCACGCGTTCTATTTAGCGACGAAGCGTCACTCACCAACAGCGGTATCTTAAACCGGCATAATATGCACTATTCTATTGGGCAACGGAAAATGCACGATGACTGCGACAAGTGCAACATCAGCGACTTCGGCGGGTTAACGTACGGTGCGGCATTATGGGAGGAAGGATATTTGGCCCCCATTTTATCGATGGCAATGTAAATGGTGCAATGTATGCTCATTTCCTACGTGATGCTCTACCGATGTTACTACAAGATGTTTCACAGCATGACAGAATGGCGATGTACTTCCAACATGATGGATGTCCGGCACATAGCTCGCGTGCGGTTGAAGCGGTAATGAGTAGCATATTTCATCGTCGGAGCACCATACCATGGCCCGCACGTTCACCGGATCTGACGTCCCCGGGTTTCTTTCTGTGGGGAAAATTGAAGGATATTTGCTATCGTGATCCACCGACAACGTCTGACAACATGCATGTGCGAGTATTGCAGAAGGCGAACTACTCGCTGTTGAGAGGAATGTCGTTACACGTATTGGCAAATGTATTGAGGTTGACGGACATCATTTTGAGCATTTATTGCATTAATATGGTATTTACAGGTAATCACGCTGTAACAACATGCGTTCTCAGAAATGATAAGTTCGCAAAGGTACATGTATCACATTCGAACAACCGAAATAATATCATCAAACTTACCTACGTTCTCTGTTTTAACTTAAAAAACCTACCTGTTTGTCTAAATTTGTGAGCCATATGTTTGTGACTATTACAGCGCCATCTATCACAAATCGAAAAAAGTGGACATTCATATTTCTTTACATACTACACGAATATGTAATAAAAAATGGGGGCTCCTATTAAAAAAAAAACGCAGTTGATATCTGATCTATGGCAGCGCTATCTAGCGGGCCAAACATAGCGCCATCTGGTTTCCCCCTTCAAGCTAGCTAAGTTTCGTTGTTTGTAGTTTTTTCGTTTGACGCTTATTTCGTGAGATATTTGGCCCGGTCACTGTCAGTGGACCACCCTGTATAAGACGGCGAGTGTCTGGCGACGTTGTAAGATCGGTTACTGCTGCTATAATGGCAGGTTATCAAGATTTAAGTGAGTGTCTAGGTCGTGTTGTAGTCGGCGCACGAGCGATGGGACACAGCATCTCCGAGATACCGATGAAGTAGGGACTTCCCCTTACGACCATTTCACGAACGTACCGTGAATATCAGGAGTCCGGTAAAACATCAGATCACCGAATCGTTGTGGCCGGAAACGATCCTTCCAAGAACGGGACCAACGTCGACTGAAGATAATTGTTCAACGTGACAGAAGTGCAACCCTATCGCAGATTGCTGTGTCAGCGTGCGGACCATTCCGGGAAACATTATCGATATGGGCTTTTGGAGCCGAAAGTCCGCTCGTGTAGCCGCGATGACTGCGCGACAGAAAGCATTCTGCCTCGCCTGGACCCTTCAACACCGACACTGGACTATTGATGAGTGGAAACGTGTTGCCTGGTCCGATGGGTCTCGTTTCTAATTGTATCGAGCGGATGGACGCGTGCGAGTGAACCTCTTGAGTCGACGGACCCAGCTTGTCGGCAGGGCACTGTTCAAGCCGGTGGAGGCTCTGCAGTGGTGTGGCGCGTGTAGCTCTTGGAGTGATATGGGGCTCCTGATACGTCTAGATACGACTCTGACAGGTGACACGTACGTAAGCATCCTGTCTGACCAGCTGCATCCATTCACGTCCGTTGTGTGTTGCGAAGGACTTGGGCAATTCCAGCAGGACAATGCGACGCCCCACACGTCCAGAGGTTCTACGAGGTGCATTCAAGTTCTAAGGCCTCCGATTTTTTTTCTCCGGACTGGAAAGAGATAGAAACATGCGCATTGTTTTAAAATGAGGCCACGTTCATTGTCAATACGTCCCAGAGATGGCAGCACCGTACGGCAGATGGAATTTTACCGCCAGCGGCGAGAATGAGAACTGTTTTAAATACTTAAAATGGCGACGTTTTGCTTACTTGAACAACGTGCAATCATTCGTTTTCTGAATTTGCGTGGTGTGAAACCAATTGAAATTCATCGACAGTTGAAGGAGATATGTGGTGATGGAGTTATGGATGTGTCGAAAGTGCGTTCGTGGGTGCGACAGTTTAATGAAGGCAGAACATCGTGTGACAACAAACGGAAACAACCTTGGGCTCGCACAAGCCGGTCTGACGACATGATCGAGAAAGTGGAGAGAATTGTTTTGGGGGATCGCCGAATGACTGTTGAACAGATCGCCTCCAGAGTTGGCATTTCTGTGGGTTCTGTGCACACAATCCTGCATGACGACCTGAAAATGCGAAAAGTGTCGTCCAGGTGGTTGCCACGAGTGCTGACGGACGACCACACGGCTGCCCATGTGGCATGTTGCCGAGCAATGTTGACACGCAACGACAGCATGAATGGGACTTTCTTTTCGTCGGTTGTGACAATGGATGAGACGTGGATGCCATTTTTCAATCCAGAAACAAAGCGCCAGTCAGCTCAATGGAAGCACACAGATTCACCGCCATCAAAAAAAAAAAAAAAAAAAATCGGGTAATCGCCAGTGCTGAAAAAATGATGGTGTCCATGTTCTGGGACAGCGAGGGCGTAATCCTTACCCATTGCGTTCCAAAGGGCACTACGGTAACAGGTGCATCCTACGAAAATGTTTTGAAGAACAAATTCCTTCCTGTACTGCAACAAAAACGTCCGGGAAGGGCTTCGCGTGTGCTGTTTCACCAAGCCAACGCACCCGCACATCGAGCTAACGTTACGCAACAGTTTCTTCGTGATAACAACTTTGTAGTGATTCCTCATGCTCCCTATGTTGCGACTTGGCAAGACAGCCAAGCCACTATGAGATAGCCGAAAGGCACGCGTTTAAGCTCACGCAGGCTGGCGTGAGGTCTGGAACAGTTAAAGGAGTTGAGTCCAGTAAAAAAAGTACGTAGCTTCTGGAATACTTAACTTTAATCCACAATTGGTGAACATCGGTCTGGCGGTACATGCATCACAAGATAAACAGCAAATGATAATGACGCCTTGCTAGGTCGTAGCAAATGACGTAGCTGAAGGCTATGCTAACTGTCGTCTCGTCAAATGAGAACGTATTTGTCAGTGAACCATCGCCAGCAAAGTCGGCTGTACAACTGGGGCGAGTGCTAGGACGTCTCTCTAGACCTGCCGTGTGGCGGCGCTCGGTCTGCAATCACTGATAGTGGCGACACGCGGGTCCGACGTATACTAACGGACCGCGGCCGATTTAAAGGCTACCACCTAGCAAGTGTGGTGTCTGGCGATGACATCACACCCTACTCACCTGACCTGGCTCCTAGTGACTTTTGGCTTTTTCCAACAATGAAAGACACTCTCCGTGGCCGCACATTCACCAGCCGTGCTGCTATTGCCTCAGCGATTTTCGAGTGGTCAAAACAGACTCCTAAAGAAGCCTTTGCCGCTGCCATGGAATCATGGCGTCAGCGTTGTGAAAAATGTGTACGTCTGCAGGGCGATTACGTCGAGAAGTAACGCCAGTTTCATCGATTTCGGGTGAGTAGTTAATTAGAAAAAAAATCGGAGGCCTTAGAACTTGAATGCACCTCGTACAGAGTGGCCTCGGGAATACTCTTCCGAGTTTAAGCACTTCCACTGGCCACCAAACTCCCCAGAGATGTACATATGGAGCACATGTGGGCTGCTTTGCAACGTGCTGTTCAGGAGAGGTCTCCACCCTCTCGTAGTCTTGCGGATTCATGGTGTCAGTTCCCTCCAGCACCACTTCAGACATTACTCGAGTCCACGCCACGTCGTGTTGCGGCACTTCTGCGTGCTCGCGCGGGTTCTTCACGGTATTAGGCAGGTCTGTCAGTCTCTTTGGCTCTTCATTGTCTGTAATAGGTGAAACTAAACTCCTTACACAATCTTTTAGGACAGGTTACTTATAGAAAAACAAAAATGTGTACTAAGTATGGACTCTAAAGTGCGTTCCTTAATAGCTGTGAGTACTTTCTTAATAGAAGAAATGGTTCAAATGGCTCTGAGGACTATGGGACTTAACTCCTGAGGTCATCAATCCCCTAGAACTTAGAACTACTTAAACCTCACTAACCTAATGGCATCACACACATCCATGCCCAAGGCAGGATTCGAACCTGCGACCGTAGCAGTCGCACGGTTCCAAACTGTAGCTCCTAGAAGCGCTCGACCACCCCGGCCGGCTTTAATAGATCTGATTCTCAATATCGAAGATGAGCAAGTGCTCTCACACCTTAAGGTGCGCGTTTTAGAGCAAATGTTGACTAGATATTTTCTTCATATTTTCGTCCATTTTCACTTGTCCGAAAATATGAAAAGCGGAAGAGTTTGCGGTAGAAGCGAAGTGTTTCGCAGTGTCGAAGATGAGCAAATGCCCATAGCTCCTCAGGTATTCAAGTTAGAGCCCATATTTGCTAGATTTTTTTCTTGTTTTGTTGTAAGAAACGTGTACTCAGAGTCTTTCAAGAGAATTTAGTTACACCTAATAGATGTACGTAATGAAATACATGAAAAGTTGCTCAGATTTTGTAGTGTCCTTATACAAAGGCAGCTGAAATAGCACATACAGTTTCGACGGACCTGTTATGGAATGGCAATAACACCAGCTCTAAGGGAAAAATAGTCCTTAATTTTTAAAATATTGTACAGTTCAATTGTTCTCGGTTGGCTGTATTTATTACATTCTGTTAGTATATGTACAAAGTCCTTGTCAACGAGAAGGAATCACATCTTGGAAAGAGAAATACTCTTAAGTAATGTTTCGGTTTATCAGTCCTCCTGTGAGCTGCTCTTAATCTGTTTTCTTTTCTCGTGAGCTCCGAGTTGAGAAAGGAAGGCTGGCGTGGCTCTGGTGCTGAAAGGCAATAAAATAAATTTGTGTCAACACACAAGGCGACTGCCTCCTGTCATTTCTGACGACCTTTATTCATGGCAGGGGCAGTGTTCCACATTCGCACTCAATAAAAGTTTCATCGATACTTTTTTTCGGTACTTTTATCAGTACGACCCTTTTCTTACGATTAGAGTTCCGCGCTACCGAAACTTGTCTTGGTGCGCTACATCAGTGACGTAGTAAATGGTAGGACCACCGATAGTATTGATAGCATTGGTAGGGAGAGAAACATAAATGAAGAGAAACTCGCAGCCGAAATCTTCTGTTTGTTTTGCACATAATCAGAAGTGCGCGTCGTTCAGTGTTAATACGTTCCGAATTTTATATCCTTACAGAATGTAAATTACATTTTATAAGTAATAAAAATTAGACGATCGTGTAATATCTGCGTTTTTCGGCAACCAAAGCAATTAATTTATATCCGAGTAGAGTTTCCATGCACAAACATAAAAAATACATAATTATTGTTGTTATTTTGTACTCAACAGAACGTCGTCATTGTCAAAGGCAAATGTTTCCTGTCATTACTGATAAATGCGAAAGTTGTTCATGATTAACAGAAGCATGTTTTATGCAAGTTCGCCGAGGTATTGGAACAATGTTTAGTATATTTTTGTTTTGCGTTTCTTTTTTTTCTTAATTTTACGTCTTTGTTAAGGAAATTGCGTTTTCTAGACCTAAATGATGAATCTGTATTATTTTCTCCATTTTTACTGCAGTATCCCCCTGTTTGACGATACAATTTACCAATTTTCGAGTAAAATCTGGAACATTGACAGTGTAACAGACGGGATCGTAGCTATGTAGAAAAAAAAAGTCCCATAGGTTATGCGGCCGTTTATATATCCTCACTCAGTTTTTAGGCGGTTCACTGCTTCCAGTTTTAGGGAAATCTAGCAAGACAATGAAAGCGATCGTTATGCGGTAACGTCCGATAGGTACGCAACACATCTAACATACGAGTAACGTGGGCACGACTGTAACTGATTAAGCTAGGATATGTACGGCTCCCAGGTAGACAGCATTTTCCTTGACTTCCGGAAGGCGTTCGAAAGAGTTCCGCACTGTCGCCTGATAAACAAAGTAAGGGCCTACGGAATATCAGACCAGCTGTGTGGCTGGATTGAAGAGTTTATAGCAAACAGAACACAGCATGTTGTTATCAATGGAGAGACGTCTACAGACGTTAAAGTAAGCTCTGGCGTGCCACACGGTAGTGTTATGGGACCATTGCTTTTCACAATATATATAAATGACCTATATAGCAGATAATGCCGGAAGTTCCATGCGGATGATGCTGTAGTATACAGAGAAGTTGCAGCATTAGAAAATTGCAGCGAAGTGCAGGAAGATCTGCAACGGATAGGCACTTGGTGCAGGGAATGGCAACTGACCCTTAACATAGACAAATGTAATGTATTGCGAATACATAGAAAGAAGGATCCTTTATTGTATGATTATATGATAGCGGAACAAACACTGGTAGCATTACTTCTGTAAAATATCTGGGAGTATGCGTGCGGAACGATTTGAAGTGGAATGATCATATAAAATTAATTGTTGGTAAGGCGGGTGCCAGGTTGAGATTCATTGGGAGAGTCCTTAGAAAATGTAGTCCATCAACAAAGGAGGTGACTTACAAAACACTCGTTCGACCTATACCTGAGTATTGCTCATCAGTGTGGGATCCGTACCAGATCGGGTTGACGGAGGAGATAGAGAAGACCCAAAGAAGAGCGGCGCGTTTCGTCACAGGATTATTTGGTAAGCGTGATAGCGTTACGGAGATGTTTAGCAAACTCAAGTGGCAGACTCTGCAAGAGAGGCGCTCTGCATCGCGGTGTAGCTTGCTGTCCAGGTTTCGAGAGGTTGCGTTTCTGGATGAGGTATCGAATATATTGCTTCCTCATACCTCCCGAGGAGATCACGAATGTAAAATTAGAGAGATTCGAGCGCGCACGGAGGCTTTCCGGCAGTCGTTCTTCCCGCGAACCATACGCGACTGGAACAGGAAAGCGAGGTAATGACAGTGGCACGTAAAGTGCCCTGTGCCACACACCGTTGGGGGGGGGGGGGGGCCTTGCGGAGTATAAATATAGATGTAGCGTGCGGTAGTGTTACAACTGTAGTTAACGATTCTGCCTATCAGTAACGCATCGACAGTTTGGGTTCGATATAGTGTCCCTGGGTGTGGATACGTCTGGACACCGAAAGTGTATAATATGCTGTACACTGGGCCGGCAGAGGGCGTGGCAGGAGCGTGCGGGGTGCGTAGTGCGTGCGTGATGCGTGACTCGCCCCCGCGTGCCGGGCTCTGGGATGATCAATAACGCGGCGAGCGAGTCCAAAGGGCCGGCCGAGGGCCCGGGGCGGAAGGGCTCATTAGCCGGGGGGCGGGTGCGTGTGTGGGCACCTGTGCTGGGGGGGGGGGGGGGTGTCAGCGAGACTGCCAGTTAGCAGGGGGGGGGGGGGGGGGGAGTACGGCTTAACTCCACCCCACATGGGGCCAGCCGGCGACCTTGCCGGGTCGTCGACACGACACCTGGCCCCTCTACAGACTTAACCGGCAGTGGCGTGACCTGCATTTCTGACCTTACTGCTGTGTGGGCTGCAGTAAACCCAGTCTAGTGTTTTTACATACACTACTGGCCATTGAAATCGCTACACCACGAAGATGACGTGCTACAGACGCGAAATTTAACCGACAGGGAGAAGATGCTGTGGTATGCAAATGATTAGTTCTTGAGAGCATTCACACAAGGTTGGCGCCTGTGGCGACAGCTACAACGTGCTGACATGAGGAACGTTTCCGAGCGATTTCTCATACACAAACAGCAGTTGACCGGCGTTGCCTGGTGAAACGTTGTTGTGATGCCACGTATAAGGAGGACAAATGCGTACCATCACGTTTCCGACTTTGGTAAAGAACGGATTGTAGCCTATCGCGATTGCGGTTTATCGTATCGCGACATTGCTGCTCGCCTTGGTCGAGATCCAATGACTGTTAGCAGAATATGGAATCGGTGGGTTCGGGAGGGTAATACGGAACGCCGTGCTCGATCCCAACGGCCTCGTATCACCAGCAGTCGAGGTGACAGGCATCTTATCCACACGGCTGTAACGGATCGTGCAGCCACGTCTCGAACCCTGAGTCAACAGATGGGGACGTTTGCCAGGCGACAACCATCTGCACGAACAGTTCGACGACGTTTGCAGCAGCACGGACTATCAGCTCGGAGACCGTGGCTGCGGTACCCTTTACGCTGTATCACATACAGGAGCGCCTGCGATGGTGTACTCAACGATGAACCTAGGTGCACGAATGGAAGAACATATTTTCGGATGAATCCAGGTTCTGTTTACAGCATCATGATGGTCGTATCCGTGTTTGGCGACATCGCGGTGATCGCACATTGGAAGCGTGTATTCGTTATCACCGGTTTCCGTAAACATCACAGCACAAACACTGCTCTAATTAAAGTAACAGATGACCTGAAATGTACCATCGACAATCAAAAGGCAACAATATTGACGCTACTGGACTTCAGCAAAGCTTTTGACACTGTTAACTTTGACATATTGCTCAGAAAAATGCAACAGCTTAATTTCTCTGATAGTGCAATGAGATGGTTTGAAAGCTACTTAAAAGACAGACAGCTATGTGTTGTCTGCGTAAATGAAAAATCTTCCTGGAAACATGTTTCCTCGGGAGTGCCACAAGGATCAGTCTTAGGACCACTTTTGTTTTCTTTATATGTCAACGATATTTCGTCGGTTCTGTCCTCCTGTAAATATCATTTCTATGCCGACGACCTACAGCTCTACCTAAGCGTCAGACCTGAAGACGTAAACACTGCAATCGCTCAGATGAATGATGATCTGTCTTCGGTAGTGACATGGGCGAAAAGCCTGCAAAAAAGACGCAAGTAATCTTAATAGCCCATCAGAAATTAATAAGTTCAGATTTCCGCGAACGGCTACCTCCTATTCTGCTCGACGGTACTCCAATACCATATCAGAAAACAGTGAAGAACTTGGGTGTAACTTTGGATGAGCATCTCAACTGGGCGGAGAATATACTTGCAGTGTGCCGAAAGACGTCTGCTTGTCTCTATGCTCTCAAAAAGTTTCGGAACATATTTCCACAGGACTTGAAACGCCAGCTAGTGCAAGCACTCGTTCTACCGAACCTCAACTATTGTGATGTGATTCAACAAGGCACGAGTAGTGAAAACAAAAGACGGCTAGAGCTAACCATGAATGCCTGTGTGCGTTACACCTGCAACATTCGCCGATATGATCCTGTTAGTGCTTCGTACTCCCAGCTAGGGTGGCTGCGGCCGGACATTTTGCGTGACTACCACACTCTGTGTCTACCTCACCGACTCCCTGTCGCGCAAGCACCCCAGTACCTTGCTCCAGAGATTAAACACCTGTCATGCCATCCTAATCGAAACACGAGGTCACTCTTATTTGGTATCCTAACTGTGCCCACTCACAAAACAAAAACTTTTGCAAACTCCTTCTCAGTTGCCCCTTACCTTGCGCAAAATTCAATCTCCTGCTGCTTTTAAGAAGTTGAAGCATTTCCTACTATCATCCTCATAAAGTTCTCCATAAAATTAATGTACCAGGCCAATCCTCTCATCTGTCAAATAGCAAAGCTAGCGTCTCCTATCTTGCTCCTGAGATGCCTTCCCCTTCATATATCTCTATTAGTCAGGCAATCTTCTTTTCCTTTATATTTCCTTAATTATGTTTCATCATGTCTCTCTATTCTTCTCCTCCCTTCACCATGAGTCTCCCTCATACTCCCTGCTGCCAGCACTCCTATCTAAAATCTGTCTCTTCAATAATGTCTTATTATAACAGTACTTATGATCTACGAATATAAACTCCGTATGTATGTATTTTTCCAGGTGTACCTTTCTAATTGTTTATTTCACTTTTTGTACTAGATGTAGTTTAACATGCCTACTAAAACGTATGAATGTAAAATAAGTAGAATGCCTGGTTAGATGTAAGAGAGGGCCTGATGGCCCTAATCTTGCCAGGTTAAATAAATCAATAAATAAATAAATAAAAATAAATACTGGCGTATCACCCGGCGTGATGGTATGGGGTGCCATTGGTAGCCCGTCTCGGTCACCTGTTGTTCGCATTGACGGCACTTTGTACAGTGGACATTTCAGATGTGTTACGACCCGCGACTCTACCATTCATTCGATCCCTGCGAAACCCTACATTTCAACAGTATAATGCACGACCGCATGTTGCAGGTCCTGTACGGGCCTTTCCGGAAACAGATAATGTACGACTGCTGCCCTGGCCGGCACATTCTCCAGATCTCTCACCAATTGAAAACGTCTGGTGAATGGTGGCCGAGCAACTGGCTCGTCACAATACGCCAGTCACTACTCTTGATCAACTGTGATATCGTGTTGAAGCTGTACCTGTACACGCCATCAAGCTCTGTTTGACTTAATGCCCAGGTGTATCAAGGCCGTTATTACGGCCAGAGGTGGTCGTTCTGGGTACTGATTTCTCAGGATCTATGCGCCGAAATTTCGTGAAACTGTAATCACCCGTCAGTTCTAGTATCATATATTTGCCCAATGAATACCCGTTTTTCATCTGCATGTCTTCTGCTATCTGGAATCCGAAGTTTTTGTTAATCACATCTTTTGCGTTCTTGTAGAGACATTTCAATTGCAACTTTCACCGGCTAAGAAATATTTCTTTACATCTAACCGAGAACTGACATACCAATTTTTATACATTTATTTAGCTTTAAATTTTTTAAATTTTCTTAGAAATTTTCCATCTGCTATTGCACTACCATAATGGTTAAATTTCCAGAAACCCAGAAATATGTATTTTTTATTTGTAAGCGAGAGGTGAAATACCTGTTGTCGGAGATGTAGCCGTAAAAGTCCGGCAGTAATTCTTTGGTAATTATTCCTTTTTAAGGAAGCTATTTTACCCCCTTAGTGGTTGTATTTCCAAAAATGGTGACATACGTATTTTTCATTTTCTGACTGAGACACCAGCTATCAATTTTCGTAGGTCTAGGTACAAAATTGCCCTTATAGCGAAATTAAGATTAGAAACCCTTCATCTCCGAAGGGTCGGACTTGGAAAAGTCCCTTCATAAACGACTCGCACAGTATAAGATCGACACCTTCTCCAACTTTCAAATTTCCATCCATAGCGGTATGGGCTAGGCGATGATGAGTTTATCAGTCAGCTAGTCTTTTAACAGAGATGCAGCACCCCCCCCCCCCTCTCCCTCGAACCCACACCGGCAGGATGGCCAACACAAACGGTCTCCTGCTGTCTCTGCATACTGGTTAGTTTTCACTCGCGTGAGGTGTCGCAGGATGTTGGTACTGCGATGTTTGCGTACATCTGGTTATGATTAACCATTAAAACGCGCTCGTCTGGAGATAGATTAGGTCGGAAGTTGAACGAAGGGTAGCGGTTTGAAGGCCAGAGGGGGGAAAAGTGCGAAGGCAAGAGTCAAGGGAAGTAAACCTATGTAATAGTTGGGTGAGGTAGTAAGAGCAGTAGCGGTTTTGTTGTCGCCTACGACAGGTCAGGCAAGGCTGGACTTGTAATGCTATTGCAAATATAATACTGCCATTAATCTGTATATTTTTAAATTTTTTGTTCCATAATAATTTTGAAAAATTAAGCAAATACTATAATGAGAGTAAGCTTTTGTTAAGTGTAGTTTATCTGTTTAAAATAACCTCTTTGACGCAGGTGGAATAAATGTATTAAAACCTATTTTGTAAATAATTACGTAATATTTCAAGTACAACTAATTAATTATGTCAATTTTGTACGTATATGCTGTCATGCAATTGTAGATGGTTCATACTTAGGTTTTTTGTAAGCAGAAGTGTAAATTGAAAAGGTGTAGGCGTCATAGGTGGAACGGAACTCCGTTCTGTGGTGGAATGGAAAAGGTGGTGGGGCGCGCGAGAGAGAATTGGCGCGCAAGTGGCTCAGCCAGTGGGTAGCTGCCCTGCAAGTGGTGAACACGCTTTACGTTGGTCAAGCACTAGAGGCCCCGAATTTACCTGCAAGCGAAGTTTTTGGCCTCGGACGTGCTCTACACGATTGGCGCAGTACGGCAATAAATTAATAGCTCAGAAATTTGCTATTTTATCGTCGTCACCAAGAGGAAGAGAGAGCTGTGTACATCAAGAGCCGTACCTGCGCAATGTTACTACGCAGCACCGCCTCACGCCACCTTCGACATCAGTAACAGGCAAAGTACTTTATTTAGAAGTGTATCACAGTGTGAACCATCCATCTTCAATCAGTGGAGTATAAGTGTTAAATGTACCTTTGTGTTTAACCGTGATTTTCCTCTGTCATTTACCTCCGTAGGGTCCTTAGCTAAACGAATTTATTCCGAGTATCCTGTTGTTTATTGAAGCTCGAATAATAGTAAATTACTGGCAAAAGTACTGTTTTGGTATTAAATTCTGAAAATCATTATTAAATACGAAAGTTTGCACGTATGAGTTCAAGAGCCACCGCTTTGCGTGGCCATGAGGATAAGTTTTCAATAGTATTTCTGAAAGTAAAGTAACATAATTGTTTAACTGCAACAATCTTGACAGTAATTGTTCGTGTTGCTTCTCCATGTCAAAGAAAGTCAGACAAATATTGGTATTAGTGAAACGTTAACAAATAACAGTCCTAAAGAAACGAAATTTAGTCATGTTAGATAATAGTTTTGGTCATACGAATGATAGCTATAAGTTTAATATTTTTTTGTATCCTTGTTGAAACATATGTGTGCCTTCTTTAAATAATTACTGAAGTATAGTATTAAATTCCGTAAGTAGCAAAAAGTGGGATTAATAGTACTTACTGCCAAGTGACCGTAGTAAGTGAAAGTAGTTATTTATTCAGTGTCGAAAATTGACTTCATCTTTTTGTGTAGACACTGTGCCCGATTGGGCTGGCGGCCGTTTTATTAAGCGAACCATTTTATTGTTATAACAGGCTTTGTCTGATAAACGGTTTCCAAAAGTAATTATTCTCACTGCTTTTCCCCCAAACTGTACGATTCGGAGAAAAATAGTTTGATACTTTACCATTGAGCTGAACACGGTTAAAATCTCTCTCCGAGAGTCTATGGTTTGGAGCGTTAGAGCTGCGTGATTTTGTGGTGGTGTTCCTGCCGCTACTTGCTGCACAGTTCTGACATTCCGAATCGCGGGTCTTCCGTCTCTACAGTGGTAGAACTTGAACGCTCTGGCACCGTACTGGCGAGAACGCGAGAGTACCGCTGCAGGCTCTGTGAGCAGCGGGCAGCACGCAGGCGGGCCCACACCTCTGCGGCTCGCTGCCGGTGTTGGTTTCTCGGTCAGCGTCAGTGACAGCTTCCTCGTCGTTTAGTGTCCCACGGGTCACGTATGAGATTCACAGTGTAGGGTAGTGTTGGAGGGTTGCCTGTGCGTCAGTCTGGCAGCTCGTCGGTTTCCCTGCTGTTGCCTGTTGGTCGGCTTTAATAGCAGCTGGCACATCCAGTCAACGTTGCTGCTATACGGCGGCCTGCCAATGTCATCGCTTATGGATGTATGTTAGCTTGCCATACGTGTTTATGCCCTAGCCAATACAGTCAGTCAGTCAGTGAGTCAGGACATTGCCTTTTATACAGGGTGCCGGCCGGAGTGGCAGAGCGGCTCTAGGCGCTACAGTCTGGAACCGCGGGACCGTTACGGTCGCAGGTTCGAATCCTGCCTCGGACATGGATGTGTGTGATGTCCTTAGGTTAGTTAGCTTTAAGTACACTACTCGCCATTAAAATTGCTACACCAACAAGAAATGCAGATGATAAACGGGTATTCATTGGACAAATACATTATACTAGAACTGACATGTGATTACATTTCCACGCGATTTCGGTGCATACATCCTGAGAAATCAGTACACAGAACGACCACCTCTGGCCGTAATAACGGCCTTGATACGACTGGCATTGAGTCAAACAGAGCTTGGATGGCGTGTACAGGTACAGCTGCCCATGCAGCTTCAACACGATACCACAGTTCATCAAGAGTAGTGACTGGCGTATTGTGACGAACCAGTTGCTCCGCCACCATTGACCAGACGTTTTCAGTTGGTGAAAGATCTGGAGAATGTGCTGGCCAGGGCAGAAGTCGAACATTTTCTGTTTCCGGACAGGCCCGTACAGGACCTGCAACATGCGGTCGTGCATTATCCTGTTGAAATGTAGGATTTCGCAGGGATCGAATGAATGGTAGAGCCGCGAGTCGTAACACATCTGAAATGTAACGTCCACTGTTCAAAGTGCCGTCAATGCGAACAACAGGTGACCGAGACGGGCTACCAATGGCACCTCATACGCCGCGTGATACATCAGTATGGCGATAACGAATACATGCAATGTGCGTTCACCGCGGTGTCGCCAAACACGGATGCGACCATCACGATGCTGTAAACAGAACCTGGATTCATCCAGAAAAATGACGTTTTGCCATTAGTGCACCCAGGTTCGTCGTTGAGTACACCGTCGCAGGCGCTCCTGTCTGTGATGCAGCGTCAAGAGTAACCGCAGCCATTGTCTCCGAGCTGACAGTCCATGCTGCTGCAAACGTCGTCGAACTGCTCGTGCAGATGGTTGTCGTCTTGCAAACGTCCCCATCTGTTGACTCAGGGATCGAGCCGTGGCTGCACGATCCGTTTCAGCCGTGTGGATAAGATGCCTGTCATCTCGACTGCTAGTGATACGAGGCCGTTGGGATCGAGCACGGCGTTCCGTATTACCCTCCTGAACCCACCGATTCCATATTCTGCTAACAGTCATTGGATCTCGACCAAAGCCAGCAGCAATGCGCGATACGATAAACCGCAATACGACAGGTTACAATCTGACCTTTATCAAAGTCGGAAGCGTGATGGTACGCTTTTTTCCTCCTTACACGAGACATCACAACAACGTTTCACCAGGCAACGCCGGTCAACTGCTGTTTGTGTATGAGAAATGGGTTGGAAACGTTAGTCGTGTCAGCACGTCGTAGGTGTCGCCAGCGGCGCCACCCTTGTGTGAATGCTCTCAAGAACTAATCATTTGCATATAACGGCATCTTATTCATGTCGGTTAAATTTCGCGTCTGTAGCACGTCATCTTCGTGGTGTAGTAGTTTTAATGGCCATTAGTGTAGTTCTTAGTTCTAGGGGACTGATGACCTCAGCAATTAAGTCCCATAGTGCTCAGAGCCATTTGAACCATTTTATTATACAGGGTCGTCCATTGATAGTGACTGGGCCAAATATCTCACGAAATAAGTACCAAATGAAAAAACTACAAAGAACGAAACTTGTCTACATTGAAGGAGGAAACTAGATGGCGCTATGGTTGGCCCGTTAGAGGGCGCTGCCATAGGGCAAACGGATATCAACTCCGTTTTTTTAAAATAGGAACCCCCATTTTTATTACATATTCGTGTAGTATGTAAAGAAATATGAATGTCTTAGTTAGACCATTTTTTTTCGCTTCGTGATAGATGGCGCCATAATAGTCACAAACGTATAAGTACGTGGTATCACGTAACATTCCGCCAGTGCGGACGGTATTTGCTTTGTGATGCATTACCCGCGTTAAAATGGACCGTTTACCAATTCCGGAAAAGATCGATGTCATGTTGATGTATGGCTATTGTGATCAAAATGCCCAACGGGCATGTGCTATGTATGCTGCTCGGTATCCTGGACGACATCATCCAAGTGTCCGTACCGTTCGCCAGATAGTTACGTTAGTTAAGGAAACAGAATGTGTTCAGCCACATGTGAAAGGTCAACCACGACCAGCAAGAAATGATAATATCCAAGTGGGTGTTTTAGCTGCTGTCGCGGCTAATCCGCACATCAGTAGCAGACAAATTGCGCGAGAATCGGGAATCTCAAAAACGTCGGTGTTGAGAATGCTACATCAACATGCATTGCACCCGTACCATATTTCTATGGACCAGGAATTGCATGGTGAAGACTTTGAAAGCCGTGTACAGTTCTGCCACTCGTCACAAGAGAAATTACGGGACGATGATAGATGTTTTGCACGCGTTCTATTTAGCGACGAAGCGTCATTCACCAACAGCGGTAACGCAAACCGGCATAATATGCACTATTCTATTGGGCAACGGAAAATCGACGATGGCTGCGACAAGTGTATCATCAGCGACCTTGGCGGGTTAATGTATGGTACGGCATTATGGGAGGAAGGATTTTATCGATGGTGATCTAAATGGTGCAATGTTTGCTGATTTCCTGCGTAATGTTCTACCGATGTTACAACAAGATGTTTCACTACATGACAGAATGGCAATGTACTTCCAAGATGATGGATGTCCGGCACATAGCTCGCGTGCAGTTGAAGCGGTATGGAATAGCGTATTTCATGACAGGTGGATTGGTCGTCGAAGCACCATACCGTGGCCCACACGTTCACCGGATCTGCCGTCCCCGGATTTCTTTCTGTGGGGAAAGTTGAAGGGTATTTGCTATCGTGATCCACCGACAACGCCTGACAACATGCATCAGCGCATTGTCAATGCATGTGCGAACATTGCAGAAGGCGAACTACTGGCTGTTGAGAGGAATGTCGTTACACGTATTGGCAAATGCATTGAGGTTGACGGACATCATTGTGAGCATTTATTGCATTAATGTGGTATTTACAGGTAATCACGCTGTAACAGCATGCGTTCTCAGAAATGATAAGTTCACAAAGGTACATGTATCAAATTGGAACAACCGAAATAAACGTACTGACGTTCTGCATTTTAATTTAAGAAATCTACCTGTTACTTCAACTTTTGTAGTCAAATGGTTCAAATGGCTCTGAGCACTATGGGACTTAACATCTGTGGTCATCAGTCCCCTAGAACTTAGAACTACTTAAACCTAACTAACCTACGGACATCACACACATCCATGCCTGAGGCAGGATTCGAACCTGCGACCGTAGCAGTCGCGCAGTTCCGGACTGAGCGCCTAGAACCGCTAGACCACCGCGGCCGGCCCAACTTTTGTAGTCCTGTCTTCCTCAGTTGCGTGTAATATTGCGGTATATTGATAATTTTTACTTATGGACCGTCTGACAGCAACTGAGTCGGCAACAGAAACCAAAACATTGCATTAAAACAAGCGTTCAGTGCATAGTGCTGTGGAATGTGGAAAAAACCGCTATTGGTGTTCATAAGAAGAAGAACAACACCAAAAATGCAACAGGAGCGTAATATGAAAGGAACTGTCTACGCAACCTGCCACTGATGATGCCTTGCAGAAAATAAAGGCGAAACGCGTATGGCACTAAAATTGTGTTTTATTCAGTTGCTGTCAGACGGTCCATAAGTAAAAATTATCAACCTACCTGTTACTAATTGTTCGTCTAAAATTGTGAGCCACATGTTTGTGACTATTACAGCGCCATCCGTCACAAAGCGAAAGAAGTGGTCCAACTAAAACATTCATATTTATTTACGTAGTGCACGAATATGTAATAAAAAATGGGGGTTCCTATTTTAAAAAACGCAGTTGATATCCCATTATCTATGGCAGCGCCATCTAGCAAGCCAACCATAGCGCCATCTGGTTTCCCCCTTCAAGCTAGACAACTTTCGTTTTTTTTAGTTTTTTCACTTGACGCTTATTTCGTGAGATACTTGGCCCGGTCACGTTCAGTGGACCACCCCGTATATAGGAATTGGTGACCTCTGCTTCAGTACTCGGGTAGTAATTTGTTATGTTGTGTGTGTTGCAGGTAAGGACTGTGAATTAAGTCAGCTGCAGGGCAACGGCAGGAAGTTTGACCGGAGCCGCTGTGGAGGTGAGTGCTGGCTGGGCTGCTGACAGGCAGTGCGCCGTCGCTGACCAGTGATGTGATGTGGGGACAGGAAGGAGACAGCGCTAGGCCAGGCCAGGGGGGCAGCCTTCTGGGAGGCGCGCACACGGCGGCTGCCCTTGCTGCCGCTGCTCCCGCACCCACACACTGAGAACCAAACCAGAACGCGGCCTCCTAGTGTTGCGGTCACGTGACGTGTTAAGGAACGTGTGCACTGAGGTGCCAGAAGTCAGAGGACAGTGTACAGGTGACGGTAGCAGGGTGGTGCGTTGCCAGACCTGTCATTCGTACTCAGGGGCTACACCGGCACATGTGTGTCGACTAGGGCTGTTGTTAAATATCGCTATATTGACATTTCTTTCAAAAAGTATCGGTACGTAAATGCGACATTTTTTCAGAGACATGTCGATGTATCGATATCGAAATTGCAATGTCCAGTGCCGTTATTCTATGTGTGGGCGTGGGGTTGATCTGAGATTCTGTTATTCTGCGTAACGGATTAACCTGAGATGTACCCTTTACGCTGTGGCTCCTGCAAGATGCAATTTCCACCCCCACACTACTACAGAAGTCAGACAGACGCTCCTAATGTTCTAAAGAGAAATGCCTGAAAAACTTTCAGCAATAAATATCTTCTGGAGTCGTCCGCTGTAAGGAAATGACACAAAAATTCACAAAATTTCTTACGCAACTAGTGGGATACTTGGGTACTGGAGTAATGCTAGTTAGTGTGAGAAAAACATGAAACTAACGAAAATTATTATTTATTTTGCAAAAATTCTGAGAAATCACAATGGCACTTTTAGTTATGAATTGAACAAGTTATATCCTGGTTCTTTTCTGAATGTGAAGTTGCCTCTCAAGGATAGGATTCGCTAATGAAATTTCTACACAAAGTTTAAGATTGTTATTGACTTGGCAGAATGGCTGAGAGGCGCGCCTACTCAACTCGAATAATTATCCGTTAGAGTGTTGCTAGGTACGGTCGAGGCTGTCGCGTGTGAAATGCAGTCAAGAGTACTGCTGTGGAGGCATTATGGGGCTCCCAAGAGCTGTAGCGCACAATTCCTGCGATGACTGCTGTCTGCGCCGCACGCTGCTGACATATAAGAGAACTCTCGTTCTATCTGGATTGACCTTCGCCAATCAAACTCTCCCTACGTCTTGATGAAGGCACGGATTCCTATTTGCCGCTAGTCTGACTATTGGCGTGGTACACCAGTCAGATAACCAGTCCACCACGATGCCAGTCAAAAATTCACTCACAGTCATTTAACTATAACTCTGTCTGTTCACACCGCACAATAAGTGTGGCGGCTGACACGGTGAACAACACTTAATCGCAAGGACTCAATATAGAGTCGCACTTCGATTCGCTCTCGACAGAGGTGCTCTCCCAGTGAAGTACTGAGGAGAGACTTGTTCCTCGCTCCAAGAGGGACAACGGAACAGCGCCTCTCCACGCCAGACGTGAAGGGGTAAATCTTTCGGTCTCTTCCATTACTCCTTCAGCTCCAGGCGTCAGAAGTATCGTCTGCCAATCAGCACTGCTCTTCTAAAACGGGAGAATGACGTTTCATTTCAGGCGATCAATCTGGAAATCTGTAGTATCGGCGTTTGGCGTTTGCTGTCTCCCTGTGAAAACCTCTGAAACTGCGTACTATGTGTAAAGAATGCGTAGCCTGGCCGCTCCCACACAGTGTAGCGGAATTTGCTTTTAAGCGGAACACGGCGTCGTTCCTCGTTAGGTTTGGTTAGGTACGCTGTCCGCTCCACGGGCGGCCACCGGCCGACGTAGAGGGTTGGGACCGGCCTCCTGGCGTGCGGTTGCCTCTCTCGAACTGAAAGCTCCTGTCTGGAATGTGTGTGTGTGTGTACGCCAGCCTCGAGTATTTCAACCACGGTGCGCACTTGCGATTTACTGGTTATTTGCATATCGTTTACATGGAGTCATACAACATTGACTTTATCTTATCGAGTTTGGGTGCGAATGAAGCGTCTTGATGTGCGGAATATGATTGTGAGGGCGGAATATGTAAGCAATGAAGGTCAGGAGACCGCGACGTCTTACATATGTTGTATTATTTTTTTTTCGCAGTTTTCGGTAAATGTTTGAAAGTGTTGTGTTAATGTTGTAGAACGTAATTTGACTTTTACTATTGAGCCGTGGCGCTCGTTACTGGCGCGCCAGTCTCTTGGATGTCCATTATCCATCCTTCGATGTTTCTTATCTATGCTTGCCTTGTTGTTTTGCGCATTCGCGGGGCGAGTGGCAGTTGACGTTTGCTCGGGCTACCTGCTCAGACGCCGCGAGGTACGAGGTGGGAAGCAACCACGTATATGTGGAGTTGGTTGTACGCGGTCTGCCGGTTCAGGATGGAGGATACGTGTTGACTGCCTGCCTGTCTGCTCTCCTGATTTTGCTCGCCGTGCCTTGCGACCGCCTAGCTTGGGTTGCTGCCTGGTGCATCCCACACGAGCCATACCGGAGGTCCAGCAGAAGTTAAGCAGCCTTGTGTTTCTTTAAAGAAAAGGAGCAAATGTATAAGACCTTCTGCAACCAATTTTGGTGGCCTCGTAAGTGTGGCCTTCGCGTTTACACTGCCTTTGGGGAGAGCTAATTCTTTTAAATTTCAATACTTGGGGTTCCCTGTCCTTTATAATCTATTGGGATTTTTATTTGAATTTTCTCTTTGAGGTTCCTTCCTTGTGCTCGGTTCAATGTTTACTTGTATAGCGGGAAGTGACTCCTGGTTAAAACTCGCAGAAGGTGTTTGATGTTACTGTCACTTCCGGCATTTGTCTTCCCTTGGAGCGACCTGGTGTCACTCCTAGTTAATTAATGCTGGTTTATGTGTACTTAATTTTGAATAGGCCATTAGAATTAATATTTTGGAGCGCAGTATAGCACTAAGGCAACCTCATTGTATACCACCTTGTGCCCCGGTCTAGTACCTTAATTTTCAGTGGCGCGAGTTAGCTCCACCACCGGTTTTACTGATGTGCTCCCTTCAAAATCTTGTCTTGTATAAGTTTGCCCCATGTGTGTCTGGGAACACAGAGATGAGCTTTAGTGTGACTTCAGTGCCAGTCAGTTAATGGAATCTTCATTTTGGCTTGGCTTCCACTGAGGAGTTTGAGTGGAGCGTAGTGTGTTTGATTTGTTATTCATTTAATTACTGTAAGTTTGTTTATTTAATGGGGAGCAAGACATTTAAAGACTGTTGGTATTAACTCCCTTAGTTGCGGGTTGTTGCTAATTCGTTCCAAATGGCCTACTACTTATTCAGTGGCAAGGCTGTTGATTAGTTGGTTACTGTGAGGACAAATACACGCTATTCATTTGTTACCGAAATTTTTGAAGAGTCTGTGTCGTGATTCAGTCACTAGCTACGTGATTGAGCTAAATTGATATAAACCTTACATTCACTCCTTAAAATTTGTTGCCAGCGGAAACCCTTAAGACAACTAAGTTTTGTCACCGCTTATGTTAACCTCTACTGGGAGCAATATTTCATGTAGTTAAATTTTGTCTTAAAATGTGTATTTCTCTGATGTAATAAACGAGTGATAAAAGAAAAAAGCAAACGGGCCTGGTCCTTCCTATTGTGTCCGGTTTGTAACACGTTTCAACTATGTGAAAGAGGCTTCCTACTTTTTGAGCTTTCATCACGTCCTGCCTTTCTCTTTGACTGTGTGAAGCAAGTGTAGGTGGCACAAACAAGAAGTCTGATTGCATTGGGAGTTGGCGGTGTGAATGGAGTAACGAGATTTCCGAAGTGAAGAAACAGCACACCAGTTGCTTTAAAAAGCTCAGAAACAGTTGCTGAACCACGCGAACAAACGGACACGTGTGAGGGGAAATGCTGACGTAATCGGCGCTCGGCGCTACCAACACAAACTGCAGCGTTTAGCCTCACCACGCAGTTTTGACACTGCAACTGCTAGGTAGTTGGCGTTGGCAGAAATGAAATAAACAGGCAACTCGACGTGAAGTGTTCCGGACAAATCCGATATGTGACGAAACCGAACGACGGACCCATCGGACACTTTTTAATGTGCCACGTGCCTGCATTTACCGTTGTTAGGAAAGTGGTTATCGCCAAGCGTGAACGTGCATCGTTTTCCTTTCACTTCTTGTTCTGAGTACTTAAAAATGCAGCTGTAAAACCGGCTGTGTATTTATTTACAGTGTGCAGCCGATACTTTTTGGCCGGCATCGATATATCAATAACTCATTTCGGACCGTCAGGGACGATAATGATATTTTTGTAAATACCCGTGTTTCGGTGGCACACGCTGCAATAGAGGCGTTCTGTGTCACGGTACTGGCGCACTGTTAAATTACCAGAGCGTACGTTCCTGCGATGTATGTCTCGTGAAAACACTGTAGAGGTAATAAAGCAGGTAGCACCCTCTAATTATCAAGTTACAATTTATTCAGAGGCAGAAAGAAACAAATTTTTGGCTGTATGATCTTTCGGGCTGAGAACCTTGCCGCTCCCTTTTGACACGGCCGTAGTCACGACCGCTCACAACAACCTCTGAAAGACTACATTGGTGCAAATCTGCAACACACCAGATTACCTTAAAGTAAAAGTTTTAACAATTCACACAAGCACGCAAACTATGCACCCCGTAGGAGGGATGGAAATGGTACAAAACACTAAAACTAAAAAATTTACTTGCCACCGAAGGTGCAACTTGATTTTTAAATTCTAAGAAAAGTCTTACGGTGGAAGGGTGGCAACTTTATACACTAAAATGACCATTTAAATAAAATCCCATGAAATGCAATCTTATATAAAATTAAACGATTTAACATGCTCTATAGTACACATATACCGCCTCTCAAGATGATAGGCAAGATAAAAACATATTTAGGTATTAGGCCGTTACACTCCAAGCAATAAGTTCGTTAACACACCGAACCGGACAAACGTGACAGAGGCAGCTACTAACGTACGGCAGATTGATAGGGAGATTAGCGAACAAGCCGAACCGCAGGTTGCTCTAACCCGCCCCTACTGAGGAGTAGCGGCTCCGGTCTCGTAAACTGAGGGGTGTGCCGACCACGTGACGCTCCGTATCCG
The DNA here is from genome assembly GCF_021461385.2 of Schistocerca piceifrons. Lineage (NCBI taxonomy): Eukaryota > Metazoa > Arthropoda > Insecta > Orthoptera > Acrididae > Schistocerca > Schistocerca piceifrons. Next base: position 1,265,780 of record NC_060147.1, read on the forward strand.
CGTCCAGTGACGCCTGCGGGCTGAGGATGACGTGGCGGCTGGTCGGAACCGTTCGGCCTTCATGGCCTGTTTGGGCGGAGTTTAGCTTTAGTTTTAGAATCATATCAAGGAAACTGAGTTAGTAAAAACCGAGGTAAGCAAAAACTATAGTGTCCTACGATTTCGGACAGATTATCAGGAGAAGTGAACTGCGTATTGGATTATCTCTGGACAATAACATTAATAACAATAATGGTGTCTCCACATTAATACTAAAGGGAATAATTTCAAACAGACAAAACACGGTGCTGCGTTACGTGAAACCTGTGACCTCGAAAGACTTTGAGCCGTAGTGTGAAGCAGTCGCCCTCCGTTTCTGGCGGTGTCGCCGCTGTGGCAATGGCAGCTCTTTGGTGTCCCCCTCTGGTGTGAAAGGGGAAAGGTTGCCGGTTCACGTGCAGTCCCCTCACCAAGGGCAAAACGGACCACCCAATTCACAAATAACCACCGTCCCGCGGATGGGCAAACGGAGAACAATGGTGGGACGACCCCAAAACAAAGCGGCTGCTGACCTCACCAAGAAAACAAGTAGAATTTAACAAGTAAATGAAACAGTAAATGAAGCAGGTGACAAATCCATACAGAGTCCCCCACCAGGGACATAGGTATTCAAACTGAGCTCCCCTCAGAGGTCAGAGCACCCTCCTCCCAATGCCGGGGCACGCTGCCGATTAAAAATCCACAACGGCAAGAGCATCCTGTGGTAGTGACAGATAAAATTACAAAACCCATCCAAGAAAGCATAATAACAAGCTCCACTGCCAACTCTGACACCAAAGACAGTCCGGTGGTCAGATTGCCACCCGTGGACCCGGTGAGGGTATACCCAAATCTAGAGTACACCATGCAACTAGCAAGACTGGAGCAGCCGGCTACCCTGACCACTGCCTTACGTCATGTGGTCCGGGTTGGACATGAGTACGGACGAAGGGTAACCTTCTCGGTGATGGAGGCTGTGGACAGGATACAATTAAAGTCGGTGAACCTCCCCGCTGACTTCGGAGCACTGCAGGACCTACTCAAAAAAGTCTTTGAAAGACGAGGAGAGAAATTCGACCTGGATGACATTTACAATCAATCAGTAATAGCAAACGGCCGACTGGCTTATGACTGGAACAAAACCTGGCCGCATGACCATATACATACTTATTTTCCATGACGACCAGAATAAAAATCGGACAACTCAACACTCATAACAGTCGACTAGTGATGCAGGAGCTCCGAAAGGAAGTGGTGGAAAAGAGACTGGACGTACTCTGTTTACAGGAGCCGTACTCTCTGGCTGGAAAAGTTGCGTTCACTGCCGCAACATGGCAAACTGTTAGCAGTGGGGACATCCCCAGAGCGGCCATTCTGATAACAAACACGGCACTGCGTGCAACCTCCTTGTCACAGTTCTCCAACAGTCACTGCAACGTCGTGGAGATACAATCTCCTGCTGGAACTGTTATCATTGTTAACATGTACTTCCAGTACGGAGAGAGAATCGAACAACACATAGACCATCTAGTGAGTGTGGCCACGGCGTTGCGGGGACGCAAAATCATTATAACTGCCGACATAAATGCCAAATCCCCCCTGTGGTACAGTGGCACTAGGGACGAAAATGGAGCCAAAGCTGAAGAAATGATAATGGCTCTCCAACTAGTGGTGGCAAACAGACCAGGTAATCCCCCCACCTACGTGGCTGGAGGAGGACAGGGTACCAACATTGACGTGACGTTGGTCACGCCAAACACAGTGAATATACTCCGAGAGCGGAAAGTGGAAGACAATGCCACCACTAGCGATCATAATCTAATCACCTTCACGGTTGGAGATAGAGAGTGCCGCTGGGCCATGGGGTGGGAGGTGCAAAGGAACTTCAGGAAAACAGACTGGGAACGTCTAGCCAGAGAGTGCGACATCCCTCCATTACCGGAAGGAGACGAAGGACAAGACATGAATGTGGACGACAGAGCAGAAGGACTGGTACGCGCAGTAACAAGAGCGATTGAGGCAGCCGTACCAACCAGGAGAAGGGCCGTGGCGGCCACACCGGCACCATGGTCAGCCGAACTGCAAGAACTACGTCAGTCAGTCAGGAGACTGAGGAAGCACTACCAGCGCAGTGTCGTCTGGTGGGAAAAGCAAAGATGGCTGCAGTTATACCGGGAGGCAAAAGACAACTTCCAAAAAGAATTACAAAAGACCAGAACAACTAGTTGGGAAAATTTTGTAACCAGTCAGCTGGCCCTCGATCCTTGGGGTGTGCCATATAGACTGGTAAGGGAGAAGATTCGTTCCCCAACAATGATATCAACGCTCAGGCGCGGGGACGGGATGACGGAATCCTGGCAGGAAACTGCTGAGGTCCTCCTCCGGTCGCTGTTGCCTGACGATGATAGAAATGACGACACCGAAGAGCAGCGCCAACTACGAGATGAAGACCTTCATAGGTATGCTAATGACTTGGCGGTCCTCCCCTTCTCTGAGGAGGAAGTTGCTGCTCATATCAAGACTTTAAAGAAGGGAAAAGCCCCCGGGCCAGACGGCATTGTGGCGGAGGTAGTGCGGTTCTTAGCCCCACAGCTAGTTGCACCACTCACACACATTTTCAATCCATGCCTTAGGCAAGGCAAATTCCCAAAAATATGGCAAACTGCGGACGTGGTGATCATTAAAAAGGGCCCCGAGAAGGACCCTGCAGAGGCCAAATCCTACAGGCCCATTTGCCTGCTGGACGGCTTCGGCAAACTACTTGAAAAGCTACCAGCGGACAGATTGACTGCTCACCGCATGCTGCACGGGGTGAGCGACAGGCAATTCGGTTTTAGGCTGGGCCAATCGGCATCTGATGCAATCGCCCTAGCGGCCGAGGTCTGTGGCTCAGCCCCGTGTAAGTATGTTGTTGGCATCATGGTGGATATCAGTGGCGCCTTCGACAACCTTTGGTGGCCTTCGCTCTTCTCCTGCTTACGGGAGAAGGAGTGCCCAGGGCTGCTATATGGGTGTCTGAGGAGCTATTGTGAAGACCGGGAGGTATGGCTATCATCCCCTAGCGGGAAAGTCCGAAAACTATCACCAAAGGTTGCCCCCAGGGCTCCGTGTTGGGTCCCCTTTTTTGGGACATCCACATGGAGCCTCTTCTGGAAAGCTTACAACAGAGCGAAGATGTGCTAGAGGTGATAGCTTACGCCGACGACCTGGTTGGCGGCCGAAGTCGCGAGGACATAGAGCCAAAAATACAGAGAGCAATAGACATACTGCAACTGTGGTGCCACAGGACCAAAATGACTATTTCACCAACCAAGCCGACTTACTTATTACTCAAAGGACAATTAATAAGAAACCCGACTGTGAGAATTGACGGTATACCTGTTCTTAGGAGACGAGAGACACGATACTTAGGAATCATCATCGATGAAAGGTGGAATTTCGCAAAGCACATGGAAACCGTGACCCAGAAAGCACTACAATCACTAAATAATCTGATTACCATAGGACACAAGAGATTTCACCTCCCGCCTCAATTAATTAAACTCTACCACAACAGTATACTGACATCAATAGTGGGTTACGGCTCGGGAGTCTGGGCTCACAGGCTCACGAGGGTGGTGCCTGCTGTGACGGTGAGAAGAGTACAAAGGAACATGATATTAAGGTCCGTGGGAGCATACAGAACATCCCCAGGAGGAGCCCTGTTAATCATAATGCGACTCTGTCCCCTAGATATAAAGATTAGGGAACAGGCAGCTTGGTACTGGGTAAAAAAGGGGGTTATCACCAAGGTAGAAGAAATTATAGGAGCACCAATCAGGGACAAAGGTGAGATTAGGGAAAGAGGGGTAAACCTATGGCAGGAAATATGGGAATCGGATGAAACTGGCAGAAGAACCTTTCAGTTCCTACCAGATGTAAGGGACAGATTGGAAATGAAGTACTTTAAGCCAACTCGGGGATTGTTCCACTTTCTCACCGGTCATGGCCCCTATCCGACATATCTTTGTCGGTTTGGGAAAAAGGCTACGCCTGCGTGTGACTGTGGCGCACTGGAGGGTACTCCTGACCATGTGGTTTATGAGTGCCCCCTTTTCGATGATGTAGCCGGAACATTGAGACGACAACTACCTAGCACAAACACCTATGACCTTTTAAGACAGGAGGAGACATTTCACAGACTAAATACATTGGCAAACGAGGTATCACAGAAAGTTCTGACAACTTTCTTGAGAGACCTTCATGATTAAGTAAATAGACAACACTGAATGCGACCACCGCCCCAATCCCATACCGCCGGTTCGTGGACAGGTCGACTTTATAGTTGGAATCCGCCACGACCAGGACCAGGGGGACTGGGGCAAATCCTGATCAAGACAACGCACCGATAATGACATAGATTAGAAAGTAGACGTAGTTAATTAGAATAGGATAGTAAGTTAGGAACCTGCAGCGATAATTTAACCCTTGCCTGCCCTGTGCCAGGGGCTCGCTCATAGGGATTAGCTCTATAAGCAGGGCATCAAGTAGGTTTATATCATTAACTGGCACAATTGTAACGCTGCAGGCAGTTAGTATTAACCAGTAGTAGTAACTAGAAATTATGCTAGCTAGTAAATTAAGAAGTAGTCTGCCTAGTTGAAATCGTAGAACTGTCTGTAGTTAAGTTAAGAAAAATGTATAGCTGCTATTGTAAATTTAGAAATGTAGGACCCACTAATCATTAAGGTGGTGGGTCATTATTGTATAACTATTATGAAAAGAAATAAAGATTTTTTTTTAAAAAAAAGTAAATGAAACAACATATCTCCAGTCACTTAACTTCTAATAAACTGCGATTTCTGGAGAAGACCTGGCGCAGCACCCCCAAATCGCTCTCCCGAACCGTCCGCTGCCAGCCGCTTCAACGGACGCCGGAAGGCGCGCCGATCTCCCGTCTCACGGCGTCGCAGCTCGCACCGGCCACACCGACGTCGTGGGTTGACTCCTGCTGCTCTCGTGTCGGCCGCGAAGCCACTACCCCTCGCTATACGGCGCGGCCCACTGGACTCACGTGGCGACCTCACATGCGCCGACGCTCCAGGCGGACAAGTCATCTCGTGTCTCAGTGCGCGACCGACCAACCGATCGATCCAACCGCCAATGACCATTGCTTGAGCCAAACTCGAGCAGGCTGGCGGCCTAACGCGCAGACTCAGATGCAGGAACTCAGCCCCGACCGGGCGACCACTCGCTGAGTTCTCTTACTGGCGGAGTGGCAAGGCACTCATTTTCTGACTTAAAGTTTGATCCAAACGACAGACATACTCGCACTCCGACGACAGACAGACACTGACTGCCCCATAAAAATTATAATTAAACTTTCCCTGTTTAAAACTAATTACCGTACGAGTACCAAACTTGATAGCACCAATGTCCACAGTATGGGGTGCACGATTCCCGTGCGTCACAGCTCCACCGTCCAGTTCCGATTCCGGCCGGCAGCTGCCGTGGTCAGTCACCGTGGTTCACAGTCTGTCACACCTGACCGGTCGCAGTGCACTTGTTGACGTGTCGACACGAGCCTGGACAAGAGGAGCAGACCGTTGCTCCTGAAGCTCTTGTCATCAAAACGACAGTAAGGCTGCGGCTGCACTTGGAGCATATCGCCGGCTCAAAGGATTGTGGAAGGCTCCCCCTTCTCCACCTGCTGTGCGGAGCACGACGGAGTAGTTGGAATCGACTGGACAAGTGGACGTCTGTCCGGGGAGAGGGAGGCGACCGGCTGCACCACAGGTGGTTGACGAGACCGCTGGACAGTTCCCCAGCGTCAGGCAGAGCGCGTGCTGTGTCGCGACAGTCGGACATACCGCGGTCCGCTGTACGGGAGGCGCTTCGAACCGTTCTGAGAGCGTATTCGTGCAAGGCCCGTGTCGTACAGCAGCCTGCACCACAGGGCGCACAGCGACCTGTCGACTCCGTTCTCCACTTTCTCGGAAGGGTTGAAGTTGACGAGGGCTGGTCCTGTGGACAGGCGAAGCTCATTTTTCTCTGGCGATTGAGGGCAACACAGGAAATTACCGAGCGTGAGGCTCTTCACATTCCAGTTGTAATGGTACTTGAATTACGTAACCATTACGGCACCTCACCTCAACCTCTCGATACCAGCAGTATTCTACTATGTTTCTGTAAAATAGTTAACATATATCTGTGGAACATTCAGATTTGATTTCATTAATGTAGAGGTACTTCGATACATCGATATGTATATATTGCAATAATATGATTCTTATGTGTATTCTTTCTTTTGTCACTATGATCTTTGACGTACTTGTAACTCTGATTTTTGGACGCGCGGTTATTAGAGAGTCAAGCTTTGGTCGTCATGTTAAAAAGACGCAAATTGTAGTCAGTTTATGAAATGTGAACTTTAACAGTGATGAAGATATTTTCAAGTATGTTTTATATTATGATGTTGCAACAAAAGTAATAAGAAAAGAAGTGTAACTTAAATTCGGAGTTTAATCTTCAAGAATGGTTTATGAAACACATCTATAAAGCTTTTGAATATCGCAGAATAACACCTAGGCCTCTCTGCATCCGAGCTTAGAATCGTCACTGCCTAGATTTTCGACTATTGAGCCACGAGTTGACAACGAGACCAGCGTGGGAAACACGAAAAGGTGAGTGCCTAGTTTATCCATTATTTCAAGAAATGACTTTATTGACTGTGCTCTAATGACACCTGCCACATAATATAACTTTGTTGTTGCCCGAAAATGCAGTATTTAGTAGCGTGAGCAACACTACAATCATAATTAATTTTTGATTTGACCTTTGTTGTGGTACGGTTGTTACACAGTCAGTGTGCACCAAGTCCCTCTGTGCGGTGAACGTGTCGCCGTATGGTGTGGCTTCACCGCTTCGTTCGTCATTGCCCCATTGCTTTTTGAAGTGGCTGGCGCTGAAGGACTACACGCGTGCAATGTGACCGGCCAGCGTTACTGCGGTGTGCTTCGTCCGAAATGTCATACTCGCCCTACAGGGAGGGACGCATTGAACTCGGCAGTTTTCATTCAAGATGGGGCCCCACCGCACGTCGCTCCAAGATCTCCGAAACACATTTGTAAACGGCCGAATGTGTAAGCTGAGCGTTTCGAAATGGTTGGCCTTCACGATCACCCGACCTCACTCCCTGTGATTTCTGGCTGTGGGGCTGCCTCAAGGACGGGGTTTACCAGGCGAACACTCGCACACGTGCTGATCTGAAGCGCAGCGTATCGAGACAGGTAGCCAGCACACCTGTGGACATGCTCCGTTCTGCCGTGCAGAATGCAATCCTGCGCTTCCAGGCTCTTCTGGACACTGATGGGCGCCTTGTTGAGCCCCTTTTGTAACAGTAATGGTACCGGTATGAAGTGGTTCAAAAAATGGCTCTGAGCACTATGGGACTTAACATCTGAGGTCATCAGTCCAATAGAACTTAGAACTACTTAAACCTAACTTACGTAAGGACATCACACACATCCATGCCTGAGACAGGATTCGAACCTGCGACCGTAGCGGTCACGCGGTTCCAGACCGAAGCGCCTAGAACCGCTCGGCCACAGCGGCCGGCGTATGTAGTGGCATGACGCACCGCAGCAGCGCATTAAAAGCGTTTCAGTTGAACCGATCCTGCATTATTTCTCTTCCCCATATCCTTGAATTAATGCTGCCAAGTTTGGTCCTTGTACGGTAATTAGTTTCCGTGTTCTAACGTCTTAAATAGGAAAAGTTTAATTATGACTTCCCGGTACGTGACGAGTGGTCGGAACAGGCATAGGGGCGAGTGAGGCTGGTGCAGAAGGTACCCTCCGCGGGCAAGTGAGCAGGCAACACGGCAGTGGCGCTCCAGCAGAGCTCCCGTCCGTGGCTGTCGTCCACGCTCGCTGGACCGGCAGCCAGCTACCTGCTCTGTGCCACCTGCTGGGCGAGGAAGCGCTTTCGTGTATTCACAATTCGCTCGTAAAGCGAGGCCCGTTAAACGGTAATGGTGCCCGTCGTATCGCGAGTGAACAATCTTTACAGCCAGTCCGCTGTTTACGGCGACGCAAACCGCGTGCACCCGGCTCTGAATCGATAACGAATACTGGGGCGTAAATGCGGCGAGAAAAACTGGCGAAAGAAAAAACAAATTGCCCAGCCTCGAGCACCAGCCAGGCGTCGGTGCGCGTCGTACTGGTGCCCGTGAGTCAGCGGCTGACCTGTAGGCAACGTGCGCGGTCTCCACAGAAGAATGTCCCATTTCCAGTGGTATATCATGCTGACGGAAGGAAAATCGCAGCACCGACAGGGAGTTGTGCGACGTAAACGAAAGTTGGCAAGCGTGTTTCTGCACCTGCAAGATGGCGCCTGTTCAGATTTGGCGCCAGTGGCCTAATTCTGGCGCTAGCTGCGCCACTGTGAGCGTTCAGATCAGGCTCGCTTACAGTACACGCTGTGACGTTCGGGAGCGTAAGTTGCTGTCGAGACTGGACGCGGTGACTCGATGTCACCCGAGAATGCCTCTAAGGCGAGTCAGAAGCCATTGTCAGTGCGTCACTGAGTTTGAACGAGGCCGTGTAATAGAGCTACGAGGAGCTGCACGTTCCTCGTGCAGAAACACTTGGCAGGAATGTAGCCACTGTACACGACTGCTGGCAGTGGCTGCCACGAGAAGGCACGGTCGCAAGGAGACCGCGCTGCGGACGGCCACGTGGCTCTAGGGAGGGGGAGGACGACCGAGTTCGGCGTACGGCTCCGCCGCTTCGTACTGTGGGCGCCCCGGCGGTCCCGGTCGCCTACGGTGGACTGGAGGCCGAGCGGTGACCTCTCCAGTTGTCAGGATGCTGGGGAATGACTGTGGACGCGTCAGAAACGCCAAAGAAACACGATTAATTCATGACACCTTTATTCCTGCCGAGTACAATGTGGCTCGGTGATATCGACGACCTTCCCCGAGTCCTCGCTGACTCGTAGCGATGACACCAGCTCCGGGCCGCACACTCTTGCTAGCGCAGCGCCGCGTGCTGTGACGCAGCGAAGGAACGCCCTTACTTCGGCCGCGCGTGGCTGGCGGCGCCCGGCTGGGTGGCCGGCTCGACGGCGGACAGCAGGCCGCTGCGCGTAGGAGGCTCCGGGTTGGAGTCCCGGCGCTGTCGGCACGAGAGGCGTCCTCGTAGTGCGGGGTGTACTCTATACCACCCCGTCTTCTTCCCTGCTCCTCCTGGTGGCTCCTCCGCAGTGGACGGGCGGAACGGGCTGCAGTTCCCCAGCGTCGTCGGCTCAGCCGGTTGTGACGGCGGACGCACAGGGCCTAGGCCACGCACGATCTCGACGACGGCTCACCGATGTGGTCGGCATTGGCTGCGAGCGAGTCTGCCGCGATGTCTGCTAATCCTGGGTCGATGACTGACAGCGGCAGCAGAGGGGACCAGAGCTGGTACTGTCCCCTCAGCTCTGCTGCTGGATGCGCCGCCCTTACTGCAACATCTCCTCAACAAAGATTAACATGTCGATCACCGAGCTGAACGCCACGCAGCGTCCCAGTACACATCTGACTGCAGGTCTAACTGCGAGTGCCTTGTTGCTATCAAAGCTGGCGTATTTAAAGGAAGCACCAGCGACGTCCTGACGTCATGCTCGTTTGTAATGAACGCATTCAATCCACTTATACTGCTGATTTATCTGTCGTACTCGCCCCTTAGGTGTTCGTGCGACAGAGTTACGTGTTGTTACTGCAGACTCTGGCGAAGTTGTGAAATGCAGTACAGCTGACGCTACACGTCTTACACTCTACGAAAGTTTCCGTCTAATACAAACCCTCTTGCTAAGCAGTTCTCTCTCGCCTGTTGTGTGTAACCAGGCCATTGCCCCTGCATGACGACACATTCTGATACATGTGCAATCCTCTTACATCTTGGCTAACCTACTGCCTCTCGCTCTCGGCATAGGCAACGAAACTTTGACAATATTCCACGTTTCCAACTCTTATTATTCCGTGACACTACAGTAGTGCACCTGCAGTAGCAATTTGAGCGGCAGTCGGCACCGCAGTGACACAGCCAGCTGTTGCAAATCGTTTACTTCGAAGACAGCTCCGAGTTGCACGGACCCCAGACCACCTCCATTTGCGACTCGAGCTGAGTGGAGGTCAGGGTGGAGGTGTGTGGCCTTTCAGGACGGAAGCTGCTTCTGCGTCTGTGCCAGCGAAGGCCGCGCTTCAGCTGGGAAGAGGCCGACCTGTCTGCGTGCCGGACGCGCCGCAGCTACACCTGCAGTCACGGTCCGGCGAGCGACTTCGTTTGGCACCAGGACAACTCCCGTGCTTCTCCCGCACACCCTCACTGCTAATTCGTCCATCAGTCTGGTGATTCGACGGGCTTTACTGCCAATTATGGAACAGCATTCCAGGGAGTGTTTTTCAACAGGATAACGCTCGCCCACATACCGCCGTTGTAACCCGGCGTGCTCCACAGAGTGTCGACATGTTGGCTCGGACTGCCCGATCACCACATCTGTCTTCGATCGCGCACACACGGGACACCACCAGACGACAACTGCAGCACTAACTCCCCCTGTGCTGACCGGCCGAGTGCAACAGGCCGTGAGACTCCGTCCCACAAACTGACGCCCGACACGCACCTCTGCATACTTGGCATTCGACAGTGTGGTGTTTGCACCGGTTGTTGAAGTACCAGCATTTCATATTTCCAGTTGCTGATCTCGTGCTCACATTAACCTGTGATCTTTGCAATGTTAATCACTTAAATACTGGTATCTTACCTACCAAATATATTTTGAAAATTTCATTACTCTACATTATTTATTTTCCGGTGCGAAAGAACTGGAAGCGAGGTGTAGCAAAGCTAATGCAGTGAGCGCTCAGCTACGATCTACTCTCTTCTGCAAGAAGGAAGTCAGTACCGAGACTAAGTTATCTGTGCACCGTTCAATCTTTCGACCACTTCTGTTGTATGGGAGCGAAAGCTGGGTGGATTCAGGTTACCTTATCAATAAGGTTGAGGTTACGGATATGAAAGTAGCTAGGATCATTGCAGGTACTAGTAGATGGGAATAATGCCAGGAGGGTGTCCACAATGAGGAAATCAAAGAAAAACTGGGAATGAACTCTATAGATGTAGCAGTCAGGGCGAACAGGCTTAGATGGTGGGGTCATGTTACACGCATGGGAGAAGCAAGGTTACCCAAGAGAGTCTTGGGTTCAGCAGTAGAGGGTAGGAGGAGTCGGGGTAGACCAAGGAGAAGGTAACTGGATTCGGTTAACAATGATTTTGAAGTAATAGGCTTAACATCAGAAGAGGCACCAATGTTAGCACTGAATAGGGGATCATGGAGGAATTTTACAAGGGGGACTATGCTCCAGACTGAACGCTGAAAGGCATAATCAGTCTTAAATGATGATGATGATGTTGCAATTTTTTCGGTCAGTGTATAATTTAGGCCACTTACAAAAAATCATACATGATATTAAAGGGGAACTAACGCAGTTGTCCTTAAAAGTGTAAAGGATGTACACCTGTAGCGATATGGCACACATGTAACCTAGAATTCATTTATTCGACACTTCGATTAACAAGTCCGGAGTAATGGAAGGAACACTCTTTTCGATTCTGTGTCTCAACTTCGGCTAGTCATTAGTTACTAGTGGAACCCAGACAGGTTCTTTTATAAAGCCCCAAAGTGAAGAAATCACATGGCGTGAGTTGAGGTGGACGTGGAGGGCTGCGGGTGTTCACAGTTATGACTGCCACAAGGGCCTGACTGCTGAAACTTCAACCGTTCTCATACAAAGGGGTGTCAGTGGGGAGAGTCCGCATCTGCCTGACGAGTTAGGTATTCAGCTTCACTTTCGATTTGGGTAAACGGAGATTCCAAGTAAGCCAATCCTGTTACGGTAGATTGTCCGTACGGTTGAGGTCGGAACACAGCGCAGAAAACTTTTAATTTTGGGACATGTCGTCGATATTGCACAGGTTCATAAGGCTGTTTGATTTGCGGTTATTTACCTTTCGCTTTTGATGGAAAGTTGCGTCATCACTGAACACCTCACTATCAAGAACGTCATCTTCTCGCTGCAACAGGTCACATTGAAAGTTATGACGTACTCGATAGTGATCTGGTTTCAAAGTATGTACTAACTATAACCGGTGTCAAGCCATATGTAAATATTTTCTCGAGTCATTCCATATTCTTATCTTCGGCAATTGAAGCCCTACACTTGCTTTCAGAGCACACTTCCTAGAACTACGAAGATAGGACCCTGTGACGTGGTAAGACCTCGTTCGGCCACTTTTGGTTGTCTCTTTGCACACACACCTACTCATTATGAAATGACTATACCGTCGGCGGATCTTTAAGCCGCGTGGGGGATCACAATTGAACTTTAAACGAAACTGAAAGTGCAGATCGACTCTTGGCAAACTGCACAGCACAAAACGCTTTTCCATCAGGAGACGCCATTTTGTGTGCTGCAAGTGGGAAAAGGACAAAGCATTATTGACGCACGTGCTTATCTAGACGAGTCTGAGCTACTCTTTAATTGCGACAAACACTGTGTAACGGTTACAGTCGATAATATTAAAATTTACGACTGGCCCATTTTTTTATACGCATCCTGTACCAGACAGACTCAACAAGCATCGTTTTTGGTACAGTTAAATCGTGTCACGGTATAAACCTACAAGTTTTTACTCACGTTTTCTCTTCTTAGAGCTGTGACACAGAGATACACGGATATGCCAGAACAGTGTGGCCATCCACGTAATAGACGGCACGCCCACCTCTGGCACGGGTAACAGCGGCGACGCGTCGTGGCGTGGCGTGCGAGCAGTGATGCCTCGGCAGATTGCTGGACAGCGGTGGCACCACACACACACACACACACACACACACACACACACACACACACACACACAATTGCCATAAGTTCCGGGTAGGAGGGCGATAAAGTCTGACGCCACGTTCAGTCGCCCCCTGCATGTGTTCGATCGGGTTCAGATCTGGCGAGTTGGAGGCCAGGACATCCCACTCCTGACGTGACGCATTATCTTGTTGAAAGATGCCGCTGCCGCCGGGATACGTGATCGTCGTGAAGGGGTGTACGTGGTGTGCAGACAGTGCACCGTACTGCTCGGCCGCCACGGTGCCTCGCAACAGCTCCACCGGACCCGCGGATGTTGTGCAGAGGGTGACGGGCCGCCGCCAGGACACACGTGTGGAGCAGCTGTTCCCCTCCCGCCGGCAGGTGTCGGGGTCTGCCGCGACAACGTGCAGCGGCGGCGGCCACGCAGCCGGCCGTGTCGCGGAGCTGACTGTGCCACGTGCAACGGAGCACTCCTACTCTGCCCACCACTAAACTCTGACGTCAGTTCCGCCACAGTTCGCCGCCTCTCTTGTTTCACCAGTCTGCCCAGCCTACGACGTTCGACACCTGTAATGGTGCTGAAGCATCCCCAACTCTCTCGTGGTTCCCTTTTTAGGTACTCCACGTCGACGTCTGCTCGTAGGTACTGTGATGTAACAAAATAATAGTGATGTTGTTATTCAATGGAAAAGTTGGAATCTGAGATTTCGCTTACTGTTTTATCAATCACAATCCGCGTAAGAATCATGGATTGACCATTGTCACAAAATATTGCGTTATGAAATGTGAATAGTCTTTACTTGCAGTTTCGCGTGGCTTGAAGCAGTCACAGCTAGCGTGCTATTAACAAATTGCGTTATCGTCTTTCTAATTACTTCATGATCGTAGATACGATCATACCCGGTCGTGAAGTTATTGTTATGACAAAAAAATTTCCTAAGGGACCAGAAAGTTCTTAAGGGCGCAAAAACAAAAGGGAAATTCAATATTAAAGCTGATGCAAGAAGACGACAAACAGTTTTCTTTTTGTCAATGTAACACGCACATTGGACTGCTGATCTTGGTGTCTGTAATCTTAGCAAAATGCATAATTAAAATGAAAATAATACTGAGGAGATGATAGGAATGAGCACTGCTGAATGATTCAGTGTTTCCAGAACAAATATTTATTATAAGTAAAACATATATCGTACCTTATGCTTAGTACTACATTGACGGTAGATTTTTATGTCCGTATCATGTCAATTGAGCGCTCTTTTATATAGCCATTGTCCTCTTCAGTCGCTCGTGCGTAGTCACGATACGTTATAACAGTTCTTCTTTCTACACTTCACTCAGACGTAACACGTTTTTATACATTTAGTAAATATTAGATCAGACTGCCACAAATCTGCGTCCGTCTTACTTACGAAAAACAGTACAAGTCTTTTGCGCTCAAGGCTTCATTTGTTCTCTAGCGAACAAAATAGTGAAGGATCGCATACCTTTCCGTATTCTACGACGAATTACATTATTTAGGAAATTCCACCATCGCTATGCGACGCCTTATTATACATTAATCATTCTTTATAGACAAGTATTTGCCTTCTGGCTGAAAGTGTTAACTATTTGCTGTTTTAATGAAGTCAAAAATAGCGAATATCACAGTACGTATCGTCGGTAGGTTTTCCGGCTTTACTTCCCGACGACTCTCCGATGAGGTGCGGGCCTCGTGTCTTGCTATTACTGCGAGTCTTGTGAATATCGCTTTTGTTTAGTAATTTGCCCGGCTAAAACTCTCCCCTATTATGATTAAGACAGCCTGCGCCACGTTTCGAGGGAGTGGGGACCTCAAAGAGTCACAGACGTTCATATTAAGCAGTCCGTAAAACACGCAAACGTTCACTTCAGTTAGCGTGTCAGTTAGTGCCTACGCTTTCCGCTAGATGGTGCTGACTTACTGCTGAATAGCTTTGGTTCCGTAAAACCTTCACTGATTATTACTAGGTAAATGAAATAAGTACACCACTTTTGTATTACACTTTCATTCTATATTCCAGGATTAAGATGGTGATGGATGGTGGATGATGGCCTATTTAAAAGGTTCCTAGCCTGGAGGAATCTAAATAGTCCGGAAATGCCGATATGCACGCGCTCTACGTCCAGATTCGCAACTAACGGCACACGAGAATTTCAAAAGTCCACACGTTAATATCTGAATACCGGTACCTCCGAATTCACTCGCATCAGCGGATAATTTGAGTTTCTGTCGGCTGTATGTCCGTAAAGTTCCAGTCTCTAGTACTCCGTTGCTACCAACAGTCACACATCGTACACCACATCACTTTTAATCTCCGTGATAGTCTAACAGTTTATCGTGAATCTTAACACGACAAAGTCCAATCTAATTATTGTCTCGCTGACTGACGCGGGTTCCCCGCCCTTTAACGAAACATTCGAGGAAAAAAAGGCGGCAATAATGACGATCAGGCCTTTTTACAGGTTTTTTCATCACGAGAGTTTAACGTCACTGCCTTCTCCATGACGGAGCATCCGTGGCTTTGCTGTACTTGGACGTTAAACTACTTGCTGATATACTATAATTTTGATCTGCAATTACCGAATTCTGTTTCTACACTATTTTCCCCCTCTCAAAATTCTATTCTTAATTTTAAATTATTCTTTCTATAGCTTTTATCACTGCAACCTGAACCGAGGTGTTACAAGGGATCGCTGCCCAACGGCACGACGTCTGCATGTGGTTTCGCCAAGTGTTGAACACACTCGCCACAGCACTCCTCTCCTCCAACACCCGAAAACTCGTAGACTTTCCGAAATGCTTCTGCTCTCGGTCAGACTGAGATACGTGGCGCCCCTTCCGCACTCTACACCCGGACAGCTGGCTCACTGACACTACACGCGCCGTGCGTGTGTCATTCCCCGCCAGCTGACGCTGCCGTCGCCTCTACAGGTTCGTATCGACAGCAGCTCGATGGCCATAACGTTCTGGCTGGTCCGTGTGTGTCCACCGCTTCGACCGTACATACTAGTGGACTGGCCTTGCTGTGCAGAAGCTATCGCGCTGGTGTGGCTCCAACATAAACCACGTGACTGTAGGCAAAACGCGGCGGCATTTCAAATCAGCGGCCTGCCATCCTATGTTTGCATCGTATTTTCTGCACATTTCCCAATTGACTGCCAAACGCTTCCATCAAAAACTACTTTTTTATTTGCGAGAAATTATGCCAGAACTACATTTGACCTGTATTTGTTCACAGTACCATTTATAGAATCTAACAAATACATCGAACGCCACTCTGGTGGGCAGCGGGACGAAATTACTATAAACTATCAATTAAAGTAAAATGTCGTTAAAATTCTTTTAAAGCGTGAGAGTGGGCTCGTGTCAAAACTTTAAACATTGGATTCGCCGCGTTTTGAGCTCTAGTCACTTATAACAGAAAGTGGGATATGGAAATTATGTCAACTAGAGGTGCCAAAATTGTCGACTTTAGGAGCAGGTCCATTTTAGAGTATCAATTTTAGGTGCACTTCAAGGGTTCAGTTCCCACTATTTTTACAAAAGTTTAAACTATCAGTTTAAAAAATGATATTTTGGATGAAAAGTGTGACTTTGAAGTTTCAGAAAATAATTTTGGAGCCTAGGTTTAAAAATGACAGACACTGTAAATATAAATTACAAACATACATTGTGAATAATAACTAACTTATCAAAACACTTCTCCGCGAAGTGCTTCGAGCAAAGGCGCGTATGTGCAGATGGCTTAAAGTTTTTCCGTTTTAGGGCCTGTATCCGAAGCTGCCTTCGGTTTTCATACTTAGGGAACCTACGAGTGGGAACGAGAAACAATTATACTTACTTCTGTAACCGAATTATCACAGATACTTTCCAAAATGTAATATGAGTCTGACTTTACAAGCATCACTTTCAACACTTTAATTTACGCGATACTCTATTTCAAGTGTAAAAAAACACATAAAGGTCACTTCAGCAGATTTCAATAAACGCATCTGCACTACCATAGAAACACTTACACGTGAAATGTAATGCGATTTCCCCCAACAAAACGCTGAGTACAGCCATAAGCGCAACACGAAACGACCATGTTTTGCCAACATTCACGCGACTTCAGCCCAGAGATGTTGGAGCCACGGAAATGACGTCAGAGCGAGTCTATTATATTTATGGTCGAAAGTCCACCGTGAAGCTGCAAGAGTTGTCTGCGAATGCGGCTGACGCCACTGCTCTGTGGCCGGGGCCGCCACTGTCTCTCTCTGTCACTGTGTGTGTGTCGAGGAAGCGACAGCCTACTGACAGTGTATGATACCCCTGGCTCCGTCCCACTCACCGCTGGATACTTGCCCTGCTGCAAAACCATCCCACGCAGCTGACGTCACTGTGGGACCTCCACGTGCCGAGCAAACGCTACACCTGCCCTCTCGGCTGCTAGTCGCGTGGGGTCGACGAGGTCTAGGTTGCCCTGCTGCAGGCACACGTTCCGTGCCATCACGAAAAACGTTAGCAGCGGTACTGCGGAACAATAAACCACAGTCTCGATACACAGCGGTCGTACCGCCCACCGACACCAATTCGTCCTTCTTGCGCGACACAGAAGACAGCCTTCTCGCAAACGATGAAAATTGAAATTGAAATGAGAAACTCGCCTCGTAATCTTTCGTTGCATACAGAACTCAGATGGTATTACTGCTCCCCACAGTGTGCGGTTGCCCCGTGAAGCTTGTAGCTTAGGATGGATTTAGGTAGAGTGGACTTCACGCTGGGAGTTTAGCGAGGAAGGGGCTCAGTTCAACAACTGCTTAATTTAACATCGACAGAATACAAACACACTTTCAACAAAACGAAATATTTCTGTAACCTGTAGAGATGTTTAGTTAAGACTCCTTACAATCAGTACAATAATTTCTTGGCCGGCCGGAGTGACCGAGCGGTTCTAGGCGCTTCAGTCTGAACTGCGCTGTTGCTACGGTCGCAGGTTCGAATCCTGCCTCGGGCATGGATGTTTGTGATGTCCTTGGGTTTAAGTAGTTCTAAGTTCTAGGGGACTGATGACCTCAGATGTGCTCAGAGCCATTTGAACCATTTTGAACCAATAATTTCTTGCATTAAATAATGAAATCCATCATTTGTAATAATACACATAAATTGGCAGCAACATTAACAGTCCACGACTCCCGGCCGTCGGCCAGAGTTAGTCACCGTAACCGAGACAGCTTCAGCAGCACAACGTAAGATGGCAAAACAGTTTTTGGACTTGGCTACGGTGACAACGCGCCCCCCTGCACTGCCCTGCTACTGCCAGCCATCCTCTGCAGACCGCTGCCGCAGCAGGCTGCACACAACCCTCTGTCAAAGTACCGGTCCCTACACTCATACACTGATGAGCCGAAACATTATGACCACCTGTATGTCCGTCTTTTCAGCGAAATACCTGCTGATCAAACAGTGAGTATAAATTTGAAAACTGAATAAGTCACGGGATAACATAGATAGAGAAGTACAAATTGACACACATGCTTGGAACGTATGGGGTTTTATTAGAACCCAAAAAAAAGAAAGTTCACAAAATGTCCGACAGATGGCGCTGGACAGCAAAACGTCAGTGCTGCCGTTACGGGTGAGAGGTAGACCAATATGTTACAGAATCGTTTCATCCCCAGCCTGGCTGATAAACACCTGCTGGAACGTACGATGTTTATGCGGGATGGTGCTCCACCCCATATTGCTAGACGCGTGAAAGATCTCTTGTGCGCGTCGTTTGGCGATGATCGTGTGCTCAGCCGCCACTTTCGTCATGTTTGGCCTCCCAGGTCCCCAGACCTCAGTCCGTCCGATTATTGGCTTTGGGGTTACCTGAAGTCGCAAGTGTATCGTGATAGACCGACATCTCTGGGGATGCCGAAAGACAACATCCGACGCCAATGCCTCACCATAACTCCGGACATGCTTTACAGTGCTGTTCACAACATTATTCCTCGACTACAGCTGTTGTCGAGGAATGATGGTGGATACATTGAGCATTTCCTGTAAAGAACATCATCTTTGCTTTGTCTTACTTTGTTATGCTAATTATTGGTATTCTGATCAGATGAAGAGGCGGTTCCAGGTTCCAGGGTCGAGCACAGGCCTGACCATACCGCGTCTGGCGCACGACGACACGGCGGTCGGTCGCGACCGATTGGCCCCGCAGGTCTAGGATGCGGAACTTTACATTCACCTTTAACCCGAACTACAATACAGTCGTGTCGGACAGTTGCTGCGAGGAAATGTTGTGGAATTTGCACAAAGTAATCCGCCGGCATACCCGTGAAAGCTATTTACAAATAAATTGTATTTGTAATGAGATAATATGAAAAGGGAGTCTCTTATTCGTGATAAATAAATTACCTTCGTAAAATATAGGAATGAATCTGGCCATCCATTATAGCCATTTCGCAGTGATAGTTAAAATTGTGTTTCATGTTAAAATTTTCCAGGAATAGCTGAAAATCAGTAGGCAGTGCCGGAAGCCTGTTAAAGCGATGGATCAGGTATCTTCATAAAGATTTTTTAACAGTTGTAAGTGTTGAGAAAAATGGATGTCGATTTTGGAAATATACTATTTAGACCTTGGCAGTCTTCTGCTTTGAGCATAAAAATTGATTGCTGTGTCATGCGAAAGTTCGTGGTTTCGTATGCGAGTGAGCAAATACTTCACGTCGGATAAAGAGGAAAAGGGTACAGGAATCTCGACTCGCCGGTTTTTCTTTTCTTACTGAGAACTTTTTAGCCTCTAACCTGTAGCTGACGACGAACACGGGCTGTCTGTGAAAGTTAAAATGATATAATGTGACCTGAGGCTTTCCCGGCGAGTGTGCTGTATCCGAGGTTCTCGGGTGTCCAGCCGGATCCGATCGTCGGAGTTCCACGATATTTCGGCGAATAACCGTTCCGCCATCATCAGTTGGTGCCGATGGAATGATCTGTCTGCGCTGTGTCCGTGGTATTTACGTCCGCTGGCTCCCGAGTCGTACCCCGGCGCGGACGGCCGGCAGGGCGCCGCTTGGCGGGAGGGGGAGGGCTGGGGGTAGCTGCAGCCACGGCCGGTGGTGGGCGCAGTCCATCCCCGTCCGCCGTGGCGGAACGATCTCGCGTCCGCTCGCGCCGTAGCTCCTTGATGGTGTTTAATAACGGTTTCCAGGCCCTACTAAGTTCAAACCCGGTGTCCCTGTTGATGAGGTTATCTGTTACGCGAATTTCTGTGGCCTCCTTGTAGATACTGTCCCAGTAGGCACTTGTGGCCGTCAGGATTTTTGTCTCTTCGAAATTCGCTGTGTGTCCGGTTTCAATGCAGTGTTCTGGTAGGGCCGAATGGCTGGGTTGGCGTAAGCGGGTGTGACGTTCGTGTTCCTCGCATCGGAGACCTCGACCGTGTGAACTGTTTGGCCGATGTAGGATTTGCCACAGCCGCACGGGATTTTGTATACGCCCGCTTTCTTAAGGCCTACGTCATCTTTTGCCGTTCCTACTAGGTCACAAATCTTTGCCGGTGGTCGGAAGACTGTGTCAATCTCGTGTCGCCTTAACAATCTCCCTATTTTTGACGACACGTTGCCAGCAAACGGCAGAAAGGCCAGAGCTTGCTTCTCTTCTTCGGGTCGTTCTTCATCTCGGTTCTTGCTGCACTTCTGTTGTCGGAAGGCCCTTTGGATTTGGCGGTTGCCATTCCCATTCCTGCGGAACACGGTGTCCAGATGGTTCAAATGGCTCTGAGCACTATGGGACTTAACATCTATGGTCATCAGTCCCCTAGAACTTAGAACTACTTAAACCTAACTAACCTAAGGACATCACACAACACCCAGTCATCACGAGGCAGAGAAAATCCCTGACCCCGCCGGGAATCGAACCCGGAGGTCTCGCGATGTTTGAGTTGCGTTGGCAAGTTCTGTTCATCAGAGGTCGAGTGTGCTCTGTGTACCGAGGTGTCGAGCATTCCATTAAGCTGCACCGGATGGTGGCAGCCGGAGGCGCGTAGGTACAGGGCAGTGTGTGTAGGCTTGCGGTACACACTGTGACCCAGTGAGCCATCAGACCTACGTTCCACTAGGACATCGAGAAAGGGTAGTTTTCCATCTTTCTCAGTCTCCATGGTGAACCGAATGTTACTGTGCACCGAATTTAGATATTGTAGGAAAATCTTCAGCATATATTTGAACAAATAAGCACTCGGTCACAAATATTAAGTAAAAATTGACCAGGTTTCGACGCTACTATGAGCGTCGTCTTCAGAATTAAACTAACTGTTCTTAAACGTATTAGGTATATAATACATTAAAAAAATTAAAGTTTGTACTGACTGGAAAGAGATGCAGTACTTACAAGTCACATTTTAAAAAATCTAAGCCGCAAAGGCGACGTCATGAATAGTTGTAAATAAGATGGCGAGCCGCTAAGGGCTGCTCGTACTCGAGTGAACAAGGGTTGCAACAAGACTGAGGTGCCCACGTTAGAAAGTGTGGGCAAGTAAACATGGTGTTGCCACGAGCGTCATCTAGTAGCCGCAGAAACAACTAGGCTGCTGTACGTTCAAAATTAGACACATGAAATTGTGATGCAGCTGATTCAGGCACAACGTAAGCACTAATAATAATAGGATGAAGTTACATATTTATCTGCTTTAAACAGAGATACATTTTGTAACGTAAGAAAACGTCAGTTGTGACATACAAGAAAACAGCAAAGACGTAACGGGAAAATAACATTTCGGCAAACTGCATGAGGAAATCTGAATCAAAGATCAAGCAACGGCTTTATACAGTCGAAAACATTTTTATTTCGCAGGCCATCATGACGAGATAGATATTTGAAAGTCTCCAATTCCTCTAAAACATCTAACCTTTTCGGTATGCAGAATATTGTTATCGCCAATGGCTTTAGGCTCGTGTCCAGTAATTAAGAGATGATCGGCAAAGGATGAACTTAGGGGACTGGTGCCGTTCTTTCTCAAAAGATGTTCTTTATATCTGATGCTGAAAGCACGTCCAGTTTGCCCTATGTAATAGGAGGAGCAGGTATCGCAGATGATCTTATAAACGCCAGAACTTTCTGTAGGGGAGCGAACGGATTTCAAATTATGAATGAAGTTTCTCTTCAGATTGTTATTAGCAGAGAGGGTAACATTGCAGTTGTATTTGTTGCGAAGCATGCGCTGAATTTGATAGGAAATGGGTCCTGTGAAAGGAATAGAAAAACCTCTTTTTGGGTTAACTTCAGTGCGTGAGGTGTTGAGCGTGGTAGTTCTTGCAGTTTTCTTTTTTAGGATATCGTCCACTATGTTAGGCGTATATTCATTATTGACTGCTATGGTTTTAAGTAAATTAATCTCCTCATTAAACTTCAATTTTATTAATGTATTATATACCTAATATGTTTTAGAACAGTTAGTTT
This sequence comes from Schistocerca piceifrons, assembly GCF_021461385.2. Classification (NCBI taxonomy): domain Eukaryota; kingdom Metazoa; phylum Arthropoda; class Insecta; order Orthoptera; family Acrididae; genus Schistocerca; species Schistocerca piceifrons. The sequence continues at coordinate 1,288,132 of NC_060147.1, forward strand.
AATTCTGAAGACGACGCTCATAGTAGCGTCGAAACCTGGTCAATTTTGACTTAAAATTTGTGACCGAGGGCTTATTTGTTCTAATATAATTCTGACACGGTCGCTGAACCTTAGCAGCTATATTTAAAGTTTTAAATCTGTAGCTGTTGCTGTCCATGTGACCACATGACGAACGCGTCGTCCACGTAGAGAAAGAAGCAACCAGGTTTCAGTTCGGCGGTTTCCAGTGCTTCCTCTTCGAAACTCTCCAGGAACAGGTTGGCCACCACTGGGGAGACCGGGCTCCCCACGGCTACTCCGTCGGTCTGCTCGTAGTATTCACCATTGAAGACAAAGTACCTAGATGTTAACAAGTGCCTGGACAGGTGTGTCAGTTCAGGCCCCAATTTCTCACTGATTAAGTGGAGATAATCTTCCAGCGGGACACGTGTGAATAATGAGACGACATCGAAGCTGACCATGATGTTGGATTCTGTACTGTCATCTCCTTCAGGCGGCCCATGAAGTCCGTCGGGTTCCGGATATGGTGCACACATTTCCCTACATAAGGTCTTAGCATGCCCGCCAAGTGCTGCGCCAAAAGATACGTCGGTGCCCCTATGTTGCTGACTATGGGTCGCATCCCTTCTTTGTGCGTTTTTGGGAGACCATATATCCTCGATATTATCTACATCTACATACATACCCCGCAATCCAACATACGATGCGTGGCGGAGGGTACCTCGTACCACAACTAGCATCTTCTCTCCCTGTTCCACTCCCAAACAGAACGAGGGAAAAATGACTGCCCATATGCCTCTGTACGAGCCCTAATCTCTCTTATCTTTGTGGGCTTTCCGCGAAATGTAAGTTGGCGGCAGTAAAATTGAACTGCAGTCAGCCTCAAATGCTGGTTCTCTGAATTTCCTCAGTAGCGATTCACGAAAAGAACGCCTCCTTTCCTCCAGAGACTCTCACCCGAGTTCCTGAAGCATTTCCATAACACCCGCGTGATGATCAAACCTACCAGTAACAAATCTAGCAGCCCGCCTCTGAATTGCTGCCATGTCCTCCCTCAATCCGACCTGATAGGGATCCCAAACGCTCGAGCAGTACTCAAGAATAGGTCGTATTAGTGTTTTATAAGCTGTCTCCTTTACAGATGAACCACATCTTCCCAAAATTCTACCAATGAACCGAAGACGACTATCCGCCTTCCCCACAACTGCCATTACATGCTTGTCGCACTTCATATCGCTCTGCAATGTTACGCCCAAATATTTCATCGACGTTACTGTGTCAAGCGGTACACTGCTAATGGAGTATTGAAACATTACGGGATTCTTTTTCCTATTCATCTGCATTAATTTACATTTATCTATGTTTAGAGTTAGCTGCCACTCTGTACACCAATCACATATCCTGTCCAAGTCATCTCGTATCCTCCTACAGTCACTCAATGACGACACCTTCCCGTATACCACAGCATCATCAGCAAACAGCCGCACATTGCTATCCACCCTATCCGAAAGATCATTTATGTAGATAGAAAACAACAGCGGACCTACCACACTTCCCTGGGGCACTCCAGATGATACCCTCACCTCCGATGAACACTCACCATCGAGGACAACGTACTGGGTTCTATTATTTAAGAAGTCTTCGAGCCACTAACATGTTTCGGAACTAATCCCATATGCTCGTACCTTAGTTAGGAGTCTGCAGTGGGGCACCGAGTCAAACGCTTTCCGGAAGTCAAGGAATATGGCATCCATCTGACACCCTTCGTCCATGGTTCGCAAGATATCATGTGAAAAAAGGGCGAGTTGTGTTTCGCAGGAGCGATGCTTTCTAAAGCCGTGCTGATGCATGGGCAACAACTTTTCTGTCTCTAGGAAATTCATTATATTCGAACTGAGAATATGTTCGAGAATCCTGCAACAAACCGTTGTTAAGGATACTGGTCTGTAAAATTATCTGGAAACGCGCTTCGGTCAGTGAGAGGCCATGTTGATTTTGGCAACAGTATTGCGACAACGGCGACGCCGTCTGTCTGTGAATGTGCGGCACCTGTTGCGTTCCCCAGTGACGTCACGGGAAGAGGCTGTCAGAGGCAGAGGCAGAGTGACGTCAGCGGGTGTGACGTAGGACTGGGGTGGGAACCCCCGGCATGGGCTGTGTGTGTGTGTGTGTGTGTGTGTGTGTGTGTGTCACAGCGCGGCGCGTTGTTCTGCTGTCCGCGGAGGACGTTCGTGGCGGAGCCCCGTTTGCTGCCGAGGTTCAGCGCGCCGAGGATTTGCGCCTCAGCACGCATTTCCGGACAAATAATTAAGAAATACCGGGTGGCGCACGAAATGTGTTACCAATTGTTTCTTTCACAATTTACGACGCTCATTAGCTATCCCGCTGGGATCTCTAGAGCAGTACCAGCAGAGCTTGGAAAAACAAATGAGTTACGAAATGACGTGTAATTCACGATACTGCCGCTAGGAGACTAGTAAGCAGCAATGGCTGACAATGGAAGACTGACGACACAACAACGATTGGCAGTTGTGTTACTTTTCATGAAACGAAAAGCCTTGTTGTGACTCGGAAGCGATTTCGACAACAGTTTAACACACGATGGGTCCCTTGCACGAAGATCATCCACAGGTTGTACGATAAATTTGTACAAGAAAGAACAGTATTGGAAGCGAAGCCACCTCGTCCTAAGACTGTTTGTTCGCCGGAGAATATTGAAGCGGTACGAGTTGCTGTACAGAGAAGTCCCGGGAAATCGTGTAGAAAGGCAGCAGTGCAACTGGGAATATCCAGAAGTGACCTCCATATGTACCCATACAACATGACCTGTGCACAGAAGCTCACTGAAGAACACAAGCAGCACACATTACTGTTTGCGCCGGCCTGGGTGGCCGAAAGGTTCTAGGCGCTAGAGTCTGGAACCGCGCGACCGCTACGGTCGCAGGTTCGAATCCTGCCTCGGGCATGGATGTGTGTGTTGTCCTTAGGTTAGTTAGGTTTAAGTAGTTCTAAGGTCTATGGGACTGATGACCTCAGAAGTTAAGTCCCATAGTGCTCAGAGCCATTTGAACCATTTTTGAACTACTGTTGGCTCAGTCGGCGGAGGATAGGGAAGAAACTGTCAACAACGTTTGGTTTCAGACCAGACGCATTTTCATTTAGACGGTGTGGTTAACAAACAAAATGTACGCTTTTGAGCCACTGAAAACCCACAGGTGCTTTACGAACGACAACATTATGCTCAGAGGATTACAGCTTGGGCAGCAATTTCCAGTCGCGGACTTATTGGACCCTTTTTCTCTGAAGAAACTGTGAACAGCGAGCGTTATTTGAGCACGCTTCGCAATAGCTCCATTCCACAGCTTCTTGCTACTGCCTTGCCCTTCAACACGCAGTGGTGCATGCAAGATGCAGCAAGGCCACATACTGCAACACTGTGTTGGAGTTTTTACGCGAGCATTTCGACATGCGGATCATTTCACTCAGGTTTCCTGGTCGCTTCAACGACGGAGCAAATTGGCTCCTCAATAGTGCAATCCATGTGACTCTTTTCTTTGGGGGTACCTAAAGGAAAAAGATTTCCCGAAACGTCCACGTGATTTAATGGAGCTCAGAAGACTTATTCTTCAAGCTTGCAGTGAAATTTCGGGAAGACATGTGCCGTAGGGTAATCACTAACTTCAGTGTTCGTTTGAAGGAAGTTAGGAAACGAAATGGTGGACATATTGAGCATGTGCTGAGTTAGAACAAATCTCCACGGACGGCTCTTCATTGTAGTATATGTCCTTTCAGGTTGTATTGACAGTAAAGTTTATATTCAAAAACAAAATGGTAACATTTCGTGCGCCACCCTGTACTTGCTAACAGTCGTTCGTAGATATTACCACAGTAAATTTCAAACACTCGAATTACCTGCCTCAGACCAAAAGCAGCAAAATTACTCCTGACTGTTTGCCGACGGGGGTTCTCTCTTTCATCGCCGTATACTGTTTTCCTGTTCTTGCTCTTATTAAATATTGGTAAATAATTCTTGTCCGTTTTGGACGTATTAGAACACTGCAAATGTTGAAACTGAAGATAATTTACGATTGATTAGGTGTAACTACAGTGACGGAAGAAAAAAATCTCAGCACGAAAAACGAGTTGTGCGACGTAAACGGAAGTTTGTAGGCGTGTTTCTGTAACTGAAAGATGATGTCCGTTCAAATTTGGCGCCAGTGCGGCACTGCGAGGACGCAGATCAGATCAGATCAGATGAGGTTTGCTTTGAATGCGCGCTGTCAGCGGCCGCGGGCGTCGGTTGGGACGCGCTGAGTTGATGTCCGTGGGGCACGTCTTTGAGGCGAAAAAGACACCGTTATCAACACGTCACTGACAAGGGGAGCCCACGACGTTTGGAACGCGGATTTACTGCAAACTTCCTACACTCGTAGTACTCCACGAGGACAACAAAATGTGTAAGCAGTAGCGCGTACTTCTCAAGGGTTACTCAGAAAATCGCAAGATAATTTCGGTCGTCGAATAATCTATATCTGTGCGTGGCCATGTTATCCACGAAGCGGCGACAGCCGAATGGTGCTGGCGCGACAGCTCAGAGGGCTGTTTGCTCTCTGTAATAAAAAAAACTGGGTCAATGAATCAACGATCAACTTGCACGGATGTTTTGTGACGTCCGCCCAGACCAAACGCAAAGAACAATACCAACCAAAACGCAAAAAAAAAGTGGTTAGCGTTCGAACTCCGTAATCGCTGGATCGAGTCCCGTTCGTCAGGTTTTTTTACTTCTTTTCAACTCAGTCAGTTCTTTACTATTTATATTACAACTGATATAATTGGAAAAACACGTGTAATCGGATGAACTGTTATTAAATTTACAATGTTATTTGACAGTCTACAAATCTTTATTAGCACAAATAAAATAATATTCACAACTATCGACTACTAAACGACCAGACCCATAAAGTGATACTGAAAATGTATGCTTGTCCGTGATTTGAGAAATCCCTTATACCTGGAAGGAGCCTCCAAGTTTTCACCGCCACAGACGGCTTTCAAAACACGTACAATTAATCGTCGGTTTCGACATTACGACTGCAAGTTGCGGGATGGTATTTTTCGTAAAAGCATGAAAAACAAAGTTAAACTGCACCAGCTGCATTGAATAGATGCTGTTTCGGCACACGCAAGGTCTTTTGAGGTTTTCAGTGGAAAAACAAACCTCGTTAACATTTTCGAAAACCTCTCCTTCAGCCGATAATTTGGAAGAAAACCATGCATATCGCAGCATTTCCTCAAATATCGGCGCTGATAATTGATCATGCAGTATCGAGTGTATTTTAATAGCGTCTTCACGAGAAGCAATTTCTCGTTCTCTTTCGATTAAATACGAACAATTTTGAAGACACGAACTAGCATACTTTTCAGTATCACTTTATGCGTCTGGTCGTTAAGTAGTCGATAGTTATGAATATTACATTTGTGGTGTCACCGCCAGACACCACACTTGCTAGGTGGTAGCCTTTAAATCGGCCGCGGTCCGTTAGTATACGTCGGACCCGCGTGTCGCCACTTCAGTGATTGCAGACCGAGCGCAGTATTACATTAACATGGAGTGATATGTCATTGTCGTTTTTACAAACATCTGCATAGCTCCATTAGTCCAAATAAAATATAGCCCTAAGAATAGGGTTTGTCAGACAAATAAAAATAAGTACATGGAAGTTGGAGAGCGCATAAGCGACTATTTGTCTGACAAACCCTATTCTCAGGGCTATTATTACAATTTTGCATATTGATTGTAATAACAATTGTGTCTAAATGCCATACGCTAAGTAAATAACTCAGGGCTATATTTTATTTGGACTAATGGAGCTATGCAGATGTTTGTAAAAACGACAATGACATATCACTCGATGTTAATGTAATACTGCCGCCTTCTGAAGAAGATAGATTTAAATCTATCGAAACCTAGGTAAAGATTACTTTATCCTTTGCAACTGGTCGGCTGTTTTTTAATCTTATTACAATAGTTTAAACTTGTTTTTCATTTTTTACTTTAAAATGTACTAATTTTGCGTGATGGTGGCTCGAATGTCGTATTACACTGCAGTAATTAATATATATATATATATATATATATACTGAATTACAAATAAGTATTTTTGCCAGTAATTCCACTAGAATCGATAAAACAGTAATACGGACATGTAGTTCTGCTCTCGTCGAATGTGAGATGTTATCAGGTAATTCTTAATTCTTTGAGTTGTGTTCCATCTATTCACTTTCTAAAAATTATTTGGTTTACTTTGACCCCTTATGTAAGACTTTTTCCACCACGAGAAAAAAAAATTGTATATATATATATATATATATATATATATATATATATATATATATATATATATATATCACTGCAAGTACTATGGCAGTTAGGTGGGAGGTGAGAAAACTTGGATTTCGTGGTCGAGCGGCTGTTCATAATCCGCACATCACGCCGGTAAGTGTCAAACGATGCCTCGCTTGGTGTAAGGAGTGTAAAGATTGGACGATTGAACAGTGGACAAACGTTGCGTGGAGTGACCAATCACAGTACACAATGTGGCGATGCGATGGCAGGCTGTGGGTATGGCGAATGCCGGGTGAACGTCATCTGCTAGCGTGTGTAGTGACAGCACTGAAGTACGGAGACGGTGGTGTTATCGTCTGCTCGTGTTTTTCATGGAGGGGGCTTGGACCCTTTGTTGTTTTGCGTGGCACTGTCACAGCACAGGACTACATTGATGTTTTAATCACCTTCTTGCTTCCCACTGTTGAAGAGGAATTCGGGGATGGCGACTGCATCTTTCAACGCGATCGAGCACTTGTTCGTAATGGACGGCCTGTGTTGGTGGTTGCACGACAATAACATCCCTGTAATGGACTTGCCTGCACAGAGTCATGACCTGAATGCTACAGAACACCTTTGGGATGTGCCGACTTCGTGCCAGGCCTCACCGACTGACATCGATACCTGTCCTCAGTGCATCACTCCGCGAAGAATGGGCTGCCATTCCCCAAGAAACCTTCCAGCACCTGACTGAACGTATGCCTGCGAGAGTGGAAGCTGTCATCAAGGGTAAGGGTGGGCCAACACCATATTGAATTCCATCAATACGGATGGAGGGTGCCACAAACTTGTAATTTTCAGCCAGGTGTCCGTATAGTTTTGATGACATAGTGTATTTAGGTGATTAAAGTTGGAAGATCACAGGTTAATGTAAACGCGATATAAGGCACTGCAATTGCGAAATGCTGGTCCTTATCAGCTATAGAGTGCAGCAATGAGTCGTCCTTTTTTTAGATTTTATTGAGCAAATCGAGATTTCGGCGAATAGCTAGCCATTCTGAATTCATTGTTTTCCATTCTCAGTGCATGTAAGTCGGTCGCTGAGTGCACCCAGTTTCCGAACGGAAGGTAACCTCATGAAAATGCTGGTCCATTAGCAACCGGCGCAGTTGCCAGACGGCTGACGTGAAGCACGCAGGCGGGCGCGCTAGTGCCGTACTGGTGCGGGACGTCGCTTCGTGGGACGGAGTCGCACGCCTGCTGCACTCGGCCGGTCAGCGCAGGGACGGTCAGCGCTGGTGTTGTCGTCCGGTGGTGTCCCGTGTGTCCTCCACTGGAGACAAATCTGGTGAGCTGGCGGTGCAAGCCAGCATGCGGACTCTCTGGAGCACGTCGGCTTACAACAGCGGCCGTTATCGTGTTGGAAAACAGCCCCTGGACTCCTGTTCCAGAATGGCGGCAGTCCAGGTCACATCACCAGATCGACGTACAGGTTAGCAGTCAAGGTGCGTGGGACAATTACAGGAGTGGTGCTGCTGCCATACGAAATCGCACCCCAGACCGTAACTCCGTGTCTAGGTGCAGTGCGTCTGGCGCGCAGACAGGTTGCTGGCATCCTTTCAGCTGGCCTCTTCCTGACTAACACACGGCCATCACTGGCGTCGCGGCAGAACCAGACGTCCGCCCTGCCCTGTAGTGAGCTCTCGCTCGATACTACAGAAGTCGCAACTGGCCGTGGTTCGGGGTCGGTGGAACGCACGCTGTGTCGCTGCGGTGCCGGCCGACTGCTGCTGCAGACGCAGCGCGACGCGCCGCAGCCACACGCCCAACACGCTGTGTTCTGCCTGCCCTTCCTGTACTGCCGCGTGGCCCGGCCCGGTCTTGTTGCGGCCGTACCTTCTCGCTACCAGCAATCGCGCACACCGGCCTCTTGCCGAGTCAGTACTGCAGAAGGAACGTCCAGCACGCCGCAGCCCAATTACACGACCGCTCACTCAGACTCACAAGGGGAGGCCGCGACGTTTGGAACGCGGATTTACTTCACACTTCGTACACTCGTAGATATATTGGACAACAAAATGTGTAAGCAGTACCGCGTACTTCTCAAGCGTTACTCAGAAAATCGTAACATAATTTCTGTCGTCAAATATATATCAGTGCGTGGCCGTTTTCACCACGAAGCGGCGGCAGCCGAGTGGTCGCCGGCACGGTAGCTCAGCGTGTTCGGTCAGAGGGCTGTTTGCTCTCTGCAATAAAAAAACTGAGCTAATCGATCAACAACGAACTTAAACAGCTGTCTTACGACGTTCGCCCCGAGCAGATGCAACGAACGAAAGCGAACAAAAATGAGATTTAAAAAAAAAGTGGTTAGCGTCCAACCCCGTAATCGCTGGATCGAATCCCGTTCATCAGTTTTTCTTTTTTCAACGCACTCATTTACTATACTATTTATATTACAATTGGTATAATAAGAAAAGTACGTCCAATCGGATAGACTTTTGTTAAATTTACAATGTTATTTGACAGTCCACAAATTTTTATTATCACAAATAATATTGTAGTGTTGGCTCAAGAGCCAACACCGTGTCGCTACAGGAGGCCGAAATGCACGCGTCTAAATACACGCAGACCGGCGTGAGGTCTGGAACAGGACAATGTCTTGACAATTGCAATAAAGTACGAAAATCTTGTAATACTTAACTTTAATCCATACTCGGTGTACATCGCTCTTGTACAGATATAATCTCCATTTTTACTATACACTGGTAATGGCGCCTCGCTAGGTCGTAGCAAATGACGTAGCTGAAGGCTATGCTAACTATCGTCTCGGCAAATGAGAGCGTATTGGTCAGTGTAGCTTCGCTAGCAAAGTCGGCTGTACAACTGGGGCGAGTGCTAGGGAGTCTCTCTAGAGACTTCAGAAGGCGGCAGTATTACATTAACATCGAGTGATATGTCATTGTCGTTTTTACAAACATCTGCATAGCTCCATTAGTCCAAATAAAATATAGCCCTGAGAATAGGGTTTGTCAGACAAATAGTCGCTTATGCGCTCTCCAACTTCCATGTACTTATTTTTATTTGTCTGACAAACCCTATTCTCAGGGCTATATTTTATTTGGACTAATGGAGCTATGCAGATGTTTGTAAAAACGACAATGACATATCACTCCATGTTAATGTAATACTCCCGCCTTCTGAAGAAGATAGATTTAAATCTATCGAAACCTAGGTAAAGATTACTTTATCCTTTGCAACTGGTCGGCTGTTTTTTAATCTTATTACGTGGAACCGTTGCTGTTGCGCAGCTATGTTTAAAATAATTAAACTATTGTATTAGAAAAATACAAAATGTAAAATTGTAATTTTTGAGTATTAATACAGTATGGATAAGGAACATTGGTTAGGTACAATTTAAGGAACACAATGTACAAAAAGACAATAATAAATGGGATTATATGATGTAGGAATATTTTTCGCCGAAGAAAGGGATTCTGTATGAACTTACTTTATAGCGGAAATATCCATTTTTTTCTTTTACTTTGCAGCGCACGAAAATTCGTAATATTTGCAGCAGTTGTAGTCATCAAACCAGTGTCTGGTCCTTCAGATGCTGTTTTCTAACAGGGCTCACAAACCACGCCAGGCATTTCCCGTCTCGTGTCTGCACGCATGTCTGACGGACTTTCTAATACAAGACGCATTCTCTGAAAATTATTTCGAGCAGTTAGTTCATGAGCCCACGCGAATAGTAAACGGTTGTGAAAACACACTTGACCTGTTAGCAACAAATAATCCTGAGCTAGTAACGGGCATCAAAACAGATTCAGGGATTAGTGAACACAGGGTTGTCGTAGCGACATTGAATATTGTAATCCCCAAATCCTCCAAAAATAAGCGAATAATATACCTATTCAAAAAAGCAGATAAAAATTCTCTTGACGCCTTCCTGAGAGACAATCTCCACTCATTCCAAATTAAGAATGTAAGTGTAGACCAGATGTGGCTTAAATTCAAAGAAATAATATCGGCAGTAATAGAGAGGTTTATACCAAATAAACTAACAAACGACGGAGCTGATCCTGCGTGGAACACAAAACGGGTTAGAACACTGTTGCAGAAACAACGAAACAAACAGGCCAAATTTAAACGGACGCAAAATCCCCAAGATTGGCGATCCTTTACAGAAGCTCGAAACTTAGCACGGACTTCAATGCGACGCGCCTATAACAGTTTCCACAACGAAACTTTGTCTCGAAACCTAACAGAAAATCCAAAGAGATTCTGGTCTATGTGAAGTGTGTTAGCGGCAAGAACAATCAATCAATGCCTTCCCTGCGCGATAGCAATGGAGATACTATCGAAGACAGTGCTGCCAAAGCAGGGTTACTAAACACAGCCTTCCGAAACGCCTTCACAAAAGATGAAGTAAATATTCCATAATTTGAATGGAGAACAGCTGCCAACATGAGTAACGTAGAAGTAAATATCCTCGGAGTAATGAAGCAACTCAAATCACTTAATAAAAGCAAGTCTTCTGGTCCAGATTGTATACCAATTAGCTTCCTTTCGGAGTATGCTGATGCATTAGCTCCATACTTAATAATCATATACAACCGTTCGCTCGACGAAAGATCCGTACCCAAAGACTGGAAAGTTCCACAGGTCACACCAAAACTCAAGAAAGGTAGTAGGAGTAATCCACTAAATTACAGGCCCATATCGTTAACGTCGCAAGATTTTAGAACATATATTGTGTTCGAACATGATGAATTACCTCGAAGAAAACGGTCTATTGACACACAGCCAAGATGGGTTTAGAAAACATCTATCCTGTGAAACACGACTAGCTCTTTATTCACATGAAGTGCTGAGTGATATTGACAAGGGATTTCAGATCGATTCCGTATTCCTGGACTTGCAGAAGGCTTTTGACACTGTACCACACAAGCGGCTCGTAGTGAAATTGCGTGCTTACGGAATATCGTCTCAGTTATGTGACTGGATTTGCGATTTCTTGTCAGAGAGGTCACAGTTCGTAGTAATTGACGGAAAGTCATCGAGTAAAACAGAAACGATTTCAGGCGTTTCCCAAGGTAGTGTTATAGGCCCTTTGCTGCTCCTTATCTATATAAACGACTTGGGAGACAATCTGGACAGCCATCTTCGGTTTTTTGCAGATAACGCTGTCGTTTATCGAGTAATAAAGTCATCAGAAGATCAGAACAAACTGCAAAACGATTTAGAAAAAATATCTGAATTGTGCGAAAAGTGGCAGTTGACCCTAAATAACGAAAAGTGTGAGGTCATCCACATGAGTGCTAAAAGGAACTCAAACTTCGGTTACACAGCAAATCAGTCTAATCTGAAAGCCGTAAATTCAATTAAATACCTACGCATTACAATAACGAACAATTTAAATTGGAAAGAACACATAGCAAATGTTGTGGGGGGAGGCTAACCAAAGACTGCGTTTTATTGGCAGGACACTTACAAAATGTAACAGACAACTAAGGAGACTGCCTACAATACGCTTGTCCGTCCTCTTTTAGAATACTGCTGCGTGATGTGGGATCCTTACCAGGTAGGACTGACGGAGTACATCGAAAAAGTTCAGAGAAAGGCAGCACGTTTTGTATTATCGCGAAATATGGGAGAGAGTGTCAGAGAAATGATACAGGATTTGGGCTGGAAATCATTAAAAGAAAGGCGTTTTTCGTTGCGACGGTATCTTCTCATGAAATTCCAGTCACCAATTTTCTCCTCCGAATGCGAAAATATTTTGTTGACACCGACCTACATGGGGCGGAACGATCACCACGATATATTGTGAAAAGCAGTGGTCCCACAACACGCCAGAGGTTACTTTAACGTCTGTAGACGTCTCTCCATTGAGAACAACATGCTGTGTTCTGTTTGCTAAAAACTGTTCCATCCAGCCACACAGCTGGTCTGATATTCCGTAGGCACTTTGTTTATCAGGCGACAGTGCGGAACTGTATCGAACGCCTTCTCGAAGTCAAGGAAAATAGCATCTACCTGGGAGCCTGTATCTAACATTTTCTGGGTCTCATGAACAAATAAAGCGAGTTGGGTCTGAGACTATCGCTGTTTCCGGAATCCATGTTGATTCCTACAGAGTAGATTCTGGGTTTCCAGAAATGACGTGATACGCGAGCAAAAAACATGTTCTAAACTTCTACAACAGATCGATGTCGGAGATATAGGCCTATAGTTTTGCGCATCTTCTCGACGACCCTTCTTTAAAACTGGGACTACCTGTGCTCTTTTCCAATCATTTGGAACCTTCCGTTCCTCTAGAGACTTGCGGTACATGGCTGTTAGAAGGGAGGCAAGTTCTCTCGCGTACTGTGTGTAGAATCGAATTGGTATCCCGTCAGGTTCAGTGGACTTCCCTCTGTTGAGTGATTTCAGTTGCTTTTCTATTCCTTGGACAGTTATTTCGATGTCAGCCATTTATTCGTTCGTGCGGTGATTTAGAGAAAGAACTGCAGTGCGATCTTCCTCTGTGAAACAGCTTTGTAAAAAGGTGTTTAGTATTTCAGCTTTACGCGTGTCATCCTCTGTTTCAATGCCATCATCATCCCCGAATGTCTGAATATGCTGTTTCGATCCACTTACTGATTTAACGTAAGACCAGATTTTCCTAGGATTTTCTGTCAAGTCGGTACATAGGATTTTACTTTCGAATTCACTGAACGCTTCACGCATAGCCCTCCTTGCGCTAACTTTGACATCGTTTAGCTTCTGTTTGTCTGAGAGGTTTTGGCTGCGTTTAAACTTACAGTGAAGCTCTCTTTGCTTTCGCAGTAGTTTCCTAACTTTGTTGTTGAGCCACGGTGGCTTTTTCCCGTCTCTCACAGTTTTACTCGGCACATACCTGTGTAAAACGCATTTTACGATTGCCTTGAACTTTTTCCATAAACACTCAACACTGTCAGTGTCAGGCAGAAATTTTCGATTTGATCTGTTAGGTAGTCTGAAATCTGCCTCCTATTACTCTTGTTAAACAGATAAACCTTCCTTCCTTTTTTTTATAATCCTATTTACTTCCATATTCAGGGATGCTGCAACGGCTTTATGATCACTGATTCCCTGTTCTGCGCTTACAGAGTCGAAAATTTCGGGTCTCTTTGTTGTCAGTAGGTCCAAGATGATGTCTCCACGAGTTGGTTCTCTGTTTAATTGCTTGAGGTAATTTTCGGATAGTGCACTCAGTATAATGTCACTCGATGTTCTGTCCCTACCACCTGTTCTAGACATCTGAGTGTCCCAGTCTATATCTGGTAAATTGAAATCTCCACCTAAGACTATAACATGCTGAGAAAATTTATGTGAAATGTATTCCAGGTTTTCTCTCAGTTGTTCTGCCACTAATGCTGCTGAGTGGGGAGGTCGGTAAAAGAAGCCAATTATTAACCTAGCTCGGTTGTTGAGTGTAACCTCCACCCATAATAATTCACGGGAACTATCCACTACTATTTCACTACAGGATAAACTACTACTAACAGCGACAAACACGCCACCACCGGTTGCATGGAATCTATCCTTTCTAAACACCGTCTGTGCCTTTGTAAAAATTTCGGCAGAATTTATCTCGGGCTTCTGCCAGCTTTCCGTACCTATAACGATTTCAGCTCGGTGCTTTCTATCGGCGCTTGAAGTTCCGGTACTTTACCAGCGCAGCTTCGACAGTTTACAATTACAATACCAATTGCTGCTTGGTCCCCGCATGTCCTGACTTTGCCCCGCACCCTTTGAGGCTGTTGCCCTTTCTATACTTGCCCGAGGCCATCTAACCTAAAAAACCGCCCAGTCCACGCCACACAACCCCTCCTTCCCGTGTAGCCGCCTGCTGTGTGTAGTAGACTCCTGACCTATGCAACGGAACCCGAAACCCCATCACCCTATGGCGCAAGTCGAGGAATCTGCAGCCCACACGGTCGCAGAACCGCTCAGCCTCTGATTCAGACCCTCCACTCGGCTCCGTACCAAAGGTCCGCAGACAGTCCTGTCGACGATGTTGCAGATGGTGAGCTCTGCTTTCATCCCGCTAGCGAGACGCAGTCTTCACCAAATCAGATAGCCGCCGGAAGCCAGAGAGGATTTCCTCCGATCCACAGCGACACACATCTTTGGTGCCGACATGAGCGACCACCTGCAGATGGGTGCACCCTGTACCCTTCATGGCATCCGGAAGGACCCTTTCCACATCTGGAATGACTCCCCCCGGTATGCACACGGAGTGCACGTTGGTTTTCTTCCCCTCTCTTGCTGCCATATGCCTAAGGGGCCCCATTACGCGCCTGACGTTGGAGCTCCCAACTACCAGTAAGTAACTCAGATGTACTTCGTGACCATCGATCCTGATGTTAAGTTTCTCGCAGTTCTCATTTCTGCTACTTCGCATTACTTTCGTCTTTCTTCGATTTACTCTCAGTCAACACTCTGTGCTCATTAGACCGTTCAATCCCTTCAGTAGATCGTGCAATTCTTCTCCACTTTCGGTCAGGATAGCACTTTCATCAGCGAATCGTATTATTGATATTCTTTCACCTTGATTTTTAACACTACTCCTGAACTTTTCTTTCATTTCTATTATTTGCTTCGTCGACCTACAGATTGAACAGTAGGTGCGAAACACTACCACTCCCCTGTCTTACGCATTTTTTAATCCGAGCACTTGGTTGTTGGTCGTCCACTCTTATTATTCACTCTTGGCTCTTATACATGTTGTAGCTCTCTATAGCTGACATTTATTTTTCTCAGAATGTCGAACATCTTAGTCGATTTCTCAGTGTCGAACGCGTTTTCAGGTCGAGCAATCCTATTAACGTGTCTTGATTTTTCTTTAGTCTTGTTTCTGTTATCAATCGCAATGTCAGGATTGCCTCTACCGTGCTTTTACCTTTCCAAAAGCCAAACTGATCGCCATCTAACACATACTTTTCTTGTCCACTATTCAATTCCCGAAGTAACTTGGATGCATGAGCTGTTAAGCTGATTGTGCGGTAATTCTCACATTTGTCAGCGCTTGCAATCTTGAGAATTGTGTCGATGATATTTTCCGAAAGTCAGATTGTATGACGCCAGACTCATACATTCTCCACACCAACGTGAATATTCGTTTTGTTGCCACTTCTCCCAATGATTTAAGAAATTCTGATGGAATGTTGTCTATCCCTTCCGCTTTATTTGATGTTAAGTCCTCCAAAGCTCTCTTAAATTCTGGTGCTTATACAGTATTTCCTATCTCTTCTAAATCGACTCTTGTTTCTTCTTCTGTAACATTATCCGAATCTCCCCCCTCGTACGCGTCTTCAGTGTACTCTTTCCACCTATCCGCTCCCTCCCCTGCATTGAGCAGTGGAGCTCCCGTCGCACTCTTAATGTTACTACCATTTAAGAAGGCATATGACTGTCTCCACAGACCTTCAGTATTAAAAATTTTAAGAAATTTAGGACTCCATCCAAAACTAATTAAAATAATACAACTCACTCTAACCAACACCAAATCAAAAGTGAAGTTTAGAGGAGACATTTCGGAACCATTCCTCATAAAAACAGGCTTAAGACAAGGTGACTGCCTATCACTATTACTGTTCAACTGTGCACTGGAATACATAATGAGAGAATGGTACAAGGACAGTCCAAAGATGATAAGAATTGGAAGTGCAAAAGATGATATTAGCTTGAACTGCTTGGGATTCGCTGATGATCTTGCTCTCCTAGTCAACACCGTTCAAGAAGCCAGGCAACAAATGAAATCACTACAAGAAATAGCAGAGAAAGTAGGCCTTAGAATATCATTTGAAAAAACGGAGATTATGATAACTGATCCACCACTTGCAAACAAAATTACAGTAGGAGAACAGGAAATCAAAATTGTTGATAAATTTAAATATTTAGGCGAAATAATACCATACAATCTAAATGAGAAGCCATCATGGCAGAATAGAATAAAAAAACTGAACTACGCAAATTACATTACCAAAACTACATACAACAAAAAAAGCCTATCTATAGATGCAAAATTAAAACACTATAAAACAGTTACACAACCAGAAATAACGTATGCAGCTGAAACTATCTTCCAAACAATTAATACAGCAGAAATTGACAGAATACTAAAAATAGAAAGAAGAATAATTAGGACATGTATAAATAAACAGTACAAAATAAATGGACATTGGAGAATAGCATCAAATGAAACAGTATATAAGAAAATAGAACCAGTCATTAGCACGATCAGGCAGAAACGCATCTCATTCTTTGGACATCTGATGAGAACTCCAGAAAACAGAATTAGTAAAAAAATAATACAAAAATTGTGGAATAGCAAGAACGACATTAAATGGATCACAGAAATTAAGGAAGATATAAAAGAATTCCAAATTACAGTAGATGACCTAAAAAACAAGACAGAGAAAACCAGAATACTGC
Organism: Schistocerca piceifrons; assembly: GCF_021461385.2. Classification (NCBI taxonomy): domain Eukaryota; kingdom Metazoa; phylum Arthropoda; class Insecta; order Orthoptera; family Acrididae; genus Schistocerca; species Schistocerca piceifrons. The sequence goes on from NC_060147.1 coordinate 1,304,921, forward strand.
AAGACCCACAAACCAGACTACAAATGAAAATCAATAAAACGAGTACAGGAAGAGTGGCCTCAAATGAAGAAAGAAAGAAAATATCTGAAAGAATGAAGAAATATTGGGCAGACAGAAGATCAAAACACCTTTCATATAAGAATAAACGCTAATAATTATATTAATTAAATATCATATTAAGTTATTGTTGAGCCAAATTGTATCCCTGTGTAACAACTTGTTTATAACTTTGTATTTTTGACTACAGTGGTCCAATGAAGGCCATAAAATAAATAATAATAACCATTGCCTTTAACTTCAGTGAAGTTTCTTTTCACTTTCCTATACGCTGAGTCAGTCCTTCCGACAATCGTTTCTTTTTAGATTTCTTCACATTTTTCATACAACCACTGTGTTTTAGCTTACCTGCACTCCCTATTTATTTAATTTCTCAGTGACTTGTCCGCATTGCTGAATTTCCCTGATTATTTTTGTACTTCCTTCTTTCGTCGATCAACTGAAGTATTTCTTCTGTTAGCCAGGGTTTCTTCGCAGCTACCTTCTTTGCACCTACGTTTTCCTTCTCACCTTCTGTAATGACCCTTTTTAGAGATGTCCATTCCTCTTCAACTATACAGCCCACTGAGCTATTCCCTATTGCTGTATCTATAGCCTTAGAGAACTTCAACCGCGTCTCGTCATTCCTTAGTGCTTCCGCATCCCACTTCTTTGCGTATTGATTTTTCATGTCTTAAACTTCAGCCTACTCTTCATCACTACTATATACAGATCTGAGTGTGCTCCAGGGTAAGCCTTACAATCCAGTATCTGATTTCGAAATCCGTATCACCCGGCCTTTTCCAAGTATACCGCTTCGTCTTGTGATTCTTGAACAGAGTATTCGCTGTTACAAGCTGTAATGTATTACAGAACTCAGTTTGTGTTTCTCCTCTCTCATTCCTTGGCCCAAGCCCATATTCTCCTGTAACCCTATCTTCTACACCTTCCCCTTCAAGCGCATTACAGTCTCCCATGACTACTAGGTTTCCATCTCCCTTTACCTACTGTATTGCCCTTTTAATATCCACATATACTTTCTCTATCTCTTCATCTTCTGTTTGCAACGTCGGCATATGTACCTGAACTGTCGTTGTCGGTATTGGTTTGCTATTGATTCTGATGAACTGCTCACAGTAACACACCCTCTGCCCTACCTTCCTATAACGAGTCGTACTCCCGTTATATCGTTTTCTGCTGCTGTTGATATTACCCTACACTCATCTGAATAGAAATCCTTGTCTTCTTTCCATTTCACTTCACTGACCTCTGTTATATCTAGATTGAGCCTATGAATTTCCCTTTTCAGATTCTCTAGCTTCGCTGCAACGTTCAAGCTTCTGACATTCCATGCCCGCACTCTGAGAACGATATCCTTTCGTTGGTTATTGAATCTTTTTCTCATGGTTACTTCCCCTTGGCAGTCCGCCCCCGGAGATCCGAATGGGGGACTATTCCGGAATCTTTTGCCAATGGAGATATCATCATGACACTTCTTCAATTACAGGTCACATGTCCTGTGGATACACGCCACGTGTCTTTAATGCAGTGGTTTCCATTGCCTTCTGCACCCTCGTGCCGTTGATCATTGCTGATTCTTCCGCAGCTTCCCACCACTAGGACAAGAGCAAGAGAGTGCCCTGAACCTGTTTCCGCTCCTCCGCCCTCTGTGACAAGGCCGTTGGCAGGATGAGGGGCGACTTCTTACGGCGGAAGTCTTCGGCCGCCAGTGCTGACAACTAATCCATATTTAAGCGCTGGAAGGTTTCGATCCCAGGACCGAAAATGTTTTGATTTCTAATCAAAGACGCTATCCGTAGGCCACGGGAGCAATTGAGAGGTCACGCTTAGCGATAAGCACTTTGCTAACAATGGTAGCTGCATGCAAGTGGCACAATAAAAGGCGTCCGATGGGTCCGTCGTTCGGTTTCGCCATACACCACATTTGTCCGGAGCACTTCATGTCGACTTCCCCATTTTTTAATTTCTGAAAACGCCAGCGACGTAGCAGCTATAGCGTCAAATTGCGTGGTGGATTTAAACGTTTGGCGACCAAGAACGAAGTGCTTGGATTGAAAAGGATATAAGACAGAAATATAGTATTTCTCCCCTACTCTTGAGCGTGTACATCGAAGAAGCAATGATGGAAATAAAAGAAAGGTTCAAGGGTGGAATCAAAATCCAAGGTGAAAAGATATTAATAATAGGATTCGCTGATGACATTACTATCCTTAGTGAAAGTGAAGAAGAATTACATGATATGCTGAATGGAATGAAGTCTAATGAGTACAGAAATAGATTGAGAGTAAATCCAAGAAAGACAAAAGTAATGAGAAGAAGCAGGAATGAGAACAGCGAGAAGCTGGATTGATGGTCACGAAGTGGGTGAAGAATTCTGCTACCTAGGGAGCGAAATAACCAATGACGGATGGAGTAACAAGGACATCAAAAGCAGACTAGTTCTGGCAAAAAGGGCACTCCTGGCCAAGAGAAGTGTAATAGTACGAAACATAGGACTTAATTTGAGCAAGAAATTTCTGAGTATACAGGGTGTTACAAAAAGGTACGGCCAAACTTTCAGGAAACATTCCTCACACACAAAGAAATAAAATATGTTATGTGGACATGTGTCCGAAAACGCTTACTTTCCATGTTAGAGCTCATTTTATTACTTCTCTTCAAATCACATTAATCATGGAATGGAAACACACAGCAACAGAACGTACCAACACTTTGTTACAGGAAATGTTCAAAATGTCCTCCGTTTGCGAGCATACATGCATCCACCCTCCGTCGCATCGAATCCCTGATGCGCTGATGCAGCCCTGTAGAATGGCGTATTGTATCACAGCCGTCCACAATACGAGCACGAAGAATCTCTACATTTGGTACCGGGGTTGCGTAGACAAGAGCTTTCAAATGCCCCCGTAAATGAAAGTCAAGAGGGTTGAGGCCAGGAGAGCGTGGAGGCCACGGAATTGGTCCGCCTCTACCAATCCATCGGTCACCGAATCTGTTGTTGAGAAGCGTACGAACACTTGGACTGAAATGTGCAGGAGCTCCATCGTGCATGAACCACATGTTGTGTCGTACTTGTAAAGGCACATGTTGTAGCAGCACAGGTGGAAGTATCCCGTATCAAATCGTCATAACGTGCTCCATTGAGCGTAGGTGGAAGCGTAGGTAACGAAACTAAAATGAGCTCTAACATGGAAATTAAGCGTTTCCGGACCCATGTCCACATAACATATTTTCTTTCTTTGTGTATGAGGAATGTTTCCTGAAAGTTTGGCCGTACCTTTTTGTAACACCCTGTATACGTCTGGAGTACAGCGTTGTATGGTTGTGAAACGAGGACTGTGGAAAAACCGGAACAGAAGAGAATGTAAGCGCTTGAGATGTGGTGCTGCAGAGGAATGTTGAAAATTTGGTAAGGTGAGGGATGAGCCGGCCGGTGTGGCCGAGCGGTTCTAGGCGCTTCAGTCTGGAACTGCGCGACCGCTGCGGTCGCAGGTTCGAATACTGCCTCGGACATGGATGTGTGTGATGTCCTTAGGTTAGTTGGGTTTAAGTAGTTCTGAGTTCTAGGGGACTGATGACCTCAGATGTTAAGTCCCATAGTGCTCAGAGCCATAGAACCATTTTCAAGGTTTAAGGAATGAGTAGGTTCTGTGCAGAATAGGAGAGTGAAGGAAAATGTGGAAAACACTGACAAGGAGAAGGGACAGAATGGTAGGACATCTGTTAAGGCATCAGGGAATGTCTTCCACGGTGCTAGAGGGAGCTGTAGAGGGCAAAACTGTAGAGGAAGACAGAGATTGAAATACGTCAAGCAAATAATTGAGGACGGCTACTCTGAGATGAAGAGGTTAGCACAGGAAAGGAATTCGTGGCGGGCCGCATCAGACCAGTCTGAGGACTGATGATTCAGAAAAGCAGGGATTGTCGTGTGTTGTTTTTGTGGTGTTTCGACGTTTTTGTGTACTCCGTGTGGCTTCCTTTCGCCTATTTGGCGGCCGTTTGCTGGCTCTTGTGAGCAATTCTGGCTCGCAAATTTACTGCCGCGAACATTGGAGAGGAATAGCGGCCGCCAGTGTTGCCGCACCTATGGCTGTAATACGCGTGTGCTGCAGAGTTGCCGGACAACATTGCCGCGCTATATTGTCGGCAATACGCCAATCCTACAGCACGTGTAGACGAGGTACCTTTTAGAGCGCCAGCGCAAACCCCCGCGACATAGCACGGGAAACCCCCGCCGCCAGCACGGAACCTGTCCCAGGCAGAAGAGTCAGAGAGAGAGAGAGAGAGAGACGAGGGAGGAATATTAATGAGAGTGGAGCACGAGCGCCTTGGCGGCGCGCCCCTCTTGTTTACGCCGCCCGCCAGCCCGGGCTATTGTTCGGTGGCGCCGCCATCGCGTATAAATACTCGCCACAGTTTTTTGTCGCGAGGACTCTCAGTGGGTGGGGGACTGTACAGCGCGCGCGGTCGCGCTGTCCCAGACGTCCGGGGACAGCCGCTCAGAACTGTCTAAATAATCACGCTTCTGCCATCTCACACTTTACTTTACTTCCTTTTTGCGGGACTCTACTGCGATTTCCGCATTGTAGTCATTTTCAACAAATACTGCAGTTAACATACCGTAATGTATCCTTCGCCGGGCAGCTGTGAGAAAGTATGAAAGTGACGAAGCTATATGAATCTGCTCGATAGTATGCAACGTGAATTGAAGGTCTGCCGTCGGAAGGAAATGTAATAGGACAGACGGCACGATGCATTAGACACCCAAACACAAATAGCCGTTGTTGTTGTGGTCTTCAGTCCTGAGACTGGTTTGATGCAGCTCTCCATGCTACTCTATCCTGTGCAAGCCTCTTCATCTCCCAGTACCTACTGCAACCTGCATCCTTCTGAATCTGCTTAGTGTATTCATCTCTTGGTCTCCCTCTACGATTTTTACTCTCCACGCAGCCCTCCAATACTAAATTGGTGATCCCTCGATGCCTCAGAATATGCCGTACCAACCGATCCCTTCTTCTGGTCAAGTTCTGCCACAAACTCCTCTTCTCCCCATTTCTATTCAATACCTCCTCATTAGTTACGTGATCTACCTAACTAATCTTCAGCATTCTTCTGTAGCACTGTAACGTCCCCTTTGAACAATTATACATAACTGTGCTTAAACTGACACACAATATTTTGTTAGCGCAACGCAATCTGACTTTTAAAATTCCCTACAAAAGAATGGCCCTGACTAACATTAAACTATACCTTTCACAAATCACTTACCTCACAAAAATCTTCGCTGCTCAAGCTACTGCAATACAGCGAGCGCCACTACTGCCAGCTAAATAAAAGATTCAAACTATGGAAGGCACTAACTACTGATAGGGATAGTTAGCAAATCAAAGATATTAATAGAGAACAAACAATGTATTTACCTTGATATCATCATATATAAATATAGCAGTTCATGACAAATTTCAAAACTCCGCCATCTCTCTCCCCACATCCACCACTGCTGGCGGCTCACCTCCAACTGCTCAACGCTACGCGCTGTTCACAGCCAGCTGCCTAACACTACAATGGCGAGTATTACAACAATGCAAAGCAGCCACAGACTGCACACAGCACAGCCAGTGATTTTCATACAGAGGTGGCGTTACGAATAAAAAAAACCTAAACAGCCTAAACAGCCTACTTACATAGCCCCCATGCTTCCCACAAAAATTTTTACAAATTGGATTGGGCAGTGGCCAATACAGATTTGAAAAAAAATTTTCATAATTACAATAACAAAGAAATCAAATGCACACACTTATTGATACAATGTTGGTCAAAAGCTAAAAATTTCTCACAGTCCATAAAGACAGTCCACATTGTTCATCACAGTAAAAATGCACAGTTTTTCTCAAAGTCTGAGCAGTTAAAGAAAATGCACATAGAAGTAGTGGATTTCCATGCAGTCTTGAAGAAGTAGTGTTGTCCTTCCAACGGAAAGACAGTGCTGACTCTTGACATGCAGACAGGTAATGGGCCACAACATAGCAAACCCACAGCAGAGTCATTCGACGTTTTGAAGAATATTGGTAGGTTGGTCATCACAGAACAGACCCACTGTAGTCCTGGTAGAGATTACGGTATTGGTGGGCCACCAGAGGTGCAGACCCACTGCAGGCCTTGTAGAAATAATGGTACTGGTGAGTCAGCAAAGGTGTAGACCTACTGTAGTCCTTGTAGAAATGGCCAGCAGCCATCTGTTGCGACTGTGCAGGTGCACAATCACCATCGAAGAGTCTTGCAGAGAATATAGCAAGTCCATAAACCACCACTTGTGCACTCACAAAGTGTTTGGAATTGTCCTTAGAACCAGCAATGCTGTTATCCAGTCCCTTGCTGAATTATTAACACACGTGCAAACACTATCAGTCCCTACTTCTCACATATTGTCCATGTACTATGACCAACAGAAACGTGTGCAGTGAAATGTTACTTAATTTGAAGAACTGGTAACAATTACAATTTGGTAACATAAAAATACAATAACAAAGGTACAAAATACATCATTAAAGAACATAATAATACAGATAACATTTGTAGTACAGGCTTTACAAAAGAATCGAAATAACATATACGTCAGTGTTCCAGGAATTATGACATGAGTACATACATAAAAGATCAGAATAACTTTCGAAACACCAACTTCACACATGAGCATTAACACAAAACAGAATAAATAATGTCTAAACATCTTTACAAAGTAAATAACATATTATTAATGCCAATTATATTCGAGGATAACAGTATTCCTCATCATAGTGAATGTAGCTTAATATTAAAAGAAAAAAAATTCTATGAAACTACACAGAGACAGGAAGAAAACAAATACACAAGGGTACACAAACACATAGTGGGATAACACCAATAGGAAAGGACAGGGTTCGTTTTCAGTGTAACATTTGGTACTGCAGTCCAACCCAAAACTTCATATATCTTTCCTCTTATTTCATCCTTTGTTTCCACCAAAAAAATTCTATCTAAGCATGCTTTCTGTATTTATATGTTCACACATTTCTTACCTCAACATTTATTTCCAAGAAAATCCTACCTAAACCTGTTTTCTCAATGCATTTCTTCCAATTCATCGCAACTCATTCTCTTAGAGGCTACCCCCTCTTAAGCTAACTTAAATCTACTGAGCTCAGATGCTAAACTAAGGGACGAGGCAATGCAGCAGCACAAAATAAGTAACACAAACAGCAATGACCAAAAAATTGGAAAATTGCAAAGCAAGCTACAGTAAATCTAAATTACCAAGCAATGCAACATTACAACTAATATGAGCCAATGTGCAGCAACAAAAAAATAAATCTGGCTTAGCAGAGTAACACAAATTAAAGTTCAGTAGCACTATGCCTGGCAAACAGCAGCTTATATCTAAACATGACATAGCTCAAGCAGAAAAAATAGTACAGTAAAGATAACAATGCAGATAAGGGAAATGTATAATCACATCTTAATGTCTAAGTAATTAAAGTGGTGCACCACAAGAAGTTATTCTACCAAAAAGTTACCAATTACTTGAAAAGAAAATTATGAATGCAGTTCCTGTGAAGGTAAATGTCATTTTGTGCTCCCTCATTTTTTTAAAAAAATTATTATTTACTCGATCTGTAGACAGAAAATATTTATATTAGTACATCTATAAAATTTTATTTTAACCAATGCTGCAGTGCAGCTAGAAACTAGATATCAAATGAAATAAGCAACTATGTACAAAGCAAAGCATAAGAACATCGTTCAATAGTCATGTGGCATTTCATAAGTAGTAAAAAAAATCTCTCATCTAGAAAGACAGTAGTCATAGTCAGGTGTGTAGACAAACTATTTCTTGTCATTTCATTAGGCATTTCAGTAAATATCAGAAAGTACGATATGTTTCCAAGTAATCAGCGTGTCGGATTCGCGATGCTTTCTCTAAAGGAATGACAATGGCCAGGATAATGGCCTTCCTTTTTTTTTTTTTTTTTTTTTTTTTTTTTTTTTTTTTTTTTTTTTTAGAGAACAAACAATGTATTTACCTTGATATCATCATATATAAATATAGCAGTTCATGACAAATTACAAATCTCCGCCATCTCTCTCCCCACATCCACCACTGCTGGCGGCTCACCTCCAACTGCTCAACGCTACGCGCTGTTCACAGCCAGCTGCCTAACACTACAATGGCGAGTATTACAACAATGCAAAGCAGCCACAGACTGCACACAGCACAGCCAGTGATTTTCATACAAAGGTGGCGTTACCAATAAAAAAAACCTAAACAGCCTAAACAGCCTACTTACAGCACCACATTTCGAAAGCTTCTATTCTCTTCTTGTCTAAGCTATTTATCGTCCACGTTTCACTTCCATACATGGCTACACTCCATACAAATACTTTCAGAAACGACTTCCTGACAAATCTATACTCGATGTTAACAAATTTCTCTGCTTCAGAAACGCTTACATTGCCATTGTCAGTCTACATTTTATATCCTCTCTACTTCGACTATCATTAGTTATTCTGCTCCCCAAATAGCAAAACTCATTTACTACTTTAAGCGTCTCATTTTCTAATCTAATTCCCTCAGCATCACCCGACTTAATTCGACTACATTCCATTATCCTGTTTTTTCTTTTGTTGATGTTCGACGCTGTCCATTCCGTTCAACTGCTCTTCCAGGACCTTTGCTGTCTCTGACAGGATTACAATGTCGTCGGCGAAACTCAAAGTCTTTATTTCTTCTCCATGGATGTTAATACCTACTCTGAATTTTTCTTTTGTTTCCTTCACTGCTTGCTCAATACACAGATTGAATAACATCGGGGAGAGGCTACAACCCTGTCTCACTCCCTTCCCAACCACTGCTTCCCTGTCATGCCCCTCGACTCTTATAACTGCCATCTGGTTTCTGTGCAAATTGTAAATAGCCTTTCGCTCCTGCGATATATCGTGGAAAAATGTATCCCCGACGTTTCTCGATATTTTATCAAACAATCTTAATTGCTACCCACATTGCAATTTTCTGACCATACAATGGCGTGTGAAGCACAACACGGGGATTCTCCACTGACCATGACCAGAACAGTGTATCGAGGCCTCATCTGCAGGGACGGTGGCTCACAATATATCACTGGTGTTCCTTTCAGGAAAAGATATATGCCATTTGCTGTAACGCATTCGCTTTTCATAATCCACATCTTGCGCTGCTTTATACGGGAACAATTTATATTTTGTAGCCACGCGGGTTAACCGCGCGGTCTGAAGCGCCTTGTCTTGTTTCGCACGACTCCTCCCTCGGGCATGGGTGGTGTGTGTTGTCCTTAGTGTAAGTTACTTTAAGTTGATTAAGTAGTGTGTAAGCTTAGGGGTCGATGACGTCAACAGTTTGGTCCCATAGAACCTTACCACAAATTTCGAAATACCGGTATATTTCAAGCCCGATACAACTTGCGCAGTTATATTGTTAGGCTCTTCTGAATTAAGTCAGAAACACCGAGTGACTTGTGTTCGTTTAGACGAGGAGGCTTTTCCTAGTTCGTTCGGCATCGTTTGCTGAGCCTCTGTCTAGAAATTTTGCAGTCGATGAACCGCATTACGATGATGTACAACTGTCTCCGAGAACTTTTCGGTATATGCCTCCTATATTAAATCTGTGTGTTTCTCGTCTCGTCGAAACACATGATCAATAAGAAAAATACGCTCCTCAATTGAAAGCGTGCCAAATTAAAAACAGTTGAACATCGGAACGTTACACAACGTGTTTAGTAACTTTGACAAACTGAACCAAACGGTTAAATATTACGCAACAGTAGAACGAATAGAAAAAAATCGCGAATCTATGAAAAAACAGTTCTGCCAACTTCGTTTAGAACCTGCAACGCAGTCTACGCCTTTAGTCCGCAGTCCAGCGAATAGCGGCTTTTCCGAAGTACTGTCTCTCACTCCCTTCTCAACCGTCGGCCCTCATAATGGCTGCCGCGTTCCTGTATAAGTTGTGGATAATCAGCCGCCCCTTGCATCTTATCACTACCGCCTTCAGAATTTCGAAAAGAGTTTTGCAGCCACCACTGCCAAACGCTTCTCTTACATCTACGAATAGTAGAAGCGTAGGTTTCCCTTTCTTGAATCTCTCTTCTAAGATGAGTCGTAGGGTCAGTACTGACCTCCGTGCCCCTTTCATTTCTCCGGAACCCAAACCGATCTTCCACAACGTCTGATTCTATCTGTTTATCCATTCTTTTGTAAATAACTTGTGTCTGTATTTTGCAGCCGTGACTTGTTAAACTGATAGTTCCGTAGTAGTCACGCCCAGCGGCAGCTGAGCTCTTTCGAATTGTACCTATTACATTCTTCTTGATGTCTCAGGGTATTTCACAGGTCACATACATCTTGCAAAGCAGGTGGAATAGTTTTGTCATGGCTGGCTCTTCTAAGGATATCAGTAATTCTGATGGAATGTCGCCAATTCAGGGGCCTCGTTACTACTGGAGCGCCCTTTACACGCGCAGCTATTTGCACCGACTCGTGTATACAGACAGTGCTTGCACAGATAAATCGTTGCGTTTGAATGAATAGCCGACTGGAAAATTTGTCTGAGTTACTGTCCGCTTTTGGCCCGGGCGAAGTCTTACTGCGCTTGAATTGCCGCAGACCGAATGCAAAGCTCTAGTACTTCATATTAGGTCTCTTGATATTTTTAAAAATACCCGGAATCCTATATATCGCTATTTAAAATCAACCATTACACGCTCTCTACGTACCGAGGGCAGGTTACGAAATATCGACGAAGAAAATATCGACACACCAGACTATAAAAATATCGGCTTCACATTGTAAATATACTGCCGGCCTAAGAGCTGTGTATTTAAGTATCGATTTCTTATCAGATATTATGTACTTTAAAAAGCTAGCTGCTTGCTTATCCCCCTTACAGCAAGAATTGAAAGGAGAACGATGCACGTTCACCGCTTTGCTAACAATGGTACCTGCATGTAAGTGGCACAATAAAAGGTATCGGACGGGTCGTTCGGTTTCGTCACATATCGGATTTCTCCGGAACACTTCGTGTCGACTTCCGTCCTTTATTTGTGCCAACACTAGCGGCCTAGCAGTAGTAGCGTGGAAGTTTCGTGGTGAAGTTGTACGTTGCAGTTCCTGTTGGTATCGCCGAGCGCCTATTATTACGTCAGCATTTCCCATTACACGTCCGAGCCCACCTTAAAGACCAGTCTAGTCATATAGATTTTTGTTTTTTAAGTTAGATATAGTGGGAATTAGTGAAGTTCGGTGGCAGGAGGAACAAAACTTCTGGTCAGGTGACTACAGGGTTATAAACACAAAATCAAATAGGGGTAATGCAGGAGTAGGTTTAATAATGAATAGGAAAATAGGAATGCGGGTAAACTACTACAAACAGCACAGAGAACGCATTGTTGTGGCCAAGATAGATACGAAGCCCACACCTACTACAGTAGTACAAGTTTATATGCCAACTAGCTCTGCAGATGACGAAGAAATTGAAGACATGTATGATGAAATAAAAGAAATTATTCAGGTAGTGAAGGGAGACGAAAATTTAATAGTCATGGGTGACTGGAAATCGAGTGTGGGAAAAGCGAGAGAAGGAAACGTAGTAGGTGAATATGGATTGGGGCTAAGAAATGAAAGAGGAAGCCGCCTGGTAGAATTTTGCACAAAGCACAACATACTCATAGCTAACACTTGGTTTAAGAATCATGAAAGAAGGTTGTATACATGGAAGAACCCTGCCAGATACTAAAATCTTTCAGATAGATTATATAATGGTAAGACAGAGGTTTAGGAACCAGGTTTTAAATTGTAAGACATTTCCAGGGGCAGATGTGGACTCTGACCACAATCTATTGGTTATGACCTGTAGATTAAAACTGAAGAAACTGCAAAAAGGTGGGAATTTAAGGAGATGGGACCTGGATAAACTGAAAGAACCAGAGGTTGTACAGAGTTTCAGGGAGAGCACAAGGGAACAATTGACAGGAATGGGGGAGAGAGATACAGTAGAAGAAGAATGGATAGCTTTGGGGAATGAAATAGTGAAGGCAACGGAGGATCAAGTAGGTAAAAAGACGAGGGCTAGTAGAAATCCTTGGGTAACAGAAGAGATACTGAATTTAATTAATGAAAGGAGAAAATATAAAAATGCAGTAAATGAAGCAGGCAAAAAGGAATACAAACGTCTCAAAAATGAGATCGACAGGAAGTGCAAAATGGCTAAGCAGGGATGGCTAGAGGACAAATGTAAAGATGTAGAGGCTTATCTCACTAGGGGTAATAGATACTGCCTACAGGAAAATTAAGAGAGACCTTTGGAGATAAGAGAACGACTTGTATGAACATCAAGAGCTCAGATGGAAACCCAGTTCTAAGCAAAGCAGGGAAAGCAGAAAGGTGGAAGGAGTATATAGAGGGTCTATACAAGGGCGATGTACTTGAGGACAATATTATGGAACTGGGAGAGGATGTAGATGAGGATGAAATGTGAGATATGATACTGCGTGAAGAGTTTGACAGAGCACTGAAAGACCTGAGTCGAAACAAGGCACCCGGAGTAGATAACATTCCATTGGAACTACTGACGGCCTTGGGAGAGCCAGCCAGTCCTGTCAAAACTCCACCATCTGGTGAGCAAGATGTATGAAACAGGCGAAATACCCTCAGACTTCAAGAAGAATATAATAATTCCAATCCCAAAGAAAGCAGGTGTTGACAGATGTGAAAATTACCGAACAATCAGTATAATAAGCCACAGCTGCAAAATACTAACACGAATTCTTTACAGACGAATGGAAAAACTAGTAGAAGCCGACCTCGGGGAAGATCAGTTTGGATTCCGTAGAAACACTGGAACACGTGAGGCAATACTGACCTTACGACTTATCTTAGAAGAAAGATTAAGGAAAGGCAAACCTACTTGTAGACTTAGAGAAAGCTTTTGACAATGTTGACTGGAATACTCTCTTTCAAATTCTAAAGGTGGCAGGGGTAAAATACAGGGAGCGAAAGGCTATTTACAATTTGTACAGAAACCAGATGGCAGTTACAAGAGTCGAGGGACATGAAAGGGAAGCAGTGGTTGGGAAGGGAATAAGACAGGGTTGTAGCTTCTCCCCGATGTTATTCAATCTGTATATTGAGCAAGCAGTAAAGGAAACAAAAGAAAAATTCAGAGTAGGTATTAAAATCCATGGAGAAGAAATAAAAACTTTGAGGTTCGCCGATGACATTGTAATTCTGTCAGAGACAGCAAAGGACTTGGAAGAGCAGTTAAATGGAATGGACAGTGTCTTGAAAGGAGGATATAAGATGAACATCAACAAAAGCAAAACGAGGATAATGGAATGTAGTCGAATTAAGTCGGGTGATGCTGAGGGAATTAGATTAGGAAATGAAACACTTAAAGTAGTAAAGGAGTTTTGCTATTTGGGGAGCAAAATAAGTGACGATGGTCGAAGTAGAGAGGATATAAAATGTAGACTGGCAATGGCAAGGAAAGCGTTTCTGAATAAGAGAAATTTATTAACATCGAGTATAGATTTAAGTGTCAGGAAGTCATTTCTGAAAGTATTTGTATGGTGTGTAGCCATGTATGGAAGTGAAACATGGACGATAAATAGTTTGGACAAGAAGAGAATAGAAGCTTTCGAAATGTGGTGCTACAGAAGAATGGTGAAGATTAGATGGGTAGATCACATAACTAATGAGGAAGTATTGAATAGAATTGGGGAGAAGTTTGTGGTACAACTTGACCAGAAGAAGGGATCGGTTGGTAGGACATGTTCTGAGGCATCAAGGGATCACCAATTTAGTATTAGAGGGCAGCGTGGAGGGTAAAAATCGCAGAGGGAGACCAAGAGATGAATACACTAAGCAGATTCAGAAGGATATAGGTTGCTGTAGGTACTGGGAGATGTAGAAGCTTGCACAGGATAGAGTAGCATGGAGAGCTGCATCAAACCAGTCTCAGGACTGAAGACCACAACAACAACAATGCAACTGGTGTACTGGTGTGCTGTTTTCTCCTATCGGACACCTCGTTATTCCATTCACACTCAGTATATGCCCTCCACTCGTGTGTAATCGTACAAATAGTCTGTGGAACTTGAAGCTGATTTACAGACAGCATACGCTCTGGAAGCCTATTCTGACTTCGACCAGCGAATCCAGTTGAGGCCTATCATGTAAACATGGCAATGAAAAACGTGTTTCGAAATTGGGTTTTCGTCCTGTTGAGCTCTCGTTGTGCCACAGCAGACCATTCGCTACGTTTACATGCGACTCATCTTCCGAAAGCCGAAAACCGAATTTCGAAACCCGCTTTTCGCTGCCGTGTGTACATGTTAAGGTCGGAAGCAGATTTGCTAGCCCAGCTAAATTTGGCGCCTGGAAAATAGCTGTTACAGTTTCGGATTTAATCAGTACAGCCACTATTTCTCTTTGATTAAACGAGGTGTAAACAGCTGCAGTCTAATATTTCTTCTTATCCTTCAATGTACAATAAGCCACTCCGTCCATAATAGCCGAAGATTTTTAAAAATTCCGATTGCGGAATTGGAAAACCGGCACCTAGACGCGGATTTTCGGAATCGATTTTGAAGTATTTACATGACCACCAAGAAGCGGTATCGGGAAATCGATTCACGATATCCGGTTTTGGGAGCCCCGTATGAACAGGGTGATTGTTTGACGTTGAGCTCATCCAGAGATGCTAGGGAATGCAGCGCCAGAGATATACGCAGCTGGAGGCCAGAAGGCTTTTGTAATTTCGCGTTGTGCGGCTCGCCTCTCTCGACACACTTTTTGTGCGCCGCACGCTCTTTCTTTACGTGAGGACAAACCCGTAGTCATTTCCATCAGCGTGACGTCACAAAGCCGCCCCGGCTTCTGTTTCGGGTCCACGTTTACGCCGGGACTACGTAAACGACTGCGTAATACGAGAATGAAAACTCGTCCCACCCGCGACACAGCCGCAGCGCGGGGAAAATAATTTAGTACGTTCTCAACTGCGTGCTAATTTCCCTTAGCCACTAAATTAAAAATTCCCAGCACAGGTGCGCCGGTCGTAATAAAATGACTGAGACTAAAGTTTCTTAGAAACAAAACACCTATTTTTATATCTTGCTACAAGTGGCAGCGCATCCACGAATGGCTGAATTCATTTATGACCTTTCAAAATTATTATTTCAAAATTATTGCTCGTTCGTTCTGTGTAGATACAGAATTTTCATTCATAATCATTTCATGTGAGGTCACTGACCTCCTTAACGCTTATAACGTACACCAGCGGCAGGTCATGCCATATTAAAGGGTCGTTAATTTAACAGAATTTTAAATAATCTAGTTAATTTTGTAATATCGATTGTATGAGTTTTTGTCTGACTATTTACTATTTTTCTGTATGTAATTTAGTTAAGGGAATCGGATTTTACCCATAAAGCCATACCTATCTACATCGAATTGCTCATTCCTGATTCTTTCAGTGTTTAAAGAACAATAAAGAAATTTGAGGAATCGAAGATGTCTGCCATCCGTATTGGTCAGTGTGGAGGTTAAGAAGAAAAATATCTATAATAAATTACTAGAAAACTTGTATCTTTAGCGTTTACTATGTATTAAAAATTTAGACCTAAAACATCTCCCCGTACCTTAATTTCCCTCTTCCTTCACTTGTACGAACAGAACTATCGTATTTTCACACTAATTTAATCAAAGACTGCTGTAAGTGCGATAACTCAAGAATATAGAAAATAAACTACAGGAATGAGTCACGAATATATAAGAATAGAATGCACATATTACTGAGTTGGGGTGGCCGAGCGGTTCTAGGCGCTTCAGTCTGGAACCGCGCGACTGCTACGGTCGCAGGTTCCAATCCTGCCTCGGGCATGGATGTGTGTGATGTCCTTAGGTTGGTTAGGTTTAAGTAGTTCTAAGTTCTAGGGGACTGACGACCTCAGATGTTAAGTCCCATAGTGCTCAGAGCCATTGGAACTTGAGTTATCCCCATTCCTCATCACATAACAATAATAATAAATACTAGTTGTAACTGTTTGGTGGTACAAATTCGAGGAATCGGTTATGCACCCAGCCTTTCTCAGTCTATAAATACAAGCGAATTATGTATGTTACCACTCTCATTGATATAACAGCATAACAGATGAAAATAATCCTCTCAGACACTGAAAATAATTATCACTGTTTGAAATCTGAACCATTGTGTATATTATATTGCTGTGAACAAAATACTGTGATAATTAATCATTTGACGACAAAGATGTTGTTTTAAGCTATCAGTTGATGCTTTGACGCAAACATTTTTTCGTGTCAGGATGTCGCTTTTAATGGAAAATTATAAAATTTAGGTTTTAGATCATTTTGAATATGTCCGAAATCATTTCAAGTAGGGAACTGAAATTCGCACATCAGGTAACTATTGTTCGTCTTGAAGGCTATATACAGTGGTGGCTGCTGTGTAAGAGCAGGTGAACACCGTAACTTTCGACACCTTGCGGATTTGTTGGTTATTTTTCTTTGGATGCTGGTGAACGTAACACCGCTGCTGCAATCTGACACATACGGCACGTAATCAACCGCGCTACCGCTCCTCCAGAATCTGATCTGTGAAACTTGGCATCAGGGTCTGCGAGCACACCTTCAGTCGTGCACGTTTTAAGGAGCTTCTGCGCGTGGAGAGAGAGAGTTTCTGAACGTAAAAGAAAGAGGAATAACATGGAAATAGAAAGAGCGGATGGTACTCAAGCAGAAGCACCACAAGAATATATTGAATGTCTGTACAAGGGGGATGAAATGTAAAGCGAAATTAAGGTTAAAGAGGAGCAATATGTGCCGGAAGATGGAAAGGGATTTACCATCTTGGAAGCAGAAGTAGAAAAGGCGCTGAAGGAGATGAAGAATAGGAAGGCATGTGGAATACACTCCTGGAAATTGAAATAAGAACACCGTGAATTCATTGTCCCAGGAAGGGGAAACTTTAGTGACACATTCCTGGGGTCAGATACATCACATGATCACACTGACAGAACCACAGGCACATAGACACAGGCAACAGAGCATGCACAATGTCGGCACTAGTACAGTGTATATCCACCTTTCGCAGCAATGCAGGCTGCTATTCTCCCATGGAGACGATCGTAGAGATGCTGGATGTAGACCTGTGGAACGGCTTGCCATGCCATTTCCACCTGGCGCGTCAGTTGGACCAGCGTTCGTGCTGGACGTGCAGACCGCGTGTGACGACGCGTCATCCAGTCCCAAACATGCTCAATGGGGGACAGATCCGGAGATCTTGCTGGCCAGGGTAGTTGACTTACACCTTCTAGAGCACGTTGGGTGGCACGGGATACATGCGGACGTGCATTGTCCTGTTGGAATAGCAAGTTCCCTTGCCGGTCTAGGAATGGTAGAACGATGGGTTCGATGACGGTTTGGATGTACCGTGCACTATTCAGTGTCCCCTCGACGATCACCAGTGGTGTACGGCCAGTGTAGGAGATCGCTCCCCACACCATGATGCCGGGTGTTGGCCCTGTGTGCCTCGGTCGTATGCAGTCCTGATTGTGGCGCTCACCTGCACGGCGCCAAACACGCATACGACCATCATTGGCACCAAGGCAGAAGCGACTCTCATCGCTGAAGACGACACGTCTCCATTCGTCCCTCCATTCACGCCTGTCGCGACACCACTGGAGGCGGGCTGCACGATGTCGGGGCGTGAGCGGAAGACGGCCTAACGGTGTGCGGGACCGTAGCCCAGCTTCATGGAGACGGTTGCGAATGGTCCTCGCCGATACCCCAGGAGCAACAGTGTCCCTAATTTGCTGGGAAGTGGCGGTGCGTTCCCCTACGGCACTGCGTAGGATCCTACGGTCTTGGCGTGCATGCGTGCGTCGCTGCGGTCCGGTCCCAGGTCGACGGGCACGTGCACCTTCCGCCGACCACTGGCGACAACATCGATGTACTGTGGAGACCTCACGCCCCACGTGTTGAGCAATTCGGCGGTACGTCCACCCAGCCTCCCGCATGCCCACTATACGCCCTCGCTCAAAGTCCGTCAACTGCACATACGGTTCACGTCCACGCTGTCGCGGCATGCTACCAGTGTTAAAGACTGCGATGGAGCTCCGTATGCCACGGCAAACTGGCTGACACTGACGGTGGCGGTGCACAAATGCTGCGCAGCTAGCGCCATTCGACGGCCAACACCGCGGTTCCTGGTGTGTCCGCTGTGCCGTGCGTGTGATCATTGCTTGTACAGCCCTCTCGCAGTGTCCGGAGCAAGTATGGTGGGTCTGACACACCGGTGTCAATGTGTTCTTTTTTCCATTTCCAGGAGTGTAGATGATTTGCCAGCAGAACTGTTGAAGAGTCTGGGAAACAAGGCAAGAAAAGAAATAGTCTACCTCTGTAACGAGATATATGACAAAGGGGAATGGCCTGAGGACTTTGGTGCAACAGTTATGATACCAATAGAGAAAAAGAGAAAATCTAAAAAATCTCAAGAGCACCGGACCATCAGTCTAATTTCTCATGCAGCTGAAGTCTTTCTGAGAGTGCTGAATAGAAGGTTATATGGCAAGCTGGATTGAGGGATTGCAGAGGAGCAGTTCGGATTTAGAAGAGGAAAAGGAACAAGAGATGCTATTGGCCTGCTAAGAACTCTAGGGGAAATATATATGGAAAAGGGTAGAGAAATCTTTGCTGTTTTTATAGATTTAGAAAAGGCTTTCGACAGTGTTCAGCGGAACAAGCTGATGGATATCTTGAAGAGGAAAGGAGTAGATTGGAAAGAGAGACGACTGATACAGAACCTATCGTGCTGGCAGAAGAGCCAACACCGTGTTACGAGAGGAGGCCGGAATCCACGCGTTTTAGCTCACGCAGGCTGGCGTGAGGAGGGAAGAACTATACTGACGTGAGGTCTGTAACATGACAAGGAATTAGAATTCAGAAAGCGGACATAATTAGTTTGATACTTAACTTTAATCCATTAATGATGAACGTCGCTCTTGACGGTACATGATTCACAACATTATCTGTTCAAAATACATTCTTGTAACTGAATATTGCGCCTTGCTAGGTCGTAGCAAATGACGTATCTGAAGGCTATGCTAAACTGTCGTCTCTGAAAATGAGAGAATATGTAGGCAGTGAACCATCGCCAGCAAAGTCGGCTGTACAACTGGGGCGAGTGCTAGGAAGTCTCTCTAGACCTGCCGTGTGGCGGCGCTCGGTCTGCAATCACTGAAAGTGGCGACACGCGGGTCCGACGTATACCAACGGACCGCGGCCGATTTAAAGGCTACCACCTACCAAGTGTGGTGTCTGGCGGTGACACCACAGACTCTATATTTACACCAGAAAGCAAGGATAAGGATTGGAAATGAAATATCAGAAGGAAGCAGCATTGGACAGATGTTAGACAAGGTTGTTGCCTTTCTTCACTGTTGTTTAACGTATACCTTGAAGAGACTGTTGCGAAAAGCTAGGATGGGAAAAGAGGAATAAGTATTGTTGGAAAGAGAATAGAATGTATAAGATTTGCTGATGACGCATTAGTGGCAGAAAGTGAGCGGACAACGAATAACATGCTCAAAAATCTGAATGAAGCTTGTGTGGAATATGGCATGCAAATAAACACAGTAAAAACAAAGAGTATGGTCATCAGTACAATACGCAGTCTGTCCAACATTAAAATAGGACAATCTACCACTAGCCAAGTAAGTTCATTTAAATATCTCGGAAGCACAATAACTGAAGACTTGAGATGTCACCAGGAGGTGAAAACTCGAACTGCCATAGCGAAGGAGGCATTCAACAGAAAGAGGAGACTCTTATGTGGCAAATTAGATAAAGGACTAAGGAAAAGTCTTGGCAAATGTTTTGTCTGGAGTGTGGCACTATATGGGGCAGAAACATGGACGCTGAGACGAGAGGATGAAAAAAGGTTAGAAGCATTTGTGATGTGGATGTGGAGGAGAATGGAGAGAATAAGCTGGATGGAAAGGGTGAGTAATGAAAGAGTATTGGAAAGGGTTGGTGAGAGAAGATGTCTGCTGAAGGTTGTAAGAGAAAGGAAAAAGAACTGTTGGGACATTCGTTGAGAAGTGAGTGCTTGCTAGTAGATGCTTTGGAAGGATTGGTTTGTGGGAGAAGACTGAGAGGAAGAAGGAGATACAAGGTGATAGACGACATAAAGGGAAGAGGAAATTATGCAGACCTGAAGAGGATGGCAGAAGAGCGGACAGCCTGGAGAACGACCATGTGGAAACGTGCCTTTAGGCAGAACACTGATGGTGATGCGCACGCGCAACTCGTGTGACGTAGTTGCTCTGTAGGCCAAACACATACGGATTTGATAAACAACGTGCAGCGCTCACGATGTTTAGCCTCGGCCACTCAGCTACAAGTTTACATGATTGCCACCAGATGGTAGCACACTGCGGCAGGCTCTTATCCCCGTTCGCCGGCCGGGGTGGCCGAGCGGTTCTAGGCGCTACAGACTGGAACCGTACGACCGCTACGGTGGCAGGTACGAATCCTGCCTCGGGCCTGGATGTGTGTGATGTCCTTAGGTTAGTTAGGTTTAAGTAGTTCTACGTTCTAGGGGACTGATGACCTCAGATGTTGAGTCCCATAGTGCTCAGTGCCATTATCCCCGTTCGCTCGGCATAAATCCTGCTAGATGACAGCACACGCCTCATATATGCTAAATCAGTTACTATAAAGTAAAATTAGATCGGACGTCAGTATATGTTAAAGTTATACTGACATTAAATCTACTTGTTGGGTTTCTGAATGAGTCAGTATATAAGTTATGAATTTTATCATACAGTAATTCATTTGAGGCGCTGACAATCATAAGGGCCTCAAGCGCATTATCGTCTATTGTGAGATTGTAGCATTTATTCGTGCTTCTGAGATCTATTGATCTTACGGCGAGTCAGGTTTATCTGTGCTGTAGGCCCATATTCTATAATTGAAAATTCACGAAAAATTGTATCACTGGTTTCTCTGGTGTTCACTTAAATGTCGGATCGACGGCAGTGTACTTTATGGCCTTTCATTGCCTCATTTGTATTCTAGTCAAGTGATCATGTTAGTTGACATTACTGCTCGAATTTAATCATTTGCACAAACGGCAGTTCGTGTTTGGAGTTGGTTGTTTAGTGTGAGGTGTTGGTTGTTTACTATGTGGTAGTAGGCTTTTGTGTGCAGTGTAAACGTGAACTGTGTCGAATCTATTTCAAATACTGACAGAAAAGTGAAGCTGTGAGGACGGGTCGTGAGTCGTGGTTGAGCAACTCAGTCGGCTGAGCACCTGCCCGCGAAAGGCAAAGGTCCCGAGTTCGGGTCTCGGTCCAGCACACAGCTTTAATCTGTCAGAAAGACTCATATGAGCGCACACTCCGCTGCAGAGTGAAAAATCCCATTCCGGGGACAGAAAAGTAAATTACCGGGAAAAGTTCGTCGCGAAGGAACTTGAGCCTCCGAGGACAGATCCTTTGATTGAGAGAGTGACGAAATCAAGTAAGTGTGACTACGAGCGAACATTTAACAGGTAACATAAGTTGTTGCGTGGATGCAGCGTAACATAAGAGTATCTGATTTTCAGCCCGGAAGTAAATTCGTGAACTAATACATCTCTTAGGGATCGTGTACATCTGTCCGAAAAACTGAAAAGCACGAAAACTCCCACATTTTCGTTCATTCTCAACCGTAGTAAACCTGTGTAATAATGTACCAATAGATGAAACTTTGAAAATAATAATAAGAAATGTAATACACACTGGTACGGTGGGAAAGGGCGAACTAATAGAATTTCTTGAACTATCGGAATGTAGCCTGAGTGTTGATTGATTTTAATTTTGTGAGAAAGTGTACCAGCAGAAGAATGATTTGGCGATCGGCAATTGCCTCTCTGGTTTATTAGCTGACATATTTATCAATAATATAGAGAAGACGGCGTTTCAGAATAACCCACAGTTCACGAAGAAGATAGTTATGTACAAACGCTATACCGGTGTTTCAAAAAGGACTTCACAACTTTGAAAATTAAAATAAATTAATTCATGGGACTGACTGTAGTGTCAATTTGTAGGGAAACACATCAAGTTTTGTCTCGCGTAGTTCGCTACCCCTAAATTGAACTTCTCTTTTTGTCAATTGTACAAGATCAAACTGTTCAACCCCTTTTTTTCCGTGACAGAACGATCAACGGGATAGTGTACCTGGATATGTTACAACAATTTTTGACACCACAGATCGATGAGGATGACCGAGAACGAAACGTTTACTTCACGCGAGATGGTGCACCACCCCACTACCTGGCTGACGTCCGGGATTCTCTCAGTGGCCGCTTCCAGGGCAATGGACTGGCCGTGACGGACCAACTGCGTGGCCCCCACGTTCCCCGGACCTGACACCACTCGCTTTGCTTTAAAATGGGGATTCATCGACGATGTCGTGTTTGTACCTCCCGTTCCGGCTTCTCTTCCTAAACTCGGAGGTAGAATTTGCGCCGCCACTGAGCATGTTACACCTGCGTTGCTACAGCGAGTTCGGGAAGAAATTGACTTCCGATGGGATGTGTGCAGGACAGCCAACGGAAGCCTCATACACATCTGTAGTTTAAGGTAAAAAAAAAAAAAAAAACTTGATGTGTTTCCCTACAAAGTAACACTAAACCCAGCTTCATATCCTCACCCAGTTGTAGTAAGAAAGGAAGCGGAGGACGGTCTGCATGCCCTACACGTCACTTTTAACCAGCAGTATCACAATATTAAATACACACTAGAGAAAACAGTCTGGAAGAAAAATTAGTTTCTTAGACTTAACAATAACGAGGGCAGAAAATAAGTTGATATTTTCCATCTGTCGTAAACGAGCACACCCAGAAGCGGTAATAAGAGATGACTCCAATCTGCCACCATAATCTGCTGTGGTAGCTCGCGTATGTAATCTCCCACTACATGAAATGGAAATACGACAATTGTGCATCTTCAAACAAGTAGCTGTATTCAACGGTTTTAAGAGAAACCTATTTACGCAGGTTCTCAAAAAAGACAAAAGCAAAACTCTCAGTAAAGAATAAATAAAAAACATTGAAATATTATAGGTGTGTCACGGAAAAGCCAGTCCACGCTTCCCCTGAACACTACAAGGTAGCATTTCGAACAGCAGGCCAATTAAGGTTTAAACTAAGACATAAAACTGTAATAAACAGCCGGCCGAAGTGGCTGTGCGGTTAAAGGCGCTGCAGTCTGGAACCGCAAGACCGCTACGGTCGCAGGTTCTAATCCTGCCTCGGGCATGGATGTTTGTGATGTCCTTAGGTTAGTTAGGTTTAACTAGTTCTAAGTTCTAGGGGACTAATGACCTCAGCAGTTGAGTCCCATAGTGCTCAGAGCCATTTTTTTTTTTTGTAATAAACAAAAAAAAAATATTATGCATCTGCTGTGATCGTGTTTATATAGGCCAAACTGCTCGGAGTTTTACTAGATACAAGAAACATATAAGCCTAAACTAAAAGTCTGCTTTTGGCGCCGGCCGGTGTGACCGAGCGGTTCTAGGCGCTTCAGTCTGGAATCGCGCGACCGCTACAGTCGCAGGTTCGAATCCTGCCTCGGGCGTGGATGTGTGTGATGTCCTTAGATTAGTTAGGTTTAAGTAGTTCTAAGTTCTAGGGGACTGATGACCTGAGATGTTAAGTGGCATAATGCTCACAGCGATTTGTATCAAAGATGATTTTTTTGCTTTTGGCTATCATTTGCGAAGTACAAAACATACAGCGGGTAGTATAGAGAATACTATGACAATTTTGCACGTGCCAATTAAAGCAATGAAAGGCACACTTCAGGAATGAGAACTATGTAAGCGGAAGACAAAGCAGCCGGACAAATTGATAAACGAATAGTCCGAATTTAAATACAATAATTTTTTTTTGCTTTTCGTAGAAATTCTAAGCAGCCAATCAATCGCAAAATTAATCTGCATTAAAACCCCTTTACCACAGTTTCAACGTATAAAAGAACATCCTTTTCAGAAGGAAAAATTGACAAGCTGTTCTGATCATTTTTAACGAACTGTCCATGTACGAGGGTTGGAACTTAAATACTGGCAACTATTTATTCACAACCGATACAAAAGAGTTACATGTTTGCACCTGTTACTGTCCTTCGAAGTAGTCACCAGCGTTGTGTAGAACCCGTTGCCAGCGACTTGGAAGGCGTAGTATACCGTTAGCAGAGCCTGTTCTGTTGAGGGTACGGATGGAGCGGCCTAAAATTATGGTGATTCTCGTGTACGACTGTGACGGTGTTATCCTAACGCATTACGTTCCTCCACGGCAGACTGTCAATGCACAGTATTACTGTTCGTTTTTGGAGCATCAGCTGCGACGAGGTTTGCGAAAGAAGCGGCGACACTTTCTGCGCAACCCAGCCATCACTTCGCACGACAATGCGCGGGCGCGTACAGCGCAAGCTGTGGCTGCTCTGTTCGGTCGATGGGACTGGGAAGTACTGAACCACGCACCCTACTCCCCGGACTTAAGTCCTTGTGACTTTGATTTGATTCCGAAGACATCGTGGCATTCGCTTCAGAACTGTCCCAGAGATTCGACAGGCAGTAGACCGCTACATTCCCACCTTCAACAGAACAGGCTGTGCTAACGGTATACTACGCCTTCCACATCGCTGGCAACGGGTTCTACACGACGCTGGTGACTACTTTGAAGGACAGTAAACGGTGCAAGAGTGTAACTCTTTTGTATCCGTTGTGAATAAGTAGTTGCCACTATTTAAGTTCCAACCCTCGTATGTAGAAATAGCGTTTGAGACCTGGACAGGTCTACAAGAAGGTTTCATCCTACGGATGCTGTTTCAGGCATGTGCAAAATTTTTTTTTTTTTTGCTCTTTTTAAAAGAGCAGCAACCAGTTACCTTATGATTGGTGAAATAGCGCGATAATGTGTGAGATCTTTATCAACACGGCATCCACAGTCTAACAAAACAATCGCGGCAGTCAGTCTCGTTCATGTGACCCACAGCGATAGCAGCGTCCCAAGCGGCTAGCAAGCAACAGTTCTTAACCGTATGAGTGCCAATACTAACATTTATGTTGATTTGCAACATTTTTTTCAAATAGGAAGTGTATGTGGTGCTATAAAAATAGGCAACAACTAAAAAATGACACCACATTTGTCTTCTTTTACTCTCCTAAGTATGATGGGAGGTATGAAACGGTACATTACATGGCAGTTTATTTCCGATTCTCTTTTAATGTACAGATATTTACTCAGTAATGTCGTTTTCGTTTATTAACAAGAAAGTGGCAGTAAACTGCAGAAAATATGGCATTATGCAGAAATACACTGAAGAGCCAAAGAAACTGGTACACTTGCCTTATATCGTGTAGGCCCCTCCCACGAGGTCACATAAGTTCCGGAACTCGACGTGGCGTGGACTCGACTAATGTCTGACATAGTGCTGGAGGGAACTGAAACCGAGAATCCTGCAGGACTGACCATAAATCCGTAAGAGTACGAGGGGTGGAGATCCCTTCTGCACAGCACGTTGCCAGACATCCCGGATATACTCAATAATATTCACGTCTGGGGAATTTGGTGGCCACCGGAAGTGTTTATACCGAGAAGAGTGTTCCTGGAGCCACTCTGTAGCAATTCTGGACGTGTGGGGTGTCGCACTGTCCTGCTGGAATTGCCCAAGTCCATCAGAATGCACAATGGACACAAATAGATGCAAGCAAACGTACAGCCTGCTTACGTACGTGTCACCTGTCAGAATGGTCTCTAGACGTATCAGGGGTCCCGTACCACTCCAACTGCACACGCCCCACACCATTACAGAGCCTCCACCAGCTTGAAGAGTGCCCTGGATTCACGAGGGTGTCTGCGTACCCATTCACGTCCATCCAGTCGATAGAATTTGAAACGAGACTCGTCCGACCAGGCGACACGTTTCCAGTCACCGACAGTCCAGTGTCGGTGTTGACGGGCCTATGGGGGAGAGGAGGGCTGGCAGCGGCACAATCCACCGTTCTTCAGCCGAGTGGCATTACAAAAGGGCATTACAAAAGGCATTACAGAAGGGCGGACAAAAGGGGGATATAGAAACAGTAAATGGAGGTAATGGAAGTTAAAATACACACTTAACATAAAAATAGGCTATCATGAAGTAGACGAAGTTAAGGAACTGTTATACTGTAGAAGCAAAATAATCCAAGATGGACGAAGCAGGAAGGATATGGGATGAGAAGTTCTGCCTTAAGCAAGACACCTTTTTTTCTTTTGTTTCACCCATACATGTTTCAGCACTTTTGTGCTAGCGTCACTGGGTTCTATTTTTTTTATTTTTAACTGTAAATTTGTTGTTGACATATTAACATTTGCGTCGTTTACAACATTATGTAAAAGTTGCATTTATAACTTAATTGGCGAAAAGTAACATACCTTACATTATGTTATTGTCCTCTTGTTTTGGTAGCTGTTATGCTACACAATATACAACTTGTCCTCTGCAAACAGCAAAACGTAATTTATTTTCTGTTTGTTATGCGTTTGCGAACGGAACTAAGACTGTATTACGTTTTCTTTCTGTAATTTACAGTTTTGAAGTTGTGGTACGTTTTCCTGTGTTGTTGGCGAAGTAAATAGTGATACAGTCTTAGTTCCGTTCGTAAATGCATAACAAACAGAAAATAAATTACGTTTTGCTGTTTGCAGATGACAAGTTGTATATTGTGTAGCATAACAACTACCAAAACACGAGGACAGTAACATAATGTAAGGTATGTTACTTTTCGCCAATTAAGTTATAAATGCAACTTTTACATAATGTTGTAAGCGACGCAAATGTTAATATGTCAACAACAAATTTACAGTTAAAAATAAAATAGAACCCAGTGACGATAGCACAAAAGTGCCGAAACATGTGTGCGTGGAACAGAAGAAAAAAAGGTGTCTTGCTTAAGGCGGAACTTCTCA
This sequence comes from Schistocerca piceifrons, assembly GCF_021461385.2. NCBI lineage: Eukaryota > Metazoa > Arthropoda > Insecta > Orthoptera > Acrididae > Schistocerca > Schistocerca piceifrons. The sequence continues at coordinate 1,332,060 of NC_060147.1, forward strand.
TCATCCCATTTTCTTAGCAAGCACGGAGACAACAAGAAGAACTGCACCACAAGATGATTACAGGAAGGATGTATAAAGCAGACTAGCGCGTGCAAAGAGGGTATTCCTGGCCAAGAGAAGATTCCTGCTACCAAATGCACGTCTCAGTTACAGGAATTTATTTCTGAGAGTGTGCATTTGGACCACAGCACTGTATGGTAGTGGATCAGGGACTGTGGTAAAACCGGAACAAAAGAGAATCGAAGCGTTGAGATGTGGTGGCCTAGAAGGATTTGAAAATTAGGTAGGCTGATGACGTAAGGAATGAGGAGGTTCTGCACAGAATCGGCGAAAGCAGGAAGGCGTGGAAAACAGGCAGGAAGAAGGGACAGGATGATAAGACATGCGTTAAGTTGCTGGGGTTGCGTTGGGGAAGGACACCAGACAGCGAGGTCATCGGTCTCATCGGATTTGGGAAGGATGGGGAAGGAAGTCGGCCGTGCCCTTTCAAAGGAACCATCCTGGCATTTGCCTAGAACGATTTAGGGAAAACACGGAAAAGCTAAATCAGGATGGCCGGACGCGGGATTGAACCGTCATCCTCCCGAATGCGAGTCCAGTCCGTGTGTTAAGTCATCAGGGAATAACTTGCATAGTTAAAATGGCGCTAAGCACTAGAGGACTTAACATTTGAGGTCATCAGTCCCCTAGACTTAGAACTACTTAAACCTAACTAACCTAAGGACATCACGCACATCCGTGCCCGAGGCAGGATTCGAACGTGCGACCGTAGCAGCAGCGCGGTTCCGGACTGAAGCTCGTAGAACCGCTCAGCCACAGCGGCCAGCAACTTGCATAGTACTCGAGGGAGGTGTAGGGGATAAAAACTGTAGAGGAAGCCATAGATTGGTATACATCCAGCAAATAATCGACGATGCGTGCAAGTACTTATCTGAAGTAAAGAGCTCGGTATAGGGAACGAATTGGTTGGCGGTCGCATCGAACAAGCCAGAAGACTGACGACACTATTAAAAAAACACGCCACCGTCAGTATCGGCTGAGGTAAAAGGCTTGTCCCGCGGCGTCATTGCGTCCCGTTCGCTACAGGCTGGGGCGTAAAATTCCGCAAGATGGGGCCGCCGCTGTTGTTTTAATGGGAAGTGGAGATTGCCTTTTTATGCTCGCCGATCGCACCCCGCGTCGGTCGACACCACAGCAGGCGGCTGCTGTGCACAGGGGCGAAAAATCACGGACAACGACTACCGCAGATACTCGCACGATGACCGCGTGGTTATCTCAGGGCCACCAGCCGTTGGAGGGAAGCTCAGCTCGCGGAAAGCAGCGGCCGATACCTGCGACGGCAGCCTACCGTGCTGCCACCTATCGGTATCCACAAGCGACAGGATATTAGTTGCGGTGCTCGCGGCTAGACAGCAGCAGCAGTAAAAAGTTGTTTATTGTTTCGCATTACCTACTTCCGCGAAGAAACATGAGAATAGCGACACTGCCAAAGCGAGATGAGCCACTTAATTCTAGTTTCATATCAGAATTGCCATAAGCAAACGGTAGTCTTAATCTATCGTGAAAAGAATGTTTCATACTTACCAGATTCTTTCTGTAATATACGCCATATAAAGTGTCCACACCCATAGAAGACTAGAATTTGTTTTATAAATATAGTGCAACACGTTATTAACCACACGTTGCGTCTTTCGACTAGAGTTGTCAACACAATTATTTTTCCCGATTCGATTCCTACGATTCAATCTCACATTGCGAATCGATTCCTGCGATTCATTCTAGTCTGCGATGGCACGATTCTTATGGAATGCAAAAAGTTCTACATCTTACTCACAGATGGCAGGACATGTCTGAAATTGTCAATGGGGTTAGAATCGAACTGTGTGATGATAAGATATGCCAGAAATAGTTTATTTATGAGTAAACATGTATATGACGTTACAAGTGTGATTCTCGATTTATACGTGTAATGCCTTAATTGAAGAAAGGTCACGTTTGATTTGATTGCATGTATTGTTTTATTTCAGTATGCCAGGAAAGAGGAGTCGATTTGTGCAAAGGTGGTGCAAAATTACGTGGTATGCCAGTTTGGTTGTGTGGCTTGAACGTATCTAACTACAGACGTCTGTTTTATAGTAACAACTAAAACTATGTAGGTGAACTCAAAAAGCAAAACCCAGTCTAAATACAAAATTTCATCCAAATCGATGGGGCCGTTTTCGAGATACGCTAAATATAATACATAATTCAAGTGCTATTGCTCGTGTGTAAAGAACGTGTGTGTGTTTTGCATTGCATCTGCAACAAATAAGAGGTACGTATTTATTCATCATACTTGGATTTCTTGATTTTAATGATGGGAAGCTGTGTACTCGCTGTATATCGTTTCTGTCATCACTAGTTCGTGTATTATTCGCGCAAACTAAGCTGACGTCGGCGCGGTGGCTGATGGTAGCGACAGTAAATGGGAAATGCCTTTACGCCCGTTCCCGTCAGCCACCGCCAAGTGCCAGCTTGGTGTTTAGAGTAATATGACGGCCCACGAACTTCGTTTGTTCGTTCCGAGCTTCCTTTGTTCCCAAGCATCCTACACTTGACTGCCATCTGGCGGTCGTAATCATTCGGCACGACTCGGCATGATTCGGAAGTTGCTTTCGAAGCATAGCGTACTAAGAATCGATGAATCGTTGGAACTTGGAATCGTCACGACTCGGAAACACCCAATCGTTCTTACGATTATTTTGAACGACGGTTCGTCCGTATCACGATTCGATTCTTACGATTCTTTATTTAGAGTCGTTCAAATGGATGACTCTTTCACGAATCGCCACAACTCTACTTTCGACTAGGTTTTCGCAATGTTGTGTTGAATGAGACGCTTTCTGTGCGTAGAGAAGACAATTCGTGGATATAGACTACCTCAAATGCCCGCACGATGATCGATGTACTGTGTGGTTATGTCTTGACCATTAGCTGTTTGAGCGAAGCCACAGTGAAAATGGCAGTCTCGCGAGGATATGAGGTAATTTACGCAATTGTCTCTCGGCGACCAGTTAGTCTGCGTTCACAATGGCACCGACAACGGTCGGCAGACGCCGTCGCCAGAGGTAGCCTGATATCGGCCGACAGCTTGCTCACACTGCGTCCGACCTCTTCCGTCAGTTTTTGGCGAGGAGGTTAGGTTAGGTTGTAATCCACCGTTATGTACGAAGTAGGTTTGATTTTTAATCTCCAACGTGGGATGGATACCACGAAGTCTCGGTGCTTGGAGACGAGTACAGTAATGCAGCGTTTGCTATTAAAAAGACGCCGAATGCCTGTGAAAGAGTTGTATCTCTCTCGAAAACATCGAGACGATTACTGTACACTCTGCCGTCAGTTATCGGAATAACCAGACAAGTTATGTGAGGTGACAGGAGAAACGTTCTGTTACACTCACAATATGAGTCATGGTGACCCATAAAAGTTAAGATTACAAACAAACTTGTTTTGTTATATTAATTTGAAATTCTTCAGGCATACGTCAATTAATCTTCAATGACTGTAGTTCAGCATACGTGCGAAATACAGTATAAAGTTTAGGATATGATGCTGTGAACACCTAAAGCGCTGAAAAGTGGAAACACCTATACCTCATTTACAAACCATCCCACTGGCAAAAAACTCCAGTAAGCAGTAATAATAATTTTTAGGCAGCTTCACAACTGCCTATCACAACGCAAAAAAGATCCAGTACAGTAACTATAAGCGGAAGATATACCACCCTTCTAACTTGAACAAATTATTTTTTAAGCTTATAATTGACGCCTAAAATTTCCAATAAAAATTTTGCCTCCTTGTTTTTTTTTTCTAATAAACCAGCGATTTAACCCCATAGATTTCGAGCTATATTCAGTTTATGATACTTTTCATCTTCATGATGCCACAAGTTTACTCTGTCTTGGAGTAAAGTTATCAGTTTCTCACTGCCCATACACTGATGATTCAGAGCATTAGTCACTAGAGGGAGTTGCCACCTTGCTATGACGTCACATTCAGTCACGTCCCAGATGTGTTCGATCAGGGTCAGATCTGGCGAGCTAGGTGGCCAGTACAATCAGGCGGACCTCACCTCTTCCTTGAAGCACTGCACCAAATTCCTGGCCTTTGACACGGCGCAATATCTTGTTGAAAAAATCCCACTACCGTCTGGAAACAGGATCGTCACGCCACCAGTGTACGATACTCCTCGGCCGTCACGGTGCCTTGCGCTGGCTTCACTGGACCCTCGGGTGCCGACTTGAATGTTCTCCAGAGCATAAGGGAGCCGCCGCCATTTTGTCTCCGTCCCACAGTAGAGATGTCAAGGAGCTCCCATCGGCACGCTTCATAAGGCGTCGGGACTGACCAGCCCGTGCAGCGTCCGGTGTCTCATTTCAGCCGTTGTTGCCGATGTCGTGTTGTTAACATCGGCACGTGCACAGCTCGTCGGTTGTGGAGACCCGTCGTTATCAGTGTTCGGTGCGCTGTGTGTTCAGGCACACTTGTACTCTGCCCAGCAGTACAGTCTAATGTTAGTTCCGCCACACTTCGCCGTCTGTACTGTTTTACCTGTCTGCCTAGACTACGATGTTCTACATCTGTAATGGTGTGGTGGCCGCGATACCCCACGACGTGTGGACGTGGTTTCACCTCGGTTTCGCTACGTGTTGAACGCACTCACCACAGCAGTCCTCGAACACCCGAACTGGTCGTGGCCAAATCAGGTGGGCCCTAGATGTGGTGGCCAGCGGAATTGTTTAAACTCAGGAGAGAATTCCTGAAGCCACTTTGTAGCAATTCTTGTTGTTTGGCGTGTCGCATTGTCCTGCAGAAATTGCCCAAGTCCGTCGGAATGCACAATCGACATGTGTGGATGCAGGTGGTCAGACAGGATGCTTACGGACGTGTCACCCGCCAGAGTCGTATCTAGACGCATCAGGGGTCTCATGTCACTGCAACTGCACACGCCTCACACCATTACAGAGCTTCCACTAGTACATGGATTCATAAGCTTCTCTCCATAGCCGCACACGTACATCTACATCTACATACATACTGCTCAATCCACCATACGGTGCGTGGTGGAGGGTACCTCGTACCTCAACTAGTATCTTCTCTCCCTGTTCCAAACAGAACGAGGGAAAAACGACTGCCTATATGCCTCTGTACGAGCCCTAATCTCCCTTATCTTATCTTTGTGGTCTTTCCGCGAAATGTAAGTTGGCGGCAGTAAAACTGTACTGCAGTCAGCCTCAAATGCTGATTCTCTAAATTTCCTCAGTAGCGATTCACTAAAACAACGCCTCCTTTCCTCTAGAGACTCCCACCCGAGTTCATGAAGCATTTCCGTAACACTCGAGTGATGACCAAAACTACCAGTAACAAATCTAGCAGCCCGCCTCTGAATTGCTTCTATGTCTTCCCTCAATCCGACCTGATAGGGATCCCAAACGCTCGAACAGTACTCAAGAATAGGTCGTATTAGTGTTTTATAAGCGGTCTCCTTTACAGATGAACCACATCTTCCCAAAATTCTACCAATGAACCGAAGACGACTATCCGCCTTCCCTGCAACTGCCATTACATGCTTGCCCCACTTCATATCGCTCTGCAGTGTTACTCCCAAATATTTAATCGACGTGACTGTGTCAAGCGCTACATTACTAATAGAGTATTCAAGCATTACGAGATTCTTTTTCCTATTCATCCGCATTAATTTACATTTATCTATATTTAGAGTTAGCTGCCACTCTGTACACCAATCACAAATCCAGCCAAGTCATCTCGTATCCTCCTACAGTCACTCAACGATGACACCTTCCCGTACACCACAGCATCATCAGCAAACAGCCGCACATTGCTATCCACCCTATCCACAAGATCATTTATGTAGATAGAAAACAACAGCGGACCTACCACACTTCCCTGGGGCACTCCAGATGATACACTCACCTCCGATGGACACTCACCATCGAGGACAACGTACTGGGTTCCATTACTTAAGAAGTCTTCGAGCCACTCACATATTTGGGAACCAATCGCATACGCTCCTACCTTAGTAAGGAGTCTGCAGTGGGGCACGTACATCCGCTCGATGGAATTTCAAACGAGACTCATCAACAGTTCAATGTCGGTGTTCATGGGCCGAGGCGAGGCGTAAAGCTTTGAGTGATGAAGCCGTCGAGGGTAGGCGAGTAGCCGTTCGGCTCCGAAAGCCCATATCGGTGATGTTTCGTTGAATGGTTCGCACGCTGGCACTTGTTGATGGCCGAGCACTGAAATCTGGAGCAATTTGCGGAAGGGTCGCACTTCTTCACGTTGAACGATTCTCCTCAGTTGTCGTCGGACCAGTTCTTGCAGGATGTTTTTCTGGCCGCAGCGATGTCGGAGGTTTGATGTTTTACCAGATTCATGATATGCACGGTACACTCTTGTACTGTTCTCACTGGGAAAATGCCCATTTCATCGCTACGTCGGAGATGCTGTCTGCCGCGCGGGATTAGCCGAGCGGTCTGGGGCGCTACAGTCATGGACAGTGCGGCTGGTCCCGGAGGAGGTTCGAGTCCTCCCTCAGGCATGGTTCAAATGGCTCTGAGCACTATGGGACTTAACATCTATGGTCATCAGTCCCCTAGAACTACTTAAACCTAACTAACCTAAGGACATCACACAACACCCAGCCATCAAGAGGCAGAGAAAATCCCTGACCCCGCCGGGAATCGAACCCGGGAACCCGGGCGTGGGAAGCGAGAACGCTACCGCACGACCACGAGCTGCGGGCCCTCAGGCATGGGTGTGTGTGTTTGTTCTTATGAAAATTTACGTTAAGTAGGGTGTAAGCTTAGGGACTGATGACCTTAGCAGTTAAGTCCCATAAGATTTCACACACATTTGAACATTGGAGATGCTGTGCCATCGGTTGTGCGCCGACTATAACACCACGTTCAAACTCACCCACATTTTTATAACCTGCCATTGCAGCAGCAGCAACCTATCTAAGAACTGCGCGAGACACTTGTTGTCTTGTATAGGCGTTGCCGTATTCTGTCTGTTTAAATATCTGTGTACTTGAATACGCATGCCTATACCAGTTTCTTTGGCGCATCAGTCCCTGGGAGAAAGGGGCCTTAAAATCGGACAGATGGATGGTCGATGCAGTGATTTTGTGAAAGTTCCGTGTTTATCGACTGAGGTGCGAAACTCCGAAAATAAGGTGTAACAACTAGAAAAGAAAAGAAGAAATGGAGCGCCTCGGTTTGACGCGTCCCGGTTTCAGATTAATTCGCCGAGGGTGACGGCTAAACGCGGGCGGGGCCCGGAACGTGTGCCGCCTTCGCCGGGTATGTCAGCGCCAAACAAACAGATTTTAATGAGAATGCGGATCGCGCCTTCCTGCAAACATTCGCGAGCCGACGAGCGGCCCGGCGTAAACTGTATGGGCTCTTCTGACAGGTCGCCTCCAGCCGAGAATAGAGCGGCCGCAGACCGGTGGCGGGGGGCGGGGGGCGGGGGGCGGGCCTGGGGACAAAGGGAGCCGCCCGGCCGCCCGGCCGCCCGCCGGCCACGTTTCCGGCTCTGCAGCCTCGTGTTGCACAGCCAGGCGGGCCGGTGAGCGGACATTCGCCACGGTTTTGCCTGCTCCGAGGGTTAGGTCCCTTGCCTCCTCCTCCTCCTCCTACTCCTCTCCAGCCCACCCAGTTTGCTTTCGAAGTTCCTAACGCGACCATCAGTGTGGAAGTTATTACAACGAACAAGGGCAGGCCTCCTGCTCATTAGAAAGGTTACGCGTATCTTAAACAGAGGGAATCTAGAGAAGGTGTTGTTACATGGATGTGCTTACGCAGAAAAGCGGATCATTGCAAGGGAAATCTGCTTTCGAGGAACGGAGAAGTGTTGAGCGTATTAGAACATCTCTGTGGACCACCTGACGATGCAGCTCTGATTCAAAATGGTTCAAATGGCTCTGAGCACTATGGGACTCAACATCTTAGGTCATAAGTCCCCTAGAACTTAGAACTACTTAAACCTAACTAACCTAAGGACATCACACACACCCATGCCCGAGGCAGGATTCGAACCTGCGACCGTAGCTGCAGCTCTGAAAGTGAGAAAGCAAGTGGAAAGAGCGAAGAGAAGGTCTCGAGAAGAAACTACACGGTTATCGGAGATATACGCGGATGAAATGGGAGATCTACATAATAAAGTTTATGACTTTGTTACAGTGATGCCTAATTCAGAATCTATGAAGAGAACCGTGCGCCGTCGACTGAGTCAAGAGCTGGGGAACCAACAAGAGCCTAAGAACTCTTATGAAATTGATCTTCATGAAGATCTATTAAAAATGGGACACGACAGAAGTTTTCTTCTGGAAGACGATAGATTAGAGGTGAGAATAATGACTTTTAGTGGAAGCAAAGGAAAAGGAAGTTTAAAAACCTGTTCCCATTTTTTAATGGATGGAACATTTAAGAGATGCGGTAGGCAGTTTGCACAGATTTACACCATACACGTAGGAGGCCCGATTAAAGAAACAAACATTCTTCCTACTGTATTTGTACTGCTCCCTAATAAGAAGAAAGACACATACGTTCGTCTGTTTTGTCTGATAAAACAGACAGTCCATGAGTGGTGTCCTAAACAAGTAAAGGTGGACTTTGAGGCAACTGCGATATCGGCCATTCGTCAAGTTTTTCCCACAACTGAAATAAATGGATTCTATTTCCATATGAAGAAGAGTTTATGGAGAAGAATTCGAATTCTCGGTCTAACTGAGGAGTACCGCTAGAACGAGGATTTAAGACTTCACGTCAGCACGTGTGCAGCGCTGGCAGTTGTAAAACCGGAGGACGTAAGCAATGGATGAATTGAGATTCATGCAGAAGCTCCTGATAACGGAAGGTTCTCTCAATTTTTTGACTACTTTGTGGATAACTGGCTAGAGAATGAGGATATCGCAATAGAAATGTGGGACTGTTACGGAGAAAGGCATCGAACGACTAATGCTGTTGAAGGGTGGCACAACAAAATAAATAGTATTATTGGAAAACCTCACCCTAGAATCAAGTATTTGGTGGAGTGCTTGAAAAAGGAAGCAGAGCTCACAAACTGCATGTACATGAAATTGGAAGTGAATCTTGAAGGTAAGAAGAGGAAGAAGAAGTACTTGAAGCTGGACGACAGGATAGAGAGAATCGTAAAGAATTATGAAGAGACTGGCAACATTAGGCCTTGCTTGAAAGCCATTGCCCATATTCATAAACTGGACTAAAATACGTTAAAAATAATGTATTAAAAACTATGAAGAACACAGAGTCCTCGCAGGTTACTGACATAAAATTATTAAAACACTGAAGCAGCGTTATAGGAGCTAATATTAAGTTGTAACTGTAAATAGAGTGTACATTAGTTCAGCGTGTTTAGGCTGATTTTACACACACCAGAATAGTAGATGGTCATTTATCATTTTTACGGTCCAAAGCCTGTGCAAAGTGTGATGCGAATGAGCCTTTAATGTAAAAATTAAAAAGTGTTTCAAGCCTCACAAAAGTATCCCAATTGTTGTCACGTTAAGATCACTTTTTTCTAGCTTCCAATATTATGGCCATACTATTAAATAATTGTGAGTTCTAAAATAATTTTCTGAAGCTTCAGAATCGCAACTATCACCTAATATATCAAGGTTTGTTAAACTGATAGTATACGCTTTTGTAAAAGAAAATGGGAACTGAACCTTTGAATTGCACCTAAAATTGACATCCCAAAACTGATCTGATCCTAAGGTTGACAATTTTGGTACCTCAAATATTTTTTATTTAAGTTAAGCTGCAAACATTTATAGTAGATGTAAATCTACTTAAGTCCTTTGAAAATTATAATTTCTTACTAAATTGTTGATTATCTTTGAACAAGTCAGTAAAAGCAAGGAGCTTACTACTGAAAATTAATTGTTACTAAAGAACATCAGAAACAAATGTATTAGACCTACTTCTCTTATACATTAGAACCGAGCGAGGTGGCGCAGTGGTTAGCACACTGGACTCGCATTCGGGAGGACGACGGTTCAATCCCGCGTCCGGCCATCCTGAATTAGGTTTTCCGTGATTTCCCTAAATCACTCCAGGCAAATGCCGGGATGGTTCCTTTGAAAGGGCACGGCCGACTTCCTTCCCCGTCGTTCCCTAATCCGATGAGACCGATGACCTCGCTGTTTGGTCTCTTCCCCCTAACAATCCAATCCTTATACATTAGAGACTTTTTGAAAAGATATTTGATCATTTCCTCTGTCACTGACAATGTAATTTCAGTTGCTTTGCAATACCAGGGATATCTACTTCTATATTATGTTTGCAGCTCTTCTCATTTCGAACTGTGGAATATTTAGTTCGTCTTCTTTGGTGAAGGAATTTCGGAAAATGCATTTACTAACTCCACTTTAGTGGCACTGTCATCAGTAACATTACCGTCGCTGTCGCGCAGTAAAGGTACTTACTGAGCCTTTCCGCTGGTTTACTTAACATGGGACCAGTATCTCTTTGGATTGTCCGCCACATTTCTAGAGCGAGTTTCGTTGTGGAAACTATTAAATGCATGTCGTATTGAAATCCGCACCTAATTTCGAGCCTCAGTAAAACTTCACCAATCTAGGAGATTTTGCGTTCGTCTAAATTATACGTGCCTTTTGCGGTGCTCCTGCAACAGCTTTCTGTCGTGTTTTGTGTACCATGGGGGATCAGTTTCGTCTCTTATTAATTTATTTGGTATGAATATCTCGAGTGCTGTTGATACTATTTCTTTGAACTTAAGCCACATATGGTCTTCATTTACATAGTTTGGAACGATTGGAAACTATTAGCTGCTTTTATAAATAGATATATTTCGCGTTTAGTTTTGGTGAATTTCTTTGTTACGGAAGTGAGCCTCGCTACGACTGCGTGTTCACTAATCCCTGTATCCGTCGTGATGCTCAGGATTATTTGTGGTTAAGAGGTCAAGTGTGTTTTCGTAACCATTTACAATTTGAATGGCCTCGTCAACTAATTGTTAAAAATAATTTTAAAAAAAGCATTTAGAACAATTACAGAAGTTGTTTTCTATTTACAATAGGATATGAAAACGTATTTTTATCAACATGCGGAAGGTAGATTGAAGTAACTGCCAACTATAATTGTATGAGTAGGGTACCTATTTGTGATGAGACTCAAGTTTTCTTTTCTTTGAACTGTTCAGCAACTGTTTCATCTGAGACAGGGTGGCGGTAAAAGGAGCCAGTTATTAATTTATTCCGGTTGTCGAATATAACCTCTGCCCATACTAAGCCACAGGAACTATCTGCTTCAAAGTCGATTGTGAGCTTACATTATTTTTCCTTAAGTTGTGCTTCTTCTTTTTGTTGTAGTGCAGATAATTACAAGTACGGCTTTTCCTTCCAGAACCTAAGATGCTTTCTCTGTGACCCTGTAAATACCAGAGCTAAACAATGTAGAACAACAACGTACGTTACAAGCGTAGCATTCTGTATTACTTCATTTCCTTATTTCTAACATTTTAAAATTGTAAGTCGACTTTAGATGACATGTCAATCATAGATGTACTTATCTCTATTTAGTGAATGTGTTTTCAGTTATGTTTTGAACACTGTCCCGCTACACTTTATTAACTAAGGTTTTTAGAGAGTAAATTATTATGGAGTATGTCGTTCTTCTTTTCAAACATTAAAAAACCCATTTATTCTTTCCCTATTGTCTTTTGGTTATGCAGTTGTAGTAATTAAAGTAGGCACAAATGCAGTGATCTTGTTTCTCCCATTCCGATGGACTGTTTCTATCGCAATCAGTAAGCGTGAAAGGAAGCTACCGTACAGACAGAGGGATCTATATTTATACTTGGCAGAACTAATTACATACTGACATAATAGTCGATATTGCTTTCGTTTCCCAAAGTTATAAATATTTCGATTTCGGAAAAGAAGCTCTGTATTTGGCCAAGTTGTCGAAGAAGAAGGTCCCTTACGTACTGGTTGTATTGAGTAAGATGTCGAGACGGCGGTTTGAAAGCGGACAGAAGAAGTACGAGGAAGGGCGTCCCTTACCTGAAGGATCGCTACCTGGCGAAGGAGCAACTGCGTCAAATGTCCGGCGTGGCAAATGTCCGGCATTCGGCGGGCCACTGTTCAGCGGCAGCCGCAGTGTTCAAGAGACAGCCAAGTGGAAACCGAACGCCCACCACCCTGGGACCCTGGATTGGCTTCGTCCAAACGTAGTCGACACTCGCTTCGAGACGTTTACCCCACTGGAAGACGACGCGATCATACGATACGATACTGTGTTGTTCCGAATAACGATGCAAATTTCCTTCGGACGTGCACGCGTGTCAGCACTCAGAAGTTACAGGCGCTGCGGCGACTGTAGCCGTTATGAAAGACGGTGTCCGCCGCCGGTAGCTGAGTGGTCCAGAAAACTAGCTTGGCTTGATGAATTACCCCAAAAAATAATCCCATATGACATTATGGAATGAAAGTAAGCATAGTATGCCAACTTTTTCATTTATGTATCCCCTATGTCTCACACAATTCGCATTGCAAATAGAGATTTGTTAAGACGCTTCAGCAGTTCTGTGGTGTGCTTTTCCCAGTTGAATTTATTATCAAGTTGTAATCCCAAGAATTTAACACTGTCCACTTATTCTATGTGCTTGTCATCATATGTTAGGCATATACTCGTGGGACACCTCTTACAAGTTCTGAACTGCATGTAGTGTGTTTTTTTCAAAGTTCAGTGACAAGCAATTGGCTAGGAACCAGTGATTATTGTCCAAAAATATTTGATTACCTGATCTTTCTGAGACTACACTTGATCTGCTATTTATTGCAATGTTTGTATTATCGGCAAACAGAACGAACCTGGCACCTGGTAATGTTACTGATGAAAGGTCATTGATATACACAAGAAAAAGTAATGGCCCTAAAATGGAACCTTGTGGGACTCCACATGTAATTAGTTCCCTTTGGATGATGCCTGATAGCTTGGTAGATGCTTTTCCAGAACGCTGGCGTACGGCCATAGAACGTGATGAAGACTAGATAGAGAAATAGGTCACAGACAAGACATGTTGATGTATATTGTCACCAAATTCTGACTCTTAAGAATACATATGTTCTGAGAAAAATGTGGGGCATTGTTTCTTAAAGGACCCTCCTACATTCCTGCACAGGGGAGACATTTTGCTTCAGTCGCTTCCCCGGAGTGCAGGCTGTAGACACGCGGTTGGCGGAGGATGGAAGTTTCGGTGTGGCCTCGGTCGCGCTCGGATATCCAGACGCTGAGGTGAGCGGGCGCCGAAAGCGCGAAATCCGGTTTCGAGTACCGGTCCGTCACAAATTTTCGTCAACGTCATTCCATTACATAGCTGATGATTATCCGTATTCGCAATTTGCGGACACATTTAATGTACGACAGATCAATTCTTGTTTCTTAGAACGCGGTTGGCCGCTGACGGATCCACAACGGCAGTTCCCCGTCCGCCTGAAACCGACGTGCAAGCACGTCATCAAGGATGTGAACCTGTACACACGCACAAAGATCCGCGCTGTACGGAAGGCCGTTGCGGTGTTTCCCAACCAAATCACAGAAGTGTAGCCTTTGTCTCTTTTTCAGTGTCGGGTCGGGCATTATGGTGCGACAGGGCGATTCCGTCCGACATCACTCCTGGGCCTTTTGGCTGAACTGCTGGAAGTACTGCTTTATCGTATTCACGCATGTCAATCAGTGGTTGGAACAACCGAATTGATTGAGTCGGTTGTAGTTTTACGCATCAGCTGAATTACTCATTCACTCTTCTGAGTGAGACCAAGCCGTGGGAGCAAGTGACTGGAAACAATCAACGCAGTCGGCCGCTTCCGAGTTGTATCGTGCTGCAACCGTTGAGTTAATATTGTCGATTGCACGCTGTAATAGTGTGCCGTTGCCGTTACTGCCACTGCGATACTTGCTTCTTAATGAGTGCCAACAAAGAGCATCTAGTATACTTTTTCGTTCATGTTTATGAATCCGCGTTTCCTTAGTCGTGAACTTTGTGTCTCGATCAAAATGCCGATAAGCTCAACGGTGTGCGGGTAGAAGACTGGATAGGAAGTGACACTCAATACCATCCAGTGCGATACACAGTATCTGCGAGGATGATACGTACTATAAAAAATATACTAGTAAAAGAAGCTAAAAAAAACTTAACGAACGCTAAATACAGGGTGTATCAAAAACAATCATCTGATTTTTAAAAAATCGTAACTATTATGTTATTTCAGGTATGTGCATGAACAACGTATTGTTGGAGAGAGCAAACTCTCGAGTTTTACACGGTTCCCGCTAGGTAGCAGCAGTGTGCGCCCACTTCAGTTCTAATAAAAACTATGTCGGGACAACAGAAAGCGTTTTGTGTTCTGCATTTTGCGCCGTGCGGATCAATAATAACTGTTCAGCGTGACTTTCGTAATAGGTATGGTGTGGGTCCTCCTGCAGCGCAGAGCATTAGACGGTAGAATGAACAGTTCCGAGAAACACGTTGTTTGTGTAGAGGCAAATCGCCGGGCCGTCTCCGAGTGTCTGACAGACGTCGAACGCGTCCACCACAGTTTCACAAGAACACCGCAGAAATCCGTTCGCCGTGCAGCTCGGCAGCTCAGCGTGCCCCCCATGTCCGTTTGGCGTGTGTTGCGTCGACGTTTACACATGAAACCGTACAAAATTCAGCTACTGCAAGCTCTTGGTGAAGGTGACAAACAACATCGTCTGAAGTTCTCTAATTTCGTTCTTGGCGAGATGCAGGATTACACTTTTCTTGCCGGCCGTGGTGGCCGAACGGTTCTAGGCGCTTCAGTCTGCAACCGCGTGACCGCTACGGTCGCAGGTTCGAATCCTGCCTCGGGCACGGATGCGTGTCATGTCCTTAGGTTAGTTAGGTTTAAGTAGTTCCAGGTCTAGGGGACTGATAACCTTAGGTGTTAAGTCCCATAGTGCTCAGAGCCATTTGGACCATTTGAACACTTTTTTTCCACGCTTAGTGTTAAGTGATGAAGCAACATTCCACTTCAATGGAAAGGTAGACCGTCATAATGTGAGCATATTGTGTATGGAACAACCACATTATGTTGTACAACATGAGAGGGACTCACTATAATTTTGTACAATTTCACGGGAAAAGGTGTACGGTCCATTTCTCTCTGGCGATAACACTCTTACAGGAAGCACATATCTAGATACACTTGTGAACTTTCTTTTTGCCACAGTTGGAGACTGATTCGAATGACTTCATTTACCACACTGGCATCTGGAAGTGGGGGAATTTTTAAATCGAAAGATTGGGAAAGATGGATCGGTCGCACTGGACCGACTGATTCAGCCTTACGTTACTGGCCTCCCAGGTCACCAGAGCTGACTGTATGTGACTATTTCTTTGGGGGTTTATAAAAGACTCAATTTATGTGGCTCCATTACCAACAACAATGAGTGAACTGAGACATCGCGTAACAGCAGCTGTGGAAGCTGTAACTCAAGACACGCTTGCTGCAGTGTGGGATCACTTTGAATACCGCACTGACACATGCCGTGCATCTCGAGGGGGCCATATTGAACACCTATGAAAAAGTATGAAAAAAACTTTGAGTTTCACCTTCATCAAAAAACAAAATTCATTGTATATGTTTATTAGTTTCAGAAATATAGATGTCCCAAATCGGATGATTCTTCTCGACACCCCCTGTATTTATCGCAAAAAATATTTCCAACAAGTTGCGGCACATTCTTAAGAAGCAAATGTTGAAGTCATCAAGCAAATATAAAAATTTCTTATGTGGTTTCTGTTCACTTCACCTCAGCATTTAACGAAACAGATTTTAAAAAATGGTTCAAATGGCTCTGAGCACTAAGCGACTTAACTTCTGAGGTCATCAGTCGCCTAGAACTTAGACCTAATTAAACCTGAGTAACCTAAGGACATCACATACATCCATGCCCGAGGCAGGATTCGAACCTGCGACCGCAGCGGTCGCGCGGTTCCAGACTGTAGCGCCTAGAACCGCTCGGCCACCCCGGCCGGCGAAACAGATTTACTGCGATTGGTGTAAGCAAGTCGAAAGAGAGAGACACAGCTTCAATTAATTTAAGTAAAAAGTAATTATTCATTTATTTGACATAAATTTATAATGTAACGCCAGTTTTTAACCATTTAAAACCAACCCAAAATCGGTATTTAATGCTAGAAGTATGATAAATTAGTACTTAAATAAATAAATTTTGAAAATACTTATTTTTAGAAATATACTTTTTATTCGCGACTCCTTGAAATAAGATTCGTTATTTGTCTCTAAAACGTTGGCAACTCGAGTCTTGGTTCATGTTACAACTGAAAAGACTGAACAACTGTGTAAATGAAATCACTCGAACCTGAAGACTGAGTGCAAACTTTGACATAACTGCCTTAATTGAGAATTGTGTCAATCTGTTGTCTCACATTGCCGGCCGCGGTGGTCTAGCGGTTCTAGGCGCTCAAACCGGAACCGCGGGACTGCTACGGTCGCAGGTTCGAATCGTGCCTCCGACATGGATGTGTGTGATGTGCTTCGGTTAGTTAGGTTTAAGTAGTTCTAAGTTCTAGGGGACTCATGACCACAGATGTTAAGTCCCATAGTGCTCAGAACCATTTGAACCATTTTTTGTCTCACATTAAGTGAAACCACTCAGACCCACAGAGTGAGCGAAAACATTCATAAATCTGACATGGCCACGTTCACTAGTTTCATTCAGTTGTTTCGTTCGACTGAGAAATAAGACCGAACGAAAAAAAAAATCGAATGGCCAATCGCTCGTCAAAACCAGTCGCTGGTACCGTCACAGTCAGCACCGACCTTCTTTGGAACTGAAATTGTGACTTTCTTCTTGATGTGTCTCACATACAGGCTGGTTGGGACAAAAGTGCAGGTATTTTTATATACGGTGCCTTAATAGGTACTCACTTCAGTGTGTTCGCTGTTTTTTCTCTGCGTCCATCTGTCTTCCCACAAGTACCTCACAAACTTTACGACCTGATGTTTTGTGCACGGTCGTAACTGAGCCGCTAGGTCGGTTACGCCTGTCAGTACAGACTGACCGTTTTGCGCCCGCATTAATGGCTTGCTCCTGTCACAAGTACTTGGAGGACCTAACCAACCTAAGAACGAACTACCCCTAACAGCAATAATTATTAGTCTGCATATGAAGTAAACACTGCAGTAATATTCTTAGTACACTGTCCTCAGTCGCCAATAAAATCATATGTACTTATGTACCCCCAACACCCGCTATGCTGTACACCAAGTGGACCAACCATCGCAATAACTGCGACAGAACGTCTTCTACTCCAGAAGTATTGTTTCGCCTCAAACGTTTCAGGGGTCTGTCATATTCTTCTCTTAGTATCGGACCTCCCATCTCATCTTCATTTACTTTCTGATTCCTCCTATCATATTGCGTTCAGATTCATTTGCCTTGGATAGCTGTTGTAAATATTCCTTGCACTCTTCAGATTTCCCTTACGTACTTAGTACTGACTTTCTATATGAGCTCTTGATCTTATTACAGCTGCTACTCGTTTCTGAAAAGGTGTCTTTAATTTTCCGATGGGCGGCATCTCTCTTTCTCCTCGTTATCCGTGCCCCTACAGCGTGCCATTTGTCCTCCAGCCCTTACTGCTAACATTTGTGGGTCCATATTACTCAAATCACTGGCAAGCCTGTAAGGGGGGTAGAAATTTTTTATTGGTGTAAAATGTTCATTAGAGAGTCTATTTTCAAGAGTCATTCATATAAAGAGTGCTATAAATGTTAAAATGTGTTGAGACCGCGATTTACTGCGTGGGGGTCTGGCGCATCCGAGCACTTGACTGTAAAAAACGGAAGAGACTGGTACACCTGGCTCATATCGTGTCGGGCCCCCGCGAGCAAGCAGAAGAGCCGCAACACGACGTGGCGTGGACTCGACTAATGTCTGACGTAGTGCTGGAGGGAAGTGACACCATGAATCCTGCACGGCTGTCCATAAATCCGTGAGAGTACGAGTGGGTGGTAATCTCTTCAGAACAGCAAGTTGTAAGGCATCCCAGACATGCTCAATAATGTTCATGTCTGGGGAGTCTGGTGGCCAGCGGAAGTGTTTAATCCCAGGAGAGTGTTCCTGGAGCCACTCTGTAGCAATTCTGGACGTGTGGGGTGTCGCACTGTCCTGCTGCAACTGCCCAAGTGCGTCGGAATGCAGGTGGTCAGAGACGATGCTTACGTGCGAGTCACCTGTCAGAGTCGTATGTAGATGTATCAGGGGTTCCACATGACTCCAACTGCACGCGCCCCACTGCATTACAGAGCCTCCACCAGCTTGAACAGTCCACTGCTGACATGCAGAGTCCATGGATTCATGATGTTGTCTCCGTACTTGTACACGTCCATCCGCTCGATACACTCTGAAACCAGAGCCGTCCGACCAGGCAACATGTTTCCAGTCATCAACAGACCGATGCCGATGTTGACGGGCCCAGGCAAGGCGTGAAGCTTTGTGTCGTGCAGTCATCGAGGGTACACGAAAGCTCATATCGATGATGTTTTGGTGAATGGTTCGCACGCTGACACTTGTTGACGGCCCATCATTGAAATCTGCAGCAAACTGCGGAAGGGTTGCACCTCTGTCACGTTGAACGATTCTCTTCAGTCATCGTCGGACCAGTTCTTGCAGGGTATTTTTCCAGCCGCAGCGATGTCGCAGATTTGATGTTTTCCGGATTCCTGATACTCGCGGTACACTCGTGATTTGGTCGTACGGAAAAATCCCGACTTCATCGCTGCCTCGGAGATGCTGTGTCCCATCACTCGTGCCCCTACTATTCAGACTCACTTCAGTCTTGATAACCTGCCATTGTAGGAGCAGTAACCGATTTAACAACTGCGCCACACACTTCTTGTTTCATACAGGGTGAAAAGTATTTAAACCGACAAACTCTGGGAGGTTGTAGGGGACATAAAAACAAATATTTTCCTCTAATGGCATTTTTTCCTATGAGGATTATTGGAACCGGTGGAGACCGTATTACGATCTTGAGTTGTTAGAGGGCGTATTACACTCTTCAGTTGTAGGCAACTGCTGTCCACCAGTGTAGCAGTGCATTGTCTCTGTTTACTAATGCAGCGATACACCTGGAGTGAGTACACTGATATGGTCGGTGCGTACTATGTAGCGCACCACAACGGTTGAGCTGCACAGCGGGTTTATCAACAGCAATATCCTAATCGCCGTATCCCGCATCATACGACCTTTGCTGCTGTGTACCAACGTCTGCGTGAGACCGGGTCATTTAGCAGATTACCTGGACAGGGACGCCGTCGCACGGTAAAAACGCTGCAATTTGAGGAAGCTGTCTTGCACCATGTGGAGAGGGATCCTTCAATCAGCACTCGTGAAATTGCATGTAACATGGGGACGAATCAGACAAATGTAAGAACAGTCCTTCGAAAGCAAATTCTTACGTCTATTTCCCTTACAGCGTGTCCACAACCTGGAACCACTTGATTATCCACCCGGAGCACAGTTTTCGGAGTGGTACCTGCAACAGTGTGAAATGCATCCTACATTTCCATCCTCTGTGTTGTTTACCGATGAAGCAACGTTCGGGCGTGATGGAGTCTTCAACATGCGCAATTCGCATGTTTGGAGTGAAGATAACCCACATGTCACAGTTACTAGTGTGGTTCTTCGTAAATGTGTGGGTCGGTGTTGTTGTGGACTGTTTAATTGGACCGTATCTGCTACCTCGGCCATTAAATGGCAGGCACTATCACAATATTCTCGCCAGGACATTGCCAGAATTGTTGGAAGACGTCCCGCTCCCTACAAGCAACGCCTGTGGTTCCAACATGACGGGGCGCCGGCACATTTCAGCCGTCGTGTGCGTCGATTCGTGGACCGACGGTTCCCAGAGACGTGGATTGGCAGAGGTGGTCCTGTACCGTGGCCTGCTCGATCCTCAGATATGTCCCCTCTGAACTTTTTGTGTGGGGAGAGGTGCGCAACCTTGTTTACGCAACTCCTGTTGCATCAGAAGAGGATCTGGTTGCCCGGACAGTAGCAGCAGCAGGAACAATTCAGGATACTCCTGGGTTTTTTGCCCGTGTCAGACAGAACATGATGCGACGGTGTAGCCTTTGTTTACGTGTCAGTGGAGGTATTTTTGAAAATCTACTGTAATTGAAATTGGGTTGTGTTACTCTGTTGTCTCTTGGTCATAAAAAAATGGAAAAGTGTTTGTTGGTTTAATTAATTTGCCGCCAGAAAAATGTTCCTCTACCGGTTTAAATATTCCTCATAGGAGAAAATGACATTAGGGAAAAATATTTGTTTTGATGTCCCCTACAACCTCCCAGAGTTCGTCGGTTTAAATACTTTTCACCCTGTATAGGCGTTACCGACCGCAGCGCCATATTCTGCCTGTTTCCGTATCTCTGTATTTGAACACGCATGCCTGATTCAGTTTCTTTGGCGTTTCAGTGTAGTTACTGACGGAATAAGGGTCCCTTCAGTTTCGGGTATTAATATCAGCTAAAATGCTATTTTCAACAAGATCTCTCTTCATAACATGATTAGTTTGTCGTAAACAGTATGAAAGCACGTCGTTGATCTGCTATTGCTAAAATTGTCACTTCGCCGTTTTTTGTGCGACGCAAACTATGAGAGCTTGAAAATGACAAGCGGACGTATTTATAGGCATAGAAAGGGTCCGAAAAGGAACCCAGTCGTGCAAGAAAATGCTTCGAGTGGTAAACGGAAACCAGTTAATCGATATAATTTCGTCAAAATGAGAGTGCTTCGGCATCGGCGAAAAAAAAAAGCCAGCCTTAAGGTGGTGGCATTGTCGATTAAATGTTCAATTCCAATCTTAAAAAACGCAAGATGAAACTTTTAAACGATTTTTTTATTTTTTTTTTCAAAAGAACATTCCTTAAGTTGGCGGGAGCTATCATGAAATAAACATACAATTACAATGTACCTTTTTTGTAAGTTGTGAGTCAGCTTTTCTTCTACCGTAGTATGTAGGATTTTTGCTGTATATATTAATATCGTCTTTATAATGACTTCTTTGGCGAAACATTCACTTTTATTTCAGAGTGCCGCCATTTTGTTAAAGCCCCTTTTTTAAAGTATTCCCACGTACCACGGACAGACAATATCGTCAGTTTCAAGCAGTTCTCGAAATGTTGTTGCGAGGTGGCAGCTAGCTGTGCTGTCGAGATCTCCCGCCCACGCCCGTCGCACCCTGCACAGCCTCTTCGTCCATGTCGTGCAGTGCCCTGCGGGTGCAACTCTTTTACTTACAAAATCGTAAACAGTCACAAAGCACGGGCTCGTCTCACGTCTGCTTCACTTGCCGTATCGCTTGTTTTTTATACGAAGCAAAACGTGGGTGCAGGTGTACAATTACAGTCTAGACTCAGATTTGTGATTTGTTCCTTATTTTATTGAAAGAAATGGCGAATACCGGTTCCAAAATCGGGGCTACGCCCTTTTTTAGTCACGAGTTTTCTGTCTGGTCTGATGCGGCCAGCCACGAATTCCTCTCACGTGCCAACCTCTTCATCTCAGAGTAGTGTTCATCGGAGGTGGGGTATCATCTGGAGTGCCCCAGGGAATTAAATGATCTTTTGGATAGGGTGGGTAGCAATGTGCGGCTGTTTGCTGATGATGCTGTGGTGTAGGGGAAGGTGTCGTCGTCGAGTGACTGTAGGAGGATACGAGATGACTTGGACAGGATTTGTGATTGGTGTAAAGAATGGCAGCTACCTCTAAATATAGATAAATGTACATTAATGAAGCTGAATAGGAAAAAGAATTCTGTAATGTTTGAATACTCCATTAGTAGTGTAGCGCTTGACACAGTCACGCCGATTAAATATTTGGGCCTAACATTGCACAGCGATATGAAGTGGGGCAAGCATGTAATGGCAGTTGTGGGGAAGGCGGATAGTCGTCTTCGGTTCATTGGTAGAATTTTGGGAAGATGTGGTTCATCTGCAAAGGAGACCGCTTATAAAACACTAATACGACCTATTCTTGAGTACTGCTCGAGCGTTTGGGATCCGTATCAGGTCGGATTGAGGGAGGACATAGAAGCAATTCAGAGGCGGGCTGCTAGATTTGTTACTGGTAGGTTTGATCATCACGCGAGTGTT
Organism: Schistocerca piceifrons; assembly: GCF_021461385.2. NCBI lineage: Eukaryota > Metazoa > Arthropoda > Insecta > Orthoptera > Acrididae > Schistocerca > Schistocerca piceifrons. Next base: position 1,354,318 of record NC_060147.1, read on the forward strand.
ACGGAAATGCTTCATGAACTCGGGTGGGGAGTCTCTAGAAGAAAGGAAGCGTTCTTTTCGTGAATCCCTTCTGAGGAAATTTAGAGAACCAGCATTTGAGGCAAAGATAAGAGAGATTAGGGCTCGTACAGAGGCATATAGGCAGTCATTTTTCCCTCGTTCTGTTTGGGAGTGGAACAGGGAGAGAAGATGCTAGTTGTGGTACGAGGTACGCTCCGCCACGCACAGTATGGTGGATTGCGGAGTATGGATGTAAATGTAGATGTAGTAGTCCCAACCTACGTCCTCAGTTATTTTCTGGATGAATTCCAGTCTCCGTCTTCTTCTACAATTTTTGTACCCTCTACAGCTCCCTCTAGTACCATGGAAGTTATTTCTTAACAGATGTCCTGCCACCCTGTCCCTTCTCCTTGCCGGTGTTTTCCAGATACTCCTTTCTTCTCCAATTCTGCGCAGAACCTCCTCATTCCTTACCTGATCAGTCCACCTAATTTTCAACATTCGTCTGTAGCACCACATATCAAATGCTTCGATTCTCTTCCGCTTTACCCACAGTCAACGTCACACTACCATACAATGCTGTGCTCCAAACGTACGTTCTCAGAAATTTTTTCCTCAAACTAAGGCCTATGTTTGGTACTAGTAGACTTCTCTTGACCAGGTATGCTGTTTTTCCAGAGCCAGTCTTCTTTTTATGTCGTCCATTTTCCGACCGTCATTGGTTATTTTGCCGCCCAGGTAGCAGAATTCCTTAACTTCTAACTACTTCGTGGTCACCAACCTCTATGTTATGTTTCTTGCCGTCCTCATTTCTGCTATTTCTCACCACTTTCGTCTTTCTTCGATTTACTCTCAGTCCATATTCCGTGTGCTCATTACACTGTTCATTCCATTCAGCAGGTCGTGTAATTCTTCTTCACTTTCACTCAGGATAGCAGCGAATCTTATCACTGATATCCGTTCACCTTGAATGTTAGTTACACTCTTTAACCTTTTTTTTTAATTTCCGTCACTGTTTCTTCGATGTACAGATTGAACAGTAGGAGCGAAAGACTACATCTCTGTCTTACATCCTTTTTAATCCGAGCAATTCGTTTTTCGTCTCCCACTGTTATCGTTTACACATGGTTCTTGCACATACTGTATGTTACTCGCCTTTCCTTGTACCTTACCCGTATTTATCTCAGAATTTCGAACATCTTGCACCATTTTACACTGCCTAACGCTTTTTCCAGTTCGACGAACATAGCTAAAAAACTGCAGTGGCTTGATCTTCTGGCTCTTAACTGCTCCATACGCGAAATAACAGCGGCCCAGCAGCAATAGTACTTCATCGTTCCTCAACGTGACAGAAAGTGTGTCTACAGTTCGGCAGTTCTCCTCCCTGTACGTGTGTAGGTCTCTCAAAGTTGGCAGACAATAAAATATACTGTGGCCATACTATCCTCTGCCCCCTCCCTCTCCATCTCCTTCTCCGTCGGCGCCTTACCTTTTATCGTCTTCAAAGATTCTTAGTATTACATCAAGGATTGGGCTTTTCACCCACACTCAGACTGTTAGGCCGGTATTACACTATCAAATTTCTTTGTCAAAAATCTTTGTCAAAGATATTTGATGGTGCAATAGGGAACTTTGTCAAATGTCGTCCAATATTTGATCAAATCTAGGGCCTCGCTGTAGATTTGATCAAAGAAGTCGCTTGTCTTCTGTTCACTGCAATGTGACATGTTACCACATGGAGCGCTAGCATTGCTGCAGCGTTCTGTCGTCTGTAGTGTTTTTATAAACATTGCTGGTAAATACAATTGGTGTGTGCCGACAACTACAAATTAATAGAGGTGTATGAAGCTGATGAGGCGCTTTACAACGCGAGGCACCCTGAATACAAAAATAGATTAAGAAGATTGGAGACCTGACCTAACATAACCTAACCTAACCTAACCCTCTCCTGTAGCAATGAATCTGAGTGTTACAGTGAGCCTGTCTTCTGAAGATGTAGCAGTTCTTAAGTGAATATTGTGCTGTGTGATACGAGGATACACTTCACTGAGCACATACAGAAATGTATGCTCATCCATTCTTAAGTAATTTATGTACGACTTGACGTCCTCCACTCAAGCTCACATAACACATTTTGTTGAATGCTTTTATCGTGTCGTCGTAAAACCCACGGCTTCACCCAGGTACGTTTCCTTTTTTTTCCCCGCTTCTCATCCACATGTGCACACAGTGCAATTGTGGTACATGCAACTGCTGCGGTTAATAACAAGTTGTTGTTGTCAGCCATCTTGAACTGTGACGAAAAATATGACAGTGTAATACCCCTTCTAGCGCTACGTCAAACAACTTATCAAATGTATTTGACGGAATATTTGATCACATCTTTGATCAAATCTTTGACGAAGAAATTTGATAGTGTAATACCGGCCTTATGCCAAGTCCCTGAGACTCCCACAGAACGAAAGTGTTGTTATGTTTCACGAAATATTGCAGTAAAACAGACAGGGATGGATAAAAATACGGAAACACCAGTGTAGCGTTCTACCAATACTACAGTTCAGTAGTTTTGCTACAGTGCATAAATGACGTAGTAAATGGTAGAATTAGCACTAGTAATGGTAAGGAAAGAAACATAAATGAACGTGTAATAGAGAAAGTTGGAGCAGATGACTTCTCTTTGTTTTCTGTTTGTGCATTTTGTACATAATTAGACTCACACATCCTTCAGTGAGAGTGCACTGTGTATTTTATACCCTTGCAGAAAATAAATTGCGTTTTATAAGTAATAAAAATTGGTTGATTGCTTAACTTTTGCGATTTTATCTAACCAAAGAAATTACTTCTGATGCAAGTTCAGTTTACATGCACAAACATAAAATAAAGTATTTATATTATGAAAAGGAAGGCTGCTACTCACCATATATCGCAGATGCTGAGACACAGATAGGCGTCACAATGGAAGTGAGCGTACGGCATTGTGGGCCGGGAGTCCCCCGTTCGGGGAAGTTCGGCCGCCGAGGGCAAATACTTGTTGCATTCGACGCCACATTGCGCGACTTGCGCGCCGGAGATAGGGATGAAATGACGATGAGGACAACACAACATCCGGAGAAAAAGCTCCTACCCCAGCCGGGAATCGAACCCGGGTCCCTTTCCACCGCGCTGATCACTCAGCTCGCAAAAAGAGTCACAAATAAGGCTTTCGGGCAGTAAGGCCTTCGTCAACAATTGACGACACACACAAACGCATGCAAACTCAATTCACAGACACGACTGTTAATTTTGCTATAAATAGTGTTTCTGTTTAAATAACAGACAGAAGGGTCACATTGAATAACAAAAATGTTCTGTAGGTTTCACGGGCCTTTGTATATCCTAATTCAATTTCTAGATGGTTCGCTGTACCGGTTTCTGGGGGAATCTAGTAAGACTCTGACTGCGTACGTGGATAAAGCTATCGTTACGAGATAACGCCTGCTACATATGGTACACACCTAATAGACAGGTAACACAGGTATGACAGTAATATCACAAGTTGGTTCCGCCTTGATGCAAAACACCGTGTTATTTGTTTATTTCTTTATTATCCCAAACTAGTTTCGGCGACAAATATCACCATCACCTGTGGGTTTTTTTAAATCTAAAACATGCAGAAAATGCTGTGGTTGTACAAACACAGTAAAACATTATTATTTTTTACAAATGGTCTTTTGAAATATAGTTTTATGTTGATACTTTTATACTACCTTATTTATTGTATGCTACAGCATGTTTTAAGCTATTATTGCCATGTTGGTCACATATTTTCTGTGGTCTTTTTTCTGTTGCCGTCTTTTTACTTAGCGAACATCATGTCATCTGCAACCATGTGAGCGGCTGTTAGTAAACAAATACTCAAAGGTGAACTTCGTATGTCAGCAGTATACACTTAGGGTTGTGGTAGTGCTGTGGAAACCAGTTATTTTGGTGTGTATTTAGCTGTTGCTTAGCTATTTGTGTATTCACGTTCGTTATATGGTGTGTGGCTGCTTTTTACACAGAAAAACAAAACTTTTGCAATTTGTTTCTGATCCAGAATATTACGTCATCTTGCTGTTCGCGCGTGTCGCGAGAGGCGTATCGCAAGTGGCGAGAAAGGCTATGAAAAACTGTAGCGCGAATTACGACGACTTCTGTTCATTATTTGTGTCTCTGTGTGTGATGGGGAAGTGGTTCTTTTGCGTTTGTGTGCTTTCTGTTCTGTGTCCTTCAGTCAGTTCTCTCAGAACGGTAAAGAATGTGTTGTTGCAGAGTGTTGTTTTTTCATTTATTGCATTTTTCCCTTCGACTATAGCCTTTTGTATGTCGTAATTTTCTTCTATCTCTTTACCGCTCTGAGGGAACTGACCAAGGACACAGAACAGAAAGCAAAAAGACACTTTCTAAGTATTATTACAATCGGTTTATTGCCTAACAATACGAAACCCCGACTACCAATTCATTCTGTAAAAACAGCACATCAATTTCGTAATATTTGCGGTGCAAATTTGCACACCGTACGTTACCCTGACTCAAGAGGTATACACAGTTTGTGACTGCAATAACTTTCCAGGGAGAATCGGACAATTCGTTTCTTACTCCCACATACATCTCGTGTAATGAACACGACGAGCAAACTTATTACTTAATGATTAAGCTTTCCGCGAACTTAACTTGCAATTATGCTCGAACAGGCAGTACACGACCTCCGATGGCCAGGATCCACACATCCGACCGCGCACGCGTCGCCAGGGTACCCGACACGCCACGGTCACGCGACAACACGCTCTGTCACCGGAGTCCACGTCTTCTCTGCAACGTTGACGGGTGGTGACCGCTCCTTCATGGTAGGTGTCTCCTTTTAAACTCCAGTGTTGAAACGGAGGACTTAAAGAAGCTTGTTAACGTCCCACCGGGGCGAAATGAACAGCAACTACTCGTGGGGCGTTTCTGTATACAACCAACCCGCGGGGAGCTCTTCTGTCGACCCGCTCGTTACACACAGCCGACACACATCACGTGGCGACTCGGTACAACCGACCACGCCTGCTTCGCGCTGGAGGGCCACACTGCCCTCCCGTGTCCACCACACCCCCCTACATCCGCGCCACCACACGCAGTTACCACCGGTCAACGATCTCACTTCCTCCATAGCAGTTTCCCGGAAGCAGAAACGCAGATATCGATAGCAGAGGGAAAAGACAACCAAGCAGCCACTTAATGACAGACAACATATCAAACCAACATGTCGGGGGAAGAAAAGGAAAACCAATGCAATCTAAATACAAGGTGTAGCACGAGTCGATACACGGCCCGATGACCCTCGTCTCAGTTTGAGGTGAGAGGACAGGAAACCACGGAAATTGTTCTGTTAGCTCTGACAGTAGACTTCTTCTAGTGCAAGCTCTTCGCTTTCCACGTTTTGCGAGGTATTAGTACGGAACAAAAGAAGAAAAAAACTGGCCAGTGAATGTTGCCAGTAAAGTGCATGAGCGCTTACTCAACTTGGCTGGTGTGAAACCCATCTCTTCTGCTGAAATAGCGCCCATAGATCTGATGGTGGGGCTTACACAGCCACCACTAGTTCATGGACGGTTCCTTAGAAAACACCGTTTTTTCGTACCAAATCCGAGCGCGGATTCCAAGTAGGCTGTGCACGGCAAGTGACTGCAAGTTTTACGATATATTCCTAAGCTCTCGCTCTCGAAAAACCTAGAAAATTTTCTCGATTTATTTACTCGTTTCCGAGATATAGAGGTTCAACGTAATTAACTCGAGGACGGTTTCTTCAAGATCCCCCAAAAAGCTTTTGTTCGACCATTTTTTCGCAACAAAACCTATCTGCGGGCTCCAAGACGGGTATGCGCGGGAAATGGCTGACATTTTTGTGATATATTCGTAAGATGTCGATCACGAACAACACTGACAATTTTCTTGTCATGTTTATCCGGGCGATACAGAGATACAAATTTGCACCAGTTGTACACGTGAAGTACGAACGTGAAATCCCGTATGAGGCGAAAACGTGGCTCATAAAGTGACGTAACAAGGAGGCGTGTGGTGCTGGGGGTCTCCGGTCCTGCCGGCGGGCTCCCGGTAACCACCAGGAGGGGTCTGGAAGCTCCGTGTTGTAGTATTGGGCACATCATGCACTCTCAAGTGCACAATTAGTTTCGTGCTATTTCAGTTTAGCGTAACTAAACTATCAAAATTTTACTAAGCCATAAATTTTCTTTGTATATGTGGCATGCCCTGCTGCGATAGGGAAAAAAAGGCAACCAACGGAAAAGTGCTCCTATTGGAGCACAAAAAAGGCGAACAGGCAGCAATTGAAGAGACTATGACTGAAAACCAGGGTACCAGAGACCGCATTCTATCGTCCTCAGCACCTTTCTAAATTTTCCAAAATTTTTTGGCATACAAACATATTCGCTCTTTCCTGTGCCGAGATACGAGGGCCAGTGGTAGTGCAAAGAGACAGTAAAGTAATGAATACTGGAAGGTAGTAGGCAGTGGTTGTGCGATAGAAAAGGCCGAGGAGACAGCAGCATCCTGCCCACTCGTGTAATATAGGGTGCCTAGGAAGCTGTTTTCTCGGATAGCTAGACAACATACAAGCAAATAATATTAATGGAGTTCATTACAGTAATTGAATTGATAATACTTAACTTTGCCTTCTTCATAATGAGGTGTCGCGAGAAATTGGCGACATGCAAATAATCAATGTCCTTCGATATATACAATTTCCGTGCAAGCAATTGATCTAGACCACAAGTCTCAGCTGAACAGTCACGACTTCTTGTGCTGGCTGGAGCGGCGCTTATACTCTCTTCCGCTAGAGACCGCTCCTGTCGTGGTGCGATCCGAGACAGCGTACTATTGGCTGACGTCGTCTCACAGCCGTCCCTGTGGTTACGTTCCGTGCCTACGTCCCGGCGCTTAATGTTATGCCGGAACAGAGAGAGAGAGAGAGAGAGAGAGAGAGAGAGAGAGAGCGCGACACAATGGCAGTGACACAACAGGGCTAGGAAAAGAGTGGAGGAGACAGCGCTAGTGGAAGAGGAATAAAGAGAAGGAAAAGTTGAAGTAGGTGACGGCCAGTGGTAGAGTCTATGACAGTGACGACGAGGAAGAGAGGGGAGAGAGTAGCAGCAGGAGAGAATGAAGGACACAGGAACACAAAGAGATAATGACAATCAGTGAGTGATGAAGGGCAACTGGCAGGAGACGGGTGTGGGCGATGGAGTAGTGTGTGCCAGCGAGGTAGGAGGTGAGTTCCGTGTTAAAAAGAGCACGAACGTGTTCGCATGCCAATGTTTTTGGGAAAATTTGGAAAGGTGTTGAGGCAGGTTAGAATGAGGCAGCTGGTACCCCACTTTTCAGTCAACGTCTTTTAAACAAGAGAGTATTCGCCTTATTTGTGCTCCGAACTGAGTATTTTTCCGCCGGTAGTATACTATGGTTAAAAAGAGGCTAGCTCGACAGAAATTCTGCATAGAATCTGATAGAAATGCCATTGGAGCGTAGTGCTTTGTTCAGTTTTAGCGATTTCAATCAATTTTTTTAAAATTTTACTGCTATTTTTAGTTCAAAAGCTATTCTGATGAAAACAGATTGCTCATCATCAAGTAAACTGTCTTGTCTACAATCTTTCCTTACCTAAATTAATAAACGAGGTCATAGTTTTTAGCAGCACTTTTTTTCTTGTTGCAGGAAGTTAACACAACAGCGAAAGCACCAAGATGGCAGACTTCAGGAAGAAGAAGCTGATGTACGTCTTCAGCGTATTCTTTGGTGAGTCAGCTGGTCTAAACTGGCTTTTACACATAAAAATGAAACTACAGTTTGCGTAGTTACGCCATTGTAGATATAACTGAAAGTTACAAAACGACAAATTTTCCGATTTCTACACCTAATTTTTCTCCTTCGTCATATCACATATTCCATTTGTAGACCGGCTATGCCTCCACATTCTGAACAGACACTATCAATAGTTGTGCGTTGTTAATTAAATCTGATTCCACACATACAGCGAGTTTTACTGATTCTGATTTTGGAATTTTCATTGCGTTAATCACTTTGTCTTCATCCACTATTGAATGCGACCTATATTTCTCTTCCTTGTTGTACTTTTTCTTGTGGGTTTTGTAGCGAAATACAGTATTTAATTCCTATTCCAGCCATAGCAACAATTCGCCTGCTCCAGTTTTCCTAAAAATTGAAATTAAATCACTGAACCGTGTATTTACTTTCAAAACCTTTTCTTAAGAATTTACTTTATTTACTAGCGATTCATCAAGAACATTAACACATTTAATCACGCTATGTGAGCGTGGAAGTAGTTGCCGGTGGGTAACTGATGAAAACAAATTAAATTTCTGTCAACAAATGGAAATTTTATTCCTAAAAGCTCTTTTTTTTTAACAGATTTAAAATTATAATCCGAAAGCACCCTGTAAATATCAAGTTACAATTCATTCAGAGGCAGAAAGAACCAATTTTGACAGTATGAGCTTTCGAGCTGAGAACCTTGCCGCTCCCTTCTGACACGGCCGTAGTTACGACCGCTCACAACAACCTCTGAAAGACTACACTGGTGCAAATCTGCAATACACCAGATTATTTTAAACTAAAAATTTTAACAACTCACACAAGCACATAAACCACGCACGCCGTAGGAGGGATGGAAATCGTACAAAGCACTAACATTAAATAAATTAACTTGCCACCGAAGGTGCAACTTGATTTTTTAAAAAAAAAAAAAAAAAAAAAAAAAAAAAACTCTTACGGCGGAAGGATGGCAACTTTATATACTAAAATGACCATTTAAATAAAAACCCATGAACTGCAGTCTTACATAAAATATAAAAACATGCTCTACATTACACATATACCGCCTCTCAAGATGATAGGCAAGATAAAAACATATTTCAGGAATTCGGCCGTTACACGTCAAGGAATAAATTCGTTAACACCGAATCCGACAAACATGACAGAGGCAGCTATTAACGTACGGCAGACAGACAGACAGACACTAACTGCCTAACAAATGCGGACGGGAGACAGACGAGCAAGCTGGGGACGAGAGACTGACGAAGAAAACAAGTAGAATGTAACAAGAGTAAATGAAACAACATATCACCAATCACTTAACTTCAAATAAACAGCGATTTCTGGAGAAGACCTGGCGCAGCACCCCCAATTCGCTCTCCCGCACCGTCCGCTGCCAGCCGCTCCAGCGGACGCAGGAAGGCGCGCCGATCTCCCGTCTCACGGCGTCGCAGCTCGCGCCGGCCACACCGACGTCGTGGGTTGACTCCTGCTGCTCTCGTGTCGGCCGCGAAGCCACTACCCCTCGCTATACGGCGCGGCCCACTGGACTCACGTGGCGACCTCACATGCGCCGACGCTCCAGGCGGACAAGTCATCTCGTGTCTCAGTGCGCGACCGACCAACCGATCGATCCAACCGCCAATGACCGTCGCCTGAGCAAGTCGAGCAGACTGGCGGCCTAACACATACTAGAACTCCGGAAGACAGACAGGCACTGACTGCCGCACAAATGCGAACGAGAGACAGTCCAGCAACCGGTGACGAGTGACTGACCCAGACTCACTCCGACTGACCAACTGCCGAGCTCTTTTTTTTCTTCAAAACAGCAATTTTTACCACGGCACAATCACATCTTCAACTTTTTATGTAATATTCTCAGAAATATAGGGCAACCTTGTACCTGCTTCACTCTTTACTGGTATCTACAGAAGTGCGTAATATTTATCTTACACGATGTAATCTCAGGATACGTTTTGAACAGCATTACTGCGTGACGAGTGACCGTTGCACAACACAATCAAAGTATCACTTTTATGAAACCTCGTAAGTGCGTACCATACGCAGGACTTTGAAATTTAGTTCAGAGGTGCCTACAGCATTCCTCTGCGGTGAAATTACCATGAAATCGAGACCTTTAGAAGCTTACATGCGTTGATAAGTATGAGTGGGGACAGTTGTAAACGTGTGCCCCAACCGGGACTCGAACCCGGTATCTTCTGATTACATAGCAAACGCTCTAACCGACTGACCCATCGAGGAAACAAAGGACAGTGCGACTACAGGGACGTATCTGTCGCACGCTGCCCATGAGACCCATATTTTCAACTTACTGTCCACACACTACATTTGTAGTGCCCCTGCCCACTATACTCAAAACTCGCGGCAGTCTTCCCGTAAGAGTTCGAGCAATGTGAGTGCATCAGCACTGAAGAAGATCATTGGCCAGTAAGCCTTATCTACTATATCAAGATGGTATGTGTTCTTTCGGACGTGTCCAAAACAACAGACACCATCTTCACACTCCTCTGCGATGGTGCAACAGCGCGACGCCCTGTGACGTCATCCTGGGGCACGGTGACGTTTCAAACAGCCAGGTCAGAGCTCAGAAGTTCGTGTGACGTGTAAGGTGGGTTAATGACGTCACAGTGGCACCAGATTTCACCTCAGTTCCGCCTAACGCCACGATGGACGGGGCACCCGACGGAAAGGTCGTCAAAGCCCCTCTTACCCATATTTCACGCCTTCTTTTGACGCATCTGGGATGGAGGTCAGAACCGCGACGCCAAGCGTCGAAACAGCGCGGTTTTCTCAGGGGTGGACGAGGACATACTGCCGCTCACAATCGCCCCGAAAAGAAGTCAGAGGGGGCGTTAACTGAGCTAATCGAACCACCCCACCCCTTTCCTTGGGACGTTGACTCTCAGCCATTACGCGATCAAAAACAATTTTGGCAGTGTGATGAGAACCTTTGACTGTGCTGACTGACACCCCCCTCCCCCCCAGACGATTCGACCCTTCTCTAAGGCTATTGGGGGGCTGCATTCCTATTTAGGTGACCTCACCACTTTGTAGTGCAGCGTAACCGCAATTTTGCTCTCGTGTATAGGTTGTGTACAGCGTGGGTCCACCAGGGACCGTTCAAAACAATTCGACAAAATTTGTACGTGATCCAAAGCAGAAAAGAATTCTCATGCTTTTTCTGCTCTCATGTTTTGCGCCCTCCTGTAGCGCGATCACAGAATGGTGAGGTGGGGGGGGGGGGGGGGGGGGGAGCGACGCGTGACACATGCGTGTGTAAGATGGCAAAAGGTCCCTCTGAGAACCCCCAGTTAAGCAACACCCTCGGTGCAACCCGCCCACCGTTGATGGAAATTTTAAAAATGTACCTGTACAGTGACAAACTGTGAAGCAGCCAGAGAAAGTGGTACACCTGCCTAATAACGTTTAGGGCCCCCGCACGCACGCAGAAGTGCCGCAACACGATGTGGGAATGGAATCGACTAATGTCTGAAGTAGTGTTGGAGGGAACTGACACCATGAATCCTGCAGCCCTGTCCGTAAATCCGTACGATGGATCTCTTCTGAACACCACGTTGCGAGGCATTCCAGATCTGCTCAATAATGTTCATGTCTGGGCAGCTTGGTGGGCAGCGGTAGTGTTTAAACTTAGAAGAGTGTTCCGGAGCCACTCTGTAGCAATTCTGGACGTGTGGGGTGTCACATTGTACTGCTGGAATTGCCCGTGGGAATGCACAATGGGCATAAATGGATGCAGTTGATGACACAGGATATACGTGTCACCTGTGAGAGTCGTTCCTAGACGTACCAGGAGTCGCATATCACTCCAACTGCACACGCCCCACATCACTCCGTCAGCTTGAACAGTGCCCTGCCGACATGCAGGGTCCAGGGATTCGTGAGGTTGTCTCCATACCCGCACACGGCCATCCGCTCGATACAAACTGAAACGAGACACGTCGGACCAGGCAACGTGTTTCCAGTCATCGACAGCCCAGCGTCGGTGCTGACGGGCCCAGGCGCGGCGTAAAACTTCGTGTCGTGCAGTCATCGAGGGTACACGAATGGGCCTTCGGCTCCGAAAGGCCATGTCCGTGACGTTTGGTCGAGTGGTTCGGACGCTGTCACTTAATGATGACCTAGCATCGAAATCTGCAGCAGTTTGCAGAAGGGCTGCACTCCTATCTCGTTGAACGATTCTCTTGACTCCTATTCTTGGAGGGTCTCCTTTCCGACCGCAGCGATGTCGGAGATTTGATATTTTATGGGATTCCTGATATTCACGGTACGCTACCTGGGAGATGCTGTGTCCCATTGCTCCTGCACAGACTGTAACACCACGTTCAAACTCGCTGAAATCTTGATAAAGTCCCGTTGTAGCAGCAGTAACCGATCTAACACTGCACCAGATACTTGTCCTATATAGGCGTTGCCGACCGCAGCGCCATATTCTGCCTCTTTATTTGAATACGCATACCTGTGCCAATTTCTGTGGTGCTTCAGTGTGCAGGCAGTAAGCCCTTGGAGGCAAGCAGGCAGCCCCTCGACACCACTCTTGACTGCAGATGCCTGCCTGCAGACGTCTAGCACTACAGACAGTTTGTCCCTGTAAAGGTACATTTTCAAAATTTCCGACGACGGTGGAATTGGAGGACTGCTCCTAGTGTGTTGCGTAACTGGGGGTGTTACAGGGACCTCTTCTTGTCTTACACGCCCATCTGTACACGTCAAGCCCAATCGACGGAAGAGAAGACAGCTAAAAACAGGGTTGTTGTTGTTGTTGTTGTGGTCTTCAGTCCTGAGACTGGTTTGATGCAATTCTCGATGCTACTGTATCCTGTGCAAGCTGCTTCATCTCCCAGTACTTAACTGCAGCCTACATCCTTCTGAATCTGCTTAGTGTATTCATCTCTTGGTCTCCCTCTACAATTTTAACCCTCCACGGTGCCCTCCTATTGCTAAATTTGTGATCCCTTGATGCCTCAGAACATGTTCTACCAAGCGGACCCTTCTTCTTGTCAAGTTGTGCCACAAACTTCTCTTCTCCCCATTTCTATTCAATTCCCTCCTCATTAGTTATGTGATCTACCCTTCTAATCTTCAGCATTCTTCTGTAGCACCACATTTCGAAAGCGTCTATTCTCTTCTTGTTTAAACTATTTACCGTCCCCGTTTCACTTCCATACATGGCTACACTCCATACAAATACTTTCAGAAACGACTTCCTGACACTTAAATCTATTCTCGATGTTAACAAATTTCTCTTCTTCAGAAACACTTTCCTTTTCCATTGCCAGTCTACATTTTATATCTTCTCTACTTCGACCATCATCAGTTATTTTGCTCCCCAAATAGCAAAACTCCTTTACTATTTTAAGCGCTCATTTCCTAATCTGATTCCCTCAGCATCATCCGACTTCATTCGACTACTTTCCATTATCCTCGTTTTGCTTTCGTTGATGTTCATCTCATACCCTCCTTTCAAAACACTATCTATTCCCTTCAACTGCTATTCCAAGTCCTTTGCTGTCTCTGACAGAATTACAATGTCATCGGCGAACCTCAAAGTTTTTATTTCTTCCCCATGGATTTTAACTCCTACCTCGAATTTTTCTTTTGTTTCCTTCACTGCTTGCTCAATATACGGGTTGAATAACATCGGGGAGCGGCTACAACCCAGTCTCACTCCCTTCCCAACCACTGCTTCCCTTTCATGTCCGTCGATTCATAACTGCCATCTGATTTCTGTACAAATTGTAAATAGCCTTTCGCTCCCTGTATTCTACCCCTGCTACCTTCAGAATTTGAAAGAGCGTATTCCAGTCAACATTGTGAAAGGCTTTCTCTAAGTCTACAAATGCTAGAAACGTAGGTATGCGTTTCCTTAATCTAGCTTCTAAGATAAGTCGTAGGGTCAGTATATATAATAATAAATCAGTACTTAAACAAGAAAGCTGAAACCGGCAGTATATTTACATTGTGGAGGCGATATATTTATATGCCAGTCCGTCGATATTTTCTACTCCGATTTGTGGATATATCGATACTTTCTCTACTGATCGAGTGGTGAGAGTGGTTAAATGAAACATCGATGTGTCGGATTAGCGGTATTTTGAAGAACACGAACAGTGCTAGTGTGCGCAACACGTGAGATGTGATGGGCAGCCGCGCGGTCAGAGGCACCGTGTCACGGCTGCGCGGTCCCTCCCGCCGGAGGTTCGAGTCCCCCTCCGGGCACGTAGCAGTTCACACACATTCGAACACGCGATGGACGTCGGCGCCCCGGCACGGCGGGCCGCGTGTGTGCGGCTCTCGCAGCAGGTGCCGTGTTTACCGCGCGGTAAACGCCGGCAGGTGGCGACGCTCCTCCTGAAAGCCGGCCCGATGATTTACGGCCGCCCGCGCCGACGCGCCCGGGGGCAAACAGCGCCGCAGGCGAGGCGGCTGGGGGTGGCAGCCTCCGGGCACCGGGCCCTATTTGGATGGCGGGCCGTTCGGTGGGCGGCAGCAGTGACAGGCCGCGCGCTGCCGTTCTGCGGAGCCGCAGGCGGCGGGCAAACGTACCTTCCACCGGAACTCGTAAAGCTCTGCCGTGACACCATTCTCGCGTCCACCGTCGGTTACGGATCCGGAGTCCGGGCGCACAGGCTCACGAGGGTCGTGCCTGCTGTGGCCGTGAGGAGGGTGCAGCGCAACGTGCTTCCGCGCTCCATTGGAGCATACAGAGCATCTCCGGGAGGGGCACTACTAACACTCGTGGGGGTGTGTCCCCTGGACATCAAAATCCGGGAACAGCCGGCCTGGTATAGGGGAGATATAGAAAAAGAGCATTTTGGGGGTGCGGATTTGCAATTAAAAGAAGAGGAGAAGAGCTATGTGAAGAACTCTGGGACAAACAGGCAGGAGGACTTGCCGCTCTCCCAAACATCAAAGAACGTCTCCAACTCTCGCATTTCCAACCGAGTAAGGGGCTGCTGCACTTCCTCACAGGTTATGGACCGTACCCGGCATATCTCTGCCCTATCTTCGATGACGTAGCCAGCGACCTAAGAAACCAGCTACCAAACAACGACCACATTCAGCATAATAAACCAGTCCTACAAGAGAGTGCAAGAATTCAAATACTTAGGGGCACTTTTCACTGAGAACTCGTCATGTCAATCTCATTGTGCTGCGAATACATAGAAAGAAAGATCCCATATCATTTAGCTACAATATAACAGGTCAGCAACTGGAAGCAGTTAATTCCATAAATTATCTGGGAGTACGCATTAGAAGTGATTTAAAATGGAAAGATTGGAAAGATCATATAAAGTTGATCGTCGGTAAAGCAGATGCCAGACTGAGATTCATTGGATGAATGCTAAGGAAATACAATCCGAAAACAAAGGAAGTAGGTTACAGTACGCTTGTTCGCCGACTGCTTGAATACTGCTCAGCAGTGTGGGATCTCTACCAGATAGGGTTGATAGAAGAGATACAGAAGATCCAACGGAGAGCAGCGCGCTACGTTACAGGATCATTTAGTAATCGCGAAAGTGGAAGACTCTGCAGGAGAGACGCTCAGTAGCTCCGTACGGGCTTTCGTTGAACTTTCGAGAACATACCTTCACCGAGGAGTCGAGCAGTATATTGCTCCCTCGTACGTATATCTCGCGAAGAGACCGTGAGGATAAAATCAGAGAGATTAGAGCCCACACAGAGGCATACCGACAATCCTTCTTTCCACGAACAATACGAGACTGGAATAGAAGGGAGAACCGATAGAGGTGCTCAAGGTACCCTCCGCCACACACCGTCAGGTGGCTTGTGGAGTATGGATGTAGATGTAGATGAAGCAGAGATCAATGCCAGAATACAAAGAGGAAACCGATCTTACCACAGCCTAGCACAACTGCTTCGCTCCAAATATCTCTCCAGACAGTTCAAGATTCGACTGTACAAAACCCTGGTCCAGCCTGTTGTTCTATATGGCTGTGAGACATGGAGTATGAGGAAACAGGACTTCCATAAGCTCCTCGTTTTTGAGAGGAAAGTGCTTCGGAAGATCTTCGGTATGGTTCTGGATGCAGATACAGGGGAACGGAGGATCAGATACAACCGAGAGCTCGAGGAACTATACCGGCATCCCAACATAGCAGGAAGTGTCAAATCCAAACGATGCAGTGGGCCGGCCATGTGGCCCGGATGGAGGGTCACAGATGGCCTCGGAAGCTCCTGGATTTGACACCTACAGGAAAGAGGCCGCCAGGGAGACCCGAGAAGCGTCGGAGGGATGGACTCCGTGAAGATTTAAACCGAGTGTCAATAGATGTGAACGGATGGCGGATAGCAGTAATGGAGAGAATACAGTGGAGGAGGAAACTTGTAGATGCGTGCGGTCCACTGGGCCTGATCACCTAGTAGTAGTAGTGGTAGTAGTAGTAGTAGTGTCTAGTTCACGATGTAATCGTGCAAACAGAGTCAACCAGGTGTCCGTAAGATGGTGTTCTGCACGGAAGATGGCATTTCGGTCAGCGGACACCCACGCCAACGATGGCGTCAGGGCGTTTATTAGGCGAGCCAGTGTTTGTGTTGGCCAGGTAGCCCCACATCCTCAGTCGCGGTCACAGAGAACTCGCCTACCAGACTCTCTGCACTGGGGGCCACAGGAAGAATGGAAGCAGGGCAGAAGCAAACTGTCGTGGCCCGACGGATTATCTCGAATCGTTCTGTCGATTCTCGGCCTTTTCCGCAATTGGTAAACGGTCCATTTTAACAGGGGTAATGTATCACGAAGCAAACAAATACCGTCCGCACTGGCGGAATGTTACGTGATACCACGTACTTATACGTTTGTGGCTATACAGCGCCATCTATCACAAAGCAAAAAATGAGGTCCAACTAAAACATTCGTATTTCTTTACGTACTACACGATTATGTAATAAAATATTGGGGTTCCTATTTAAAAAAAAAACGCAGCTGATATCCGTTTGACCTATGGCACCGCCATCTAGCGGGCCAACCATGGCGCCATCTGGTTTCCCCCTTCAAGCTTGACGAGTTTCGTTCTTTGTAGTTTTTCTCGTTTGATGCTTATTTCGTGAGATATGTGGCCCGGTCACTGTCAGTGGACCACCCTGGATATCTGTGTTTGAGTACGCACGGGTATAGCACTTTCTTTGGCGCTTCAGTGTGGTCCGGGTATTTGCGCGCGCCGAGTTACGCTACAGTTTGCAACTGTAGCACTTGTGTTCAACCTTTAACGTAAAATTATACCTGTTAATGAATACATTTTGTCAGCAATATAAATTTTTAAATTCGGGCTCTATTTACATGGAATACCGGAAACCAATTTTTTTTTTTTTTTTTTTTTTTTGCCTTCGAAAGCTTTAGGCAGGCAGTGTGCAACTTTGTCTGGGACCCTCGTCCCAAATTTGTCCTCTCTTTACTTTGAAAGTCCTGCTGGTTTGATGGAAAACATTGCTATGTTTGTTTATAGAGACCAGAACTGTATCCCGGAGACCGGGGCATGGCCGGCCACGTGTGACATCAGAAAGAGTGGACTGTTGTTTGGCTTTTAAGGCCACGCCGGTACCGCCTTAGTACCGCACGGCATCTGACCTCGCAGCATCCGCTGGACGTGTCGTATCGAGGCAAACGGCGTACAGGAGGCTCCGGCAGAGTGGTCCTGCTGCATGTGTAGCTCTGACGCGCCTTCAAACAAGGGAACGTCTAGAGCGGGTTACCAACAGCCCACCTGGACTGCCGAGTAGTGAGCGAATGTTGTTTTCACAGATCAGCCCCTGTTTATTCTTGAGTTTCTCCCGGCGTATTTGATAATATCCACGGGTGTACTGCCGGTCTACAGTGTCCAACGGGCACAATATTTCGGCGATCATACATGTCGCCATCATCAGGTGAATTGACGGTCTGAGCTCCTGTGAACGTGCCGGCACGGAGATCCGTACGCTATGGCTGCTCAGGGGGAACTGGGTTCGGTCGCGGCGGCGCTCCCTCCGCCGTCCGCGCCCCGCGCCACGGTCGCGCGGTGGAACAGATTGCGACGGCGTCTGAGATGACGTCGGTGTGACGGCTCTGTCCGCCGTGGTCCTCACAACTACACGTTTGCTCGATTTACTCTTGATTAACCCAATCGCTGGTTCCCAAGCCTTGCTAAGATTATGAGGTCGTCATTGGTGCGAATTTCGATGGCCTCGACGTCTGTACCAGAATCCTCGTGCGTTCATACTCCATAGCGTGATTTTACGACAAACAATTCGCCACCACCGGTGAGAGTGGGCTACCAATGGCGACTCTCTCCGTTTGTTCGTAGTATTCTCCATTAAAAAGAAAATAAGTGGAAGTCAAGACATGCCTAAAAAGTTCAGTGGTCTTCTCGTCAGATATCATGGTGAGTTTTGACGTCGTTGCCGGCCGAACTGGCCGTGCGGTTAAAGGCGCTGCAGTCTGGAACCGCAAGACCTCTACGGTCGCAGGTTCGAATCCTGCCTCGGGCATGGATGTTTGTGATGTCCTTAGGTTAGTTAGGTTTAAGTAGTTCTAAGTTCTAGGGGACTACTGACCTCAGCAGTTGAGTCCCATAGTGCTCAGAGCCATTTTTGACGTCGTTTCCTTGTTTACGAGAGCACCCCTGCGAGAGTCACTAGAATTGATTAGTCAGAAGTTTGACGGAGGTAGCGAATTTGTACATGGAGAACTTCGAGGAGGAAGCCCTGTCGTCATCCGAATGGAAACCTACTTGCTTTTTCCGTTACGTGGACGACACGTTCGTCATCTGGCACCATGGTATCGATAGGCTCCTTGACTTCCTCAAACATATAAACTCCATACACCCCAACATCAAATTCACTATGGAGACTGAAACGGAGGGTAAATTACCTTTCCTTGACGTCTTGGTCAAGAGAAGGGCTGACGGCACCCTAGGTCATGGGGTGTATCGGAAGACAACGCACACTGATCTGTATTTGCACGCAGACAGCCGCCACCGCCCTTAACAGAGTAATGGGATACTTAAAACTCTAGTACATAGGGCGCGCACTATCTCTGACGCAGAGAGACTACCCCAGGAATTGGAACATCTGAGAACTGTATTTCGAAAAAATGGGTACTCAGAGTGGCAGATTCAACGTGTTCTCCGTCCAACCACTACAGCACAATCTGTGGAGACGGATGAAATCACGAGGGAGGAGGTAGGCAGTGCGTTTATTCCATATACAGGCTCACTCTCGGGGAAAGTCGCCCGCATTTTGAAGAAACACCGGGTCGGAACTGTGTTTTGTCCTCCGAATAAAACTCGTGCAATGGTGGGGAGCGCCAAAGATGACCTCGGTTTGAGGAAGGCCGGCCGGCGTGTACCAGATTCCGTGTCAATGTGGCAAGTCGTATATCGGTCAGACGATGCGTACCGTCGAGGATCGATGCCGTGAACACCAGAGACACACTCGACTGATGTATCCGAGCAAGTCGGCGGTCGCTGAACATTGTTTGTCGGAAAATAACGCCATGGAGTATGACCGCACGAGGATTCTGGTACAGACGTCGAGGTACTGGGACAGCGTTGTTAGAGAGGCCATCGAAATTCGCACAAATGACGACCTCATAATCTTAGCAAGGCTTGGGAACCAGCGATTGGGTTAGTCAAGAGTAAATCGAGCAAACGTGTAGTTGTGAGGACCACGGCGGACAGAGCCGTCACACCGACGTCATCTCAGACGCTGTCGCAATCTGTTCCACCGCGCGACCGTGGCGCGGGGCGCGGACGGCGGAGGGAGCGCGCCGCGGGCGGAGGGTATTTAAATCGGCCGCCGCCGCGACCGAATCCAGTTCCCCCTGAGCAGCCATAGCGTACGGATCTCCGTGCCGGCACGTTCACAGGATCTCAGACCGTCAATTCACCTGATGATGGCGACATGTATGATCGCCGAAATATTGTGCCCGTTGGACACTGTAGACCGGCAGTACACCCGTGGATAGTTTGATTAGTCCCTGTTTAGTCTGGAGTGTGATTCGCGACAGATTCGCATCTGGAGGGGATGTGGAACACATTGTGACCGATATCGAGGAGAATCTCTAATTGTCTGAGCAGGAATTATGTTGACCATTTCAACACCTGTTCATGAACTTGTTCAGCTGAATCCGCAAAGTTTAACTTGTTCAAATGTATGTGAATTCCCAAGGGACCAGACTCCTGAGATCATCGGTCCCTAGGCTTACTCACTACTTAATCTAACATAAGTTAAGCTAAGGACAATACACGCAGCCATTCCTGAGGGAGGACTCGAACCTCCGGCGGGATGGGCCACGTAATCCGTGGTATGACGAGGTTTAACTGCTGACAGGTATCGTGACGAGATCTTGGGACCTCACGTGCGGTCGTAGCGAGTTGGTGTTGCGGGGGCGCGGTTCTTTCCGTCCCTTGACGACGAACCTGCACCTACCTGTGAACATTGTCTCAGCATATCATCAGTAGGGAAGCCGAGTGAAACCTACTGTACTTCGACGTGAACCAGGCTGCAATTAAAGTCACTAATCTACGTTTCAGGAGAAAGTTTTCACACGAAATGAAAGGTTGGAAATTTTGTCCTCCATTAATATGTTCTAAAACTTAGGTGAACAAGTATCACTGCCAAGCCCGTGCTAGTCTTAACACAGTCACTCACAATCCCTTTCACTCACGTCGGCAAGTTTATGGTGTTGCATTTCCCGAAAACGTAATAGGTACAAAAATACTGAATGTTTTTGATTGATAATGCTCGCCAAATATTAAGTCTGTCGGTACCAAATGCAGTCACAGTTTTTAGCCACCGACCTGTTCAATACGCCACTCGGAATATATGTTTTTTCTCGTCGCAAAATTCACTCAAAATTCAATTCCTACACGCCCATCGGAATAATTATGCCGTCACTTTACCACACTTTTTGATGTATGAAACACTGCTAGATCCGGCAACTTATCGTTTCCATCGGAACTACTACTACACACGTCCGAACTGTTTCACGGCTAGGCTCCTACTCTTCTTTAGAATACTGTAAGTCTTCTCTACCAGCAGAGAAAGGCGCGCGAAGAATATTGCTTTGCCATTGGTCAGTTTACTCAACAGCCAATAACAAAACAACATTGTCCCGCGTCAATCCGCGCTTTTCATCAATAACCAATCGCGAAATAGTAAAACTAACGACTGCACTTTTTACCGAAGTAATTATCTAATATGCTGAAGTTCTGTTTATGCATAAAGTTATTTAGTATTGTTATTTATACCTGAATTAAGTTTCCATTTACCATAAACTTACTTTACAAATCTATTCTACAAAAATCCCCTTTGTCCATATCCATACTTCTTCGAAATGTTCCCACACTAAATTCTACTACATAACTCGTTAAACAATTATCTTCATATTAACCCTAAACCACACTCATGCACCACTCATACTGCTAAAACACATTATGTCTTTTTGTATATGTAAAATGTTATAAATAACACTTTGTGAAAATACTAGAACAGTTTATGAAAAACATTCTATTACTTTAGTGCACTCTAGTGGGTACAATCGAAACTAAATCAGTCCCCCTATCCAATATTGACCTCTATCGGCTGATGCATAAACTACGTGCGCGTCCAGTGTCGTCGCGTCACCATCTGTCACTATCCAGCTCTGAGGCACACCTCCCACCTAACCGCCTCCAGGGCAGGATCGGTATACGGCGCTACGCCTCAGTGTGGACCCAGACTTCGCACTCATGGACGACAATGCTCGAGCTCATAGTTCACGGGTGGCTGGTGTTTTCTCGCGTGGCGTGGTCCGATCGCTGTGCCGCTTTGAATCCCACAGAGTCCGTGAGGGATAGACGGCAGACGGGCTGCGCCGCGCCAGCATCCACCAGCCGCTCTCCCAGACTCGCGAGCAGCTGTGCGGGAAGGACGGCCGCTGCTGCCCCGACGTCAGACTGGTGACATCATTGACAGCACGATCCGTCGTTGTCGGGCCTTTACTGCTGCCGGACGTGATCACAACACATACTGAGGACGTTAACCAGTTGTCGGAATGTATGTGCAAATCCGATAAGTTAGAAAAAAAAACGAAGAACATTCTTTTCTACCATCCCACAAAAACTCAGCATGTTTACGTTTCATTGTATCTGAAATACTTCCTCCGACTCAGAATGCCTCCGACTGCGAAAGCTGTTAATTCGCGTTCTTCCTGCCATAGGTGTGAAAGCGACTGAAATTCGTCTTCAGATCAGTGAAGTGTATGCAGAAAATACTGCAAGTGGAAGTGGGTGAGAGCCGTACCAGTGTGCGTGATGAGCAACGGAATGGGTGACCTTGAGTCGTTACTGACCATTTGGAGCAGCAAGCTCACGAGAAAGTCAGAGAGAACGGACGATTTACAACTTCGACGTTATGTTACGAGTTTCCTCAAGTACCAAGAGGCGTGCAGTTGTTGCCAAATCAGATGGCACAGTTCTACGAGGTTGGTATTCAAAAGCTGGTACGGCAAAGAAAAGTAGATTAAAGTGCAGACTTTCTTATAAAAATAAAATTATTTCGAAACGGTACATACTTTTAAAAAATATCACGCCTCCTACATCAGATTATTTAGCATCGGATATTACTGATAAATAACCCGATACACCTAAGCACAAAAAAAAGAAAAGAAAGACGCTCCACGAAACGGACGAAAACCGGTAGACGTCATGTACGTATTGAAAGCTTTTATGAGTAAAACTTGTTATTATTACAGCAGGTGTCTTGATATGTGCAAAGCTTTGTCTCTGACAACATTATCGTCACCTGTACTTTTTCTCAAAAAATAGCTGCGCCATCTAGTACAACTTTAATATCGTTATCATAAGATCTCATATGTAGACGTACAACTAGTACACTCCTGGAAATAGAAAAAAGAACACATTGACACCGGTGTGTCAGACCCACCATACTTGCTCCGGACACTGCGAGAGGGCTGTACAAGCAATGATCACACGCACGGCACAGCGGACACACCAGGAACCGCGGTGTTGGCCGTCGAATGGCGCTAGCTGTGCAGCATTTGTGCACCGCCGCCGTCAGTGTCAGCCAGTTTGCCGTGGCATACGGAGCTCCATCGCAGTCTTTAACACTGATAGCATGCCGCGACAGCGTGGACGTGAACCGTATGTGCAGTTGACGGACTTTGAGCGAGGGCGTATAGTGGGCATGCGGGAGGCCGGGTGGACGTACCGCCGAATTGCTCAACACGTGGGGCGTGAGGTCTCCACAGTACATCGATGTTGCCGCCAGTGGTCGGCGGAAGGTGCACGTGCCCGTCGACCTGGGACCGGACCGCAGCGACGCACGGATGCACGCCAAGACCGTAGGATCCTACGCAGTGCCGTAGGGGACCGCACCGCCACTTCCCAGCAAATTAGGGACACTGTTGCTCCTGGGGTATCGGCGAGGACCATTCGCAACCGTCTCCATGAAGCTGGGCTACGGTCCCGCACACCGTTAGGCCGTCTTCCGCTCACGCCCCAACATCGTGCAGCCCGCCTCCAGTGGTGTCGCGACAGGCGTGAATGGAGGGACGAATGGAGACGTGTCGTCTTCAGCGATGAGAGTCGCTTCTGCCTTGGTGCCAATGATGGTCGTATGCGTGTTTGGCGTCGTGCAGGTGAGCGCCACAATCAGGACTGCATACGACCGAGGCACACAGGGCCAACACCCGGCATCATGGTGTGGGGAGCGATCTCCTACACTGGCCGTACACCACTGGTGATCGTCGAGGGGACACTGAATAGTGCACGGTACATCCAAACCGTCATCGAACCCATCGTTCTACCATTCCTAGACAGGCAAGGGAACTTGCTGTTCCAACAGGACAATGCACGTCCGCATGTATCCCGTGCCACCCAACGTGCTCTAGAAGGTGTAAGTCAACTACCCTGGCCAGCAAGATCTCCGGATCTGTCCCCCATTGAGCATGTTTGGGACTGGATGAAGCGTCGTCTCACGCGGTCTGCACGTCCAGCACGAACGCTGGTCCAACTGAGGCACCAGGTGGAAATGGCATGGCAAGCCGTTCCACAGGACTACATCCAGCATCTCTACGATCGTCTCCATGGGAGAATAGCAGCCTGCATTGCTGGGAAAGGTGGATATACACTGTACTAGTGCCGACATTGTGCATGCTCTGTTGCCTGTGTCTATGTGCCTGTGGTTCTGTCAGTGTGATCATGTGATGTATCTGACCCCAGGAATGTGTCAATAAAGTTTCCCCTTCCTGGGACAATGAATTCACGGTGTTCTTATTTCAATTTCCAGGAGTGTATTATCTGCCTTGCGGCAGGTTTTGACTGCATAGCCCTCCATGCTTCTCTGTCTTCTGCGTTCCTCTTCATCTTTCGTACCCTCCTTGTGGCCTGCTGACATCACCCAGAATCTGGAACCTTCTTCTGCCCTTCTCTATCCACTTTAGTTTCCTGTTTTTCACCGTCAGCATCCTCCGTTCTTCCCCACCTCTCCTCAGTACTTCTTCATTTCTGACTTTATCAGTCCAGCTGTTCTGCTCAATTCTATGCCATATTCACATTTCATAAGCTTCAATTCTCTTCTCATCCTGCTTTCTCAAAGTCCACGTTTCTGCTCCATACAAGGCCACGCTCCATATTAAGCACTTAAGCAGTCTCTTCCTTAATTCCTTGTCTAAACAACTAGTTAGGACTGTTCTCTGCTTTCGAAATGCCTCTTTCGCCAGAGCCATTCTCACTTTGATATCTTGTTGGCAATCCGTGTCTTCTTTAATCCAACTTCCCCAATTCTTGAATGCTCTTACCTCTTCTATGATTTCTGACCCCAACTTAATTTTCACTTTTCTTTTCTTTAGGCCTACGATCATGCTTTTGATTTTCTTTTTATTAATTTTCATGCCATATGCTGCACAGGCTCATTCAGGTCATTTAGCATTTGAGTCAGCTTCTCTTGATTTTCCGCGAGGATCGCCATGTCATCTGCAAATCTTATTCATTCAATTTTCCGCTCACCTATCTTGACGCCCCAAGCAACTCTCCAATACTTCCTCCAGATAGATGTTAAATGGGATCGACGAGGGACAACGGCCCTGTCTAGCACCTCTCCCAATCTTGCTGTCTTCAGAGATCCCATTACCTATTCGTGCCCGAGCTTTCTGATGCCAAGCAAGATCGTAAGATATGGAAAAGAGCCACCGTGGTACAACAACCGAGTTAGAAAACTGCTGCGGAAGGAAAGGGAACTTCACAGCAAACATAAACATAGCCAAAGCCTTGCAGACAAACAAAAATTACGCGAAGCGAAATGTAGTGTGAGGAGGGCTATGCGAGAGACGTTCAATGAATTCGAAAGTAAAGTTCTGTGTACTGACTTGTCAGAAAATCCTAAGAAATTTTGGTCTTATGTCAAAGCGGTAGGTGGATCAAAACAAAATGTCCAGACACTCTGAGACCAAAATGGTACTGAAACAGAGGATGACAGACTAAAGGCCGAAATACTAAATGTCTTTTTCCAAAGTTGTTTCACAGAGGAAGACTGCACTGTAGTTCCTTCTCTAGATTGTCGCACAGATGACAAAATGGTAGATATCGAAATAGACGACAGAGGGATAGAGAAACAATTCAAATCGCTCAAAAGAGGAAAGACCACTGGACCTGATGGGATACCAGTTCGATTTTACACAGAGTACGTGAAGGAACTTGCCCCCCTTCTTGCAGCGGTGTACAGTAGGTCTCTAGAAGAGCGTAGCGTTCCAAAGGATTGGAAAAGGACACAGGTCATCCCCGTTTTCAAGGAGGGACGTCGAACAGATGTGCAGAACTATAGACCTATATCTCTAACGTCGATCAGTTGTAGAATTTTGGAACACGTATTATGTTAGAGTATAATGACTTTTCTGGAGACTAGAAACCTACTCTCTAGGAATCAGCATGGGTTTCGAAAAAGACGATCGTGTGAAACCCAGCTCGCGCTATTCGTCCACGAGATTCAGAGGGCCATAGACACGGGTTCCCAGGTAGATGCTATGTTTCTTGACTTCCGCAAGGCGTTCGATACAGTTCCCCACAGTCGTTTAATGAACAAAGTAAGAGCATATGGACTATCAGACTAATTGTGTGATTGCATTGAAGAGTTCCTAGATAACAGAACGCAGCATGTCATTCTCAATGGAGAGAATGGAGGGAAGTCTTCCGAAGTAAGAGTGATTTCAGGTGTGTAGCAGGGGAGTGTCGTAGGACCGTTGCTATTCACAATGTACATAAATGGCCTGGTGGATAACATCGGAAGTTCACTGAGGCTTTTTATGGATGATGCTGTGGTATATCTAGAGGTTGTAACAATAGAAAATTGTACTAAAATGGAGGGGGATCTGCGACGTGCAGGGAATGGCAATTGCAACTCAATGTAGACAAGTGCTGCGAATACATAGAAAGAAAGATCCTTTATAATTAGGTACAATAGAGCAGGTCAACAAGTGGAAGCAGTGAATCCGAAAACAAAGGAAGTAGGTTACAGTACGCTTGTTCGCCCACTGCTTGAATACTGCTCAGCAGTGTGGGATCCGTACCAGATAGGGTTGATAGAAGAGATGCAGAAGATCAAACGGAGAGCAGCGCGTTTCGTTACAGGATCATTTAGTAATCGTGAAAGCGTTACGGGGATGATAGATAAACTCCAGTGAAAGATTCTGCAGGAGAGACGCTCAGTAGCTCGGTACGGACTTTCGTTGAAGTTTCGAGAACATACCTTCACCGAGGAGTCAAGCAGTATATTGCTCCCTCCTACGTATATCTCGCGAAGAGACAATGAGGATAAAATCAGAGAGATTAGAGCCCACACAGAGACATACCGACAATCCTTCTTTCCACGAACAATACGAGACTGGAATAGAAGAGAGAACCGATAGAGATACTGAGGGTACCCTCCGCCACACACCGTCAGGTGGCTTGCGGAGTATGAATGTAGACGTAGGTACAGATTGCGATCAATCTTCTCTCTTTCCACTTTGCTCCCTTCTTTTTGAAGGTATCTAACAGCTTATCCCACTGTACTCTGTCAAAGGCTTTTTCGAGGTCTATGAAGACAGCATACACTTCTTTGCTTGCCCTTTTCTATGTATCTTTCGCCGATGGTTCAAAACCCTTAGGCCGACATGGCAGCATTCAAACAGTTTCTGGAACTTCCTACTATCGTACGTGTCAGTGTTCTGATTGAGAACAGAAGCCAGAAATTAATTACTCTTCCTATAAATCATGACAAATCAGTTCGTCTCCTAACAATTAACACTGTAATGCTCCTGCACGCAAGTGGTAACTTACCTCGTCTTGACGCTGCAACTGCGTGACCGTTCTGCATCCAGCAACATGCTAAAATAATTCAAAAGAAATACTGCGATCCCCGGGGAGTGCAATGCGTGGTCGCAACTACTGATGCAACTACTCGCCCTTTTATTATTATTTTTTACAGAAATTAAGTGCTCAGGAGGGTTAGCCAGCAAGCCTTAAGCGGCGTAAAAAAATGAAAGGAATCGATAAAAACGTTTGATTTACTGTATTGTGAAAACTGACATTTCGCACGGTGACAAACTTGACTCAGACCTTTCTTTTCCTCGGAGACTTTGATTACCATAAACTTTAATTATTCCACAACTTCTATAATCAATAATTGCGTATGTGGTCACAACAAAGATACGAATATTACTTTCAATTTATGATTCAAATGGCTCTTAGCACTATGGGACTTAACTTCTAAGGTCATCAGTCCCCTAGAACTTAGAACTACTTAAACCTAACTAACCTAAGAACGTCACACACACCCATGCCCGAGGCAGGATTCGAACCTGCGACGTAGCGGTCGCGCGGTTCCAGACTGTAGCGCCTAGAACCGCTCGGCCACCCCGGCCGGCTTTCAATTTGTGCACACACAAATCTGACAAATCCTTCCATGCGCAAGGAAGCAACAACTACGCACAGAAGAAAGGCAAATTACAAAATAATAATAATAATACTAGCACGCTCAGGGCAGGCTGCGACGTCTGTTGTCCCATGCGATTCCTCTCAACAACTGATTGCTCACCACCACTCGCGATAATAATATCTCAGGCTCAAGAGTTTGTGTATGCACACAGCCGATGAATCAGAAGCCAAATTTCCAAAAAAGAAAAAAATAGAAATTAACGTCCAGCTTTCAGTGTACAAATAAACGAATGATTAAACTTCCATAAAAACTGGGTGATTTTTTCAGGAGAAAGGGCTTCACAAATTCAGCAAGTCAATAACGCGTTGGTCCACTTCTGGCTCTTAAGCAAGCAGTTGTTTGGCTCCTGAGAGATATCGCGCCAAATTCTGTCCAATCGGCGCGTTAGGGCGCCAGAGTTGAATGCTCCAAACATTCTGAATTTGGGAGGGGTTCGGCGACCTTGCTGGACAACGCAGGGTTTGGCAAGCACATCGCCGTGCTGTAAGGCTAGGCGCACGTGTGACGTGACACTAGACTAGAGCGCGACACGCACGTGCCGCACGGGTCGCGCGGGTCCAGCGCATACTGCGACGCGTACGCCGTACTTCGCACGCGCCCACTGGCGACGCTCTGCGCTGACAGAACCGAAGCGCGCGCAACCTGTTACCTTTCTCAAACGATTTTACACAAACTATTCACTCAAAATATATGATTTTTGCCTTAATTGTAGCGTTGTATGTCAACTTCGTGGCGAAGTGCCCATCATCTCGCTAATGACCATTCTTATTGTGATGTACACATTTTAGTAATGCACTGCGCAAAACTCAAAAAGTTTGCAACGAAAATTAGGGGTCGCTTTGATTCTGCGTTTGGTGCGCGTTACACCAATGTTGCTGCGTATGAAATTTAGCTAACATGCTGAACTTTTGTTTAGACTTGGGAGGAGGTCTCTATCTGCCGCCGATCTCGAGAAAATGCATCCCATGTAGCGCGCTCACTTCCGATCTCACGCCCGCGAGAATGAAATATTCGCAACATCTCTCGTATCTCCTAAACCGCTCGAGACATCGAAACGAAAGTTTGGCGAATGATCGCACACAGGGAGGAAAGTATTTTGCCAATTATTAAACACACGGAACTTTCTTATCTATGGCGATATATCAGTACTTATAATTCCCTTTTTATTTATTTCACTCCAGTGACTGCAATTTTTTAAGAGTCATCGACAGCTAGCGAAACAAGAGCTTCCTAGTATGAAAATAATCAAGAAATTTCTTCTTTTATGTTACTGCAAACCGACACTGTGAGGTTTTTCGTAAGCTATTGAGCTCTGTGATTGGCAATTACTTGTTTAATGAGGCACTCCGTTTCGGAATTCTGTCTCAATAGCTGCCGTGAGATGAGTTTGGCAAATTACACTGTGACAAAGGAAGTACAATTAAACCAGTCACCAAGAGAAATGTGGCCGTTACTCACAAACGGTGATGCTTCTTCGAATGAGAAAAGGTTAACAACTCACACAAAAATAGATAGCCAATTCTGTTGGAATTTTGGTGGAATCCCCGTAACCCATCGTATTTTTAACACTGAGCTACTGGAATGGAAACTTACCAAAGGATTTTATTCTTTCTCTTGATCTGAGCAGTATTAAAATAACGAAGAGCGTTCCTTCAGGCGGAATGATAGATACATTCCAGATATTGGTTACTCACCTACGGCTTGCCAAACTAACAATGTCTGATCGTGAATAAAATAGTTGTCATCGAGAATAATAAACAATTGATCTGTCGCACAACACAATGGTCAGAGTATTGTGAGCATCGGAGGATAATGCGCGGAACAGGACTACACAAGCTAGCCATGTGTGCCTTGTGAGTTGGAGTTCGAACATTGTCATGAAAGTAGATCTGCCTTTGTCAGCAGTACATTTCAACAAATCAAATATATCTAATCATAACACTCGTTTAGGATATTCCAACTTTCGTAATAATACCAACCATTTTCTTCATTTGTGTAGCCTGTTGTATAATTACTTTATTAATGCTGATAATGCGCATGCAACAATTGAAATGCTTTTTCTCATCACGGCGAATCAATTAAAACATTGTTATTTGTGACTGCTTTTCGACTGTTTCTAGCTTGCAGTGGAAATGTGATGTTCACATGGATGTAGTACAGTGTGTCGTATTACATTATTACATCCATATCAGAGTTTCACTGTGAAACTTCTATACTTCAGCTCTTGGACGCTTTTTACCAGGAGCACGAAGGGATCACACCTGTGGAGATTATCCCTTTCCAAATTTTTGTAACAGATCGTACAGATACCCCAGATCACGTATACGTGATCTGGGCAGATACGCCAGCATACTAGGCAGCGGGAAGCTAACCTTGTTTTACTTTCCTGCCTTGCTTCTTAATCACATGATTTTGTAATATTCCTTGCTTCCTTATTCACTACTCTCTGTCCCTTCTTGCGATCTGAAAATATCGCGGAGGCATATGATAAAAGTCCAGCAGCCAATCGCTCACCAGTAACTGAAGTATGCATTTTTCTTGACAGAAGAAAAACAAAACAAAACTAAACCAAATTATACCGGTATAAAGAACAGAAAAGTACAATGTACTGACGAAGAAAGCTGGAACGTTTGAATGGCAAAAAAAAACGAAACACTACCCAAAGGCAATAAAATTTGGTACACAGTAAGGCAAAATTTGTGGTATGGGTAATACTACCACTGCTCATATGTGCCGTTCCGATGTGAACATATGGCCGGGCTACTTTTCCGCTCCCCGCCTCAAATTTCCCACGGTGCTAGCGAGGCATGCGCGAGAAACTGCGCCTCAGCCACAACGCCGCGCGACCTGGCGCAGGCGCGTGTCGCGTCCCAGTCGCGTCGCGTCGCAATTTGAGCGGCCCCATTTGAACCTGTGACGTTACAAAAACGCACGCTACGCTGCGTCGCGCCGCACGCGCTATACGCGTCTCAATTTGCAGGATGGTGGTGGTGACAAACAAAGGAGTCCTGTTCAGAAGGAAATGGCACGCCAGACCATACCGTCACTTCTGGTTATCGGGCGCTTTTAGCGTTTTGTAGTCTTCTGTGAAAAAAATATACATACGGATGTGTGTTATTCTATTTAACTATGCTGCTGTGTATTTGTATACCGTGTAAGTGTAATGAAGGAACAGTGATGGAGTTTTTCCCTTTTTCTGTGTGTGTGGTGAGCAGGTGGAAGAGCGAGAAGTAAAGATGAGTGGACA
Organism: Schistocerca piceifrons; assembly: GCF_021461385.2. Taxonomy (NCBI): domain Eukaryota; kingdom Metazoa; phylum Arthropoda; class Insecta; order Orthoptera; family Acrididae; genus Schistocerca; species Schistocerca piceifrons. Next base: position 1,385,420 of record NC_060147.1, read on the forward strand.
TATTAGTCCATAGTAATACGAGTGAGTTGGAAGAAAAAGTGAGGGGCAATAAGTGAAACGAAATTGGGGGGGGGGAGGAGGAGAGGGGGACAGGATTGAGTAAGAGAGCGTGAAGGATGGAAAAGGATTTTCTCTGTTTTCATGATTTCTTTAATTAGTTTATCGAGTGCTTCGTTTCCAATATTTATTTGGGTATTCAGCAACTGTTTATTTTCTGTTAATGCTTTGTGTATATGGAAATTTTCTTCGAAATTGAGGAGGTGTCTGTCTTATGATTCAATATTCCTGTTTTAAATGATTTGCAAATGTTGAATGGTTTGTACCATATTTGAGTGCTCTGATGTGTTCTTCAAACACTGTAGCGCCAAAGAAACTGCTGAGGTCATCAGTCCCCTAGAACTTAGAACTACTTAAACCGAACTAACCTAAGGACATCACACACATCCATGTCCGAGGCAGGATTCGAACCTGCGACCGTAGCGGTCGCGCGGTTCCAGACTGTAGGGCCTAGAACCGCTCGGCCACTCCGGCCGGCATAGAGAAAGAGAAACCATGGCTAAGTGAAAGTTTGCCTTTGTACTGAATAAATTTTCATGCACCTATCAAGAAATAGAGAATGTATCATCTCATTCTGCTTGTTTTTATTTTTTTTCAGATGTCAACAGGAGTGGTACTATTGAAAAGAAGGATTTTGAAATCGCTATTGAGGTAATTATATTTTATTTATATGAGCTTGAGACTGAATTAAAAACTTTTTACTCCATTCAGGAGTATATTCGCAGAATATTTAAAAATTAGTCGCTAATTTCGATTGAACCAGATAATTATAAATAGCAATTAAACAGTAACAGAAATTATCTGTGTGCAATGGCTAAGGGTCACTGTTATAATCAACCTGTGGTAGGCAGTAAGGATACCACATTCTTGCGCCTGGGGATCCACAGTAAAACACACACAGACAGACACACACACACACACACACACACACGCACACACACACACACACACACACACACACACACACACAAAGAGAGAGAGAGAGAGAGGACAGGTTAACACAAATCTGAGTAAAAACTGTTATGCTCTAATGACCCAGAAAAGCTGCACAAATGAGCTGGTAGGTGTGAGCATTTACTAGGGCTATTCTTAAAGTATCTGACTTTATTCAGATACAAGAGTTTCACCTGCCACCGCTGGAGGTATCGCTGGAAAGCCTGTTTCTCGCAGCTGCTCCACGGAATTCTGTGTGGTATCTTCCCTGTTCTGAAATCTGGTCCCTTTCAGAGTCTTTTACAGTTTAGGGGAAAGCCAGGATTCAGTGAGTGCTAGGTCAGGGGAATAGGAAGGCTGACAAAACACGGCCGTGTTGTGTTTGACCAGAAAACTGAATTAATTCAGGGCGATGAGTGGGTGCCAACCGCCCGCAGTGGGGCGTTCTGGTGACGGACCACGGACCACGGACCACGGACCACGGACCACGGACCACGGACCACGCCGTTGTAGTAGAAAAAGGCGGTCAGCACGACTTTCACGTTGCTGCACAAATGACTAGCTTTTTTGAGTCTCGGCCATGACTTACGCTTCTATTCCGACGAGTGGAACTGTGTTTCTGGATTGTACCCGTGAGAGCGGGACTCCTCACCAGTAATCACTATGCTGAGAAAGCTGGGATTATTGTTCACAGTATCCAGCACGTACTGTGCGATCTCCGAAGTTGCTTCTGCTCAGTTGTTAGCAACTCAGGCACGAATTTTGCTGAGGTCCAAATGTTCTGTTAACATGGAACAAATGGATCCAATAAGCCTGTAGGGATTTTTTTGGTTTTATTTAATCGAATTTTGATGTTGCTCACAAACTGCGACACCTTCTAAGCTTTTCGCGCTTCTTAAGGTCTTGTAAGTATGGTGTTTTCCGAATATACGAAGGTATTTCGGAAAGTAAAGGAACACCGTACGCCAGAGGAACAGAAGAGTTTTGGCGAGCAAGTTGGCAACACTGGTGTTAACCTTGAACCGTTAGCTTTCTCCTCGCGGTGGATCGGCAGTTGAACGTTGCTTCTCGTTGGAGTAGGTCGTGTTTAAAATGGCTGCGCCGCTTCAGAATCCCGCCAAATGCCAAGTGCACTCCGTCATACGTTTTCTTCATGCAAAAGGTGAGAAACTGTTTCTGTTTATGGGAACATTATGAATCGACAAAATGTAACGAAATGGTGTCGTCATTTCTCTGAAGGTAGGACTGATGTTCGTGACGAACAAAGAACAGGTCGGCCACCTGTGATCTCTGATGCCCTTGTTCGGAGAACGGAGGAAGCAGTTCGTGCGAATAGACGTCTCACATTGAAAGAATTGCATCAGATCGTACCGGACGTGTCAATGACAACTCTTTATGACGTTTTTGCACGCTGGGTTCCAAAACTGTTAACAGAAGAACGCAAAAAGAAAAGGCTGGGCTCTGCACTCGACTTCCTCGCACGCTATGCTGAAGCAGGCGATGAGTTCCTTGACCACACTGTGACAGGTGGCGAGACGTGGGTTTATCACCATACACCTGAATCCGAGCAACAATCAATGCAATTCACCAAAATCCAAGAAATGCAAAAGTCGATTTCAGCGAAGAAAATCGTGGCTTCTGTTTTTTGGGACAGACAAGGCATTCTCCTGTTCGAATTTATGCCTCCTGGAACGACAATTAATGCTGCTGCATATTGCCAGATTTTCAAACGTCTTCGAAGAGCAATTCAAAACGAACGCAGGGGAATGCTGACAAGTGGAGTCCACTTGCTTCGTGACAATGCTTGGCCTCACACAGAGCTCGTAACCAAAGCACTACTCAAACAATTCAAATGGGACGTTGTCCCCGCCGACATCCATGGCTTCCGTTACCTGAAGTCACATCTTGGTGGAAAATCATTCCACTACGATGAAGAGATCAAAGATGTAGTTGAAATGTGATTCCGACAACAGGCAGCAACCTTCTATGACTGTCAGATACAAAAGCTTGTGCACTGACTTAACAAATGTTTGGATAATGGGGGTTTCTAAGTAAATGTTCTATGTAAGGACTGCGAGCCATTGTATCTTTACTTTTCGAAATGCCCTTGTACTTCTGACCAAACAGCAATTCTGATAGCTGAACTCTTGTGGAGATATTTCCATAGCAACTTTCATCCCCTAACAAATATTGCTTTATATCTAACCGAGAAGTGCAATACAACTTTCATAAATTTAGATTTATAATTTTTTAGTGTAAGGAAATGTTTTCTTAAATGTTTTCATCCCTGTTGCACCTCATAAGCAGTTGAGCGCCCCACAACCAAAACGTCGTCATCATCCTTTCCAAATTACAGCTTTCCGAGCAACATCTCACAACTACAGCGGGGCCATGCTATCACTCCAGCTCCCAGCACGTAGGCCCACTCGCTGCCTTCCCCCAGCCGCTGCTAACTCGAAGGCTTGTCAGCTCACCGAGGTATGCTGCCTCGCGGACTTCATCGCACCGCGAGCCTCTCTGGTAAAGTCATTCTACACAACCGGCAATTCCGCCAGAGAGGCACAAGGTCGAACAATACCGAAACTCAGCGGGAAGGTTTCGGCACACGGCAAAGGGACCGCACAGTAACCGTGAGAAGTACATCCGTTCCACAACTCCACCGCCTCTGTACTCCACCGTCGGCACCGTACGCGGTGGCAGGTATTGTTCTCCAAACGTCTGCCAAACCTACAACCTCCCATCTAACTGCTACGCGCTGTAGCGTCGTTCGTCACTGTGAATCACTCGTTTCCAGTTGCCTACTGTCCAGAGGCGTCACTTGTCACACCGTATCAAGCATTGCTTAGCAACATGTGGTTTGCTTCTACCAATTTTAAGCCCCTATGCACAGTCAATGTCCTGCTGCTAACACTTTGGAACTCGGCATTGTTTCCTTCCACTGATTTTATGCAACTTTTTACAGCCAGGCTCCGCAGCAGCTGATGCTCCCCGTGGTATGTGAGGTCTGTCTTACCTGTGGTCGTTTCTTTATATTTCCACCACAGAGTGACGTAACCGACAGTCGACTTGTGCAACTTTAGGAGGGGTCTGTTTCTCGGTGACATCCGACGACTAGTCCACATTCAAAACCACCGAGCCCTCCTGACCGACATGTTCCGCTGTACTGACAACATGCTACTACGTGCCTCCTTTTCTACTGGCTCGTCTGCCTGGCACCACATTTGAGGGTCACTTCGATATTACGTAGGTGCATTCAGATATCAGACAGTGTACTTGTTTTGGTTTGGAATACAAAACGGAAAAGAAGACTTATTATTATTTAAAGATTAGATTTATTTGACAGGTGGGTGTGACTGACATAACATTTTATTTTTATTTTTATTCATTTACGTCGCTCCTCCGTGTTTCAGAAAATCTGCCGCACCCGTGGCTGGGCCGAGGGCAGTGCCGAGCAGCAGAAGACCCGCAGCACCCTACTGCAGGTGTGGGAGGGACTCCAGCAGAGGGCTGACGCCAACAAAGATGGACAGGTAAGGTGGTGTGCTGGAGGCTGAAGACGGGGGGGCTGAAAACTGGAGGGTGGAGGCTGAAGCCTGGCTGCAGAAGAGCCGCAACACCCTGCTGCAGGTGTGGGAGGGGCTCCAGCAGAGGGCTGACGCCAACAAAGGTGGACAGGTAAGGTGGTGTGCTGGAGGCTGAAGATGGGGGCTGAAAACTAGAGGTTGGAGGCTGAAGCCTGGCAGCAGAAGAGCTGCAACACCCTGCTGCAGGTGTGGGAGGGGCTCCAGCAGAGGGCCGACACCAACAAAGAAGGACAGGTAAGGTGGTGTGCTGGAGGCTGAAGATGGGGGGCTGAAAACTAGAGGTTGGAGGCTGAAGCCTGGCAGCATAAGAGCCGCAACACCCTGCTGCAGGTGTGGGAGGGGCTCCAGCAGAGGGCCGACGCCAACAAAGGTGGACAGGTAAGGTGGTGTGCTGGAGGCTGAAGATGGGGGGCTGAAAACTAGAGGTTGGAGGCTGAAGCCTGGCAGCAGAAGAGCTGCAACACCCTGCTGCAGGTGTGGGAGGGGCTCCAGCAGAGGGCCGACACCAACAAAGAAGGACAGGTAAGGTGGTGTGCTGGAGGCTGAAGACGGGGGGCTGAAAACTGGAGGGTGGAGGCTGAAGCCTGGCAGCAGAAGAGCTGCAACACCCTGCTGCAGGTGTGGGAGGGGCTCCAGCAGAGGGCTGACGCCAACAAAGATGGACAGGTAAGGTGGTGTGCTGGAGGCTGAAGACGGGGGGCTGAAAACTGGAGGGTGGAGGCTGAAGCCTGGCAGCAGAAGAGCCGCAACACCCTGCTGCAGGTGTGGGAGGGGCTCCAGCAGAGGGCCGACGCCAACAAAGATGGACAGGTAAGGTGGTGTGCTGGAGGCTGAAAGCTGGAGGCTGGAAGCTGGAGGGTGGAGGCTGAAGGATGAAGGCTGAAAGCTCTAGGCAAAGGCTGAAGCCTGAGAGCTGAAGGATGAAAGCTGAAAGCTGGAGGCTGAAGCTTCAAAGCTGAAGGATGAAGGCTGAAAGCTGGAGGCAATGGCTGAAGCCTGAGAGCTGAAGGATGAATGCTGAAAGCCAGATGCAGAAGCTGGAGGTTGAAAACTGGACCATGAAAACTGGTAGATGAATGCTGAACACTGATAGTTGGAGGCTGGAAGCTGGGGGATGTAGGTTGTAGCTGCTACCGTAGGCTGGCTGCAGCAAAAACTCCACACAGTGTATGTCTCTCGTGCCAAAGCCTGTGTTTCTGGACCTCTCAGAGACGTCACTGAGGCATTTCAGATAGTCGATCTCTCTCTGCTCTTGTACAGACCGGATGCTTCTGGTACGACACGAATCTGCATCGGGTGCTTTCAGTCAAACGTGCCTACACAGAGCACATCTGGTCGAAGCGACGGGTCAGCTCGAGCGTCCGATACCGTCCGTCACCTCGAGTCGTGACGTACTCCCGTTATGGTGAATGGTGTCACGTTTTGGAGAACTCGAGGGTACCACACACTGGTGATAGATCGCATCCGTCTGCCACGAGCGATGTGTCACCTGCAATTGCTCGCTCACCTCGACCCCATCACTTATGAGTGATTTCCGAAGCGATTCCGACCGGTATTACTGCATCAAAAAGTTCTGCTACGAAAGATGAATTGTTCTCTTTAGCAGCAGTGGTAGTTTATCTCCATATCTGTATGAATACTTGCAGAAAGCAAATAAAAAAACTAAATATAATTATTGAACTTGTTTTGAAATGCTTTTCCTGGGAACTTTAGTTTATTTTATGGAATGTATGGGGTGCATCAAAAAGCATCATCTGATTTTTAAAAAATCGTAACTATTATGTTGTTTGAGATAGTGCATGAACAACGTACTGTTGGAAAGAAAAAACTCTTGAGGTTTGCACGGTTCCTGCTAGGCAGCAGCAGTGTGCGCCAGCTTCAGTTCTGTAATTTCGTTCTTGGCAAGATGGAGGATGTCAGTTTTCTTCCACGCTTAGTGTTTAGTGATGAGGCAACATTCCATTTAATTGGAAAGGTGATCCGTTATAATGTTACACTATGGGTATGGGACAACTACATGAAGTTGTACAACATGAGAGCTACTCTCCAAAATTTTATGTGTTTTGTGCAGTTTCATGTGAAAAGGTGTACGGTCCATTCTTCTTTGCCAAGAACACTGTTACAGGAAGCACATATCTCAAAATGCTCGAGAACTTTCTTTTCCCACAGTTGGAGACTGATTTGAACGACTTTATTTACCAACATGATGGGGCACCGTCAGACTGACATCTGGAAGTGCGGGAATTTTTAAATCGGAGGATTGCAAAGTGATGGATTGGTTCTACTGGATCAAATGATTCGGCCTTACGTTACTAGCCTCCGAGGTCACCAGACCTGGCTGTATGTGATTATTGCTTGTGAGAGTTCGTAAGAGACTCTGCCTCTGTTACCATCAACAGTGAATGGACTAGGACATCGCATAACAGCAGTTGTGGAAGCTGTAACTCGAGACATACTTGCTGCAGTGTGGGAAAAATTTGAACACTGCATTGACATAAGCTGTACATCTCGAGAGGGGTACACTGAACACCTGTGAGAACATGTGCGGAAAAAAAGCTATTTCAGTTTCCTGTTATTAAAAAAACAAAATTCATTGTATATGTTTATTAGTGTCAGAAACATAGACATGCCAAATCAGATGAGTCTTTCGGATACACCCTGTATTGTATTTTTCACTGATTTCAAGTGTGTTGTGTACATCTTTGCAGTGTGCTAATACAGTTCGTTTTTCATTGATTAATCCCCAGTTCTTCTTTCAGTTATTAGTGTCGTAGTTTAACTCCAAGTATTTACATAATAGTTTTGCAATCTCTATGTGTCAAAAGAAATATTGTCTATAGCAGTCATGCTGACTTCCATAACTGTTGTAAATTTTAGATTAAATGAAGTGACACAGTACTCAATTATGGATGTGGAAGAATTTTCCCCTAAATATTTAAATTAACATATACTCTTAATATTATGGTATGTCACTGTATTTAAGCTGAAAACCTTAATAATGTGTTCAATCATTTCATAAATAATGCAAAATCACCTAGTAGAGTTGAGTGTACGGGCACTATTACTTTCAACTTCACACAAATTCTGCAGCCAAAGCTTTCAAATGCTAAGCATTGCAAAACCTACGGGGAGTGAATGTCTGCATATTTTTGTGTATACAGATTGGTGAGTGAAAATTTGTACCGACACCGGCAATTGAACCCGGGTCTCCCACTTACTAGGCAGGTGCGCCAGCCACCACAGCACCTCGGCACGGCAGTTCGCAGGTTCGATTCCCGGCCTCGGTAAAGATTTTCTCTCGCAGCTTCAGTGTATATACGTAAAAATTGTGTCGGGTTTCTCGCCCGAGGATCCGCGGCGTGAACAGTCTTACTGAGGTGGTCCCGCAGATTCTCAGTCAGGTTTTAATCCGGAAAAACGAACTACATGCAGGGGTATACACGGTCACAGGAGACAGGTGCCACTGCGTCTTCCAGAATGACGAGAGCACCCAGGTAGAGCCCTCCGGGCTGGACCGTTGCGACAATTGTCTCGAGGTGATCGCTTCCGGACGTCCGTGCTGTCCACGCCACAGGTCATCCGTCTGACAGAGCGTAAAACGCGATTCACTCAGAAAGGTCACCTGTCGCCACATCCAGTTTCGGTACCTGAGTGCAAATTCCCGCCTCGGTCACCGACGGACGGCAGTCGGCACGAACCGCGGCACCCGCTGTGCGAGCCCGTACGCGTCGACTTGGGCCGAACGCTCGTCGGAGGTACACTGTCGGTAGCCGCTCGGTTCGTCGGGTCGGTCAGCCGCTCAATAGTTGCACGTCTATTCGCTCGTACACTTCTCCACAGCCTCCGTTCGCCCCGTCATCTGTGGCCCGTGGTGCTTCGCAGTTCCCTGGGCGCCGGTTTTGGATAGCGCAATTTTGCCGTGTGTCGTGGAATTCTTAACTGAGGCTACAGTCCTTTGTAAACAGTTTACAAACCTAGCCATTTCAGAAACGCTTCCACCCGTGGCCTGAAAGCCAATGATCACGCCCTTCTGGACACGAGATAAATCACTCTGTTTCCAGTGTCCCTCCGACATACTTCATGTACCGTACACTGCTAGTACTGCCATTATTGCACACTGACGTCGAACAAAGGTGGTCGTCACATTAGTGTGACTGGACCTCGTAGAAATTCTATCGTAAAGTTCTTTGTCGACAGAGCAAAGTGAAACAAAATTTAATACTTAGACAGAGAGTCACAGCTAGGAAGTCGTACTGCTGTATGTTGCACGCAATTCGTAGACTGCGTGGGATGTAAACGTGCAGTAAAAAAACGAAACCAAAATGCAGTGAACAGTGGAACTGAGGTATTAAGTTGAACTCTGTTCATAAAATGCCAAAAATCGGACATCTCAGATGCACAAACTATCTAAGTACAACTGCAGTGCAGCATATGTGCATTAGTAAGTTCACAAATTGCCACTGAAGATGCTCCACAAGTAAAAAGTAGTGGTGAAACCCGTATGGCGCAATGAAAATGGCCTTACATTTATTTGAATCAGATGGAATGTTTGTAACAAATTTGAAATCTATTGTGAAGCTGTGGTTAGTATTTCCAGTTACTTAAAGACATGCCTGCAATATGTATCTATAGACGTAATCCTAATTACTTTCTTTTTTATAACGAACAGTATTTTTCTAAGTGACAAGTTACCCCAGAACATTATGCCATGAGACTTCAGTAAATGAAAATATGCAGAATATGTTAACTAGATTCCATCTCCCCAAACTTAACTAATATTCTTTTGGCAAAAGTAGCAAAACCTAAACACTTTAGCAGGTCTACTACATGATTTTTGGAATAGGAAGGGGATATTTTTGCCTGTACAGAACTGGATGAGCCCTTCCCTCCCTGGCCGGCCGAAGTGGCCGTGCGGTTAAAGGCGCTGCAGTCTGGAACCGCAAGACCGCTACGGTCGCAGGTTCGAATCCTGCCTCGGGCATGGATGTTTGTGATGTCCTTAGGTTAGTTAGGTTTAACTAGTTCTAAGTTCTAGGGGACTAATGACCTCAGCAGTTGAGTCCCATAGTGCTCAGAGCCATTTTGAACCTTCCCTCCCTCTCCCTCTTTCTGTCAAAAGTCTAAAGCTAGGCCTCTCGAGCAAAACCAGCCAGTAACTTTCCCGAAGACATTATTTACTATTTTTCCTGTTGATGTATCTTTGCTTTGGAACCTGTACAAAAGTGAGACAGCAGTTATCCGTGGACGGACAAAACGAGAAGAGGTGCAGATACGGAAAGGTGTCCGACAAGGTTGTGCACTATCCCCTGTTATCTTTAACCTATACATTGAAGAGGCACTGAAAAAAGTAAGGGAAAATTCACAGACAGGTGTAGTAACTCATGGCCAACAAATAGATACGATAAGATACGCCGATGATATAGCTGTCCTAGCTGAAAGTGAAGAAGATCTTCCAGTCCTACTGAATAGAATGGATAAAGTTATGGGGGAAGAATAAAATATGAGAATTAATAAAGCAAAAACAAAAGTAATGGCATGCAACAAAAAAGATCGAGTGAAAGTCCAAGTTCATGTAGGCAATAAACTGCTCGAACAAGTTGATAAATTTACTTATCTGGGCAGTAATATTACCAGGGATGGAAGGAGCAAGGCAGAAGTGAGAAGTAGAATTGCTCGAGCAAAGGCTGCTTTTAACAAGAAGAAAAACATCTTAACATCTAAGAGCATCAGCCTTGAAATCGGGAAAAGATTTGTGAAATCATATGTGTGGAGTGTGGCATGCTATGGGTGTGAAACGTGGACTCTCAGGACAGAGGAAGACCAGAAGCTAAATTCTTTTGAAATGTGGTGCTGTAGACGCATGCTCAAAGTAAAAGGTATCGACAAGGTCACAAGCGAAGTGGTTCTGGAAAGAGCAGGTGAGAAGAGAAGCTTCTGGAGTTTCATTGTTAAAAGATGAGTGCAATTTACAGGCCGTCTATTAAGACATAGAGGGCTCCTGAACACAATCATAGAGGGATATGTCGAGGGAAAAAGACCAAGAGGAAGACCACGGCTGAGGTACACGGATCAAATCGTGAAAGATGTGGGATGTAACACCTATAAAGAAATGAAGAGAAAAGCTGAAAGACACACAGAATGGAGACAAGCTGCCATTGTAGCTGCTGCAAACCAATCCTTGGATTGACCACTACAGAAGAAGAAGTATCTTTGCTCAGCATCACAACAATTCTTGTCGCCTTCGTCTTTCCGTCTTCCGTTCTCTTTACGTGTCCAAACCATTGTAACCTACTCTTCTTAATTCTATCATTCAGTGTAACTGTTTTGTTCTGGTTCAGATCCCTTTGTTTCAAACTGGTCTCCCTCTTGCTCGCTTGCCCTCAAACTTGGACTTTTTTCTTCATCTTCCATTCTCTTTATACGCACAACCTATTGTAACCATTGTACTCTCCTCAGTCTTATCGTTCAACTCTTCTATTAAAATTACCTTTGTAACATCTACATTTTTCACTCTGTCTCACGTTGTTTTCCCTAATACACTTCTTATGAATTTCCTTTCAGTAGCTTTCATTCTACTCTCATATCTTCTCGGCATTTTACAGGTCTCTGATGTGTGTGTGAACACGAATGTGCGGCACATCTCGTACAGCACTTCCTTACAATGCTCGTATCATCTGGAAATGTGACTAGTTCTACCTCCTGGAAATAGAAATGTGTGGCACCCAACTTTTCTAATGAACTGCAAAAAAAAAAAAAAAAAAAAAAAAAAACCTAATCTTTTCCTTTTTGTTTACAAGTAACCTAACGACTATCCGGTGTACACAGGTGAGCGAGACGGAGTGGGTGCAGATGTGGGAAGACTTCGCCAAGAGCGGCGACTCTGTGCTGGAGTGGCAGAGCCGCTACCGGGACTTCATGTTCCAGCACGTCGATTCCTCAGGTACAGTACAGTACAGTACGCAGGCACCCGTGCCGGCATAGCATTCAGAATGGTGTGATCTGAAGCACCAGTACCTGTAAAGAGAAGCTTCCTCCAGAATAGCCTTTTTGTTTACATTTGTAATCGTGCTACCAGTAATTAGTAATACAGGATGAGCATAAAGTCTTTCCCTGATAAAAATATCTAAGGAAGTATGGAGTTTGTTGCAAATTTTAGCTTAACTCTCAAAGCTTTTTTATGGAAACACTTGTGCATTTGCTCTGTTAGTTGCCTGCGGTACTTACACTGAGACTCTGTTTCTCTCCACGTTTTCCTGCTTATTTTCTGTCACTGCCTCTGCGAACGTCTCGTATTTGTGCCATAAGAGTAGGTACTAATGAACTGATGCTTTATCCTTAAAATAACCCAACCAAAAAAGTCTCGAGGGGTTATGTCTGGTGAACACGGCTATGCTGTCGGACCATCTCTACCGATGCACCTGACCAGAGTGGACTGACTCGAGAAATGGTGAACGAGCCACACCCCGTGAGGCAGTGCGCCACCTTGTTCAAACACTAGTCGTGGCCGAAATTCCGTTAAGGGGCTCCGGAACGCCCTATACTTGCAATGTTAAAATAACGCTTATAAATTACATCTTTCCTCACAAAGTATTTGACGTAGGAAGTTGACCTTTTTACAGATTATTTATTGGAATATGGGCTACAACTTAACACAGGGATTTTACAAAATTTTAGTTCAACTATTAAAGATGATTTTTTTTCAATTGTAATGAAAATTCACAACATTTTTTTGCAATTTTTTTATTTATATATTCAAAAATATACAGTTTTTTGGAAAAAGGCTGTGTTAAATTATGCAGAAGGTACTGTGTAACATTTACTGGAAGTTTGAAACAAATATGTTTGGAAGATCCTTAGAAAACATGTAATTAGTATGAGAAAATAAAAGTTTTGGGAATCGAGCGACAAAGATTGGATTAACTTTTTAGTGCATTCCAGGTCCATAGGATCGATTATCTTCATCCTCTGCAAACTCCTCCTCCAGCTTCCTCTTGTTCCTCCTCCTGTTTACTCTTGCTTGTATTTCTAGACTCTTTACAGCCCTGTCTGCAGCCCGAAGACGTTCCTTGTCTAAAGCAAGCATCGCTCGTACCATGTTAGAACCTACCTTCATTCCCATATTTCTAAATACCTTGCACCTTACAATGTTGCCATCATTGAAAGTCGCAACAGCATCATACACACCAAAGTGAAGTGTTTCTATTCCAACAAATACAGTCTTGGGGATTCTCGACCATATAACACTATTTACACTTTCATTGGGGTTTTGAGTTTTTCTGTGAATACACTTTTTCAACAGTTAAGGTGCTGCTAAGTCTCTGAAAATAGGTTTTATCGTCTCCATTATTGCATGAGGCAGACTATGCTTATGAGTGTACACTTCACCAGTTAGCAATCCTTTGTTATATTTACACCAACTGTCTTCTTCTGTGGGACACCTGCTATGTTGGGGATTTTCATCGGTTGAAGAAGTATGAAAAAAAAAGAGCCCAAACAGCCTTCTTCATTTCGTCGACGCTTTGTGTATTTTGCCTAATAGCCATTCCATAATAGTTCTGTATTTTGTCAATTACACTGCCAGTTAACCTTCCCTTCCCATCCAACCCTTTACCATCACTGAGTTTTTGTTTTTTGTACGAAGCTTTCAGTCGCCGAAGTCTTGTTCCCATTCGCTTCTGTACATGTCCAATTCACTCAAATTTCTGCACTACAACATCATCACCATAGGGCTTCAGTCCTTGAACATGTTTGAAACTTTTAGAATCACCGCCACCAAGGTAATTAACATATCACACTTTATCACACGCCTCAGAACGCTGGAATATACTGGCAACACCAGCCACTTCCATTCCTCCACTACTGCCACTATAGTTAGCTTTGCAATTATTTCCATGTGTACCTTTATATTTTTGTGGACATCTACAATACTTTGATGTTACTGCTACATCTAAAACTTTCCCTGTATACATACTGGTGGCAGATACTACACCATGAAGAGATGTGTGTCCCCGTTTATGCCAGGTACCATCGAACGCTGCAGTCAAATCTCTGTTACCATTATTTTCCATTACTGCCTCTTCCACAGCGTTCTTCATAGATTCTATACAGACATCTTCTACTTTACACCCTATTAATTTATTATAGGTCGTAAACTTGGTTGGGGGATTTGGAAGATTCATGATGCCACAGAAAATTGCACCTGGAGTAGCACCCTTACCAACTGATCGCAAGGAATAAACAAATCTAATGTTGTGTTCGTAGATTTTGCTACCATTTTCTTCAGTTGCAGTTACTGCAACACTGTTCCAAAAGGTGGTCATGTATGAACACTTATCACATTTCAGTTGTATTTCACTAGCAAGTCCTACGTGCTTTATTATGGAGAGTTCCAGACCAACTTCACTACAATGAATACATCTTACACAGTTTGAAAAAATTCCTTTGAGAACCGACATATCAAATATTTCATTCACATCCGATTCGCCCATAAAACATTCATAGTTTTCACTCATTGAACCAAGCTTCTTCTGTGAAGTATTTTCTTTCCCACTTTGACTGCTATGGGCAGGTGTACTTGAGAGGTTAGGTTCACTCACTTGGTTATCGTCTTTATTGTTTACAGTAATAACACATACCTTTGGCTTTCCAACATTTCTCCTTTTCTTAAAAGCCTTCAGAGGATTTCTAATAACTTTACTTTTACTCATTATTATACTTCAACAAAACAGAGACTCAAGAAACAGAATTAATTACGAATATTTTCGAGATAACGACAGAGTAAATAAACATGAAACAATCGACAATCACACCAGCGATATATATTGAACCATCACAGGTTAGCCACAACACATACTTTATCTCACATCACTAAAATGTACCTGATGAACACGGACGTTAATAATAACACCATTTGACAGCAGTTTAACAGCGCCACAGTGGGTCACGCCCATGTAGAACACATTTCAAAAAAAATTTAAAAATAGTTGTAGTCTTCGAAATTGAATAAATTGTATATCTATTAAAAGGTAATAGTCTGCAGATTCAGAAAACGCAAAAAAGTAAAAATTGAACTTTTCATGATTTTGAGCCTTTCCGGAGCCCCTTAACTCACACGCAGTGTAAAGTTCCAGAACATCCAGATAAACTGTTACCTTAATTGTAGGCCCAGTAATTGTGTTGTGCATTAAGCCACGCTACACATTCACTTTTGGGCTCTCCCATCTCCAAATCCAGGCATCACGATTGCTTACTTTCCTGGAAATGTGGAAAGTCACTACATTGGACAAGGTAGTTATCGGCAAGATTAAATTGTTCCAGCACATTCCTAGCAAACTCAGCCTTTTGTGTAAAATCTTCACCACAGTGCTCCGAGTTACACGTGTCTGTTTCTTTGGAAACACGATGCACTGATATGCGGAGAGTGTGTCGAAAAGCTGCGCGCGCGGCGTCGACGTCTGCTGCTGCTCGCTCCTGCCAGTCTCTTCAAACTTTTTGTACCGTTCTTTGATGGTCTTCACATCTAGAGGATCTGGACCGTAGGCACTTAGAAACTGTCACTCAACTGTAATAGGAGTGCTCCGTGAAAATGCAAAACACGTTGCGCTTTCTCTTGCGTGGACAACAGTGCTCCTGAATTAGGCTGCCTGTAGCGAGAGAGAGAGAGAGAGAGAAAAGAAGTCAGACGCTGTCAGAGAAAATGTAGAACTGAATCCATAGAATTGTCACGAGTTTATTTACTTATTTACTCGTGTCCAGAACATAACATACATATAATGTCACGAGTTAAGTTACCGTTTTCAAGAAATGACATATCTGTACCTAGCATAGTTCCTTAGAAATAAATTTTTGTGAACAGGGAAAGGTTCGCGCTCACTCTGTGCACAACACCTACATCAGCATAACAAAGTGAGTGACAGAAATTTGTTTACAGGAGAGTTGCCATGGCAAGAACCAATCAGAGAACGAGTGACATCATTAATTTTGTCGTATGCAACAGTGCTATATTACTTTGCTTTCTGTTCCGAAAGTGCGCAGAAATATGCGAGGTTAAAACCGTCGCTCTACCCGAAGTGAGTTCTGCATGTTAGTGGGAAGTATATGATGGTACCTCACATCTGTTATTTCAGAAAGCAAAATGTCACCTACAACAGCCAGACTGCAATTATACGAGACAAAGAACGTGAGAGAGAAGGAGTGGTTGAGAATGGAGTGAGGCAGGAGTATAGCCCATCCCACATGCTGTTGGGTCTGAAGGAAACCTAGGACAAATTTAGAAAAGAATTAAAGGGCAGGCAGACAACATTGTACTTACGCCATAGAGGGCAAAACACCTTAGAAGAGCAGTTGAATGGAATGAAACATGTCTTGAAGAAAGATTATAAGACGAACATCGACAAAGGTAAAATGAGTGTTGTGGAATGTAGCCAAAATAAATGAGGTGATTTAGAGGGAATTACACTATAAAATGTGCTTTGCTATTTGCAGTTGTAGTTTGAATGATAAAAGAGGCTTATTTCATCCTAATATGATCAATAGTATCTCACTGGATTCCCCTTTTACATAAATACTAGGCTGGCTCACACCTGACACCAGTGAAATCCTTCAATAGATTGCGGCTCGGTCGTGTTCTATTCGGGTACCGGAATAACGAGATTTGTCCTCAATCCGTGACTAGGTCTCAGTGCCCCTGACACCAGAAAATATTTCATACTCTCAAGAACAGATCTAAGTACAGGGTGCTACCCAAACACCTGACAGTAAAACAATAATTCAGGGAAAACTGTAAATATTCACTTTGTGATAAAGGCACATTATCTTTTTATGGAGCATTAGTGTGTTTCACTATTTCTTGCATCAGTAAGTTTGCACCGTGCTGAATAATACAAGTAATCTATACGGGAGACATAACATAGCATGCCATAACATGATAATGGTTGGGTATTGGTCATAAACTGTCTTTTTAAGTTAGCCCTACAGAAAATAAACTGATGTTGTCAAATCCAGTGAACAAAACGAGAAATGGCTGTGCCTGGAAACATTTCATTTGGGACTCCAATGGAGAGTACAGGTTGTTGTTCCACCGTGCTGGCACTGTATGTGGCAATAGGGGTTGACTTCACGGCACAGAAATGTTTGCGATACGGGTGTCAAGTGTTCAGAATTTACTTTTACAGTATGGCCCTCAGTCTCAAAAAAATACAGAGCAATATATCACTCGGAGGAAACGGCACAGCAAACTGTCACTTTTGCACTAGGCACAGGACACTCGAGCAATTCGCGTAAGGTACGTGCAGCCCAGTGCCGACAGTTCTGTCTGTGTACATATCTAGAAATTTCGCAGTGTTCTCTCCAACTTGCAGAAGCCTCAGGAATCCTTTGTAAAACTGAAGTGTCATCATGCTGTCACTTTCAGTGAGTTTATTGACAGCACAGATCTCGTACACGTGGTAGTGGATAACTTGGTGCAGAATACGGAGAATGCTGATATCTGCCAACCCGGGTGCGAAAGTTTGCAATTGAGCCAAAGGTCGAGAACTACACGAGATCGCAGCCACTACGTGGTTAAAATTTCCAGTGTAGCAAATGAGGAAGTCCTGCAGTTGTACTGCCCTTCAGAGTTCCATCTTAACATCATTTAGATACCTGTAGCAGTGGACTATTGTGGCTAAGATCAAACCTGCCTCAAAAGTTTAGTCGTGCAACTGTGATAGACTGTGTCTATATATACTCCTGTACTGCTGCAATATGATGTTCCTCAGGCCAGTGCTTAATGTCAGTTTAACTCCAGAGAACAGTGCCCAACATGGTGCACAGTCTTACAGTACTGCATTGTATTACAGTGGCACGCGGTGGTTGTTCTGCCGAGTTTCAGCTGAGATCCAGAACGAGACAACCTCCATTTAGTGGAAAACTAACAAACCTCAAATATTCTTGTTAATCCCCAAATCAGTGCAAAGACTATGACATCACATAAACCTCTCCTTAGAGGGAATTCATAAATACACAAAAATTAACTTCGAGTGACCTCATATTTACAATATTTGGCAAAACCACAAACAAAAAAGTCGCATCATTTACCTCAGATACTATTCTTTCACCACCACAGTCTGGAGACATTTCCAGTTGTCACACATAATCGACCTGTAATGGACAGACCCTAATTCACGATCTACTCCGTGACCCAATTTCTAACAGTTCACCACCTGACCCGTACCCTCGAAACATTCTCTGTTCCTGCCTCTCGTATCTGACATTAATTTGATTTGTACTTTTTGGTGCCAATTGAAACAAAACTCATTGTTTTCCACTGAGAGAAAATAACTGATGTCCATACTCTAACCAAAAACATACCATAAACAACTGTCTGTATCAGGAAGCAGAAGCCTAACAGCACTGCATAACTCAACTGGCTAACAGACCTACCTGTTCATTCCACATCTTCAAAGTACACCAGCATATCCTTGGCCTCTTACATTTACCTGATCTTACCTGCAGTGCAGCTACTAGTATGTTGAACTTCACTGAACAAATTTTGATAGTGATTATTCTAACAACAGTCTGGAAGAGGTTGGTACACCTGTAAATGAATAACACATGAATCTGGTAAAATCTTAATGTAGTGTCGAGGCTCAGTGTCCTGCGTGTGTACAGTCGTTACAGCCATTGTACAAAGTCACAAGTGCCTTTATTGGGATTCATGTAGCTGACGTGGCTACAAATTCTTTCTCTCAACAAGAGACTACCGATACTAAAGAAAAAGTCACTCGCGTACGAATTTACCGTTCAGAGTCGTCACAGCTCTGTTATGATGTGCGGTGTACAATTTGGGCTTCCTGCCCTTGTGGGACTTCAAACCACAGGGCCAGGGTAGTTTAGGACACGCTGACAGTTAATAACCCGATATTCTCGAAGTCACAAAAATAATCTAAACCACGGTTACAACCGAGTGGTCATCAGTGACAATAAAATTACAACACTGAGACAGGGAACGTGGGAATGGACAACCATCCTGCGTACTGGCATCAGTTCCAGTGATGGTGTCTCACCTTGCATAAGCTTTTTCTTTACCCACCACTGTATTAATCTCTTTAGACTGTCACAAATACAAATTATACTTTGTCAAAACCAATCAAATTGACTTCCTGCACAACTGTACAGTTGGTTAGGACTATAAACTCAGGACGAGCAAAAATAAAACTTATTATGCCATACAAGCAGAGCTGACATTGGACGTAGCCTGTGCTCCCCCAACTCCAGCCACATTCTCTCCTGGACTTCAGTGACATCACATAACCTACTTTAGGATTATAAATGCTTTCAATGTTATAATATCTCAATCAGTGGCTCCAGCAGAGATACTCTCAGAATGATTCACAATAGAATTTGTCCTACCTCGTGACTACGACAATCGGTAACTTTTTCGTGTGCTATTTTTCCTCTTCTCTTCTGTGCTCCCTTTGACCCTCCCACCAGGCTGTAGCTGAGGGATGTGTGCCCCTGCAACGTACACAGTATTTTTATTTCTGTCACTGTCAGTATTCCGACGCCAACCTTCAAACTTGAGAAGCTTTGGCCTGGATTCCCGTCACACCGACTTCCCTTTTTGTGATTACCTGCACACTTCACTGTGACAATGGCTGTCCACAGCTGACACTGGCTTTTGTGACTCCAGACCGTTAAGCTAAATTCAAATATCTCGTCCTTCTTCGCTCAGATCGCAATGTGGTTTTCACCGATCCCCCTCTAATAATATTTTACGTTCATCTACATATGATTCCAAGTGATTCCGGTTCTCCTTTATTATTCGAGCAATCTCAACCCCTTCATGGCCAAATCACTCTCATTAATCATTGGTCTCCCTTCACATCATATTCACAATCATCTTCATATTAGTCCGTTAATGATGAGTCGGGCAAAATATGCTTCGCATCACATTCATGTGGCACACGAGAAACACTCAACTATAAAGCCAAAATTCGCTTAGAAATACACAGGAATAGAAACATCAATTCGTCTAAACAGCTGGACAACTATTCACTCAGAAAAAGAAAATTTCAAACCTAGACTCCATTGTCAGACCATACATACACATCGCTTACACAGAGCAATAAATATCACTGCTTAACCCACCCCCCCCTCCCCGCCCTCCCTCCTATGAAGCATGGATCTTGCCGTTGGTTGGGAGGCTTGCGTGTCTCAGTGATACAGATAGCCGTACTGTGGGTGCAACCACAACGGAGGGATATCTGTTGAGAGGCCAGAAAACGTGTGGTTCCTGAAGAGGGGCAGCAACCTTTACAGTAGTTGCAGGGGCAACAGTCTGGATGATTGACAGATCTGGCCTTGTAACACTAACCAAAGCGGCCTTGTTGTGCTGGTACTGCAAACGGCTGAAAGCAAGGGGAAACTACAGGCTTAATTTTTCCTGAGGACATGCAGCTTTACTGTATGGTTAAACGATGATGGCGTCCTCTTGGGTAAAATATTCTGGAGGTAAAATAGTCCCCCATTCGGATCTCTCGGCGGGGACTACTCAGGAGGACATTGTTATCAGAAGAAAGAAAACTAGCGTCCTACTGGTCGGAGCGTGGAATGTCAAATCCCCTAATCTGGCAGGTAGGTTAGAAAATTTAAAAAGGGAAATGGATAGGTTACAGTTAGATATAGTGGGAATTAGTGAAGTTCGGTGGCAGGAGGAGCAAGACTTCTGGTCAGGTGAATACAGGATTATAAATACAAAATCAAATAGGGATAATGCAGGAGTAGTTTTAATAATGAATAAAAACTTAGGAATGCAGGTAAGCTACGCATAGTCAACGCATTATTGTGGCCAAGATAGGTACAAAGCCCACGCCTATCACAGTAGTATAAGTTTATATGCCAACTAGCTCCGCAGATGCCAAAGAGATTGATGAAATGTATGATGAGATAAAATAAATTATCCAGATAGTGAAGCAAGACAAAAATTTAATAGTCATTGGTGAGTTGAATTCGACAGTAGGAAAAGGAAGAGAAGGAAAAGTAGCAGGTGAAAATGGAATGGGGGTGAGGAAAGAAAGAGGAAGCCACCTGGTAGAATTTTGTACAGAGCATAACTTAATCATAGCTAACACTTAGTTCAAGAATCCTGATAGAACATTGTATACATGGAAGAGGCCTGGAGATACTGGAAGGTTTCAGATAGATTATATAATGGCAAGACAGAGATTTAGGAACCAGGTTTTAAATTTTAAGACATTTCCAGGGGCAGATGTGGACTCTGACCACAATCTATTGGTTGTGAACTGTAGATTAAAACTGAAGAAAGTGCAAAAAGGTGGGAATTTGAGGAGATGGGATCTGGATAAACTGACAGAACCAGAGGTTGTAGAGAGTTTGAGGGAGAGCATTAGGGAACAATTGACAAGAATGGGGGAAAGAAATACAGTAGAAGAAGAATGGGTAGCTTTGAGGGATGAAATAGTAAAGACAGCAGAGGATCAAGTAGGTAAGGATGACGGCTAGTAGAAATCCTTGGGTAACAGAAGAGATACTGAATTTAATTGATGAAAAGAGAAAATATAAAAATGCAGTAAATGAAGCAGGTAAAAAGAAATACAAACGTCATCGAGGCTAAGAGTCTGCCAACACCATACTGAATTCCAATTTTCACTAAGGCAGTTTATACCAGACAAATCAAAGGCTCAGTGGACATTGATAACATTATTCCTTAAATAAAGAAATTGTATTTGTTAAGCAACCCAGAGAAACAAAATCCCTGTTCTTTTGTCGGCAGCATCGACCGTATGTATGGTGTTCGCAAACATGTGTTGTTTGTAACTGTGGCCACAAGTTCCACATACAATAGCCCTCATTAAAATACAGGGTGGCGCACGAAATGTGTTACCATTTTGTTTTTGAATATAAACTTTATTGTCAATACAATCTGAAAGGAACATGTACTATGATGAAGAACTGTCCATGGAGATTTGTTCTAACTCAGCACATGCTCAATATGTCTACCATTTCATTTCCTAACTTCCTTCTAACGATCACTGAAGTTAGTGATTACCCTACGGCACATGTCTTCCGTAATTTCACTGCAAGCTTGAAGAATAAGTCTTCTGAGCTCCATTAAATCACGTGGACGTTTCGGGAAAAATTTTTCCTTTAGGTACCCCCGTCATTGAAGCGACGTGGAAACCTGAGTGAAATGATCCACATGTCGAAATGCTCGTGTAACAACTCCACACAGTATTTGCAGTATGTGGCCTTGCTCCATCCTGCATGAACCACTGCGTGTTGAAGGGCAAGGCAGTAGCAAGAAGCTGTGGAATGGAGCTATTGCGAAGCATGCTCAAACAATGCTCACTGTTCACAGTTTCTTCAAAGAAAAAGGGTCCAGTAAGTCTGTGACTGGAAATTGCTGCCCACGTTGTGATCCTCGGAGCATAATGTTGTCGTTCAGGAAGCGCTTGTGAGTTTTCAGTGACCCAAAAGCATACATTTTGCTTTTTAACCACACCGTCTAAATGAAAATATGCCTCGTCTGAAAACCAAACGTTGTTGAGAGTTTCTTCCCTATCCTCCACCCACTGAGCAAACAGTAGTCTCTGCTGCCTGTGTTCTTCAGTGAGCTTCTGTGCACAGGTCATCTTGTATGGGTACATATGGAGGTCACTTTTAAGAACGCGTTGAACAGAGCGTCTGGATATTCCCAGTTACACTGCTGCCTTTCTACACGATTTCCCGGGACTTCTCTGTACAGCAACTCGTACCGCTTCAATATTCTCCGGTGAACAAACAGGCTTAGGCCGATTATTGGAGCAATATCTGGCCTATTGCAGGAACTAACTTTAAGGTTAAACTGAATGAGGTAGCACTGTTTTAAACAGACCGGCCTTGTGTTTGGGACAATGGAAGCTCCAATCCGTAATCATCAATGCTGATTAGGTTTTCCAAGATTTCTCTAAATTACTTCAGGTAAATGCAGGGATGGTTCCTAGTATAAAGCCACAGCCATCTGCCTGTCCTATCCTTGTCATACTAGACACATCTGTAACTATGGAAATATCTGTACATATGAATTATTTCTGTTGTTTTTAAATTGTATGTTCAAGTCATGTCCAATATCTTTGTAAAAGAAATATACAGATAAATAAAACTACTACTACTGCTGCTACTACTACTACTACTACTACTACTACTACTACTACTACATGCAGATGTCATTTTCAAGGGATGTTCAAGCATATGTGACGTATGGTACAAACTGTAAGTTTAGTGGGTGGACTATGTGAAGAAGATATTGTTATTCACTCATTTCACAAGCTGTGACCTCCAGAACATTGTGTCGTGTGTTTATGCTAGTATTTGGAGAAAAAGGTAGGTATTGGTAACTTATGTAATCAGCATTACAGTGTTATGAAATAGTGATGATAGTACTGATCTTTTAAAACTGTGTAGCTCTGTGGTTGAAACACAGTTGAACGCTTTTCTTTTTACCCTAAGAAAATTTCAATTTATCCCTCAGTGGGTAATCACCCCCAGATTGGGAACCACTGATCTAGATTATATCTACTAAGCAATACATGTAGCAAGTAGTAGGTTCAGTTACGTTACTTAATACTGGACTGTTTGTAAGTGGTAATACAGTGCTTCCACCAAACATTGCATAAATATGCCAAACAACTGCCGGTCTTGAATTCTTGAGGCAAACTTATCTTCTGGAATCTGAAAACAAATTTAAGGTAATAGAAAGCATTACAGGGGCTGTCCAGTTTGTATGTCATGAAGAAAAGGTATCAAACCGACGAACGAGCTGAAGGCATAAAAAATATCTCTCACGTTATTACTATGCGAGGCAAAGTCTCGTGGCTGCTCAGTGCTGCCATCTTGAAAAACTATACTTCATCTGATTAAACTGATGAAAGGAATTAAATAGAAATAAAGATTTTATGTTAATCTGTGATAATTATTTCCCAATGAATACAAATGTTCTTATGCGGCACAGTAAGATTAACATTATATGAATCACATGGAACACACAACACAATCATGTATAGACTTATTCTTCAGTTGTGAATTAAACAATTTAGAAAACCTTTTTAGTGAATGAAATACCACCTTACTAAACTCGATTATGAATCGATACAGCACATAAACAGAATGGAAGTTGCCCCACATTAATCATAATTGTGAATGCCTCCCTGCTATTAATCCTGCTTGAGTAACTATAAGATATTACATTTTCAATATGGCTCTCCGTGTCATAAAATACAGAAAAAAAAGGGGGTAGAATTTCAAGAATGAAAATCTATAGCTGCTTTTAGATATGGCTCTCCATCTTTCTCAGTATAATTCAATGCAGTTTTGCTTGAAAGCATGCCACACCACACAGAAACAAAACCACACCTCCACTCCAGAACAGCCCAAATGGAACAGAGAAGAAAAAACTTGAAAACGACGTAGCATCTCAGCACCCTCAGTTCTCACTGGACGATGCTGCACTCGCCTCAAAGACTCGCCTCAAACATCTCGGCCAGAATAAATTACTCGTGGTATGGCAGATCCAGTAGTGAGTACACAGAAAACTGCTCAGTGGACGAATGTCACGGCAAAGATTGCTCGTAACAATTAGACACATAAAATATAATATACTGAAGTTAGCAAATCACTACAGACAACTTCCATTTTTTCACTTCATCCAGCAATTTTTCTTCTCCTTATTATTTTTGTCCACACGTCCTCTGTGCCTTCAATAGCTGTTGTCAGAATTGCTTTTCCTTACAATATATGTCCCACCCAGTTTGTTTCCCTTTTCTTAACCAGGTTTAAGAGAGTTTTTTGTACCTTTACCCTTTGCAGTAATTCAGTGTTCTTTTTATCCACCAATTTTATTTTCTCCATTCTTCTCCAGACCCACATCTTGACTGCTTTAGTGCAAAATTATAGGAGAAGGATTTGGAAATGATAAGGGAAATGTTATTTAAAGGGTTAAATGATTTATTAACATTATTCCGGACTATATTATCGGATAAAATGGGGGTTTCGGCTATCCGGTCACTGTAGCTAATGAAGAAAAAATTGAACAATAATATTTCATTATGAATATGTAGACATAAAAATTGAAAATGTTCTTATGTTCCTTCTTCAAGTGATTTCTTATATCTCTTCAGCACACTGGTGCTTCCCTCCATTATTACCGGTGTCCTCACAGGTGGTCACGATCGTCCAAATGTATGCTACGATGTACTTTTGTGAACTAATAAATAAATATTCAAACAACTTTTTAAAACTGGCCTGAGTATATTTTCACACACAGGCCAGGCGTAATACATTCACATAATTAATAATACTTGGTGTGTGTACATTTCTTACACAAATTGTTATATGCATCTGGTCTCTTTCAGATCTCAACTAATCGGTGCATGCTCGACTCCTCGTCTCTGGCCTCACTGTCTTTTATTGTCATCACAGATATTATCACCATCTAGTGACCAGAGAGGGCATCTTTTAATTCACTTAAAAATTACCGCCACTTCAGTTTTCTCTTCCTTCTTTGCTCTGCAGCTTTCACTGCACACGAAGCATTCGACCGAGCTTTTTCTTAACCCCGATGCTAAGTTGCTGCATAACCAGCACTTCTTCCTTCTGGGAAGCTTGCTTTGCCACTGCACTTCTCCATCTTGTATCTTTTCACTGCCCAGTTATCAACTAACATGCTCCTCAAACATCTGTATTGTGCAATTTGTTTGATTTGAGTTTCTGTAGATCTCACTTTAATACCTTCTTTAGCATTTACTTTTGTCACCATAGTTTTCTTTGTGTCATTTCTCCTACTGTACTCTTTCATTCTTTCATTTACTCTGGATAGTGTTTTATCAAGAGAGATTGTTTTATACAAAGCAGTATCATGTCATCAGCAAATTTGATGCAGTAGACATCCCGGTTTCCTACACTTACTCTTTCCTTCTCTACATCTGTCATCTCCACCGTCAAGTCTTTCATATGTACGGTAGACAGACCTAGTGAAAGGCAATAGGCCGTGTGTTATTCCTTTTCCGGTTTTTATATTCACGAATAAAATGTGTGACGAGTAAGAAAACCCACCCAGACAGCCGGCCATGGTGGCCTAGCGGTTATAGGCGCTTCAGTTCGGAACCGCACAACTGCTACGGTCGCAGGTTCGAATCCTGCCTCGGGCACGGATGTGTGTGATGTCCTTAGGTTAATTAGGTTTAAGTAGTTCTAAGTTCTAGGGGACTGATGACCTCAGATGTTAAGTCCCATTGTGCTCAGAGCCATTTTGAACCACCCAGACATTAAATTGCCACTTCTGAGTCACGGGGAAGTGGCCAGCCCCACATCAAATTTGCCTGTGGATTAACAATAGGAGACGGTATGCTGACCAGCCCGGATGAGGTTTTTAGGCACTTTTCCATATCCACCAAGGTAAATACTTGGCAGGCTCCTGTGTCTTGCCTCAGATACACAATGCACAGACACACTGAAAAATGATTTCACATTTGACCGTGTGATTACACCAGATGCAAATAGATGATGCACATCGATTCTTCCCTGGAGCAGTTGGCAGTAGCTTTAAAAACTGTTTTTGGGAGTGGTGACCTCATCATAATAATAGTCTATAAACTAGTTTGGTCAGTTCTCTGTGTAACTGTCTTGTCTCACCATTGGCTGGAGACAGGACATTGGAAAGGAGGGGGAAAAAAGAAAAAGGAACCACACACAGTAGTGGAGTCCTCTTCATAATTTCTTAATATAAGTACAGGTATAACAATTTATGGAAATTTCCAGAATGAGATTTTCACTCTGCAGCGGAGTGTGCGCTGATATGAAACTTCCTGGCAGATTAAAACTGTATGCCCGACCGAGACTCGAACTCGGGACCTTTGCCTTTCGCGCGCAAGTGCTCTACCATCTGAACTACCGAAGCACGACCCACGCCCGGTACTCACAGCTTTACTTCTGCCAGTATCTCGTCTCGTACCTTCCAAACTTTACAGAAGCTCTCCTGCGAACCTTGCAGAACTAGCACTCCTGAAAGAAAGGATATAGCGGAGACATGGCTTAGCCACAGCCTGGGGGATGTTTCCAGAATGGGATTTTCACTCACAGCCCCAGGCTGTGGCTAAGCCATGTTTCCGCAGTATCCTTTCTTTCAGGAGTGCTAGTTCTGCAAGGTTCGCAGGAGAGCTTCTGTAAAGTTTGGAAGGTACGAGACAGGATACTGGCAGAAGTAAAGCTGTGAGTACCAGGCGTGAGTCGTGCTTCAGTAGCTCAGATGGCAAAGCTCTCAAGTTCGAGTCTTGGTCAGGCACACAGTTTTAATCTGCCAGGAAGTTTCAATTTATGGAAATAAGATACCTTCTACCTCTTACAAATTTGCAATACAGTGAAAGTTATTGCTTTTACCTCTCTGCCTAAAGAATAAGTAATCTCACACCATTGTTTCTTTGTGCATATAGCTCGTCACTGTATCTGCTTTGCTCTGTGAAAAGTACTCCTTCGCAGCTTGCGGTATTCGCTTTTTCCTTTCGACAGGTGACGGAACCATCGACCTGGACGAGTTCATCAGTGTCTACACCAGCTACGGCATCTCAGAAGATGAGTGCAGGAAGGCCTACAGCAAGTTCACCAATGTGAGTTTTGTTCCTTCGAGAGTAAATGAGAGAGTACCCTAGTCTAATGGCTGAGCTCTGGAGCTAAGCAGTGAGGAGCAGAGAAAGTAGTCTCACTTTTCATCTTTTGTAAAACATTTCGTGAAGATACCTCATATGGCAATGCAAATGTTATATTAGATAACATGCTTGTTGTAACATAAGGTAATGCACATAAATCAGTTTCATCAGACAGCGTAAGGATTAACACATTTGAGATGTGACTTCATATTCGCATTCTCAGTGGTGTACAGTGTATGTCATCTTTGGAAATGAAAATCAGTAGCTGTAAATGAATGGTAGTGTGTCATAGTTTCATAGAGTAAACTACCAGATACGGGTTGCTATGAGGATAATCATAAAACTTAAGTCTTCTATATTTTTTTAGAAATACGAAACTGTATATTCTTTGACTGCAGAGGTTGTAATGGTGCTACATTCTTCTTGATCGTTACTTAAAATTACTTAACTTTTTCCTGGAGTTCATTTTGATGAAAGAACATAGATTTGGAACTTATCATTATTTATTGACGACAGAACTGCATTCTCAACACATTTAAACAAAGCACTTCACAGACATCGCTGATCTCTTTGACAAACAGACTCTCAAGCAGACTCGACATCACCAACTCAACAACTGACTGACTGACCCACAGCCTCGCTGCTTTCCCTTATATAGAATTTTAACAATTGCTCACAGAACATTCCATTATTAATTTTGTGTAATTTCAGTGTTACAATTAAAATTTACAGCCAAATAAAGTATAAAATACAATATTTGAATAACAATCTTTCCTAGTAATATCTTAAGTTTTCCATAAAAAAGCATTCTGAACTTTAATTACAATAATGTCTCTCATATTATTTTAGTTATGTAATTAATTACAGTTTGGATTTGGTTACTAACATGTAATAGTATTACAAATCTTGTGTTTTATGCGACTGCATGTGAGAAAGCTACAAATAAAGCCTCAAGTTCTGAAATTGCAAAACTGTAAGATGTAAACAATTGGAGGGTTAACTAGAAATGTAATTACAAGGACTATTAATTGCAAAGGAAGACATAAATATAAATAACAATTGAAAATACATTGCTTGCTAATAACTTTCAAGCCGTTTCTCAAGATGATGAGGTTCTTTGTGTTAACTCGTTACTCGATTGTAATTATGGTAAGTAGAGGTGCCAGACACGTATGCCAACACTTCCACAGCATTTTAATATTTTCTGCCAAATATTTATCCTTTCAATTTCTTTATTATATATTCAATCCAGCATTTGTACGTAAGTTTGTTAATGACAACAATCTCTTGATAATGATGACAACACACAATCTTCTAGAACATTCCATACACCTTCACAATGAATATCAAGTTTATCAAATAGGACAGAATGATATACATAAAGACACACATAAAATGCCATAGGAAGCACTGAATTGTCTGATAACTATCTGGATACATATAAAAAGAGGGTGGTATCAGACATTTAATATGAATTTTGGGGAAGGCTGTATCGTTACACCACGCCCCCAGCCACTCTTACAAGTATTATTTGTATGAATGGCTGCTAAATACATATACACAAAAAATATAAAAAATGTTTTCTTTTCTCAGCTGTCACTCCAGCCACTGGTTCACATTGCACATCTTAAGGAATTGGCAGCTCACAATCATCAGTCCTTTTGTGCTGTCCGTCTTGTGTCTGCAACCCCTATTTTTCTGGCAGTCTCTACGCTGCAGTAGCACAGTCCACTATTAGTTTTACAGTTTTTCACATCCAGGTCAGGTAAGGATCTTGGATGCAGTTCTCTGGGTAGGAACAGGGGTGAACTCAGTACTCAATGTACTTGTGTAGGTCACATCATGTATGGCTATATCAAAAGCATCAACATTTTACCCTATACTATTAGTATATTTGCAAACAAAATCACACAAAATTATACATCTAACCTATATACAGGTTAAAGTCAATGAACATAAAATGAATTATATGTATCCTTTCTTTTTCATTAATATTTCAGTATATTCCACTATACAGTATATTTGACCCCCCACCCCCCACAGATCTCATTTAACCTTTTATCATATCAAACAAACTCACAGACTGCTCATCATCACACCATCTTGTCATAACAAATTTTTCACAAAATGTCTTTTGTCACATTGCAACTTGTCCACATAGTAACACATGTACATCTTTACCATTGTCCATTTGTTCATCTCATTAGCAAAGTCAAAAATCATGACCATGCCTGTAATTCTCAAAGAACCACCCACAAATCAAATACATGCTCTACAGACCATAACTACAATAATCTCCATTATCTTATATCCTTCCAGCTTCTATTCTGTCATGAAAATGCTAACAGTAATTTACTTATAACTATTACAC
Organism: Schistocerca piceifrons; assembly: GCF_021461385.2. NCBI lineage: Eukaryota > Metazoa > Arthropoda > Insecta > Orthoptera > Acrididae > Schistocerca > Schistocerca piceifrons. The sequence goes on from NC_060147.1 coordinate 1,415,044, forward strand.
ACTGTAAAATACACACACATATGGATCTAGAAAATTATCTTTTACACAACTCATTACTCATGAATTAGTTTTTGAAATGTCCTTTTTACTTATATTTGTATTATAATAGTTAACTATTGTCTGAAATGCTTAAAGAAACATTATTTACACATCTTAAGAATTACAAAATCATTTGTAAGTTATTAGTCAATCATTGCTGTGAGAAATTCAAATTTAATACACAGTTTAAATTTTCAAATTATTCCTCAAATGATGTCACTCAATAGTCATATTACATACGGAAAACTTATACTACAGAGAATGGATAGTATTTTCAGTAAGAGATAGCTTCATTACAGGTTTATAGACGAGTAAAGATGTAGCATCTGAAACCGAAAAGAAGAAAATAGAATGCTACATAGCTCGGAGACCTGGTGCTCACCACGCACTTGACACAAAGATGTGTCCTCCTGAGAGCATTTTCATCATCTCATTTTTTCTTGCTGTTTAACACTTACTTCATACGGTTTGACAAAAAATGGTTTGTGGGGTTTTAGTTTAAGTCTATATTCATAGTTTTTCACTTTCCCAGGTTTCTCACTAAACACATCTTTGTATTCCCACAACAAACTACCTAATTGATCTGTCTGTTCTTCATCTAGACTTCTAGCCACTAATTCAGCATACTTGTCTTCACTGCATTCTTCTTCACTGTCTTCCTCATTAACGTCAATCTTTTCATTTGCACAAATCACTCTTCTAATTTGAAAATTGTTTTCTAGACAGTTTTGGGTGATTAGTTCAGTCACATGTGTTACATCTATCTTTGGGTTGGTAAGCCTTAACTTTTTGTTATTCCAGTCAAAATCTGCACTTACTCTTTGTATCCAGTTCATTCCGAACAAAATATTTTCATCGAGGCCAAGTACTACAAAACATCCTCGGTTACATTGTACATCATTAATAGTGGATTGCCTGTTTACAACTGTGCCGTGCCTACCAGTTGCTCCCTTAATTTTGATTCCAATTACAGGATATTCTTCAAAGTCAGCACTATGTCATATCTGGTCTCTAAATTTTTCAGAAATGGCACAAACAGGACTACATGTGTCTAAGAGGCAAACTCCCTCATAATTTGCAACTTTTATACGTACATACGAGCAATCTAAAACTTTTTCCTTCCTGCTTTCCTCTTCTTCATGCAACAAATCATCTTCAATCTCTCTAAAGTCCAAGTCATTTATATCATTTTTGCCTGCACAATTTCTCTTACTTGTCTGAGTTTTACTTACAGCTACATCAGAAGATTGCTTCATGTCGTGTCCCTCTTTTACGCACTGTCTACTTTTCCCAGAACTGATCTCACTGTAAGCCTGCTGATTGGTTCTACCTTCCCAGTTGGAATGCAGTTCTTCACAAATAATCTTGATGACCTTTTTTACTCTGTCACTGTCACTATAACCCTTGTAAGTATTCCATAAAGTTTCTAGCATCACATCTAAATCATCATGTCTGTCCACATGTTCCTTATCTGATGATACAATCTGGTTCTCATATTCTTCACAAATACTACTGACATCATTTTCTTCGTCATTAATTAAATCTTCTTTAACCTCCATGTACACCATGCTATCTAATTCTTCCTCCCATTCATCATTACTACTGACACTTTCACTTTCACACATGCTATCATCTCTAATACTAGACACTTCCACAACATCTTTACAATGATCATCAGAATTGTTGACAAGTACACTAGTACAGGTACAATCACTCAAGTGCTTAACAGGGTTAGATTCTCCCTCCATTAATTTACTTAATCCAAACTCATCAAGATTATTATCAGAACCAACATTTTCTTCACAAGTTTCTTCACCACACTGATTGTATAGATTTGATATAGTTTCTTCCTCTAACGGAACCTCTTCAACATTCTTACAGATGTTAATACTTCTATCTTCCACACTTTCATTCATACTTTTGCAGAAGTTACTGTCAAACTGTAATTTGCTAATCTGATGTGCTCTTCTTACATTAATTCTGTCATTTCCACTCCAATATCTTCGATTACTCTGTCTTTTATTTTCGATGTCCCTAGGCCGGTGGTGTTTAGCCCGATTCCGGTACAAATTTCTCACCCCTAACTGAGAGGCTCCCAATGGGGCATCCGTCAGTTTAAATTGCTTCATCCTGATTGGTGATTATCTAATTGTCTGAGTACTATTCTCCCGAGGTCTCCCCTGTTGTCATGTCCTCCGTTTCCACTCCCATTAATATGATCGATCCATCTATTATCGCTTCTATTGTAACCACTAATATTATTCTGATTTTCATTATTACTCCTGCCTTGATTCCTGCTTTAATTCCACCCCCCAGATGGTTGATTGCCAAATCTGCCATTACTTAACCTCCCATTTCTCTCAAAGGCTCTATCCAACTTATCTACATATCTCAAGAACTGGTCTACAGAGTCGTCTGGTCCATAGATCAATTCCCACTGCACTCTTTTCAGTTATCTCTTTTTTAAGGCATCTATTTTATTTATTTATTTATCCATATAAATATCTTTTTCAGTACATATATTGGATGGAATACCTTTTTTAGCTATTGGTTTTTCAAACATTAAACATACATGATTTAAATTTTTATGACAAATTGGATCTATACAGTTAATAATTACAAATTTCTGAAATACTATATATTTATAACTTATTTTTACAATTAAAGATACAAATTACATTTTTTCTTGCATAAGATACTGCGAGATTGAATAGTAGCAGTTTTTCAGAAGGTAGGCTGTCACATACTTTTTAAAGCTTTGTAGTTCAGGAAGAGATTTTATATGTCTTGGTAATCTGTTGTAAAGTTTTGTTCCAGCATGATATACACCTTTTTGGCATAATGCTGTGTTACAATGATTAACATGTATGTCACTGTCTGCCCTGGTACTGTAATCACGGACACTTTTGTTTTGAGGAGAAAGGTTTTCTTTTCTTAGTATGCTTTTTTTGACGTGCATGACTACTTCCAGTATATAAATGCAAGGAAGGGGTAGGATCTTTAGATCGTTAAAAAGAAGGTTTGCATGGTTTTCTGCTGCTCACTCGTTTCATTATTCTTATAATAGCCTTCTGTTTCCTGAAAATTGTTATGACCTGCTGTACATTTCCCCAGAAAATGATACCGTACTTCAGTATTGAATGTACACGAGCAACAGTATTGAATGTACACGAGCAACAGTATTGAATGTACATGAGCAACAGTATACAGCCCTAACTGTTTCTACACTAGTATTGTTGCAGAGAATTCTTACTACATAGCTCATTTTTGCTAGTTTTGAACTTAGGGATGTGATATGAGTGCTCCATTTAAGATTTGGCTTACTTCCTCAGGAGTATAGAATGATCAATCACATCAAAAGTTTTTGTTAGGTCCAAGAATAAACTGGAGATATTTCTGTGGTTGTCCACTGCATTTAAGACATGGTTTATCAGACTGAAAGTGGCTGTTTCAATTGATCACTGTGGTCTGAAGCCACGTTGACATCCAGAAATAATATTATTCTTGTCAAAGAATGTAATTAGTTTTGAAAGGAACATTTTTTCAATAATTTTCGAAAACCCTGACAATAGAGACACAGGCTTAGAGTTACCCATACATTGATGATCACCTTTTTTATATAGGGGTATTACTTTTGCCATTTTCAGTTGCTGAGGGAAGACATCACATGATAAGGATGAATTGCATATGTCCAATAAAGGTGAAAGTATTTGTCTCGCTGTTATTTTTATAATATAATCTGGAATATCATCAATACTAGTTGAATACTCACTCTTCAGTGAATTAATGGTAGTTAGGAGCTCTGTTTGGCTTACTGGACTGAGGAACATGGATATATTATTTATTTCTATAGATGAAAGTTCTTTACATGTTGTACTGGGTGGATTTCCAAATTTTTCCTTCACTAATTTTCCAGCAACAGTTGCATAATAAGAATACTGTTTGCAACTGACCTAGGGTTAGTGACATTCTTGCCATCATGTAATATCACAATATTTTTGTAAGTTGTCTTTTTCCCCGCAAGATTCTGCACAGCTTTCCACATGGACTTAGTTTTATTGGATGACTTCATAATATATTTGTCATTTTCCTTAATTTTTGCCTCTTTTATGACCCGTTTCAAAATTAACTTGTATTTTTTGAAATAATTAATAAATTCTGGATTGCTGTGAGTTTTTGACTGCAGAAAAAGTTCCCTCTTCCTTTTAAAAGATACTCTAATACCTGATGTAATCCAGTTTTTGAATCTATCTGTGCTTTTGGAAATCACTTTCCTTTGTGGAAAGGCTATGTCAAAGTTATGCTTGAAAATGTTCAAAAAATTTTTGATCTTTTCATTGGTACTAGAGGTATCATATACTTCTCTCCAAGATTGTTCGCTGATTAGGTACTGGAAGTATTCAATATTTTTCCTATTACAAATTCTTTTATGGATGATGTTTTCTATACTGGTCGAAATGTGATTTACAGGTATGGTCAGTAATTGTGAAAGGTGGTCACTATAGCCAGTATCAAAGTTTCCTGGTGTACACTTGTCCATGTTTACACATACCTGATCAAGGAGAGTGACACTTGTTTTTGTTACATGTGTTGGGGAGCTAATAGTCAGACAAAGATTGTAGGCTTTTGTAATATTTAAAAACGTTTCTCTGTGAGGGTTATGGCTCAGAAAGTCAGTATTAAAATTACCACATAGTATCACTGTTTTCCCAGTTGTCTTAAGTTTGCCTAAAGCAAGGTCCTTTTTTTGTTGAAAAAAACACTTATGTTGCTAAGAGGAGATCTATACACACATAAAATAATAGTTTTTTCAGACATTAACTCAACATCTGAGATTTCAAAGGCTCTTTCACAACCAAGTTTGCAAACAGATGCTATACTCTTATAATCTATATTTTCTAAAAACAAAGAAGATGTGACTTACCAAACGAAAGCACTGGCAGGTTGATAGACACACAAACAAACATAAACATACACACAAAATTCTAGCTTTCGCAACCAACGGCTGCTTCATCAGGAAAGAGGGAAAGACGAAAGGATGTGGGTTTTAAGGGAGAGGGTAAGGAGTCATTCCAATCCCGGGAGCGGAAAGACTTACCTTAGGGGGAAAAAAGGACAGGTATACACTCGCATACACACACATATCCATCCACACATACACAGACACAAGCAGACATTTGTAAAGGCAAAGAGTTTGGGCAGAGATGTCAGTCGAGGTGGAAGTAAAGAGGCAAAGATGTTGTTGAATGACAGGTGAGGTATGAGCTGTGGCAACTTGATATTTGCGGAGGTTGAGGCCTGGTGGGTAACGAGAAGAGAGGATATACTGAAGGGCAAGTTCCCATCTCCGGAGTTCTGACAGGTTGGTGTTAGTGGGAAGTATCCAGATAACCCGGACAGTGTAACACTGTGCCAAGATGTGCTGGCCGTGCACCGAGGCATGTGTAGTCACAGGGTGATCCTCATTACCAACAAACACTGTCTGCCTGTGTCCATTCATGCGAATGGACAGTTTGTTGCTGGTCATTCCCACATAGAAAGCTTCACAGTGTAGGCAGGTCAGTTGGTAAATCACGTGGGTGCTTTCACACGTGGATCTGCCTTTGATCGTGTACAACTTCCGGGTTACAGGACTGGAGTAGGTGGTGGTGGGAGGGTGCACGGGACAGGTTTTACACCGGGGGCAGTTACAAGGGTAGGAGCCAGAGGGTAGGGAAGGTGGTTTGGGGATTTCATAGGGATGAACTAAGAGGTTACGAAGGTTAGGTGGATGGCGGAAAGACACTCTTGGTGGAGTGGGGAGGATTTCATGAAGGATGGATCTCATTTCAGGGCAGGATTTGAGGAAGTCGTATCCCTGCTGGAGAGCCACATTCAGAGTCTGATCCAGTCCCGGAAAGTATCCTGTCACAAGTGGGGCACTTTTGGGGTTCTTCTGTGGGAGGTTCCGGGTTTGAGGGAATGAGGAAGTGGCTCTGGTTATTTGCTTCTGTACCAGGTCGGGAGGGTAGTTGTGGGATGCGAAAGTAGTTTTCAGGTTGTTGGTGTAATGTTTCAGGGCTTCCGGACTGGAGCAGATTCGTTTGCCACGAAGACCTAGGCTGTAGGGAAGGGACTGTTTGATGTGGAATGGGTGGCAGCTGTCATAATGGAGGTACTGTTGTTTGTTGGTGGATTTGATGTGGACGGACGTGTGAATCTGGCCATTGGACAGGTGGAGGTCAACATCAAGGAAAGTGGCATGGGATTTGGAGTAGGACCAGATGAGTCTGATGGAACCAAAGGAGTTGAGGTTGGAGAGGAAATTCTGGAGCTCTTCTTCACTGTGGGTCCAGATCATGAAGATGTCATCAATAAATCTGTACCAAACTTTGGGTTGGCAGGCTTGGGTAACCAAGAAGGCTTCCTCTAAGCGACCCATAAATAGCTTGGCGTATGAGGGGGCCATCCTGGTACCCATAGCTGTTCCCTTTAGTTGTTGGTATGTCTGGCCTTCAAAAGTGAAGAAGTTGTGGGTCAGGATGAAGCTGACTAAGGTAATGAGGAAAGAGGTTTTAGGTAGAGTGGCAGGTGATCGGCGTGAAAGGGAGTGCTCCATCGCAGCGAGGCCCTGGATGTGTGGAATATTTGTGTATAGGGAAGTGGCATCAATGGTTACAAGGATGGTTTCTGGGGGTAACAGATTGGGTAAGGATTCCAGGCGTTCAAGAAAGTGGTTGGTGTCTTTGATGAAGGATGGGAGACTGCATGTAATGGGTTGAAGTTGTTGATCTACATAGGCAGAGATACGTTCTGTGGGGGCTTGGTAACTAGCTACAATGGGGCGGCCGGGATGATTGGGTTTGTGAATTTTAGGAAGAAGGTAGAAGGTAGGGGTGCGGGGTGTCGGTGGGGTCAGGAGGTTGATGGAGTCAGGTGAAAGGTTTTGTAGGGGGCCTACGGTTCTGAGGATTCCTTGAAGCTCCGCCTGGACATCAGGAATGGGATTACCTTGGCAAACTTTGTATGTGGTGTTGTCTGAAAGCTGACGCAGTCCCTCAGCCACATACTCACGACGATCAAGTACCACGGTCGTGGAACCCTTGTCCACCGGAAGAATGACGATGGATCGGTCAGCCTTCAGATCACGGATAGCCTGGGCTTCAGCAGTGGTGATGTTGGGAGTTCTTAAAAAACCTTAATCATTCTGAACTTTATTTACAATAATGTCTTTCATATTATTTTAGTTACATAATTAATTACAGTTTGGATTTGATTACTAACATGTAATGGTATTACAAATCTTGTGTTTTATCCGACTGCATGTGAGAAAGTTACAAATAAAGCCTCAAATTCTGAAATTGCAAACCTGTGAATTGTAAACAAGTGGAGAGTTAACTAGAAATGTAATTACAAGGACTATTAATTGCAGAGGAAGACATAAAAATAAATACCAAATGAAAATATATCGCTTGCTAATAACTTTCAAGCCGTTTCTCAAGATGATGAGGTTCTTTGTGTTAATTCGTTACTCGATTGTAATTATGGTAAGTAGAGGCGCCAGACACGTATGCCAACACTTCCACAGCATTTTAATATTTTCTGCAAAATATGTATCCCTTTAATTTCTTTATTATACATTCAATCCAGCATTTGTACATAATTGTGTTAATGACTACAATCTCTCGATAATGATGACAACGCACGATCTTCTAGAACATCTCATACAACTTCACAATGAATACCAAGTTTATCAAATATGACAGAATGATGTATATAAAGACATACGTACAAGGCCTTAGGAAGCACTGAATTGTCCGATAACTATCCAGATGCATAAAAAATAAAATTAAAAAAAAGGTGGTATCAGACATTTCATATGAATATGACAGAATGATGTATATAAAGACATACGTACAAGGCCTTAGGAAGCACTGAATTGTCCGATAACTATCCATATGCATAAAAAATAGTATTAAAAAAAAGGTGGTATCAGACATTTCATATGAATTTTGGGGAAGGCTGTATCGTTACAAGGTCTTGTGGTTAGAGTGTTAGACTCTAGCTGTGGAGGTTTGGGGTTCAGTCTTGGGTAGGAGCAGGAATTATTCTTCATCTTTCACCTTCTTGTTGGAGCTGAATCCTGTCAAATGTGTTTTCAACTTAGAAAACTGGTAGCAGTCTCTGTGTGTCAAGTTTGGACTACAGATGACATTCCATTCGGCCTTTTCCAGGAGAGAGACAGTTTGACAGATAGCGGGTAGACAAGTGTTTTACTGAGAATACTTACACCGCCTCTCAGTATTCATTCTTTTCCAGTTCTGAATTGCCCATATGAGGTTTTTCAGTGTTTCACAGTACCTGTCAGTGTCTATTATCGTCCCAGTGGCATAAAGTCAGCTGACAATATCCGATTTTGATCCCGAAACACAGTTGCCACAAATTTATTGGCCGACTCTGTTTCATCTTCGTGGCTTGTGTGAAGAAGAATGCTGCCACCCTCATGTTGTCATTTGAACTCACATGTGAAGTGCAGTTATGTTCTTCACCCTTGAGAATTCAGTCCAAAAATATAAGATGGACTCCCTGCTGGGAGCAATCTGATATTTGGTAAACAAGAGTATTTGACAGTCATGATTGCTTGTTGTCATATTTTTATTTTTATTTAATTTCCATAATGACCAGTTTTGACAGAGTGTAGTTGTCATCTTTGGATCTACAATGAAGCAGAAGAAAACATTATTACTACAATCCGCACAACTGTACAGCCAGTATATTGCAGGAAAGCAACATAATAATCAGGTATGGTGGTACTCTTTACATACCTTTTGGAATAAGTCACACAAATGTGATGAGAGCACACTTCACTTACAAAACAAAGGTACTACATTAGTTTGCAGAATACATAAAACAGAGTAAATAAAAAGTACATAGCACCCACAGTGTGCCCTGGAGTGGAGGCAAGTTCATAAATGGACCCGTTATAGTTCCTGCATAGCAGCAAAGACTGAGTGAGCAAGCAGCAAAAGTGTCAGTGGACGGTTACACACTCGGTCCACAGGTGGCGTAAGTGAGCCGTTACACTGATTATTAAATATTTTTTGAAATACAAAATTGTACTTGCTAGATGCACTGATGAAGGAATATTTATTATATAATGGAAATTTATGTAATGCCTCAAGTGAAAACAATGACAGCATTTAAATAATATCATAACACACGGTAAAAACTGTCAGTTCAAACCTGAATAGGCAAAACATTTAGACTGTACACAACTATATTTACAGCTTGTTTGTAAAGGCAGATAAAGTAACTTTTCAAAGCTGACACTACTTACAGGTACAGTGCCTGCACTTACAAGATCATCCACACGAATTTACTGACACTTTGTCACACAGACATTCAAATTGTATGTCAGCAACAGACAGAATACCATAGGAGTACACCTCTGACATGCCAATATACACTTTGGATAAAGGGATGCATTTTTTTTAATATTGTGGAAAAATAAATTTAATAATGAAAAAAAATCATTACAATATGCTCAGAATGCCAGCTGTTAGTGTGAAGCACCTATGGACAGGATATCACAGATGTCTTATTGTGACAAATGGCCTATCAAATATAAAAAGAACATACATTGAAAGTAGTATAAAAGGTAGGCTGGACATTTTCATACATCAGTTTTTTAGGTATTGTATACACACAATTATTTAAGACTGTGTGCAACTTTGGCTTACCAGAGGACGCAAAATACGGATGTACTTATTTAAGAAAATCAGGTATAGGGGTGTGCCTCCCTGGATAAACAAACACAGGAGACAGGTAATGGTAGCCTGGCTGAAAAAACCATGTAGATGCACTGCATATTTAAATACCACAGTGAGCAGCAGTAATGAAAAATGTGATAGTCTTCTTGTGTTTTCTGTTACAATATTAGCCACTAGTAGATAAATGATTATAAGTACATTTCCTTATTGTGGATGATTTGCTGGAGGTTACCCATAGGGTAATTAGTGATGTACTCCAATGTGTTACCATGTATTTCATTTTTTTTATTCTGCTGCTTACTGCTGTATTTTAATATGCAGTGCACCTACATGGTTTTTCCAGCCTAGTATAACCAGGCTAATGTTACCTGGCTCCTGTGTTTATCCAGGAGGGGGAGGGGGAGGGAACAAACTCGTATATCTGATTTTCTTAAATAAGCACATCCGTATTTTGCTTCCTCTTGTAAGTGAAAGTTGCAGCCCTGCACCTGATAGTCTCCAACAATTGTATGTATGTAATACTTATAAAACTAATGTCTGGAAATGTCCAGCCTACCTTTTATACTACTTTCTAAGTAAGTTCCTATCCATAGGTGCCTCACACTAGCAGCTGACAGTTGGAGCATGTTATAATGTCCTCCTCCCCAAGAATATTTGAAAATTAAAAGATTATACATCCCTTTATGCAAAGTATATATTGGCATGTTGTAGGTGCATTTCTAAGGTATTCCAGTTGGCAAGTACCCTCTGAACTAACTCAGAATGTCTGCATTAGAAAGTGTTGGTATTCGTGTGAATGATTTTGTAAGTGTAGGGCTACATCTGTATTTATTGTCACCTTTGAAAATTAATTTATCTGCATTTATAAACGAGCTGTAAATGTATCAGCATACAATCTTAAGTGTTTCAGCGATTCAGGTTTGAAATGAAAGTTTTTGGCACATGTTGGGACATCATTTAAATGCTCTTGGTTATTTTGATAGGTAGTTTGATAGGTAGTTTTTCCACGATATAATAACCATTTCTATGTCAATGTATCTGGTAATTACAACTGTTTGTTTTAAAGAGTAATTAATAATTGATATAATGGCTCACTTACACCACCTGTTGACCGAGCGTGTAACTACTCTCGACACTTGTGCTGCACGCCCACTCGGTCTTTTCCGGTTCGCAGTGGATGTAATGGATCCGTCTACAAGCGAGCCTCACCTCCGGGGCAACTGTTGGAGCTACGGACTTTTTATTTTCTCTGTTTTACATATTTGGCAGGCCAATATGACACCTTTGTTTTATAAGTGGGGTATGATCTCATTACGGTTGTATGACCCATTCACAGTAATATCATTTCCAGAGGGTGTATAAAAAAAAGTATTGCGACATCTGGTTATTACGTTGTTCTCCCTCAGTATTCCAGTTGTACAGTTGTGTGGGTCGTCACAGTAAAGTTTTCTCTCAGTCCATTGTAGATCTGAAGATGACACCTAGACTCTGTCAAAACTGGTCATTGCAGAAATAAAATAAAAATGTCAGACAATATTGGCTGCCAAATTTTCTTATGAATCCAAAAATTTTGTCCTTTTTGTCTGCATAGTGGCAAAGAAATTTGAGGGAAGAATAAACTTGTCATTTGTTGTCTTCTGTAAATGTTTCCATTAAAATCTTGACAAATTTGGCTTTGGAAATCCACAGGAAAACACAGAGATCGTTCAGGGCAATCTGCTGACCAGTACACAGGGTTTACTCAAAGTCTGCAACTGACTTTTAGGAGACTGGCAGTCTCCCAATTCTTTGTTCATTGCAAATTTCAGTATGACCAGCTGTAAACTCTCTGCACCACTTGTGAACATTTTAGACACCTGTGCACATCTCCCATACAATTCTGTCAATTGGCAGTGAATTTCAGTCAGTTCAACACCTTTTGAGTTCAAGAACAAAATAACTGTACAAACTTCACACACGGTGTTTGCATCCAGCTGGATGCTCCGTTCTCTGCAAATGCCAATCCGAGACTGAGCATCTCGGCAAGGTACTCACACACTCGTCTAAGAGAATGGAAACACCAGTCGAAACATTGTCGCGCGCAACCACACTGATAGTTTCTTCGTGACCCCGACACTCTGCAGGCATTTCTTTTAGGATTACCCTCAAACAAATACCTTCTCAGGAATTTTCTGTCACGTGTGCACGTGTGTGAGCTGGCTCAGATGGGGGCTTCATTAACTGCTGTGAAGGCTTCGGCATTTGTGTCACAAAAGTGTTGACGAACGTTTCTCGATCAGTTCTGTATCGCGTATACTTTATTTAACTTTTAATGAGGAAGTTATGATTTACATTAACACACTAGAAAGAGAAATAAAATTTCGAGATATAAGTGAGACTCAAAACCACATCAAATATTTTTGGCAAGTCCTGAGTAAAATAAGAAAAATTGAAGTAGTAAAGGTAACCGCTAGGGAGGTTCACGTTTTTCGAGTTTGAATTTTTCTTTGTGTTACCGCTCTCGTCGGTTCGACTGTAAAAAATGAACAGTAAATTGAAAATCGGTGCACTTTGGTTCCTGATTTGATACTAAATAACTGAAATGTTTTAAGTAGCAGTTTGGCTTTTCAGTTTCCCCTTCTTCTTTTTATCTCAAAACAGTTTCAGTCTCTCTGACCTGGCTGCTCTTTCTTCATCAATTACAATGTTTTGCTTTGATTTAAATATTTTTAGATTAAGTCTCATGTTTCTGTTCCTAGTAATTATCTTTCCTTTTCTGTTTTCAGTTTGTTGTGTTGTTATACTTAACACTTCTAAATCATCCTGGACCTCTTTGAAACTGTTATTCCTGGTTTTATTGTTCCAAAAGTAGTTGGAGATTTGCTTCACTAGCCTCATTTATCGTAATTCCAATGTATGTCAGGAAAAGACAAGACTCGTTTTTCACACTGTACCTGTTACTGGCTCACTTTCACGATGCACACTTCACTGGGCAGCAGTCTCCATTGTCCATCTATCTGGTGTGTTTTGGTAATGATTTTTGTGACATATCTTCTGTCTACCTTCTATAGTATATCTGTTGTATTGTATTGTATTTATTGGTCCAGTAAATCTTACATGTCCAGTACAGCACATCAGATCAAAGTATATCTTACAATTAAAACACTTTAGAAACTAGATAATTATGTTCACAAAATTTTACAGCACGTCATATACTGGGTAAGTCAATGTGTAAGTTATAATTAAACCACATTAGAAACTTGAAGTTTACAACTGAATACATGTATAAGCCAATATTAACGATTACAGTATTTGCATGATCCTCACTTAAGCTCTAAGGATTTTTGAGGAACTCTTCTACACTATGAATTGACATGTACACTAGAGAATTACATTCACAGAATTTTACTTCATATACTGGGCAACTTATACTTGAACCCCATTAGAAACTTGAGAATTACATCTGAATGCGTTTATAGGCCAGTATTAACAGTTACAGTATTTGCACGATCATCACTTAGACTCTCGAGGATTTTGGAGGAACTCTTCCACGCTATAAAAGCAATGTGTCAACAGATATTCTTTTAATGCTGCTTTAAAAATTTTTACATCAGCCTTTACTTTAATTTCTTTTGGCAATTTATTGTAGATAAATTTTCCACAGTGTAATGTTCCTTTTTGGCACAAACTGGTTTTTGTATGGAGTACATGAAAGTCAGTTTTCTGTCTTGTATTATGATGATGAACATTTTCATTTTTGGGGAGGATACTAGGATTCGTTATTGTATATTTCTTTATAAACATTTCACTTTCAAATAGGAAAATACATGGACGGGGAAGAATCCCCATCCTTTTAAATAATGGTCTACACGGTTTGATCCTTTTTATTCCAGCCACGATTCTCGCTATTCTTTTTTGCATCCTGAAGAGTTTTAGGCAGGATGGCGAGTTACCCCAAAAAGTGATCCCATATTTTAGGACAGAATGTATATTAGAATAGTAAACTGTCATTAGACAGTCCTTATGACAGCAGTTTTATAGCACTCTCATTAAATAACACATGGTACTTAGCTTCTTTAATATGTTGTCAATGTGAGTTGTCCAGCTAAGAGTATCCTGTAGCCAGACCCCCAGAAATTTTGTATTAGGCACACATGCAATATCTGTGTCTGACATCTGAATTCTTATATCCTCTTCAGTGTTTCTCTTGACATTATGAAAATTTAATGCTACTGTTTTACTTTTATTTATTATTAGTTTGTTTTGGCTGAACCAGTTTACAACATTTGTTAATGCCTCAGACAGTCTTGTCTGTAGTATCTCTGCAGTCTTCCCGCTGACTAATATGCTTGTGTCATCTGCAAACTGGATAGTGCTATGGTACTGGTTGGTTGATGTTGGGTCATTTATATATATAAAAAATAGGATGGGGCCCAGTACCGAGCCCTGCGATACTCCATATTTTACTGCTTTATAATCAGAATAGTACCTTGTTGATTTATTTTCTTTGTGAAAATGTATTTCTACTACTTGCTTGTGGTCAGTAAGATATGATCTAAGCCAGTTGTTAGGCATACCTCTGATACCAATTCTTTTGAGCTTCTGCAGCAATAGGGTGTGGTCTATGATGTCAAAAGCCTTAGACAGATCAAGGCATATGCCAGTTACTTTTTGTCCACTACCAATTTTTTCAAGTACTTCTTCCAGAAATTCATATATTGCTGTTTCTGTTGATGAAATCAACATTTCTCTGGAATCACTTGCCATAAAAAACATTGTGGTTCTTTCCTGTTTCGTGTTGGAGGAGTTGACTTGTAGTGTGATGTCGTTTCTGCTGTAATTTTTGGAGTTGTAATTTGAGGAACTGCAACTAGGCTAGATGGGGATCCTCTTCTTGCCGCTTCAACAATTCCTGAAGTCATTGGAGTAATATGCTCTTCATTTGAAATTGGTGATTCCATTGCTGCTGCTGCTGCTGCTACAATTGGAGGCTGCACTAAGCCTGGCTGATTTCGGTTTAATTGTTGCTGATGTGGTGTCCAACTTAAATAATTTTCGTTTGCATATTTTGCTTCACGATACTACAGAGAAACAGTGTTTGAATTTGGCATTCGTTGAAATAGGTTTATCTTTGGAGGATGGCCCGGTGTTTCCTTGTGCTTGTTTCACATTCGTTTCTCTGCTCTCTGTCGAGGTTTCTCATTTGAGTTCCAGGTTGTGATTCCACTATATTATGTGAACTTATTTACACCCTTGATTTGTTTGTTATTGTTCAGTCAAATAGCTGGTGTTACAACTTTGTAAGTTAGCATCTTATTTTTAATTCAATTTGCAATCCAATGTTTGCCACTACTTTCTCAAGTTCAGCCTCCTCCACATTACTTGCAAGTAGTGCAAGATCCTCTGTGAATGCTATCTAATTAAGTTTAGTTTTTTTTACAGTCTTGATGTTTGGTTGGCAATTTTTGTTCCATTCTTGTACGACTCTTTCCAAAGTGCAGTTAAATGGTGCTGCTGAGAGTTCAACCCCTGTAAGAGGCCAGCATGGATTTTGAATGGTTCAAACGATTCACTCTTAAATTTAACATCTGGTATTCTACAGATGATTCCAATGATGTTTAGGAGGTTTTGGTGTAGACCAGATTCCTTAAGGATCATCAGCAATGAGTCAGATATTTTCTATACATGTTTGGTAATTCTGCTTATTACTTATAAGCTTCCAACCCTCTGTTGTTTTCGTGTTACATCCGTGAATTTTCTAACAGCCTGTCTTTCACATACCTCCATTCTGCCGAGCTTATAGTTTATTGTTAGGCACTCACATGCATATAAATAAACCATTCTTGCCATTGTGGTACAGTGTTTTATTTTTGTATTCTGTAAATGCATTTCGTGTTGTATATATTTTCATTAAATTGTGCTCTCTCTCTATTTTACTACGTCTCATGTCTATTGTAAATCATTATTTATTAGGTCATTTTACATTTATTTATATATTCTTTTTATTCTTATTTTTTATTCTGTTTTATCTTGAATGCGATTTTGACCATACAGAAATAGGAATTACACTGAAAGCTGCACCTGTCTGTCTCTTACAGAATCAAAGTGTGCAGGTGACACCACAAGTCTTCGAGAAGCTGTGGAGGGAATTCTTCTCCTCAACAGACCCCGAAGCTCCGGGAAACTTCATCTTTGGCAAAACTTCATTCGATTAGGCTTTTCCGAGAAGACGGAGAGAGGAAGAGGGGGAAATCGCGATGGTGGAGGGATGAGAAAACGAGACATACAGAAATGGCATTCTCTTACGGATATGCACAGGTGAAGGTCCATTAATTCAGTGTCGTGCGTTACTGCTTTGCTATCTGTGTCGTCAGGGAGAGTAACGGTACGTACACGTACGTACTGTTGCGAGACGGGAAACCTGGTCGACTGTCTCCTCCACTCATCTGTGGCCCCAAATTTTGTGTTAAATTTCTCTCCGGGCAACAAAAAGGAAAATCCCTGTATAAGCAGATTGCTGGTATATACATATACTTACGAATATATATAAAGTATTGCTATTGTTTTCATCCTATTATCAAAGTAATGTTCTGCATGCATGATAAGCACACACTATGTTAACTTTGTCTGGACCTGTCATGTAACTCTTCTTTAAGCTCCTCTATTAAAATGATGTGTATGCTTACAAACATTACAGATAACTATTTTATATAATGTAAGAAACTGGTGCAGATTGTATACCACTCCATATATTGAACAATAATTTGTATTTATCTGACATATTGAAAAGAAATAAATGGCTTTGCCAAACAAGTATTGTTTCAATTACTGACAAAATAACACACGAATCAAGTGTCACGCGCAGTAACAAAAGGTACCATACTGAACAGTTCACAAAGCAATACAGATGCCTTCGAATCCGTCTTGTGACTTACCCCTCATTTTCCTGTTGTCCAGTGATATTGCCTGGTAGATGGCCACCTCTATTTTTAAATTATATTACTACTTTATTTCATAAATTAGTTACAGCTCAAGTAATACAGAGACATTATTCTGTACGAAGAATTGATTAAAAACAATATTGCCAACTGGCACAGCTTGTGAAACTACAGGGAGCCGTGATATTAGAGAATGTATTTGAAACCGACAGGAGTCGAATTGAGCTGCGCTTTTTCTGTTCGGGGAGGTGTCGGAAGTTATCGAGGCAGCCGATACGTATAAGAGAGTTCGTTAAGCACCTGTAAGGTATTTGCATCTAGTGTGTACGCAGTCACCGATTTACGGAACAGAGTCGTTACGCTCACCACGGGCGGAAGCTTTCTCAGTGTGCCAGGGCGAGGCACTGTCTTACGAGGTCAGTAGCCGTGTCCCTCGGTACAGAATCTAGTTTACAATGTGTCCGGTGGGAAGGCGACGTGGGAGTACCTGTAATGAACTTCTGCTTCAGAGTATTCTACAGCACAGACACATCATTCAGCTGTGCCACTGTCAGATTAAACGTAGCAGAAGATTTACGTACAGGTGACTGTGTCTGGGCCCCGAACAGTGAAGCTAAAGTTGATATGACGAGTACTTCCGTTATCTCGAATATTTATGAAGAAAGGAATAATATTGTCTGAAGTAAGAGATGATATGCTAGGTAACTGTAGATCCATTACAAACAAAACAAGACTGACACTGGACATAAGAGAAGTACAAACATTGATTATATTTGAGTATCAGTGTAATGAAATAAAGTACATACTGATGTACGGCTGACGAAGTAGAGGTGTGGGTGCAAAATTAACACAGCCTATGACTTTAAATACGGATAAAGCGATCTGACTAAATCTACTGTAGTTGACAGTGACTGTAACTGCAAAACTGGAGACCGCCGTGATATGCATAAATTGAACAGTGGCTGCTGCTGTTTGAATGAGCACACCACAGATTGTGAAAGTCTTGTTATTCACCAGAGCTACTAAATGTAGGAATCTGCAGCACTGCCTCCACCACGCCTCAGTGTCGACTCGAATAGTGGACCTCTGTCGACCCGGGATCCGCGACCGCACCGCCACATCCGAGCCGGTAAGCACAATCTGACGTAACTCACGGCCGATGCCCAAATCCTTACGCTCTCACTCCCCTTGCTGGCGAAAACCGATTCTAGATCTCGTCCACCTCGTGACCAAAGTCCCGTTAAAAATGTCTCCGACACTTCACTGACGTTTCCAGAAACACTACACGAGGAGTACTCTCACAAAAATGAAACCTCCCGGTCAAAATGCGGCAGCACTCTCTCAGTACAGCTTCCCTCCAGAACACAGGTGAGTTCCTTTTTGCCAGCCCTATCACGTTCCACAACAGAGAACAAATTCCATCTAGAACATCTTCTGATGTTACTGTCGGATTTACAATCGAGGCACCGTTTCTGTGCCCGTGCAGGAAACCACTCGCGAGTGGGTTCCTTCACAGTTCTTACAAAACGCGACGTCTATCTGGGCAACAGTGTGTCGGCCATCCTGTGGTGTTGGCATATTTCACCCACCGAGGTGAAATGTTTTCACGATCCTTACAGATCCGTATCTCACAGGAAGGTCTGTCAAAAACATCAGACGGGTACCTGCAGAATCTGAGGAATGCACTCTCTGTGACAAGAATCAATTACGAGGCTGCCGGTTCATTGCATCGTGATTGGGCTAAAGAAGTTGTACAGGAATCTGTTGCCAGCCTCTGAGACATTAAAGTGATGGAAAAATGCTACCGAGGCTGCTGGAACACCAATGTGATGGGGGGGGGCTACTGTCGGTCACTTCACCCAGAAGTTCAGCAAGTGACTCATTGTAGGAAAAGCTACACGAGAAGCTTCGAAGGAAAAAGAGAACGAAAATACAAACCGATTCCAGCTGACAAGTGAAACCTCTATTGACACATATCATTGTTTTAAGCAGCTTACTGTAAATACAAACCGTGCTTATGTTGTAACAAAGCATTTCATTAATTCCCCCATTTACCGTACAGCATAGGATTTTTATACTATGTAATAACAAGCGTATTGCTCGAAAACTAAGGGTGATACAAAAAACTAAGGCTAGATTTGGATTCAGCTCATAAAAATCTATAAATATCAGCTATCAAAGTAAAAAAAGCTTTTCCAAAAAAAAAAAAAAAAAAAAAAAAAATTTCGTTGGCCTGTGTAATATTTCATTCAGCAGTCATAAAGGAATTAGTCCAAATCATGATAGGAACATGGCAGCAATTGTACCTTCTTATTTAAAACCAAAATACATTCCAACATAATATCTATTACCTGGGCTACACTATAGATAACAGATATGACATACATACTTGTTAAATTCAAAAGAAAGAAAAAAACATTATAGTGCCACTATAAATGGTATGATGTCAGCACTGTTTAGCTTATTCTACCCTCTTATCAGAATGTGGACTTAAACCATTCTGAAAGTGTGTTGATCAATAGCGGTGAGGGTGTTCTCATTTTGAGGTTTCAGCGTATGACTGGTAGATTGTTTTATTCGTCAGCTTCATCATTTTTCGAACTGATATTGAACAAGTCAATTTTTGTGAGATGACGAGATGAGACAACATGAATTAATGTGATGATTATGAATTGTATATCAACTACAATATAAATAAATTTATGTACTTAAAAATCTAAGCAAGTGCATACGTATAGATTACTGTCTTCATGCTCTTCTCAAGAACTTATAACAGTTTTCTAGTAAAAAGACAAGAAGATTGACACTTTCTTATGAATTCATCAGCATCATCATCATTTCCTTGGGCCTTTGTCCCACTTCAACGCGGGGTTGGCCTTGTTAGTATGGATTTGTCTATGTTAGTGTCAGGCGGTGGCCAGATGTCCTTCCTGTCACCATCCCGTACCCCCAGGACGGAATTAGTGTACCCCGGCTGTCTGTGTCTAGTGTAAGCCATGAAATAGTGCAAATGTTTTCAAATGTCTGTGAGTCTTGTAACTGAGGCAGGACATGGGAACCAGCCCGGTATTCACCTAGTGGGCTGTGGAAAACTGCCTAAAAACCACATCTGGGCTGGCCGGCACACCAGCCCTCATCGTCGATCTGCTGGGTGGATTCAATCCGGGGCTGGCGCGCCTACCCAAGTCTGACTAACCTGGTGGGTACTTTTCTCATGAATTAACTACAATTAATTATAAAGCACAGTAATATTTACAGTTTTTGTGGCATCTTCATAACTATAGTTTAAAGCTTTTGTGTTTGTACACAAGAAACAAACTGAAAGGTTAGAAAATATTTACAGTTTATGGGATGTACGCTAACATTGATTATGTTACTGACTGAAGTATTCTACTAAAACCCATCCAGGTTTTAGAAGCAGTTATCTCCTATATAGTTTAAGATTGTATATTCTCAACACTATAATACAGTTTATTTAAAATATGTATTTTTAGAGCCATTTTGAAATTTATTAGTTTTTTTTGTGTCTTAATGTGTTGTAGTAAAGATTTTCCCCTGCTGTAGAGGCTCATCATGTGTAAGTTTTGTTTTTTTATATTCACTACACAGTTCCATTTTCTGTCGAGTATTGTATTTATGAATTGTTTTCATTCTTATGCACTAGTTGGTCTTAAGTGTCCATTATTTTCGCAATGAAAGATGTAACTTCCCAAATGTACAAACAAGGTAGTGGAATAATTTGTAGGTTCTTAAATAGCAGCCTGCATGAGCTTCTAGTAGTTACATTTTTCTATGGTCCTTATAGTTCTTTTTTGGACAATACAGCAACTTATGCTGGCCAGGTGAGTTGCCACGAAAAATTATCCCATATCTCAACAATGATTCTAGCTGTGCGTAATATACATTTTTTTATCAATTGTTTTGTCATGCAGCCAGTAAAAATTTTCATGCAATAGCAGGTGGTACTTAATTTCTTATTGATGAAGCTTACATGCTTGTCCATATTCTAAGAATTTTAGAGCTGTTTATGATTTCTGATTGTTTTCCAAAGAACATTATGATATGGCTTGAGGGGTGTATCCTTTTGTGCTATATTTAAAAGCATAGATACTGTCTTTTCTGCATTAATGATAAAGATTGTTTCTGGAGAACTAGTTACATGTAATATGCATACTTTGATTTTATTCTCCAATTCATCTACAATCTTAGCTTTTATCAGAATGTTGGCATTGTCTAAAGATTTTATACGTGTCTGGGAAGGGGTTACTGACTCTAAGTCATTTATGAACAGCAGGAACAAGATTGGACCTAGAATGGAACCTTGCGGCACACCACATTTAACATCCTGTTTTCCTGACATATATATGTATATTGTTTCCTTATTGATATTTAAGTTCCACTGTTTGTTATCTGTTGTTCAGATCTGATTGTATCCACATATGTCACAGTTCTCTGACACCTGTATGTTCCAGTATTGAGAGAAGTAGTTTGTGATTTGTATCATCGAAAGCTTTCACGAGGTCCAAAAAATATGGCAGATAAGTGCTGTTTATGGACTACTGAGGTCAGAGCTTCATTTACAAAATCAAAGATTGCTGTTTCTGTGGGCCATCATTTACAGAAACCATGCTGTGATTTTTGAGAACAAGTTATTTTCTTCTACAGCCTCCTATAAAATATTTTTTCTAATATTTTGGAAAAGCCAGACACTATAGAGATTGGTCTGTAATTTTTTACGTCTGTTCTCACTTTTGCTATTTTCAGCTTTTCAGGCAAAGCCCTATAGTCTGTGAGGAATTACAAACAAAGGTTTTTACTATTACATGAGCATTTCTTTAAAACATCAAGGATGTTATCAATGTCAGATGAGAATTCTGCTTTTAGTACTCTAATGACATTTGCTAGCTACATCATTCTCATCTGCTGGATATTAAAAAAGACACTTATTTAAACTGTTGGAACCTGTTCGTTCTTAGCATTTGGTGAATGCATTTTCATAAGGTTTTCTGCTGATTCTGTGAAGTAGGAGTTAAATTTATTTGTAATTTTTTTTGTGTCTGATATTATGGTGTTCTTCACGTTGTTTCCCTTTTTCTTTTCTTACTATGTCCCATGTGGCCTTAATTTTGTTTGGAGCACTTTTTACAAAATTCTCATTTGTCAGTTTCGTAGAAATTTCAGTGACATTGTTTACGATAAGCTTACACCTCCTAAAATAAGCATCAAAATCTGGTGGTTTTTCTGTTTGTTTCGATACGTCATGTAGAAATCTCTTTTTCTTAAGTGGTGTAAGTATGCCTGGTGTGAGCCAGTTACTTTTATTGTTATTTTTTGCATTATTTCCTTTCTTTTGGGGACAGGTGGTTGGGGGTGGGGAGCGGGCTGGGGGCGAACATAGTTCAAAGTAACTGCAGATGATGTTACAGAAAGCATTAAACTTTTCATTTATGCCAGCAATGCTGTAAACTACTTCCCATTTTTTTCCTAGTTAGGAAATGCAGAAAGGAATTTATATTTTGTTCATTGTAGCTCCTAGCAATGGCTGTTACAGACTGTTTCAAAACCTGACAGTGATTTTTTAGTTCTACAGAAATTATTTGTACATTGTGATCCCCAAAGCCCGTGTTGAAAGTTTGTGTATCGTATTTACGTGAAATATATTTGTAAATATTTGGTTATGGTTGATGCCGGTGTTGCTGCTTCTATTTCAGTTTTTAATTTAAACATTAAAAGGAGGTTCAAAAGCTCAATGTTTTTATTCTTTCTTGAAGTTAATATTAAAATCTCCATGTGTAATGCTATTTTTGCACATTTTGTTAAGATGTGGAAGTATGATTGCAAACTTGTTAACAGGGTAGATATATTGCCTGTTGGAGTCCTATACCAGTAAATAATGGCTCCATTTTCAGCTACTAATTCAACTCCAGATATCTCTAAAACTCTTTCTTTAGGTATATCTTTTTCGAAATGAATAGGTGCAAATATAGCTTCCTCCATGGGTCTGCATAAAATTTTGGAGACTCAACATTTTCAGTTTTTCTCCTTTAAGCCAATGCACTGTTATGCAAAGTATAGTAACAAATTTTAGTTCAGTCTCTACAAGAACTTAACGTTTTGAGAAAGCACTGAGAAATTTGCAAATAACTTTGGAATTTGAAACTTACTTGTAACATAGTGTGGTGGTTTTGCTTCTATGTTTCAAGTTACAGGAGGTGACGTAACCTCTTGTTGTATCTGATAACGCCTTGTTGTCTGGCTCAAGCAGAGGTGTTGGAATGGTTTTCCTGGTGCCATTCTTAAGGAAATGTTGCTCTGAAACTGATGATGTGTTGCTTTCCCCCAGATAGCTGTTACTTTATCTGTAAATTTTCCAGCTAGTTTGTCACAGTCTTTTTATTTTTTTGGTTTGAAGTCATAAAAAATTCTCATTAAATGATTTCGACATGCCCTGCATTTGGCTCCTCCTTAAGCAATGTTGTGCTGTTGCAACTGTTACTGCTAACGAAGCTGACACATCCTCTGCCACTACTGGTGCTTGTTGGAGTGCAGCTGACAATGACAGTCAGTGCCTCCGGTTGTTGTTGTTGTTGTTGTTAGTAGTAGTAATGACTGTGATCCCATAGATGCTGCTTCTACTGTTTCAGATGACTCTTTTTTGGTGGAATTGGGATTGGAGTCCTAACACTGGTCAACCTAGGGGCTTTCCCACACTTGTTCGGGCAAAGATTGCGAATTCCAGATGTGTACGAAGCCTTTTTGCACGATTTAACACAGACTCAAACTTCCCCAAAAATTACAGGGCCAACGTGATCATCAAATGATTCAGAAAAAACTCATTCGTTCATTCACTCCAGAACAAAAAAGTCACAAACCTTATTTGCGGAGGAAATCGTGTATTAGATCCATCTCCATTACATGTCCAGATCTCTGGTGATTCCACGCCTTAATTATTTTCCTTTTGCAATCTCTTTCTCTTCAAAACAAACCGCTAGTGGCACAAATGTTAATTGGCTCGCTTTAACGAGAAGAAAAGCAGAATATGTTGGGGGATTGACATGTTTCTGAGAGGTACAGATACTCCAGAAGCTGTCCTAGTTACCACTCTAACAACCGTGGAGAATGCATATATGCATCTCTCTTATTTCAAAGAATAAACGCACTAGAAAATACTTTGGCGTCGCCGAGCTGTCGCTGCATATATTACGAGAAAATCAGATCGATAACTTTTCCAAAGTGAATGAATGTGGATGGTTTGATTGAAAATGATTAATTGGTGCGTGGTAGAGGGTATTTGCTGTGGGGACATTACAACTGGTATGAAATCATTTCTGCCTACCTTTCAACGTAACTGAATCTAGCAGTCTTTTTGTGTGGTGGAGTAAGGGTGTAAATATACAGAAGCAAGTGGCACTAACAGTGAATAAAACTTATGTAGGAATGGAAAGAAAATCTGTTAATAGCAACATATGGTTAAACGAAACTGCAAGTACTGAGCCAGTTCCGTCATTAATAGGCCTACTATATTTTTTTATGTCAAACCCAGAACATTTTACCATAGTTTTTGGATCCACACCCAGGACATATTTTTGAAATTACTTAAAAGTTTCATCAGTTTACTGAAACATTAAACTTCATTTATTCAATTGTAGTTTTCACTTGACATTCGTTTTTTCAGAGATGATTTTGTTTGTTTAATTATGTCATAAAATTCACAAAAGAAAGTCCTGAATTAATTTTAACATTTAGCTGATGTTTAATAGTGATATTGAAAGCCTTCCCCTTTCTGCAAGGTTTCCTTAAGAACACATAACACTATCAGATACGAATGGTGAAGTAACAGCAACTGATCATGTTTTGGTTCTAGCAGGCTAAAATTTTAGCTCATATCGATAGTAGACACTTTTGTTAAATATTACAGGAGAAGCAAAAAAAATTTTTTTTTAATATATAAACTGGTACAGATAATGGTGCTACATGTGTAACTATATTGTAGACGCATAGTTATTGACATATTAGAGGAATCCATGAACTTTCAAATCTCTCTTTGATAATAGAGTTACTGGTTTCTGGAATCACAAGGCTTTCAAAGACAGATGGAGTTGTGAGGTATTCATTGCCAACCGTCAATATTACTGCAGTCTGATGTTTTGAAACTTTTGTCGGGTTCACGTACGCAACTAATATGGCACCACAGCTTGTGGCTTTCTGTAGTGACATTGTGAGCTATTGTTCACACACAGTGCCACAAATTATACGTAGCTGCACAGCTTTCAACATGGCATCAACTGAAATCATATTGGCACGCACCTTGCCGTCGGTGGGATGGCTTGCTATACGGGTAGTTGTACCGTAGGTGCGCCACAATGGAGGGGTATCTGTTGAGAGGCCAGACAAACGTGTGGTTCCTGAAGAGGGGCAGCAGCCTTTCCAGTAGTTGCAGGGGCAACGGTCTGTATGACTGATTGAGCAGGCCTTGTAACATCAACCAAAATAGCATTGCTGTGCTGATATTGTGAATGGCTGAAAGCAAGGGAAAACTGCATCCACAATTTTTCGCAAGGGCATGGAGCTTTACTGTATCGTTAAATGATGGTGGCATCCTATTGGTTTAAATATTCTGGATGTAAAATAGTCCCACATTTGGATCTCTGGATGTTCTACGGATTGGAGCATGGAATGTCACATCCCTTAATCGGGCAAGTAGGTTAGAAAATTTAAAAAGGGAAATTAATAGGTTAGAGTTACATATAGTGGGAATTAGTGAAGTTTGGTGGCAGGAAGAACAAGGTTTCTGGTCAGGAAAATACAGGGTTATAAATACAAAATGAAATAGGGGTAATGCAGGAGAAGGTTTATTAATGAATGAAAAAGTAGGAACATGGTTAAGCTACTCTAAACAGGATAGTGAATGCATTATTGTAGCTAAGATAGACATGAAGCCCATGCTCGTATCAGGAGTACAAGGTTATATGCCAACTAGCTCTGCGGATGATGAAGAGATTCAAGCTATGTATGACGAGATAAAAAACATAATTAAGGGATATGAAAATTTACGGTCATGGGGGATTGGAATTCGATAGTAGGAAAAGGAAGTGAAGGAAAAGTAGTAGGTGAATATGGACTGGGAGGGGCGAAGGAATGAAAGAGGAAGCCACCTGCTACAATTTTACACAGAGCATAACTTAATCGTAGCTAGTACTTGGTTTAAGAATAATGAAAGAAGGCTGTGTATGTGGAAGACATCTGGAGACACCGAAAAATTTCAGATTGATTATATAATGATAACACAGAGATTTAGGAACCAGGTTTTAAACTAAGACTTTTCCAGGTGCAGATGTGGACTCCAACCACAATTTATTGGTTATGAACTGTAGATTAAAACTGAAGAAACCGCAGAAAGGTAGGAATTTAAGAAGGTAAGAGTTGGATAGACTGAAAGAACCAGAGGTTGTAGAAAGCTTCAGAGAGAGAATTAGGGAACGACTGATAAGAATGGTAGAAAGGAATACAGTACTGTACAGCTACACTATGGATGACAGACAGCTGGAGACAGTGTCTTCCACAAAATATCTAGGCGCAACTATCCAGAATGAACTTAAGTGGAATGACCATGTAAAACAAATAGTGGGAAAAGCAGACACCAGACTCAGATTCATCAGAAGAATCTTGAGGAAATGTAACTCATCCACGAAAGAAGTGGCTTATAAGGTGCTTGTTCACCCGATTCTTGTGTATTGTTCACCTATGTGGGATCCCTATCAGGTAGGACTGATAGCGGAGATAAAGAATATCCGACGAAGAGCGACGAATTTCATCGTGGGCGAGAGAGCATTACGGAGATGCTAAACAAATTCCACTGGCAGATGTTACAAGAGAGGCATTGTGCATCACGGAGAGATTTACTATTGAAATTTTGGGACAACACTTCACAGGACGAGAGATTCCCATTTGAGTTCCTGAAATATCTCTGTAACACTTAAGTTTTGTTTCAAACCTACCGATAACAAATATGGCAGCCCTCCTCTGAATTGCTTTTATGTCTTCCTTCAATTCCACCTGGTACAGATCCCAAACACTCAAGTTATTGTCTTCCCTATCACAGTTTTCACAGCCTCGTTCCACCTCATATTTCTTTGCAACAATATGCTCAGGTATTTAAATGACTTGACTGTCTCAAGCTGGACACTAGTAATACTGCATCCGAACATTACAGTTTTGTTCTTGCCAGTCATCCGCATTATCTTACATTTTCCCACATTTGGGGCTAGCTGCCATTCATCACACCAACTGGAAATTTTGTCTATGTCATCTTGTATCTATCTACAGTCACTCAACGTACACACCTTACTGTACACCATGGAATCATCAGCAAACAACCACAGATTGCTGCCCACCATATCTGCCAAATCATTTATGTACATAGAGAACAACACTTCCCTGGGACATTCCTGATGGTACCCCCATCTCTGAAGAACACTCACCATCGAGGATAACGTACTGGGTTCTATTACTTAAGAAGTCTTCGAGCCACTCACATATCTGCGAACTTATTCCGTATGCTCGTACCTTCATAAACCGCATGCAATGGGACATCATATCAAATGCTTTCTGGAAATCTAGAAATGAGGAGGAATCTGTCTGTTGTCCTTCATACATAGTTCTCAGTATATTGTGTGAGAAAAGGGAAAGCTGAGTTTCGCATGAGCGATGCTTTCTAAAACCGTGCTGATTCGTGGACATAAGCTGCTTAAACTCGAGAAAGTTTATTATATTCGAACTGATAATGTGTTCAAGGATTCTGCAGTAAACAGAAGTTACAGATATTGGTCTATAATTTTGTGGATCTGTTCTTTTACCTTTTCTATATACTGGAATCACCTGCACTTTTTTCCAGTCACTTGGGACTTTGTGATGGGAGAGAGATTCAACTAAATACCTAGGTATCACAATTACGAATGACTTAAATTAGAAGGAACACACAGAAAATGTTGTTGGGGAGGCTAACCAGACTGCATTTTATTAGTAGGACACTCAGAAAATGTAACAGATCTACTAAGGAGACTGCCTACACTATGCTTATCTGTCCTTTTTTAGAATATTGTTGTGTGGTGTGGGATCCCTACCAGATAGGACTGACAAAGTACATCAAAAAAGTTCAAAGAAGGGCAGCACGTTTCCTATTATCGTGAAATATGGGAGAGAGTGTCACAGAAATGATACAGGATTTGGGCTGGACATAATTAAAAGAAAGACATTTTTCGTTGCGATGGAATCTTCTCATGAAATTCCAATCACCAACTCTCTCCTCCAAATGCGAAAATATTTTGTTGATACCGACCTACTTAGGGAGAAACAATCACTGTGATAAAATAAGGGAAATCAGAGCTCGTACGGAAAGATACAGGTGTTCGTTCTTTCCGTGCGCTATACGAGATTGGAATAATAGAGAATTGTGAAGGGGGTTCAATGAACTCTCTGCCAGGCACTTAAATGTGATTTGTAGAGTATCCATGTAGATGTAGATTCATGATAAATGCAAGCTAGGTAATGGACCACTGCCGTCAAGTACTCTGTAAAATTGGATGGGATTGTGTTCGGACCTGGTGATATTTTTTTTCGAATCTGTAAGTTGCTTCTCTACACCAGATACGCTTATTCCTATGTCGCCCATATGGGAGTCTGTCCGATGGTTCTCCTGTGTAAACAATTTCTTGAATGTGAAATTTAAAACTTTGGCTTTCGTTTTGCTGTCTTCAACTGCCACACCAGACTGGTCAACAAGGGACTGAATGGAGGCCTTAGGCCCCCTTAGCAATTTTACATACGACCAGAATTTTCTCGGGTTCTCTGCTTTTGCTAAAGTGTACGCTTCATGCACAGATCTTTCCACAGATATATTAAGCAAAGGCAATTGTATGTTTATAGCATTTGTAGACTTACGGAAAGCTTTTGACAATGTCAATTGGAATACTCTCTTTAAAATTCTAAGGTGGCAGGGGTAAAATACAGAGGGCGAAAGGCTCTGTACAATTTTTACAGAAATCAGATGGCGGTTATGAGTCGAGGGGCACGAAAGGGAAGCAGTGATTCACAAGGCTGTGAGATAGGGTTGTAGCCTATCCCCGATGTTATTTAATTTGTATATTGAGCAAGCAGTAAAGAAAACAAAAGAAAAATTTGGAGTAGGAATTAAACCTTGAGGTTTGCCAGTGACATTGTAATTCTGTTCGAAAAACAAAGGACTTAGAAGAACAGTTGAACGGAATGGGCAGTGTTTTGAAAGGAAGATATAAGAGGAACATCAACAAAAGCAAAACAAGGATAATGGAATGTACTCAAATTAAATCAGGTGATGCTGAGGGAATTAGATTAGGAAATGACACATTTAAAGTAGCAGATGAGTTTTGCTATCTGGGGAGCAAAATAACTGATGGTGGTCGAAGTAGAGAGGATATAAAATGTAGACTAGCAATGGGAAGGAAAATGTTTCTGAAGAAGAGTATAGATTTAATTGTCAGGAAGTCATTTCTGAAAGTGCTTGTATGGAGTGTAGCCCTATATGGAAGTGAAACATGGACAATAAACAATTTAGACAGAAAGAAAACAGAAGCTTTCGAAATGTGGTGTTAGAGAAGAATGCTGAAGATTATATGGGTAGATCACATAACTAATGAGGAGGTATTAAATAGAATTGGGGAGAAGAGGAGTTTGTGGTACAACTTGAAGAAGGGCTCGGTTGGTAGGACACATTCCAAGGCATCAAGGCATCACTAAGATACTATTGGAGGAAAGCGTGGAGCGTAAAAATCGTAGAGGGAGCCCAGGAGATGAATACACTAAACAGATTCAGAAGGATGTAGGTTGCAGTAGTTATTGGAGATGAAGAGGCTTGCACAGGATAGAGTAGCAGGGAGAGTTGCATCAAACCAGTCTCTGGACTGAAGAGCACAACAACACGGGTAGGTACGAATGCCGTGGTGCAGCTTACGACATTAGAGCTGTGACAAGATTTAGGTATCAGGTAGTCGAAACCCAAATGTTGGAGCCAAAAATAGATTTTGTGGAGGGATAAATCAGGGACCACAAACACATTTATAAAAGAAATAACACTCACAGATGAAAAGGCTGCCTGCAATGGAAAACAAACCAACAGCTGTCATGTAAATATCATCTGTAGACACACCTTTCTTCCTAGGTTTTAAAATCTTATTGTATTAGTTGAAACAGGCATTTCGCATAACTAATTTTTAGTTTATTACCACAGCTACATCATTTGCTAGTCAATAATGGATAGACTGCATCAGTGTTGCAAGGTTATGATTATACAAGCATTAAAATACAAAAACCAATTTACACAAGTATGCATACTAATACAGCACAAATTTGCATAAGTATAGCATAACACTTAATGATGTACAGAGTGATAAATTTTTAACAAGTACATGTTCACTTCATTTCACATGACATTGCATTATTTAGGGAGTCCAATTTGTTGTTTCACTGTCAAAGAACTCATTTATGCTATACACTGTTTTTTGCATAGGTTTTGCAACATCTTTCCTCAAAATTTCACCACGTCTAAGGAGCGCATTTCAGTATTTAAATGGTTGAACATTTTAATGGCTACTGCTTGAAAACTGTCCCATGTCATAGAGAGTAACACTTGGGACGTCTATCTCTTCCTTACTGCACATGTTATAATTGTGGATGTCACTCATGTTGGTGCAGTTTCATGATTTTCTTTCACATACGTGAGACAGGAGAAGACATGCTGTACATGTGAAGATGGGTTTGCAGTGGTCCAGTTTCCTGCTTGATGTTATGATCCTTATTGCTTTTTGTAGTAGTAGTAGTAGTAGTAGTAGAATTTTCTTGCAGCCTGTAGAGTGACCCCAAAGTAAGAGGCCGTAACTGATACACTGAGGAACAATGGATAATATGCTATCACATACTTCAGTTTCCTCAGGAGGTATAAGACTCGTGACAGTTTGTCACATATATGTGCAGTGTGTTCCTGTCAAGTGAGTTTACTGTTGACCACTAATCCCAGACGTTTCACAGTTCCTGCATTTTTTGTATCCCTTGTCACTGAGGCTACAAACCAATTTCTGTGTTTTTTATGAATTTATTTAAATTTTTTACAATATACCTTAAACAGAGCATCTACTTCTTCTTGAGCCTTTCTGGCATCAGAGCCTTTGAGTACAGAGTTGTATCATCTGCAAATTACTGTCCGTGAGAGCTTAAATCATTTGCAACTACTAGGAACAGTAGGTGAATATGGATTGGGGGGAAGAAATGAAAGAGGAAGCCGTCTTGTAGAATTTTGCACAGAGCATAACTTAATCATAGCTAACACTTGGTTCAAGAATCATAAAAGAAGGTTGTATACCCGGAAGAATCCTGGAGATACTAGTAGGTATCAGATAGATTATATAATGGTAAGACAGAGATTTAGGAACCAGGTTTTAAATTGTAAGACATTTCCAGGGGCAGATGTGGATTCTGACAACAATCTATTGGTTATGAACTGCAGATTGAAACTGAAGAAACTGCAAAAAGGTGGGAATCTAAGGAGATGGGACCTGGATAAACTGAAAGAACCAGAGGTTGTAGAGAGTTTCAGGGAGAGCATAAGGGAACAATTGACAGGAATGGGGGAAAGAAATACAGTATAAGAAGAATGGGTAGCTCTGAGAGATGAAGTAGTGAAGGCAGCAGACGATCAAGTAGGTAAAAAGGCGAGGGCTAATAGAAATCCTTGGGTAACAGAAGAAATATTGAATTTAACTGATGAAAGGAGAAAATATAAAAATGCAGTAAATGAAGCAGGCAAAAAGGAATACAAACGTCTCAAAAATGAGATCGACAGGAAGTGCAAAATGGCTAAGCAGGGATGGCTAGAGGACAAATGTAAGGATGTAGAGGCTTGTCTCACTAGGGGTAAGATAGATACTGCCTACAGGAAAATTAAAGAGACCTTTGGAGAGAAGAGAACCACTTGTATGAATATCAAGAGCTCAGATGGCAACCCAGTTCTAAGCAAAGAAGGGAAGGCAGAAAGGTGGAAGGAGTATATAGAGGGTTTATACAAGGGCGATGTACTTGAGGACAATATTATGGAAATGGAAGAGGATGTAGATGAAGACGAAATGGGAGATAAGATACTGCGTGAAGAGTTTGACAGAGCACTGAAAGACCTGAGTTGAAACAGGGCCCCGGGTGTAGACAACATTCCATTAGAACTACTGATGGCCTCGGGAGAGCCAGTCATGACAAAACTCTACCATCTGGTGAGCTAGATGTATGGGACAGGCGAAATACCCTCGGACTTCAAGAAGAATATAATAATTCCAGTCCCAAAGAAAGCAGGTGTTGACAGATGTGAAAATTACCGAACAATCAGTTTAATAAGTCGCAGCTGCAAAATACTAACGCGAATTCTTTACAGACGAATGGAAAAACTGATAGAAGCCGACCTCAGAGAAGATCAGTTCAGATTCCGCAGAAATGTTGGTACACGTGAGGCAATACTGACCCTATGACTTATCTTACAAGAAAAATTAAGGAAAGGCAAACCTACGTTTCTAGTATTTGTAGACGTAGAGAAAGCTTTTGACAATGTTGACTGGAATACTCTCTTTCAGATTCTAAAGGTGGCAGGGGTAAAATACAGGGAGCGAAAGGCTATTTACAATTTGTACAGAAACCAGATGGCAGTTATAAGAGTCGAGGGGCATGAAAGGGAAGCAGTGGTTGGGAAGGGAGTGAGACAGGGTTGTAGCCTCTCCCCGATGTTATTCAATCTGTATATTGAGCAAGCAGTAAAGGAAACAAATGTATAATTCAGAGTAGGTATTAAAATCCATGGAAAAGAAATAAAAACTTTAAAGTTCGCCGATGACAATGTAATTCTGTCAGACAGCAAAGGACTTGGAAGAGCAGTTGAACGGAATGGACAGTGTCTTGAAAGGAGGATATAAGATGAACATCAACAAAAGCAAAACGAGGATAATGGAATGTAGTCAAATTAAATCGGGTGATGCTGAGGGGATTAGATTAGGAAATGAGACACTTAAAGTAGTAAAGGAGTTTTGCTATTTAGTGAGTAAAATAACTGATGATGGTCGAAGTAGAGAGGATATAAAATGTAGACTGGCAATGGCAAGGAAATCGTTTCTGAAGAAGAGAAATTTGTTAACATCGAGTATAGATTTAAGTGTCAGGAAGTCGTTTCTGAAAGTATTTGTATGGAGTGTAGCCATGTATGGAAGTGAAACATGGACAATAACCAGTTTGGACAAGAAGAGAATAGAAGCTTTCGAAATGTGGTGATACAGAAGAATGCTGAAGATAAGGTGGGTAGATCACGTAACTAATGAGGAGGTATTGAGTAGGATTGGGGAGAAGAGACGTTTGTGGCACAACTTGACTAGAAGAAGGGATCGGTTGGTAGGACATGTTTTGAGGCATCAAGGGATCACAAATTTAGCATTGGAGGGCAGCGTGGAGGGTAAAAATCGTAGAGGGAGACCAAGAGATGAATACACTAAGCAGATTCAGAAGGATGTAGGTTGCAGTAGGTACTGGGAGATGAAGAAGCTTGCACAGGATAGAGTAGCATGGAGAGCTGCATCAAACCAGTCTCAGGACTGAAGACCACAACAACAACAACAGGAACAGGACAGGACCCGTTACTGATACTTGTGCCACACCATATTCCAACTTTCATTTACTTGCTCCTTGGACTGATACAATCTGGCTTCTGTTTTTCATATAAGATTTGAGGTTTGCCAGAACATTGCCTGCAACTCCGTATTTACCGAGCTTAGGAATAGCTTATAAGAAATGCATCCAGACGCATTTCTGAGGTCACAGAGTGCCAGTATTACACATTCTTTTTTCTCAAAACTGTGCTTTATCCTAGTAACTAAATCTACTGCTGCTGTTGTTGTTGTAGATTTGCCTTTCTGGAAACCATGCTGTGTGTCTATGAAGACTCCATTAATTTCAAAGGAAATTGACATTTGGTCTTTCATTGCACCATCAAAGATTTTAACAAAGATTGGAATCACTGAGAGTGGTCTGAAGCTTGTTACCTTGACTGGATCACCATTTTTATAAATTGGTACTGTCTGTGCAAGTTTTTGAAAGTTTGGAAATGCAACAGCAGTAAAACATTTATTAATTGCCGTAGATAATAATTTGGGGACATTAGTAGACATCTGATATACAGGGTGAAGTGAAATTTGTGCACCCGGGCTTTGCAGCACTACTCAAATACCAGTGATAAAAAAATGGCTCTCACAAAATTCGTCCGGCGATTAAATTCGGCAGAAAAAGGAAATTGAAGGGTGGCAGTCTGGCAACACAGTAACCACACGTATTGTAACTACCTCTGTCAGCGCGCATTAATCCTTCTGTACAGTTGGTGCAGTGGATAGAGTTTTGGGTTAGCATGCAGGAGGTCGAGGGTCTGATCCTGGGTTATGGAGCTTTTTTTTATTTCCTAATTTCATTCTGACATTTCACACTGTAGTATACACCGTTTCTAAGGTCACATGTATCCTAAATTTACAACATTTTGTCATGTGGAACATAACAAATTCGTGGTTACACAAATAAGAAATAGACAGTTGTAACAAATGACCTGCCATAGGCCAGAATAACTACAACAATATCAGTTGTCTCAATGCTGTCAGACTATGCCCAAATACTGAAGCTGCACGCTTGAGGAATGTGCATAAAATACAGCAGAAGACATCGTTAAGGGCTTTAAGAACGGCTACAGGTTTTTGGCTTATTTAATATACACGGGCAGGGAGAGTACGTTACAGCAGTGCTCAGAAAATGACTGTATTCCAATCGTGGGACGGTAAGTAAAATATATAAGATTTGTAAAATGAATAGCTTACGATGTGCGCATTTCAGGTAGTTTTATTTTTCCTATCGACAAGTAAAGAACAGTTCTCGGTACATTTCTCGAGTTTCACCCTTTGTGGCCATTGTTCAAATGCAGTTTTAAAGTCTTATTTTGATGTGTGTATAAAGATTTTTCTTTGTATTAACGCCTCATTTTCTGAAGAATTTGCTTCTATTCTACATTAAAGTCATAAAAATGCTAATCAACAATGGTTAATGTAGTGTCCATTTTTGTTAGCAAATAACAGCACTGTAATTTGTACAGGATTGATAGCATATCTACACACTGTAATGTGACTGTTACAATTACATTTTTACAGATTTATTACGCAGCTGTGGCAAAGGAAATGCACCGAGAGTAAATATGAGCAAAATGTGGAATTATATTTGTATTAAACATTACAGTATCGATTGAGATTTTATTACATTGGCATTCACTGTCTAATATTCCAGGTTCAACTCGGTTTGCAGGGACCGAGGGCATAAGGTATATTGCATTAGTAACACCACTGACAAAGTACTGCCAAAGGATGCGAATTTTGCCTCGAGGGAGTATCCCGTACAGCTCGCTTCCCGTGTCGAAATACATATCTGACACTCTTTATTCGTGGGAAAGAAATTCTAAATAGCCAATTTTTTAATCGGTGATTTTGTAACACCGAAATAAAAAATATCGCAAATGTACAAATCTGCTAGGAGTGAAAATACTACACAGAAAACATAAATATTTGGAGCCCGTAACGATTAAAAATTATTTTCTATTTAATGTTTTTGTGTAAACATGCTGAAGTCTGTGAGTTACGTGATACCCCAAGGAACATGTGGAAGACAATTGCACCCCAGTTTCCTTCGGTCAGAACACGATAAAAAATGAAACCACTATTTTTCTCGGCCAGTGGCCTCGCCACAGTGGTAACACCGATTCCCGTCAGATCGGCAATGTCGAGAGCTGTCGGGCTCGGCTAGCACTCGGACGGGTCACCGTCGGCCCGGGTCTGCGGAGTGCTGTCGGCAAACGAGGTGCACTCGGCCCTCGTGAGGCCCACTGAGAAGCTGCTCGACTGAGAAGTAGCGACACTGGTCACGAAAACTGGGAGAGTTGTGTGCCGACCACGTGTGCCCCTCTGGCTGAGGATGACACGGCAGCCAGTCAGTACCGTTGGGCCTTCAAGGGCTCTTCAGATGGTGTTTTTAATACTTTCTCGAACATGCTGGAACCGTGTTATAAATGGGTCTACATCGACTGACTATTATATCAAATGTTTGTTGATAGTAATAGAATAGTTAATTGAAAATAATAATGATACAAATTTATATCTGCTACTCTTTAGAAGCAATCTTGACAATTTGTACTGATGCACAAATCCGTGAGGATATCACACTTAAAAGCATCGGCTGCAACTGTAATTAATTTATTCGGGAAACTTGGATACATTTTGTTATAAGGCACAGCTTCCATTACATTTTGTTATAAGGCACAACTTCCGTCCATTTGAACCTGCTTACAGTAGTCAAACCTAGGTGCACCTCTGTAATTTCTATCCCACCCACTTCCCTCCGGTACCAAATTGACACGACGATTCCTCGGTGCCTCGGGATGTGTCCTAACCGTCAGTCTCATTTTTTAGTTGTGCCATTAATTTCTCTTCTTACCAAATTTATTCGGTACCACCTATTTAGTTATCCGGTATACCCATATAATCTTCACCATTCTTCGGTAACACTACATTTCGGAGGCTTTATTCTTATGCGAATTGATTTTCAGGTTGTGTAAACACCTACTTTATCACCCTAAATGAACACTGACGTAACAAGATTGAACAAGCATTTTGTTGTGATGACTGATCTGTAGTGTAACCAGAGGATTAGGTTAGGGTGGCTAGGTGACAGTTCAGTTACTTGTGGCAGAGCTGAATGTGAAAGCAGAGTGTTAAGAGTAAAGTACTGTCCCGTAACTGCGCAGATAGTACTGTATGGGTGGGTACAGTGGAAGTGGTGGGGCTTTCGTTGTGTGTGAGCACTATCTGAACGAGGCCTACTCAAAAGCAGAACTCCTGAGCTACAGTTAGTGAGTCTGCAAAAGATCGTAAGGACAACTCGTCCCGGCATGACTAATAATATAACGGACTGACGTAGCTAATAAGAAAATCACCCTGTTAACAATTAATGCAACTGCTGATACTGTACTAAGCAGACTGCTCAGCAGATTACTGCATACTAAGATGGTCACTCCTTTGTAACAAAAAGGTAGACACACATGGGGCTGTGTGGTTGCCAAGCTATTTGGAGTTAGACATCCTGCTGCTCTACAGATCAATATGTTACATCTATGTTCATGCCATATTTAGTGCACTTTTTGTTATAAAAATGAACTGCAAGGTAAATTTAGAAAGCACATACGAGATAACAAACAAGTATCTCGTGAGTGCATGACATACATTGTACATAATCTACATTTTAAAAAGATGAAGTGAGGGAATGTCATACTGTCTTTTAACCACATACAATAAATAGTGCTAGTTTATTTCATGATAAATAGTTGAGAATATCTAACTGGTATTATTACATGACTTTAGTATATCTTTGTTTGTTTATATTCCATGCAATGACAAAAAATTTAAATATTACATTCTTTGGTCATGTTTTCATATTTACTGTTACTGCTACAAGTGCATAGACAAATCCATGAAAAAGGAAACAATTACATTTCTTTCATAGGACAGTATTACAAATGTTCAATTATATTAGTAGGACATTGCAAAAAACTAATACACAGAATTTGGATGAAAACAAAGAAGTCATTGTATGAGAGTCTGCCAGAACAAGAAAGGAAAAGTGATTTTTTATGGGTGGTTCTGAGCAAATTACTTTGCTGGTAGCATCTGGATTCAATGCAATCAAGGAGGTAGCTGCTATTGTATGTACACAATGTCCTTATAACAGGAGACTATGTATAAAGTGAAGACAATGATGTGCTGCTGCCTAAGAATCCACCTTTACCTCTTTGTGGTGATGACTCATGATTGCTCTTATATGTATATGTCAGGTAATTAAAAAGTAAAAATTGGTATTCTTAGTAGTCTGTTGGGTATAAACAAGAAGACATTATGTGTTAATAACACTGGCTCAGTGAAGATAAGCTACAACTGTACCTATCATGGGGGACGGTCCCGGCATTCTGCGGCATATCGAGCTGGCATCCACCATCTGCTCTAATTACACCCCAACTGCTACCAATAATTTTTTCTCTCTTTCCTGTCTCTGGGTGTCTTTTGGTTCTGATTTTCAGTAATATTTTTATGTGATGTAGGCATAAATCTGCCCATTTGTTATTTAGTTCAGGTTTCATCGGTACAGTCGTAGTCTCAGCATCCGACAGCAAAAATGCAATTAGTTTTGTTTAAAACTGTGTTAATTAAAAGTTATGCATGATTAAAAATTTTACTATAGTAAATGGCAGTGAAAATATTTTGAGGCAATAAATAGATTTGGTAAGGATGATACCATTCATTGTAAAGACTAGCATTCCTACTTTTCATTAACATAGTTAAAATTTTGTGGAAAAAATTAACTTACAAGATAATTATCATTGAAGTTCAGAAGTAGACACATTTTACATTGCAAATTTCGACTCTGTGTTTATTAGATTTCATCTCTGAGTGCTGTACTTCCATTTCTCCAATTTTTGTGCAGATGGTGGCTTACTTCATTAACTGATTGAGCCATTAGTTATGAAAATTGTGTAATCTCCCACGATGTTCAGTATTGTGCTTGTACCTATAAACAGGTTAGTGCTAATGCAGATGCGTAAAATGGTTCATATACTATTGTAAAGTCCTAGATCACTACACTTTTTACTAACCAAATTATTGTTAAAAATTATAGTCTATCCTAAGCAGTATTTTTTTTTTTTTTTTTTTTCCATATGACGTTAAGAAATTAGTCATCATCCAACCGTGGGACCTTGAAGACAATATATGAAAAAGTGAAACCAAAATTGTGGTGGTGTGTACATTTTTGAGCAAACACCATCCTGAACTCATTAAGATTTTCCACTTTATGACTTCAGAATGATGTGCTATCGATGAGGCATCATAGAAGAGACTACATAAATCAGGTTGGTGGGCCTACACTACTTGTGCAATACAGTGTCCTTAGTATGGATGATACAAGCCTAAAAAATGCAATGGAAGCAGCTGTACTGTTATAGCCCATGTTAAAAAATCATAACTATATTTTTTACTGTATGCCAGACACTAATATTGAAGCATTTGGGCAATCCTTGAGAAAATTAACTTATTTTTTGCAAAATGGTCTAAGGAAAGGATATATATTCTTGGAGACATAAATACTGATTTAAGACTAAGGCAACCACACAATTTAGTTTTCTTAAAATGCTAAGATTGGATGACTTGCACTGCATTAACGATAGTTTGATAGTTAATAACAATTGTTCTGTCATCCCCCCGCTCCGAACCAATTGTCCCGTGGGGCTTATCCTGTAATAGATGCTAAACCTGACCCGTACTACAACGTGCTCCAGTCCTATCCCTGGCATCTCCCGTCCCATGAAAGGCAGGGGCAAATGTGAAAGCAGTCATTGATCTACCAAGTTATCTGCAACCACTTCCTGTCATACTACATGGTCATGACCACTGCCAAGTTATGTGTCCACATGAACGGCCAGTGCCAAACTGGCCAAGAGACAGCTGGATCACCCATTTGCTGAGCATGCCACCCAACACGATATGCTTGAGTTCAATGACTGCTTCACTGACTGGATTCTTTCCACCTGCACCACCACCCTGATGTCAACCTTCCCTGCTCCCACTGAGATTCTCCAGCCCTACACAAACTTCTACGCCACTGATGCACTGCACTGGCAGAATCCTTTTCCCTTCTCTACTTTACTCCACTTCCCCCACAGTCCCAGCATAGCTTGCAGATGCTGCAGCTGGTAGCTCATTATCCTGTCTCTACTATGTCTCAGCATGCTCGCTCTCTCTCTCTCTCTCTCTCTCTCTCTCTCTCTCTCGCCTGCTGTTTTCCATTTTCTAGATTCGCCAATGACTCTAAGATATTGTTGTTCACGTTTCACAAGTGGGATTTCAAAATGTTTACACAAACAATTTTTGTCAGTTCTACACGAGTACATAAAATGCACATAATTTGATTTTCATTGTAAGTGTCAATCACTCATAGTGGTATCTGAAACTGAGATCATGATTTAATGTATAGTTTTCTGTAATAGGTGTGCAACTTGTGCCACTTGCAGAATTGTATTCTGCTGTCTCTCAATTGTACAATCACAGTTCTTTCAATTTGGGACTATGCAGTACTAAGGAGTTCACAGTCCATGTTGCTTATTCACTACCTGTATAAATTTCAGTTAATTGCTCTTAAAATGTCATGGCAGGCTGTTCTATCACTTGTGTTTATTCATAAATTTTTGTTTGTCCAAAGTAATGGTATTGTGATCATGTATCTTATTACACATATTTGATTAATCTTAATGGTGCATGGAAAATAAAAAGTAACTGTGAAAGTAAATACCTTTTTTTATGTTTTCTTGTATCTTGTCCTGACATGAGGTCCTCCCTACACAAGATTATACCTACTTAACCCAGAGTCCTTTTTTGTAGCTCTTTGTCTTAATTACATGTCACAAAATATTTATGCCAGATAGCACCTTCCTGGCTGTAGATCTGGTGCAAGCGTTACTGCTCTTATTTACAACAGCAATGTTCTGTTACTGTGTGTACTAACCCAAAGAAATATTATTATTAGAACATGCTACAATTCTGTCAAAAGGAAGGAATTGTGTTTGATCCAAGCACTATAATGCTTATCCCTCAATTAATTAAAATTTTGGTGACTAACACAAACTGAATTCAACATTATTCATCTGTGAAAGATAATTTTAATCCAGAAAGTTATGCAAATGCA
This sequence comes from Schistocerca piceifrons, assembly GCF_021461385.2. Taxonomy (NCBI): domain Eukaryota; kingdom Metazoa; phylum Arthropoda; class Insecta; order Orthoptera; family Acrididae; genus Schistocerca; species Schistocerca piceifrons. The sequence goes on from NC_060147.1 coordinate 1,455,617, forward strand.
GTGAAAGGTTTCATGTACTTTTTTATTTATTCTATATAGCCTTCAGCAGTATAACAACATTTAGCCAAGGTTTCCTGTACTTGGTATGTGTTTATTGTTTATGGATTCATCACCTCAACAAACACATTGCATTAGTATATAGACTACTCCATAATTACATTGTAAGATATGCATTTTAACACTTTGTGTAGGTATCTAGCCCCCATTTGTAATTTTAGGTTTTCTAAATTTGCCTGATGAACTTATAATTGACTCAACAGTAACTCGTACAGGCATATCTTGTATATGAAGAATAGAAATATTTACAAAATGGACTCATTCCTCATACAATTTGCTTACTTCACAAAATGGAAACAAACACTTCAAGTGTCAAAGAGTGCACTGTACAGTAAAGCATTTAGTATTGGAGTTTTGGGCAACCTGTTTTTCCAGTTGGAAAGGAAGTTGCTTACAAAACGCTTTTTTTAATGTGCAGTCCTCTCGTACTTGGTTGTATGGGTAGCCACATTTTATGTTTAGTGCATCACTAGGAAGCTTTTCATCATCATTAGGGATTCTACAGTTGACCAGTGAAAAGCTAACCACACTATGTAACATTACTGACCCGGTTATATTGCTGGTATTCTTTCGTAATGCTAAATTTTTGAAGTCTCATTCTCTGAAATTGGTTGAAGATGTAGTCTAGTTCAGTGATGGACATGACATCATTGATTTAAACTTGAGATTACTTCATATTTCTTAGTGCCAAAACACACAATGATGAAGATTAACTTCTGCTGTAACTATTTTTATAGTTCAAATAGACCAAGTCAGCTACTACACTTGAACTCTCAACAGTGACAGGTTCTTTCCATGGCGAAGTCGTCATCCAATTCTACAAAAAAATAAATCTTCAGAAAATAGCATTTGAAAGAACTCAGTCACTGAAGCTTTACTAACACTTTAACACAGAGAAGTTATGCGGATGACTACAGACAGATTTTCCAAACAAGTTCATTAAATGATTACACTGAGTGACTTTAACAGTAAGATCTGTTCATATTAGTGACTTTAACTTTGAAGTATGGAATGGATAAGTACACTCTATGGATTTTTTACATTGAGATATTAAGATGAAACTAGCTAATCATGACTCTGCCGTGGAGAAGTTACTGTAACGGTTACTAGGACCTAAATTCCTATTGCTATATAAAGAGAACAATTTTGAAATTAGTGGCAATGACATTATGGGGAAGCAACTAATAATTTGGTTTATCTATGTGATAGATGATTGGGAAATAAAAAAAGTTGGGTGGATTATTTTATTCACATCATGCGCACTGCCGTGGGAATTTACCAAGGCCCTTTGTAAATTTAACAGGATAGTATTTGTCTCCATTTCTTAATTGTCAAATTACTCTGATAACCAAAGCTATTTTCTAGTTTAGAAAAATTACAGCTAGAAAATTATAACTACACCTATGATTTTATAAACATACTTAAAGGTCCAAATAGTAATATTATTTTCTGGGTGTGGAAACTTTAATTACAAATAACATTTTAGTTAATGACTTTTCACAAATAATAAAATGTTTACTGATAGAGTGAAATGAGGACTTTCAAATAATTTACGTCATTCTTGAAACGAACAATTGTTAGCTCACAATATGTTCCTGAGCATATGGCTTCTGAATCAAGCAAATTACAGATTTCTCTCAAAAGAACACATACAGTGTTGGCATTAGCAGAACTAAGTTAAACTGATAGATAATGAACTTTTCTGAAACATTGCCTAAATAGGAATTTTGGTGCTTTATGTAAATGTGGTACATCTACCACCAGCAAAATATAAAAAAGAAATAAGAAAGTCATCTAAGGAGTAGATTTATAGCAAATGGAGTTACTCCAACTTGCTAAGTTTCAAGTTCCTCATCTGTACAATAGAAGTATGTATTCCACTGTCCCCACCTTCAAAAAGTGAGTGTACAGTTCTCAAATCCAAAATGATGCATGTCAATCAGTGTTTATGAAGTTACTGTTGATTGCTTTAGCACTGCAGATAATCTAGCTGGATTATGAAAACCTACCAAATTTGGGATATCCTTAACCCAGCACACAGCTGCTAGTTTCTGAGGGGAACACAGTATTTAAAAAAAATAAAATGCTGTAAAATAATAACAGAGCACTTGTGTACATAGTACACAGATCTACAAAAGCAAACTTAAGAGAGAGAGTGGCAGTCAAATTAATACGAAAAAGGTGAGAAAAAAGTAAGTAAACGATTCATTAATATTGAAGTACTTGCCATAGTTGTTAACACATTTATTCCACTGTAATCACCTTACAATGGTCAACACCTTTGTGGAAAAATGTTGCCAGGCATGCACCTCTTTATATGAAACAAGGGGACAGCCATGAATGTTTTTCTTCAGCACCTTAAAAATATGGAAATCATATGGGGACAGATTGGGACATAATGGAGAACATGTGTTTCCCAGCGAAACTTCTACTATGTACTCTATACAGCCTTGGCAGGCATTTTATTGGCAGGTAGCCTAAACTATGCTGCAGAGTTTTGTCTGGGAAGCCTTCACACAACCTCCACGTAGTCCCAATCTCTCCTCATATGATTTCCATATTTTTGGAGCCTTAAAGAAACATCCTTGCCCATTCGTTTGGTTCACACCAAGAGGTGCACATATGGGTACAACGATGGTTTCGTAGAACACCGCAAACATTTTTCCATGAAGCGATTGACCATCTTGTCTCACAGGGGCATAAATGTACTCACAGCTTTGGTGATTACTTTTGAAATATTAAACAGTTAACTTTCTTTTTTCCATTACTCTTGTTTTCATGGAGCTTTCATCTTGTGTACTCCTTCTGAAGCTTTGCATTGGTGTAACCAAATATATTACAACAAAAAAAAACAAATGTGACAGAGTTCAGATCCCATCACAAAATACACTGCTGGCCACCGTAAATGCAGCACCAAGAAAGACAAGAGGTAGCACAACAAAATTTATTTTGTAGATAACATATTGACCAAGTATCAAATGATTACGTTTACAGACGTCTGTGACATGTGGTTCCTGCCAGAATCAGTAGCCAGAGTAGCCGCCATTGTTGGAGATCACCGCTGCCACACGTCTCGGCATTGAGTCAAAGAGACGTTGGATGTGTTCCTGGGGTACAGCAGTCCAAGCAGCTTCCACACGTTGCCAAAGATCATCTGGTGTGGCAGCTGGGGATGTAATCTGGGTCACTCGTTGAGCAACCATGGACCACATGTTTTCTATCGGCGAAAGATCTGGAGAGCGAGCCGGCCAGGGAAGCACTTCAATCTGGTTATTGACGAAGAACCTTTGGACAATGCGTGCCACGTGTGGTCGTGCATTATCCTGTTGAAATATGGCTGTGGCCGAGCCCTGAAGGTAAGGAAGGACAACTGGCTCCAGCACCTCGGATATGTAGCGCCGGCTATTTAAAGTACCGGCAATGCGTACTAGAGGCGTGCGAGAGTAATATCCAATACCGCCCCATAGCATAATACCCGCTGCAAGACCAGTGTGGCGGTGCATAACGCAGCTGTCCAGCATCGTCTCTCCACGGTGTCTCCACACTCGAATCCGACCATCGTGGTGCTGCAGACAGAAGCGTGCCTCGTCAGTAAAGACAACGTCATTCCATTCTGCCGTCCACATCCGTCTGTCATCACACCATTGGCGAAGGAGACGTCTGTGGTTTGCGTCAATGGTAGACGAAGCAATGGACGTATTGCGGACAGACCACTCTGCTGTAAACGGCGTCGAATGGTACGCGCAGACACTGGATGATGCGTTACAGATGCAATGTGCTGTGCTATGGTTCGGGATGTCACTGAGCGATCCGTCACTGCCATGCGCACAATTTGCCTATCAGCACGCGCAGTGGTGCACCGAGGTGAATGCGATCGACCACGTCAGTCCGTCGTACCCTCCTGCATCCAACGGTCACATATCCGCATTACAGTTGTTTGGTTTCGTCCAACACGACTAGCGATTTCTCTGTATGATAATCCACAATCTCGGTAAGCCACTATCCTTCCTCTGTCGAACTCGGATACTTGATCGATGTTCGCAGTTGTCTACGAGGCATAACTGATCGTCTTGTGAAACAACCGCAAGGTAAACACACGTGCCGAAAGTACACTCGTCGAAATCGTCAAGCCTTAAATGGCGCTATGCGGTGGCGCCACAGGCGTGCGTGATGTGCATCTGCGCTGAAATTCTAATCAGTTGCATATCTCATTGCTGCAAACCCATGGTGTAAATTTCACTTGATTCGGATGCTTCCTTCAGGGTGTTGCATTTACGGTGGCCAGCAGTGTATTTTGATTTCATTCATCACTTTCAAATTATTTTTTAATTCTGCTATGTTGACTCAATGATAAATCTGTAATGGAAGATCCATGATTAGTTTGGGATTTCTTAATTAACACATACTAAGATAGATTTTTCCAAGTGAGCGGTGCAAACCTTCCCCTCTGCCTCCAACCCCCCCCCCCCCCCCCCCCCTCCACCACAAAAAATTTATAAGACAAATTTTGTTTATCAGTTCCTTTGGGTGGCATTGTGTGTAAACACAACTCACACACACATACCTGACCACAGTCAGCGCATGTTGCGTTTGTGTTGTGTGCTGTCTAAATCTAACGAAGACCTGTTTTGCCGAAAGCTGTGTTTGACAGTCTTTATGTTGCGCCTATCTGCGAATCAGCGACTCCACTATATGGTGGGTAGCAACTATCCTTTTCATAATACTGTCAAACATAAATCTTCCCTTCTCACTGCTGTGAGAAGACAAAGCAATCCAGGTACAGCTACTGGCATCACTATTTTAAACCAAACAACTGCTTTTGTTGTTATAACCAGTGCTCGATTTGTGATGGCATTCCGATACCTCTGGTAAGTCACGGTACTGGTACCTCTTCTTTTTTATAAATCAAGCACTGGTCATAACTGTTACTACTTCTACTTGTTTTATTTCTTCAAGATCATGTCACATCCTAAAGGTCAAACCAAACTGAATGTATCTAGAAGAAACTTGTAAATAAGTGTTAATTTTCATAGCCCATTATGTAGTCTCACAGACTGATCAATCTAAAGTTACAAGCAGAGGAGAGGTGATGTGTGGAAAGAATCAAAGAAAAAAACTGAACACACGCCAAATAAGAAGCTGTGTATCACTGGTCGAACGAGTTACAATGGGCTCATTATATCTAATTCTAAACATATACACAGCGAATCTTTGATGAGGCTCAAGTTGCAGTCCTGATGAGGCTCAAGTTGCAGTCCGGCAGAAATTTTCATATGACACTAATATACCTAATACAGCTTCTGTCTAATAGTTCACAGAAGCGAATAAATTTTGAATAATTGAATATATTAAAACAAAACATTCAACATTCCATGCAGAACAAATCACAAAATATTTTAATTTCATACTTTTCATAGTTTTACTTTTGAAGAACTGTAAGGAACTCAGCCATAATGATCATTACTGGATGGACTATTGAATTCTTCTCAAAAGACACACACACACACACACACACACACACACATTCACATTATGCAATGATTCTTGATTCTGCAATTACTTTCTCCAGGTGAGGATAGGAGCAGGGATTGTGAACACACACATGAAATGGGACAATACAACATATGTAAAAGACATAACTCCTTTTGCAATAAACAAATTTATTTTACTGCAGTTGTTTTTAACATGTCATACTAAAAAATCACATTCATTGCAACAGTAAATCCAACACAAGAGATACAGGTGTCATCCACATCAATAAACATTTAATGACGGTGGGTTTTCACAGTGGAATGTAAACCATTTCATTTTCTTAAAGTGTATCTATGATACTACTACAGACATTTACATAACATTAATGTATTACCACACACATTAATTTGGCACACATGGTAAAATAAAAATAATGATCTTGGGTACTGGCTGTTGCCTATCCCTAGAACCATATACGGTGGTGGCAGAGAACGTTTGGTTGTGCAATCCTGTAGTCACTCTGTTGTGGTACTGGATTTGCAATGTGCTTCTGAAAATAAATCAAAGATATATTGAATGAATTATTGAATATTTTTTGACAGAACCTGGCAGTAACGGAAAGAACAAAAATTAGTAAGTATGTACTGATCAGTAACATGGATTTTGTATGTAGAACACACCACCCTGTCACCAATGATGTGCAAATCAATCTCAAATGAAATACCTAGGAGTAAAAACTCCTACATTTTAGCATATATTAAGTTGTTAAATGGTGGAACATATAATCAGCTAATCTGATCATGTATTGCATTCACATTGCAACTGGACAGCTGAAGATAGTGATGCTACGGATTTACCAACAGTCATCATGTAGGTACGTGTTCGAGGCATTAAGCATTCTAATAGCACCTTCACATTATATACATTTACTAATGTGGCTTGATATGAATAAACCATCACAATTTCAAAAGAATAGAAATTAATTCTACTCATTCACCATATTCTGTACATCCCACCAAGAAGGTAAACAAGAATAGAAATTTCTTCTACTCTACCACCAAGAAGGTGAACCTACAGGAAGCAAGTGAAGGTAAATATAACAAAAGACAACCAAACATTGCTTAAGCTGTACACTATATTAACAAGAAACTATCACAATACTGCTGAATGCTAGTTCTGTTTATGCCAGTTAAATGTGCTCCAGTGAATTAGAAACAAAGCTGCTGCTACTTCAGCTATATTAGGTAGTTGCTTGATGTCTTATAAGAAACTTAATATTTACTTCATTAATAAAGTATTTTTTTCAAAGAAAACAGTAACCTAAATATGTAATTACATAGGACAGTTTACAACACACTACCTGCCATCCATCTAAAGAAGAAATCAAATCCTTGCATTAAGATAATCAGTGGAAGGAGTCACTAATGAGATATGTTTTAAATTTTCCTTTGAATTAGCTGAGATAACTAACTTCTTGTTGTACATTAGATGGGAGCTTCTCAAAAATCTTTATATCACAGAACATAACTTTGTTAAATCCTAGTTAAGGATGCAAAGTTTACACAGAAGTTATATTTCTGTCTTGTATTTATAGTGCAGATCAAATTTCGGCTTGAACTGATTTTTTCACAACCACACTACGCCTTGATTAATATAACTCTATGATTGTGGTAGTGGCTAAGAGTCAGCCAACAGCTGCTCTTTCTTGACACCTATGTGCCTGCTATAATGACTGATTTTTTTAGGTACCACACAGCTTTCTCAACTGCAGTACAATGCACAGGAAGGCAAGAGCCAACTGTTGCCCTATCCACTATCCCCACCGCTGCTGACAATGACAACAATAAAAGTAATCTGAATGTATGTTTTTCTCTATTTGCATTGCATGTACTGCTCTTGCTCGTTCTAAGTATGTGGAATGATGAATATAACGAATGACCCTGCGCCACCATAGCTGTTTGTCAACCAAGAGGTTATATTAACCAAAATTTAGAAGAAAACATAATAATTGTGTATCACTAAGTCTGCCAAAGGTTCACAAAAGTGTTCAACAATAGCCACAAAAGTTTTTTATTATTGTCCCACTAATATAATCTAAGAGGTTCTTAAAAAAAAAATTCCATAAATTACTGCCGGCCACCTTTTTCAATCATTATTTACCAGTTTTGAATCACTATCATCATATGGTACGTATTTATTGCATGTTTGCAGCTTTGTTGGAGTTGTGCAGCTGTGGCCAGGTGTGAACTGTACATACTTTATTTATTTATTTATTTCTTGTTCCGTAGATCCAGTTAGTGGGTCAATCACAAGGATATTGAACGTGTCAAATTGTACAGGTTTCAATTTAAACTTACAATAAATACAAGGGCATTTCAATGGCAAATTGTACATAGTTTAAGTAAGACACACTATAAATACAGTAACAGATACAATGTCAGCTAGATAACATAACTACCATTTGACAGAAAAAGGAGCTTCAAATAAAGGTTAAAGATAAGAGCACAAAGTTAAATCAGATATTAGGCCTACAAGAGTAAATACATGTACAGCCAATCTGTTGTTACAAAAAGTGTGCTAATGCCCAAATGCACAATAAAATCAATTGAACTACTTCTAGACATAATACGTTTAGTGATGGTATACATTTTCTTTCAGGTATTCATCCACAGTATAATAAGATTTCTCTGTCAGGTAATCTTTGAGAACTTGTTTAAATTTTGGCAGTTCTGTATGAACACATTTGATATGTAGTGGTAGAGCATTGAACAGCTTAATGCTGGAGTAGTAAACTCCTTTTTGTACCAGAGTGAGACGTTTCATTTCTAACCACATTTGGTGCGTATATGTTTCGTTCCCTTTCCATAACTACATGAGACACAAGAATGCTGCAAATATGCAATACATGTGCAAAATCTGATGATAAACCACTTGTTAATCTAAAACCAGTAATGGTAAATAGAAACTGAAGAATAAAACCAAAGACAATTGGCTGCTGTAACCCTTTACAAAAATTTAAATCTGAACTGAAATTGCTTGTTCTGGCAACTTCTGCTTGAAAGATGGATATTTAACAAAAACCATGTGGTATAAAAAGACTACAATGATTGCTTGTGCTATTTAAAAGTAGACGTAAACATTCTGAAACAGTAACATGAGCAGTAACAGAGACCAATATGTTCATTATCATTACTTTTCAGCCAATAAGCTAGCTGGTAATCTGTAAATAGCCAGTATGTAGTCATAAACAGAGAGTGTAAATCCAAAGTAATCTACACCATTTTGATAGAAACAGACCAATGGTCCTTGGAACACAGTATCATTTTTAACTAATTAAAACACACACAAACTACATCGGAGGAACAAAATCAGTTTATATAAAGTGATCTACTTCTCAATTATAAAATATATCTAAAAATAAAGATGCTGTAACTCACCAAACGAAAGCGTTGGTATGCTGATAGGAGACAATAAAAAACACAAACACACACACGAATTTGAAGCTTTCACAACCCACGGTTGCTTCATCAGGAAAGAGGGAAGGAGAGGGAAAGATGAAAGGATGTGGGTTTTAAGGGAGAGGGTAAGGAGTCATTCCAATCCCGGGAGAGGAAAGACTTACCTTAGGGGGGAAAAAGGACAGGTATACACTCGCGCACACACACACATATCCATCCGCACATACACAGACACAAGCAGACATTTGTAAATTTTGTGTAAAGATAAAAGAAATAAAAAAATTGTCTTCATTTAAACAAGCAGTATTCAAATGTTTAATGACCAACTGATATTACAGTGCAAACGAATACCTGGAATAGCTTCATACAAAACAATTAGAGCCGGCCGGTGTGCGGTTCTAGGTGCTTCAGTCTGGAACCGCGTGACCTCTACGGTCGCTGGTTCGAATCCTGCCTTGGGCATGGATGTGTGTGGTGTCCTTAGGTTAGTTACGTTTAAGTAGTTCTAAGTTCTAGGCGACTGATGACCTCAGAAGTTAAGTCGCATAGTGCTCAGAGCCATTTAGCCAAAACAATTGGATTTATGTACTCTGTGCCAATAGTAATTTTTATCTTACTGTTGCTATGATCTAAATAAATAATATGTACAAAAGTGTTAGAATTATTGTGTGTTATGTCTAAATATCAACTGTGTATTCCATGTAAAAAGTCTCTCTCATACATTAATATAATTAATCAAAGTTGAACATGCTATTTGAATGTAGTCTGATGTTGTGTAGTCTACTTCGCACATTTGTATTTATTGACGAAATCCATGCAATGTACATTGACTCTGCATGAATATACTGCTATTACTACTTCTTAGCTCCTCGAATTTTTCACTCTCTGACCTTGCTACAGATTTATATGGTGTGCTCTCCTTTGTGAGAAAGGATATCTTACCTCATCAAACGTTTTGCTTCATGAAAAATCTATATGTCGTTGTCTAATACTGAAAAAAAACTGTTAATACAAATAGTACCCAAGACTGGTGTGGTTTCTCGAGCTAATTATGTCTATTTTGTCACTGTCTGTCAGATAAAAGACAATAGGCCTTTCTGACATTGTAGAAATTGTAACACACACCAAATAAACGAGACGGTTTTGGCACAAATTGTCATTTTTATAACACGACAGAATATAATTCATGAAGTACCAATATCAAAGCAAAAAGCTTTGTTACGAAATTGTTTCAAATTTCATTCAAACGCTCCAGTTCCTCAAGCATGAGATCAAAAAGTACTAGTACGAAATTTTTATATAATTTTGGAATCATCATAATCTTCCACGATTTGTGTGATTTCCCCGTTTCTTCTGCTTGCTCGTTCACACAAACAATCTTGTCATCACTAATTCTGTAACTATACCTGCCAGTGTCAAAATAGCAAACTGGTCAAAATTTTTCTGTGTAAATTTCATTTTCTTATATACACCGAGAAGACAATATGTAATCTTTCTTAGCTGTTAGTCGTTTATTTCCATTCCACTCAGCAGTCCGAATCTATGGATTTTTTTATAACAATGGTGATCATTCGCAAACCCAGTAAACCACATAATCAGACAGCGATTGGCAATTCATCCGTTCGTATAGCCCATGTTGTCTGCATGAAAGTTTATTTGTAGATGCAACGAGGATTCCCCCGACAGAGACATCAAATACATTATGCACACATTCAAAAATCAAGTTATGATTCATTTAGAAATCAACTTAGATAATGTGTTCAAAAATGTTCAATAACCAACAGCGAAGCGTTTCAAAATCACGTGAATAATCGACAGACCAAAGTGCGCTGGATGGTGGGCTCTTTGTGAAGGAAGGTTTTTTTTTTTTTCCTCAAGAATATGATTTCGGCACCCCGCCCCTCTCTCCTAGATGCGGGCCTGCTGTGCATGCGTCAATCTGGCAGCTTGAGCGCACCAGTAAGTAAAGCATCCAGCTGTTTCCTATGACTGCTAACACTGCCAAGAGCCTCATTTCTGTAGCCAGACGCAGGAGAAGGGGTACTACTCGTACGCGACTCAACTGCACATGCGCTCGCTTGTAACTGCTAAAACGGATCTAATGTTAACAGTTGTTGCTATTGGCAGACGCTTGTACGAGCAGTGTTTTGTTGTTGCCTATGGCGCATTTCCTTTGCAATTTAAGTTTTATTTTCGTTTCTTTTTTTTTTTTTTTTTTTTCCTCGTTCATGTTTTGTTGCTGCAGTATTATTCTGCAGTAGCGGGATACAGTAATATCCTTTTTTAGCGATTCGGTTCTTACCAGTCAAAACCACAAAAATTTAACTGAAAACAAATTCAATGAAAAATTCCAGGAATTCCCACGTTTTTCCCGGTTTTCTCCCGGATGAAAATATTCCACGGTTTTCCTGGATCGTATACACCCTGTAGGACATATTCTAAGATATCGAGGGATTGCCAATTTAGTATTTAGTACCGGAGGGAAGTGTTGGGGATGCAGGCTGGTAATAATCGTAGAGGAAGACCGAGAGACAAATACAGTAAGCAGCTTCAAAAGGATGTGAGTAGCACATAGAGCTGAATCAAACCAGTCTTCGGACTGAACATCACCACAGCAACAACTTGTTATTCATTGTATCACCAAAAGTTTGGCAAAAGGGTTAGCAGTAACTGACTGTGTAGCTTCCTATTTATTTGGTACTTAGAAAATGAATGATTGCAGGAGTGTAGACTCCAAAATGACGGGTGCGTAGGGACAATGCTCTCATTGTTGCAGGTGTTGGTCTGCTAGGAAAATGGTACTCTCAATCCAATCAAAGGACCTGTGTTGCTGCAGTAGGATCTTTATCTGGCTACACAGTTTGTGTCTAATACGCAACATGTAACGGATACAGCTTAGAAACCGAGTCCAAATTTCAGTGATTAACAAAATCATTGGGCTAATCAATACCTATAAGTTATTATTACAAAACATAAATTATAATGGTACTAATGCCTTTGTAAGTCAGTAGTAACCACTGTTGCACAGAAAGGTTGCGGGGCTGGTAGTGAGTTTCTTGTGTGTGTTTCTGACTGCGACCTCAGATTGAAACTGGTAAGATCAATCATGACAGTACTAATAGTAGATTTAGATGTTGATCACATCATCATGCAACCCTCACACCATAAATAAAATTAAAATTTAGCCTCAAAACACTGTGTTGCACGAATAAAAGTAAGTGTTACTGGCAACTCGGATCACAGTTTTTACCATTTACAGCTCCCCCTCGTACTGTGGAAGTTATTCCCTGATGTCTTAACAGGTGTCCTACCATCTTGTCCCTTCTTGTTGTCAGTGTCATCCACATATTCCTTTCCTTGGTGAATCTGCAAACCACCTCATTCCTTACTTTCTCAGTCCACCTAATTTTCAACATTTCATCTTTCTTCGATTGACTCTCAATCTGTATTCTGTACTAGTTAGACTGTTCATCCACTCAACATATCCTGTAATTCCTCACTTTCACTGAGGATAGCAATGTGCTCAGTGAATCTTATCTGTGATATCCTTTCACCCTAAATTCTAATCCCACTCTTAAGCCTTTATTAAATTTCCACCACTTCTTCTTCGAGGTACAGATTGAACAGTAGGGACAAAAGACTACATCTTTGTCTTACACCCTTTTCAATCTGAGCACTTCATTCGTGGTCTTTCAGTGTCACAGTTCCCACTCGGTTCTTTTACATTATGTATATTACAAGTCTTTCCCTATAGCTTATTCCTGTCGTTCTCAAAATTTCGATCATCTTGCACTAGTTTACGTTGTCAAATTCTTTTTCCAGGTCAACAAATCCTATGAATGTGTCTCGATTTTTCTTCAGTCTTCCTCCCATTATCAAACGCAACATCAGAAGTGCCTCTCTGGTGCCTTTGCCTTTCCTAAAGCCAAACTGATCATCGTGTAACAGAACTTTAGTTTTCTTTTCCAATCTTGTGTATATATTCTTGGCAGCAACTAGGATGCATGAGCTGTTAAACTGATTGGGCAATAATTCTCACTTTGCTGTGTCTTGCTATCTACAGAATTATGTGTATGATGTTTTTCTGAAAGTCTGACAGTATATCGCCAGTCTTCTACACACCACGTGAATAGTCGGTTTGTGCCATTTCTCTCAATGATTTTAGGAATTACAGTGCAATGATATGTCTTCTGCCTTATTTGATCTTCAGTCAGCCACAGCTCTTTTAAATTCAGATTCCCTACACTTCCTATTTATTTTATTCCTAAGTGACTTGTATTTCTGTCTTCCTCAATTCTCTTCACATTTTTGTACTAGTTCTTTCGTCGATCAGTGGAAATATTTGTTCTGTTACCCGTGGTCTCCTCGCAGTTATCCTCCTTGTACATATGTTTGTCTTTTCAACTTCTGTGATTGTCCTTTTTAGAGATATCCAGTCCTCTTCAACTGAACTGTCTAAAGAGCTATTCATTATTACAGTACCTATAACCTCAAATAACTTCAAGCATGTCCCTTCATTCCTCTGTACTTCTGTATGCCACTTTTTTGTGCACCGATTCTTCCCGACTTCTCTCGAATTTCAGCCTACGCTACATAATTACGAAATTGCGAGCTGAGTCTACATCTGCTCCTAGGTACGCCTTACAGTACAATATCTGATTTATCAATCTCTGCCCGACCGTGATGTAATCTAACTGGAATCTTCCCGTATCTCCCTAACTTTTCCAAGTGTACCACCACCTCTTGTGATTCTTGGACAGAGTATTTAGTATCACTAGCCAAAATTTATTGCAGAACTTAGTCTTTCTCCTCTCTCAAGCCCATATTCTCCTATAACCCTTTCTTCTAGTTATTATGTTACAATCACATTCAAATCCCCCATGACTATTATACCTTCACATCCCTTTACATACTGAATTACCTTTCTCTCTCTCTTCAGGTTTGCTGTTGATTCTGATGAGAACAACCCGATCACTGAACTGTTCACAGTACCACACTCTCTGCCCTACCTTCCTATCCATAACGAATCCTATACCCTTATGCCATTTTCTTGTTTGACCAGAAATCCTTGTCTCCTTTCCATTTCACTTCACTGGATCCCACTACATCTAGATTGAGTCTTTGGATTTCTCTTTTCAGATTTTCTAGCTTCCCTACCAAATTCCAACTTCAGATGTTCCATGCCCCAACTTTTATGATGTTAGCCTTTTATTGGTTTTCGACCTTTTTATCACTGGCACCTCCCTCTCGGCAGTCCCCTCCCAGAGAGTTGAATAAGTGATTAGTTCAGATTCTTTTGCCAATGTAGAAAACATCATGACAATTTTGCAATTACAGGCCACATGTCCTGTGTCTTTAATGCAATGGTTTCCATTCCCTTCTGTACTATCATGTTGTTTATCATTGCCAATTCACTCACCTTTTAGGGCAGTTCACATCCCAAAGCAAGACAGTGCCCTAAACCTCCAACCCCTCCTCCGCCTTCTTCGACAAGGATGTCGGCAGAGCGAAGATGGCTTCTTACGTTGGAAGTCTTCGGCTGCCGTGCTGATGACCTTGATTCAAAATTTTAAGCAGTGGGAAGGGTCAAACCCAGGACCGAGGATGTTTCAATAACTAGTCAAAGATGCTACCGTTGGACAATGGGTGCAAATTATACGCCACTTATGATGGAGTAATTCCTGCTGTGGCCTATGTAAAGAATCTATAACCCATACAAAACAGTACAATGTGGTAAAATTACCAGCAACAGATCATTTAGTAAATGAATGTTGCTCGGTTACGGAATAACGTGTATCATAAATTAAAAAACAATATTTGTATAACACGGTATTGCATATAAAATAGTGGATAACACCCTGTACTCTCTTTGGTAGGGAAGGTTGGAAAGACCGCCAGGTCGTATAAGCAGTCAAGAAGAAAAATTCCTGGATATCCTGGTTACAAACACACTTTTTCCCAGATGGAAATACTCTTTTTTTCTGGGTGAAAATACACTATATCCCAGGTGAAAGATCATTGTTTTTCCATGTTACTTGGCAATATAGGTTTTATACATAGACGTAGAACTTCTCAGCATTTTTGGAAACGCAACTCGGCAAATGATAATGTATTATGAGAAGTTCTTTGATGTGCAGCAGCACGTACACTGCATATTTTGGTATTTGAAAGTATAAGTACGAATTCCACAAACACATCACGGCAGCTTCTGGAGTACTGACACCAGCCGATGACAGCAGATATTCAGAGCACAGGAGACGTGATGCAGTACGCCAATAGCAACACCACTCTTAAGTAGTGCGGCCATACATCTAGCAAAAGTTAATGGCTAATTAACATACACACAGTATAATTACAAGAAAAGCTAAGCTTTCACATATAATATTAGTCGTCAAAAATTTTTTGCTACTTTTTTTCCAAGGGTGTGTGGTTAGGCAGAACCCTAAGAGCACAGCTTCAATTGCTGAGGATGAATATTTCTGACAAGCACGATTATAAATTTCACTGCTATGCACAGAAAATTTTGTGATTTACCTGGCCAAATAAATGTTCTGTCCAGCACTTCGACTTTTGCATAGAAATGCTAATTACGTGTCAAACTGCTCGAGAACTCACCTCGTACTTTATTTGAAGGATAATTTTATGTTTTGCTGTCATCATTGCATAATTTGTAATCTATGAAAGAACTAAAATAAATATTAAAAACTAAACTTAAAGCTTGGTATTTTTTAGCATGTGTTGCCCTTTAAGGTATATCAAACACAAAAGTACCAATAAAATTTTAAATAATAGCATAACTGGCTGGTTTTCTGGGTCCTAAATTTTGCTAACCGGCTGGTCCAGAAAGTTAAGTTTTGCACGAGAGTCGAACACTCCGTGATTTAAGAAATTCGTCGCACATTCTCACGTGTGACATAATTAATTTTCTGTAAAAGGAAATCTACTTCGCAAGCAATGCTTCTCAAATCACCACTCTCAATATTTCCCCGCAGCCTGTTAGAAATGTAAACAGTTTGATGTCATACTATTCAAAAGCAGTTTGTTGTTATGAAGTATTACACAGTCTCACTCCTAAAGCCTACGACACATTTTGCTGTTAGCAGACGAGTGTGTATGCACTGTGTTTTGTTTCTGTAAGTGGTGCATTTTTTTTATAACTAATGTTTTAGTTCAATGTTATTCTGTCATTTATGTTTTATTACTGCAGCAGCACAGTAAAGTATAATTCTTTGTCAGCATATCAGTTCTTACCAGTCAAAATCACAGAAATTTAACTGAAAACTACACAACGAGAAATTCTCAGAATTCTAAAAAATTCCTGAGTGTTTCCTGAATGCAAAAATTCCCATATTTTTCACGTTTGTTCCAGGGAATGTACACCCTGACCACAAAAAGCAAAGCACTTTCTTTCTAAATTAAATACATTTCTATTTTAAAGTAGGTGTACCAAGTACAACAATTATACAGGGAGTGTGTATAGGAATTATTAGACGTCAGATGCACTTTACTTCATGAAAATACATCAAGCACAATATAAATACGCACTCAGCATTTCTCCTCATGAACCATGGACCTTGCCGTTGGTGGGGAGGCTTTGAGTGCCTCAGCGATACAGATAGCCGTAACGTAGGTGCAACCACAATGGAGGGGTATCTGTTGAGAGGCCAGACAAACGTGTGGTTCCTGAAGAGGGGCAGCAGCCTTTTCAGTAGTTGCAGGGGCAACAGTCTGGATGATTGACTGATCTGGCCTTGTAACGCTAACCAAAACGGCCTTGCTGTGCTGGTACTGTGAACGGCTGAAAGAAAGGGGAAACTACAGCCATAATTTTTCCCGAAGACCTGCAGCTTTACTGCATGGTTAAATGATGATGATGTCCTCTTGGGTAAAATATTCTGGAGGTAAAATAGTCCCCCCATTCGGATCTCCGAGCAGGGACTACTCAGGACGACGTTGTTATCAGGTGAAAGAAAACTGGCGTTCTACAGATCGGAGTGTGGAATGTCATATCCCTTAATCGGGCAGGTAGGTTAGAAAATTTAAAAAGGGAAATGGATAGGTTAAAGTTAGATATAGTGGGAATTAGTGAAGTTCGGTGGCAGGAGGAACAAAACTTCTGGTTAGCTGAATACAGGGTTATAAATACAAAATCAAATAGGGGTAATGCAGGAGTAGGTTGAATAATGAATAAAAAAATAGGAGTGTGGGTAAGCTACTACAAACAGCATAATGAACGCATTATTGTGGCCAAGATAGACACGAAGCCCACGCCTACCACAGTAGTACAAGTTTATATGCCAACTAGCTCTGCAGATGACGAAGAGATTGATGAAATATACGATGAGATAAAAGAAATCATTGACAGTGAAGGAAGCCGAAAATTTAATAGTCATGGGTGACTGGAATACGATAGTAGGAAAAGGAAGAGAAGGAAACATAGCAGGTGAATATGGGCTGGGGATGAGGAATGGAAGGGGAAGACACCTGGTAGAATTTTGGACAGAGCATAACTTAATCATAGCTAATACTTGGTTTAAGAATCATGAAAGAAGGTTTCATATAGACTATATAATGGTAAGACAGAGATTTAGGAATCAGGTTTTAAATTTTAAGACATTTCCAGGGGCTGATGTGGACTCTGACCACAAACTATTGGTCATGAACTACAGATTGAAACTGAAGAAATTGCAAAAAGGTAGAAATTTAAGGAGATGGGACTTGTTAAACTGAACGAACCAGAGGTTGTAGAGAGTTTGAGGGAGAGCATTATGGAATGATTGACAAGAATGGGGGAAAGAAATGCTGTAGAAGAAGAATGGGTAGCTCTGAGAGATGAAATAGTGAAGGCAGCAGAAAATCAAGTAGGTAAAAAAAGAGGGCCAGTAGAAAAACTTGGATAACAGAAGAGAGACTGAATTTAACTGATTAAAGGAAAAAAAAAGCAGTAAATGAAGCAGGTTAAAAGGAATACAAACGTCTCGAAAATGAGATCGACAGGAAGTGCAAAATGGCTAAGCAGGGATGGCTAGAGGACGGATGTAAGGAGATAGAAGCATGTATGAATAGGGGTAAGATAGATACTGCCTACAGGAAAATTAAAGAGACCTTTGGAGAAAAGCCAACAATCTGTATGAATAACAAGAGCTCAGATGAAACCCCATCCTAAGCAAAGAAGGGAAATCAGGAAGATAGGAGTACATAGAGGGTCTATACAAGAGCAATGGACTTGAGGGCGATATTGTGGAAATGGAGCAGGACGTAGAGGAAGATGAAATGGGAGATACAATACTGCGTAAAGAATTTGACAGAGCACTGAAAGACCTAGGTCAAAACAAGGCCCCGGGAGTAGAAATCATTCCACTGGAACTACTGATATCCTTGGGAGAGCCAGTCATGACAAAACACTTCCATCTGGTGAGCAAGATGTATGAGACAGGCGAAATACCCTACGACTTCAAGAAGAATATAATGTGAATGCTCACTCCCGAGATATTTACTCTATGGTGATACCCCGCCACTCCCTCGATCGTTTGAGATAGGACGTCAAAAATTCAAAAAGTCAATTTTCAAAAATATATTCATTTTTGTAGCGCACATCTTTCTAATGCATAAAACACATGTGTACGAGGAAATGTAAGACATGTCATTTGATCGTTAAGTGTGCCAAAGTGCAGTGCCACACCTCTTCACACAGCATTCTCCTATTGCATGTCACTGTATTTCGCTCCGTGGAATTGAAATGCGTATATTTTGTAATGAATGCCATCAAGCCATATTAAGGACAGTGGAAATTAAAATTGACATCCTGTCCCTCTTCTTTTTTAATAAAAAAAATAAATAAAAAATTTAAAAAACCTTCAGAAAATTTGCACTCTTAATTCCCTATCAGCTAACAACTTCCTGCTTTGCAAGACATAAAATTAAATATAGGATACATAAAACCAGTAAAGACATGAGACAAGCAAGACAACACACATTTCTTCAATCCTTAGCTCCTAGATTTTTTTTCCTCTCTAATCTTGCTACAGCTTTACATGGCGTGCTTTCCTTTCTGCGAAAGAATCTCTTACATAATCAAAGTTCGTCAAACGTTTTGCTACATGAAAAATCGAAATGTCGTTGTCTAATACTGAAAAAGCTATTAATACAAATAGGACCCAAGACTGGTGTGGTTATTCGATCTGATTACGTCTATTTTGTCACACTCTGCCAGATAAAACAAAATAGGCCTTTCTAAATACTGCAACAGTTGTAACACACACCAAATAAACGAGACTGTTTTGGCACAAACGGTCATTTTTAATGACAGAATATAATTCACAAAGCACCAATATCAAATACCTATTAGGCCTACTACAATCAAAAAGCTTTACTTTAGGAAATAGTTTCACACTTCATTCATACGCTCCAGTTTCTCAAACATGAAATCGAAAAGTAGTAGTAGTATGAAATTTTTTTACAAACTGGGAATCGTCATATTGTTCCATAATTTGTGTGATGTCCCCGTTTCTTCTCCTTCCTCGTTCTTTATCACTAGTTCCATAACTATTCCTGTCAATGTCAAAGCTTATTCGCCGATTAACTTCACTAACTCTGCCAGACTCACCGGTTTAGTTATCCCGCGATTATTCTCCGGTTGGGCATTGTTACATGTTCGTACAATGCCTTTTCCCTGCTACTTCCAGAAAAGAACTTAAAGCGGCTGCTAACGAGGGACTGTACAACTGGCCCTTACTAGTACAGTGATCTGGCCAAAAATTTTCTGTCAAAATTTCATTTTTTGGATACACCGAGAAGGTAATACGTAATCGCCGGCAGCTGTGGCCGAGCGGTTCTAGGCACTTCAGTCTGGAAGCGCGCGACCACTACGCTCGCAGGTTTGAATCCTGCTTCGGGCCTGGATGTATGTGATGTTCTTAGGTTAGTTAGGTTTAAGTTGTTCTAAGTTCTAGGGGACTGATGACCCCAGATGTTAAGTCCCATAGTGCTCAGAGCCATTTTAATATGTAATTTTTCTTACCTGTTATTCGCTTATTTCCACTCCAGTAGTCTGGATCTATGGATTTCGCTAGTAATTATAACAACACTCATCATTCAGAAACCCAATCAACGATGCAATCAGACAGCAGTTGGCATTCATCCGTTCGGCCTTACTGCGCTCAGCTTGTGTAGCCCCTTTTGACTGTAGGAAAGTTTGTTTCTACATGCGACGAGGATTCCCCTACAGACACATCATGTACACTATGTACGCATTCAAAAATCAACTAATGATTCATTCAGAAATCAACTTAGAATGTGTTAAAAAACCGACAGGGATGCGTTTCAAAGTCATATGAATAGTCGATAGACTAACGTGTGCTGTACGCTGGGCGCTTTGTGAAACAAGGTTTTTTCCGCTCAAGAATATGAATCCCCCCCCTAGATCTAGGCCTGTTGCGCACGCATGAATCTGGCAACTTGGGCGCTCCAGCATAATTTTTCCCTGTACCATCTAGCTGCTTGCTGCGGCTGCTTACACAGGCAACAACCACATTTCTGTAGCCAGAAGCGGGAGAAGCTACTACTCAACTGCGCATCCGCATGATCCCGCTCGTAAATGCTAAAACGACTCTAAAGGCCCGTCCCCACGCAACGATCTGTCTGCGCACAGCACATCTGTACATGCAAAAGATCGCTGCAAATGTGGTGTGTTCACACAACACAAACCCCAATCTACTACTCGCCCGCCATCTGTCAGTGTAGAAAAGAAATATCAGTGGCAAGCGACTTCGCTCCCCGTAAACGTCAAAAATTTAATTCAGTTATTTTGAAATATACACTCCTGGAAATTGAAATAAGAACACCGTGAATTCATTGTCCCAGGAAGGGGAAACTTTATTGACACATTCCTGGGGTCAGATACATGATCACACTGACAGAACCACAGGCACATAGACACAGGCAACAGAGCATGCACAATGTCGGCACTAGTACAGTGTATATCCACCTTTCGCAGCAATGCAGGCTGCTATTCTCCCATGGAGACGATCGTAGAGATGCTGGATGTAGTCCTGTGGAACGGCTTGCCATGCCATTTCCACCTGGCGCCTCAGTTGGACCAGCGTTCGTGCTGGACGTGCAGACCGCGTGAGACGACGCTTCATCCAGTCCCAAACATGCTCAATGGGGGACAGATCCGGAGATCTTGCTGGCCAGGGTAGTTGACTTACACCTTCTAGAGCACGTTGGGTGGCACGGGATACATGTGGACGTGCATTGTCCTGTTGGAACAGCAAGTTCCCTTGCCGGTCTAGGAATGGTAGAACGATGGGTTCGATGACGGTTTGGATGTACCGTGCACTATTCAGTGTCCCCTCGACGATCACCAGTGGTGTACGGCCAGTGTAGGAGATCGCTCCCCACACCATGATGCCGGGTGTTGGCCCTGTGTGCCTCAGTCGTATGCAGTCCTGATTGTGGCGCTCACCTGCACGGCGCCAAACACGCATACGACCATCATTGGCACCAAGGCAGAAGCGACTCTCATCGCTCAAGACGACACGTCTCCATTCGTCCCTCCATTCACGCCTGTCGCGACACCACTGGAGGCGGGCTGCACGATGTTGGGGCGTGAGCGGAAGACGGCCTAACGGTGTGCGGGACCGTAGCCCAGCTTCATGGAGACGGTTGCGAATGGTCCTCGCCGATACCCCAGGAGCAACAGTGTCCCTAATTTGCTGGGAAGTGGCGGTGCGGTCCCCTATGGCACTGCGTAGGATCGTACGGTCTTGGCGTGCATCCGTGCGTCGCTGCGGTCCGGTCCCAGGTCGACGGGCACGTGCACCTTCCGCCGACCACTGGCGACAACATCGATGTACTGTGGAGACCTCACGCCCCACGTGTTGAGCAATTCGGCGGTACGTCCACGCGGCCTCCCGCATGCCCACTATATGCCCTCGCTCAAAGTCCGTCAACTGCACATACGGTTCACGTCCACGCTGTCGCGGCATGCTACCAGTGTTAAAGACTGCGATGGAGCTCCGTATGCCACGGCAAACTGGCTGACACTGACGGCGGCGGTGCACAAATGCTGCGCAGCTAGCGCCATTCGACGGCCAACACCGCGGTTCCTGGTGTGTCCGCTGTGCCGTGCGTGTGATCATTGCTTGTACAGCCCTCTCGCAATGTCCGGAGCAAGTATGGTAGGTCTGACACACCAGTGTCAATGTGTTCTTTTTTCCATTTCCAGGAGTGTAGAAATGGAGGAAGTTCTGTTGTGGTCTGTGTTCACAACTTGTGTTGCAAAAAACATTCAGACCAACCGCAGGAAACAGAGAAAGCGGTCAAAATGGTGTAGACAGTGGCTACTAAAGCAAAAGCAGTTTTCTCACGAACATTTACTGCAAGAGTTGCAGGGCGAACCTTATTCCTGGCACATTGACACTCCAATTTCATCTTCAACTGTACTCCTGCTTGGTCTTGGCGTTTCTTGATCACTAAGAAAGCCAAGCAGATCAAAATACCATAACGTTGGCTGGTATACTTGATCTACTCCTACACCAGATCTTCTAGATTTCTGAACTTTGGATAACTCTTTTCAGTAAACAGTTCGCAACAATCATTTTTTTATTACCGTTTCTCTGCTTGCCGAGGCGCCAACTGCCCGCAATGTTTCAATTAGAGCATTTTATGCTTTTTGTCTCGGTCACTATATTCCTTACTTTTTAAACTTCCACAAACATGGCTGGTTTCTATACATTTCAATGAATTCACTTACAAACTCTCGAGAACACTGACAAGTATCAGCCATTTTAATGCCCTGTGCGCACAAATACAAACACTGGACTGAGCAAACAGCTGTTTCATGCCAGATTTGCGGCAATCTCCTGTCCACACGCTCCAACTTGTCTGCGCAGATGTGATTTGAACCCACAGATTTGAGAGGTTTCGCTCAAACCTCCAACTCCAACTTCCAGGTTTGCATACACCTCAGCTTGGTGCATATCTTGTGTCCACACGCAACGATATGTCTGCGCAAGATGTGATGTGCGCAGACATATCGTTGCGTGTGGACGGGCCTTTACAGTGCGTTTAAAATTAGTTGCGACTTTGGCATTTGGCTCAGCGGCAGGGACATGACACCGTTGCCCAGGTAACACCAATGGCGAGCAGGCTTTCCGTACCACACCGCCAACAGTTCGGTTGGTAAAGCTCCCCTGTTGCCACGCTGTTGGTAAACAGTTCGATGTGGTGTCGCGCATCAGAAGTATCAATGTTCATTAGCTTTTATTGTCAAGTGGTATTTTCTGACGTTGAAGTGTTGTACAGTGGTCAGGTACTGTGAACGAGTGTTTCGTGTTGGCGTGCATTAACAGTAACACCACAGTACGTCTGGAAACGCAAGATTCACAATAAAAGTGGACGTACAGGAACACATTTACTGACTGTGAAAATAATGTTCTACAATACTGGATATTCCGCCATACCACTCTTGTGATGGATAAAGCTACAACGATGAAGTGGATGAAAGCGGATAGTTGGTTCTAGGTTCAAAGAAATGTTCCACTGGATAAAGTTGAACGAAGCACATATAAGGCGAAGTTAATGGAACTTGAAATGCTGTACAAGCCAAAAACCCCACGGTACCAGGTCGACAAACCAGCAGACACTAAAGTACATAGTTTAATCAGCCTCTGTCGGTAGTGTGAATGATGCGTGAATGTGGTCTAAAGTAAATATGTGGAGCACTGTTCTACTGATAAATACTGTACGAACTAGTGTCAGAAATTTTTCAGACAGTGCGAATGCAGACGATGGGTAATTTTGTATCTTAATGTATTAAGCATGTTTATGGTAAAAGTAAAGCTAATTCGAGTGCAAATGAAAATAGTTAATAATGAGAAGCATAAACAAAATATCAGAATGTTAATTATTTATTTCGGGAAAAAGTATAGTTCGAAAGGGTGTTGTTTGTCGATTGCTTAGTGGTGAAAAACGTGGACTAACGCAGGAGAATAATGTTTTTATATTGGTCTCAAAGAAAACTGCCCAATTGGAACATATGATTCTTCGCGCGTCTTTTCTCTCAGAGATAAAGAATGCTTACAGCAGTCTGACTAGTCGGAGCCCATCATTTCGATGGTACGATAGTGTGTAGTATGAGCTCTGAAGGAAGTTACAATTTGCCGGTTTTAGTTGTGCTACGTGCTTCAAAAGTGTTTCGAAGTGAAGGCATATTTATTCTGGTGTGTTTTTAGAAAGTACAGATTTTTTAAGTAATTTTGTGTACGAGAAAAGACAGTAATTCCGCGTGGCATATTGAGCAGATCGGTGACTAACAACTTGAGTGCGTCAAACACTGATAAACTTGAAATACATTACCCTAAACTTACTAACTCGAATGAAAGGGTTAGTGTATGACCGTGTTAAGATTAGCACGGGCTTGGCAATGAAAGTGTACATTATCAAGGTTCAGAACATACCAAAGTTTTGCCAATATTTCCAATTTTTTTTCAAAATTAAGACCTTTTCCCTATTCTTGGAATAGTTACATTGTATGCAGCCAGGTGCGAGTTGCAATACTGTATGTTTCTGCTCGGCTTTCCTACCGGCAATCTGCTGCAAAGAGTTCACAGGTACGTGCAGGTAATGGACGAAAGGAATCATGCCACAGAGGTCAAATTCACAAATTTAATGAAAAGTCCATCCTTTTATCAGACTGTTATGTTACTATGAAATACAGTGTAGAGAAAATGATCCATACAAAAAGAAATGCCGACGTTCACTGCAGCAGAATGCTGCAATTCTTCCTCCAGTGCCTGCCTGAATGTCTGTTACCTCTCTTCTCCTCCGTGTCTTTTGCTTTGATTTAGCTTCCCTGTATCAAAGAAAGAAGAAGGTATTTATTTATCTGGAAAAAGACATGCAAGCTAAACAGTAAGGTAATTATCCATAATGGGGCAAATAACTATATACGAACGAATAAACGTTCATTCATCTTTTGCTGTTGTTTAAAATAACTTATAATCTAGGGTACAAGACAAGTCACATAGCAAGAAACTTCAGATTACATAACTTAATATTCAGTGGAAACTTTCCAGTAATACCTGTTTCCTATCTTGTAAACTACACTAATATGTATCACAGAGAAATAAAAATTTGCATTATTTTCTACCTCTGACCTGTAATGCCACTCTCTTGCATGTATCCTATATCGTGTACAAAAGTCAGCAACAATTTGGCAAACTCTCTCGAAAACTTTACGTGGCCTTTGACCGACACTGACAAGTCTTTGCACTTTATCCGAGTTAAATGTAACATTCTTAAATTTACACTATATATTTCTTCAAGCATTGCGTAGCACTTTTCTCTTAAACTGCTTATTTGGTCATATGTTATGTAGATCGTTTCAGTCCCGTGGATACTGCAACAGAACATATTATGCTTACATCAATAAAGAGATAAGTTAAAAACAAAATGGAACAATGTAATTTAGGTCTGGGACAACAGTCTTTTGACAGATGGTGCCCCACTTAAGCCATATTATTCTTTTAATCACAACAAATACTGCTGCACTTAGGTTCCTCCATCATCCACTTTCCACCTTCTGACCTTTCTCCTTCCTCTGGCCCTACAATCTCACTCCCCAGCTGCTGATACTCCTCCCAGTGCCTAGTAGACTATCATCGCACAAACTAACCCACACCTCACAAATGTGACCAGTCTTCAGATGACATTTCAGTATCCACATTTACTCATTTATTCTTTCTAGCACTTTTTAATTCTACGCATTAATTGTCAAATTTCTAAGGGTGCCCCACAAGGCTCCACATTAGCACCACGCCTACCTCTGTTCCATATTAATGTTATACAGGACGTTACAAAAAGGTACGGCCAAACTTTCAGGAAACATTCATCACACACAAAGAAAGAAAATATGTTATGTGGACATGTGTCTGGAAACGCTTACTTTCCATGTTAGAGCTCATTTTATTACTTCTCTTCAAATCACATTAATCATGGAATGGAAATACACAGCAACAGAACGTACCAGCGTGACTTCAAACACTTTGTTACAGGAAATGTTCAAA
This sequence comes from Schistocerca piceifrons, assembly GCF_021461385.2. Taxonomy (NCBI): domain Eukaryota; kingdom Metazoa; phylum Arthropoda; class Insecta; order Orthoptera; family Acrididae; genus Schistocerca; species Schistocerca piceifrons. The sequence goes on from NC_060147.1 coordinate 1,481,673, forward strand.
ATCTCCTCCGTTAGCGAGGATACATGCATCCACCCTCTGTCGCATGGAATCCCTGATGCGCTGATGCAGCCCTGGAGAATGGCATATTGTATCACAGCCGTCCACAATACGAGCACGAAGAGTCTCTACATTTGTTACCGGGGTTGCGTAGACGAGAGCTTTCAAATGCCCCCATAAATGAAAGTCAAGAGCGTTGAGGTCAGGAGAGCGTGGAGGCCACAGAATTGGTCCGCCTCTACCAATCCATCGGTCACCGAATCTGTTGTTGAGAAGCGTACGAACTCTTCGACTGAAATGTGCAGGAGCTCCATCGTGCACGAACCACATGTTGTGTTGTACTTGTAAAGACACATGTTCTAGCAGCACAGGTAGAGTATCCCGTATGAAATCGTGATAACGTGCTCCGTTGAGCGTAGGTGGAAGAACATCAAGACATCACCAACAATGCCTGCCCAAACGTTCACAGAAAATCTGTGTTGACGACGTGATTGCACAATTGCGTGCGGATTCTCGTCAGCCCACACATGTTGATTGTGAAAATTTACAATTTGATCACGTTGGAATGAAGCCTCATCCGTAAAGAGAACATTTGCACTGAAATGAAGATTGACACATTGTCGGATGAACCATTCGCAGAAATGTACCTGTGGAGGCCAATCAGCTGCTGATAGTGCCTGCACACTCTGTACACGGTACGTAAACAACTGGTTCTCCCGTAGCACTCTCCATACAGTGACGTGGTCAACATTACCTTGTACAGCAGTAACTTCTCTGACACTGACATTAGGGTTATCGTCAACTGCACGAAGAATTGCCTCGTCCATTGCTGGTGTCCTCGTCGTTCTAGGTCTTCCCCAGTCGCGAGTCATAGGCTGGAATGTTCCGTGCTCCCTAAGACGCCGATCAATTGCTTCGAACGTCTTCCTGTCGGGACACCTTCGATCTGGAAATCTGTCTCGACACAAACGTACTGCGCCACGGCTATTGCCCCGTGCTAATCCGTACATCAAATGGGCATCTGCCAACTCTGCATTTGTAAACATTGCACTGACTGCAAAACCACATTCGTGATGAGCACTAACCTGTCGATGCTACGTACTGATGTGCTTGATGCTAGTACTGTAGAGCAATGAGTCGCATGTCAACACAAGCACCGAAGTCAACATTACCTTCCTTCAATTGGGCCAACTGGCGGTGAATCGAGGAAGTACAGTACATACTGACGAAACTAAAATGGGCTCTAACATGGAAATTAAGCGTTTCCGGGCACATGTCCACATAACATCTTTCCTTTATTTGTATGTGAGGAATGTTTCCTGAAAGTTTGGCCGTACCTTTTTGTAACACCCTGTATAAACAATGGAAACTCCAGATTGGAATATCAACAATGTAGAAGAAGATAGGTGGCTACTTACTGTAACTAAGACACGTCAACTTGCAGACAGGCACTATCAAAAGAGAGTTCCATACAGCTTTCGGCCACAGTCTTCATCAGAAAAAGAGACACACACACAAGACAGCACACCTCACGCACAAATGACCGCCAACTCCAGCACCTAGGGCCAGATGCTGGAGTCAGCCGTCGTGTGTGCGTGCCACGTGCTTCCTTGTACGTACGAATGGTGTGTGTTTGTCTTTCGCTGATGATGGCTGCGACCAAATGCTTTATACGAGTGTCTCAATTGTGCCAGTCTGCAACTTGACGTGTCTTCTTTAGAGTAAGTAGCAGTCTGTCTTTTCCTACACTGTTGAATATTATGCAAGATGGTCGAGAACAGCAGACTGACAACACCACAAGCAATCTGGCAAAGCTGTGTTGTTGCAGTCATGCAGACCGATGTGTTCGCCCCTTCCAGATACTCTGTCCGAGTTTCAGCTCCGGACAGCTATCACGTGAATTTTGACAGTACCGTCAGCAATGTTGTGTTTTTGTTCTGAGTTACAAAATTGGAACAGCGGAATTTAGAGCAACGTTATACCGTCAAGTTTTGTGTTAATCTTGCAGAACCCGTGAGTGTTACACGTGAAAAGTTGAAACAGATCTATTGGGGATATTCCTCAACAAGAGCACAAGTTTTTCGCTGGCACAAAACATTTTTGGAAGGCCGAGATGCAGTGAAGGTGAACCTTGCTCAGGGAGACCTTCAACTGGAAAAACTGATCAAAATGTCGAAAGTGTGCATGCTCTTGTGAGATCAGACTGATGTTTACTGATAAGGGTAATGGATGACCTATTAAACACTTTCCCTTTCGCCGTATGTCAAATTTTGACCGATGTTTTGGACACGCGAATGGTTTGTGTCAAACAGAAGATATTTTGTTGAGTTCCAGGGTAAGAAGAGCAGATGGCGACTACGAAAAAATGGGCTTCCTCAGGGCAATGTTCTTGGCCGCATGTTATTCAATATTTATACAAATGACCAGCCTATTAGTCCCCAGTCAAGATCTTTCATTTATGTTGATGATAGGGCATTAGCAGTTCAGTCAGGATATTGAGGAAATACTAGCTGAGAACCTGGAAAGTCTCACCAACTACTACAATAAAAATCAGGTGAAACCCAATCCAAGTAGGACCCAGACTTGCCTATTCCATCTTAACAACAGAGAGGCGAAAAGCGAGAACTGAATGTTTGGTGGAACGACATAAGATTAACCTACTGCCCTTTCCCAGTGTACTTGGGAGTTACTCTTCATAGGACACTGTCATTCAAGCAGCACTTTGAGAAGAGCAGGGCAAAAGTCCGATCACGGAATAACTTACTCGGCAAGCTAACGGCATCAAAATGGGGAGCTAATCCAAAACTTTTACGCACACCGCAATCGCACACTGTTACTCTGCTGCTGAGTTTGCAAGTCCTGTCTGGGAGCGGTCATGCCACACAAACAACCTGGACACTGTCCTGAACCACATGTGTAGACATATTACTGGATGTCTTAAGCCAACAAGAGTGGAACACCTGTACTCCTTATCAGGAATTGTTCCACCAAATGTCTGACGTTCAATGCAAAGCAGAATTGAACGAACAAAACAGGTTCGAGATCAACGTCATCTGCTATGTGGGTATCGAATGGTACCAAAACGCCTTAAGTCAAGTAGCTCTCTCCGCTCACCCAAACCACTCACAGATCCACCAAAAACTTCTAGAAAAAGACTGTGGCACGAACAACAAGAATCTGCCCACAGTTCTGAGGAAGTGCTGCCACCAGGTGCGGAACTCGATTGGGAGAGATGGAAAACCCCAAACAGGCTGCGTTCGGGAATGGGCAGATGTAACAAAAATCTGCACAAGTGGGGAATTAGTGAAAGTGCTTTGTGTCCGTGTGGGAACATCCAGACCACAAACCACCTGCTTAAATGTCCGCTAGTAAACTAGCCGAGAGCGTGCACGGCCCGAGACCTGACGGCGTGCAGCGAAATAGCGAGGGCATACGGGGACTTCTGGAAGAATGAGATATGAAGCAAAGACTCCATAATACTTTATTATTTCCAAGTATTTTATTTTATAAATTAGCATTGTAATATTGTAAATTCTCTAGAGGACAAATTACTCTATAATGTGTGAATTTATTGTAAATTGTTTGTAGTACGCATATGAAATATATATACTTCAGATATTCAGATGATACCATAATGATGGCAGAATGCGAGGAAAAGATCCTCTTTCTGAAGGTGGAAGAAAAAGTGCAAAAACTGGTCTCATGCTGAATGTCAAGAAAATGAAAATTATGGAAACTACACTTATCACTTCATGACACGGAGAAGGAGAAACAGTGCAGGTAGTTTCTACATTCATCTACCTCAACTCCCAGATTTATGCTGATGGCAACTGCAGTCACAAAATTGAGAGGTGCTTGTTACTTGACAGAAAGACTATATCCAACACTAGCAATTTTTTGAGGAGTAGAAACTAACTTCATGGAAAAATCATTTCTTTATGTCCAATTTTTATGTTATTTTCAGACAGAGTATTTTTCATGCCAGTTATCTCTTATTTCAATACTACAATACCCACCACTTTTATTTGAATTACTGGACAGAGAAAGAAACATTTACATTAAACCAATGAAATTGCTAAGTAATAAAAAGAAAGAAAGAAAAAGAAAACCTGGCGCATAGAACTCCTGCATCCAGGATTACATGCAAACTTAATTATCATCTCTAGAATCTCAACAATTTTCGATACAGATACTGGCAAGATATCAGTCTCAGGAATTCCCAGACTGTACCAAAATCTCTACAGTAGATCCTCAGATTAGTCTGGAGATACAAAAAGAAGTGAAGAGTTTATGTACATAGATACAAAAGAGTTAATAAAATATTTTTTATTTACATGCTAAAACATGATTATAACTTACATTTTATATTTGCGTGCAGTAATGTTCATCTATTATGCGTCTGATGGATGATGAATGCAGTTTATGTTGCAATGGCAAAAAGATATTTATTACCTGTTATAGTTACAAGCCCTAAGAAGAATGGGAAAGGAAAAAGAATTAATTAAAATTATTAAAGTAAGGAAGCTACAATATTTAGGCCATGTTATTAGGGGAGTAAATTACAAAATATTGCAAATAATACTAGAAGGGAAAATTTGTGGGAAGAGAACGAGGGGTAGAAGACGGACATCCTGGATTGACAATTTAAAAAATTGGTACAACTGTTCAACGTCAGAACTCCTTAGATCAGCCAAATCAAGATCAGAAATTGCCATGATGACAGCCAACCTTCTTAGAGGAGACGGCACATGAAGAAGAAGATAGTTACAATCTAACTTTTTTTTACTTTACTTGTACTGTGAAACCTTCCTTCAAGCCAAATTTCACAATTCTACATCAAAGGGAAGTGCCCTATAGGTTTTGATGTGTGAGTACGCGAGTATCAAAATACGTGGCAAAATGGCAAAACTTTTTGATTGCACCGATTTAAGTTATTACATAGCCAAGGAACCGTAGACCTTAGTGACAAAAATTTGAAGCTAACACAAAACTGCTTCAGAGAAAAACAGGTCTTAACAGAGGACAGACAGATACAAAATTATAAAAAATATTTTTCGAGTGAAGTAACTACAAATTCACAATTTTTTTGCATTTTTTCCCTTACATGTAATGTGAAACTGTGTATCTTTGCAAATTTCACGATTCGAAGTCAACGAGAAGTACCCTATTGATTTTGACGAATGAGTTTCCGAGTATCAAACAGTATGACCTATCTTCTGACTGAATTGACTTAAAAGCTTAAAATTTTTATGTTGCCAAGAGACTGTAGACCTTAATGTGTGACATATATTTCAACTTGACACATTTACCCATTCCTGAGAAAAAGAGTTCTTGACAGTTGGACAGACAGACAGACGGACAAAAACGTTATCCTACAAAAGTTCTGTTTTTACAGATAGGGGCGTGGAACACAAAAAACAACCCTTCAGCGGTATTACGTGTAAAGTTTCTCATAAGACGCTATTTCACTAGTTCGAAGATCTCTTTGGAGAGAGTACACCACCGATCTGTCCAAAAGTCACTATACAGTGAAAATGGCCGCCCTGAATCTACAACGCTACACGGAAGCCACACTGTCTTCAGTGCAACGGTGATAGGTAGTGGGCCCTCTAGTTTCGCTTTCTGCAGAAATTTGACAGTGTCCACATTTCCTGCTGCAATTAGCTCTTCCAGTAAATTCTAAAGGGATTTGTATCCCTTCAGAATATCTACATCACTAAGGTCTGCCTTTCCAGATACACGTGACAGACTCTCTGCCATGTTCCCAGGATTACCGTGTTAGGGTTCATACGAAGCCCTAACGCAGAGAACACACGAGTGGCACACACCTGTAGCCATGAAGCAGTCGGCCTTCTCTAAATGTGCAATCTAAACTGAAGCGTACACTGACATTCTTGTAAATATTAATTGGCGCACCTCCGTGTCCATACTTGCATGGTGACCACAAAAAAAGTTCTGTCACCTCTACTTTGATTAGTATCTAAAAAGAATTCTGCCAAAAATGTAGCAATTTATTTTCGCCTAGCTTGTTAACGATCTGTAACTTTCAGAGAAATATCACAAATGGCGAATTTGAGTAAAACCTACACATTATCTCTTGTTGCCGTGTTAAACTTTGCTTCTTTTGCCAAAACGCAGTGGAGTTTACACAGTCTCACCTCACTAACACGTTGTGCAGGTGCAGAATTGGTGGTTTATTAAGTGAGGAACTGAGGGGAAAGTAAGGTAAACAGCTTATGATAAAGCACATCCTCGGTCCAAAAATAAACGTATAATGTCTTCACTTACGCTGTTCTAAAGCCCGTAGCATTTCTCACTTCACCAGCTATCGATGGCCCTTAAAAGTTATACTCTTTCTTCTGTAGTTAGTCAAATAACACAGTACATAATGAAGTTACACATAATAACCGTACGGCAAAATTATCTCCTCCTTCAATTTGCCAAAATCTAATTTCAGCATCTCAAACCATTTATGAAATATGGGGAATTTTGTGGATATTTTACTGGCTTTACCAATGGCACGTGCGACTGCAAATCATTGTGCTAAATCGGATCAATTTTCTCGAGACTGATGACTGACTGAGACCTCCACCCGAATCTAAAGAAAATTTCAATATGTTAACTAAATTTCATATGCAGCAAAATATTATGTAATAATCACGAAATGCAAAATCGTAGCGACCCCTATTTTTCGTTGCAAGCTTTTTCGCATTTCACAAAGTGCCTTATTTGTGTGCAAATATCACAATAACTGTGACCATCAACAAAACGGGGGCACGTCATCGTCGAGCTAACATATAAAGCTGTAAGTAATGCAAAAGCAGAATTTCTTTACCAAATAGTTTCTGTAAAATAGTTCACGGAAGAAGGCACGGCACGTGTCTCGATTCTGTCATCACTGGGCAGCCAGAAGGGAGTAAACACCGTCGGTCTCCCCTTCTGAACAAACAAATGAACTCACCCAGTGCTTTGGATGAAAATTGATCACTACGCATCGGCCACCTTATCCTGTGCATTCTCTGTCACATCTGTTAGACGGTGACAACTGTACTGAAGTTACGAAAATCTGAACAGTCTTCCTAATTCATGTTGCACAGTGTGTCATTCCCACCATGTCTTCTATAGTAAGTTTTTATCCACCGACGATAACTACGTATTTTTCTTCAACTGCTTGTATCGTCAAGTATTCTTAATGGAGCACTGCATATCATTTATTCATCCTCTTCACTTGTCATAAAGTAGCTACCAATACAAAAACACAATGTGAAATTTTTCTGCCGGTTCAGAATAGCAGACAATGTGACTACACGTGTAGAAATGTTTGTTGCTAGTGTAGACAGGGATACAAACGGTGAACATCATTGCAAACGTGTTGAAGACTTGGTGAAACTATGTTGCAAACAGAGATATGTTTATAAACACAGAGTAAATGCAGCTTAAGATAACAGACATTAGGCTGCATACAGACAAGTCATTTTTCCTCAGTTCAACAAATGACCAGAACAATTAGGAGAGAAAGTCACCAATACTGGCATAACGTATCCTCTGCCACACGCAATATGGTAGTCAGTGGAGTATCTACGTGTAGACGTAGAAGAAAACCTATTTTTATAAGATTAAGTTAAACAATGTGTAGCTGTATTTCTCAGTTCGTTTCATTATTTTTTGGTTAGGTAGATATAGATCACTCAGTCGTGTGTGAAACCGTAAGATGAATTGGAAGAAATAATTTTGTTCCACTTAACGTTGAATGCTATCTCCGAGATCATAAGAGACATAAAGGTACCTTTCCATTTGTTATCCTATGCCCCATAACAAATCATAATGTCAAAACTACTATTATGACACATTTATTTTCTCTGTTGTAGGTTGACAACGAGTGATTTCTTTTTTTAGTTATACTATCAGCAACTTACGAGTGTGGGCTCCTGTATTACTAGCGCAATAGTGCTCACCATGATCTGACTGAGCCTTCTTTGATTGTGTGCTAATGATTACCTGGAAATTTGATGGAATGCCTCATGTTTCATTAAATGAAACAACAAGTTTACTGTTACCAATCACCGTTTTATTTATTTCCACGACGCGTTTCGAAGGTTTAAACCTCCATCATCGGGTGGATTTACATTAGTTAGTATGACATTTGTGTGTGTGTTGTGTTACGATTTTTTGGAGGAACTTGTGGCACTGCCTAGTGGAGAAACAAGACACTATTTCAGAATAAGGTTTAGGATTACTTTTGACAAAAAATTAAACTGATATCTAATGGTAAACATAAAATAAATAAACTAGAGTACCTCCAGTGGTCACAGGTTCCTTTTGCTGTCGTAACACATCACATGTATACTGCCACATTTGTAAACCAATATGGCATCCGGAATCAGCTGGGTGCAAGGTTCGTATAGCAGAAGAGAAGACATAATCGCAAAGTGCAAAGAATATACACTGTAACAACATTATTACAGAATAATTGTTTAAAGCATTTGGAGGTGTTTGTTTTGAGGTGTCGAATGTATGTGTGTGTACTGCAGGTGGTATATAAATCCAATTTTGACAAGTTAAAACAGCTAAACATTCGTACTCGTTTGTACAACAGCTAAACATTCGTACTCGTTTGTACAATCAGGTGAAATGTTAAAATGGCTTAAATTTCATACTTGTTAATAACAGTTAGGTGAAATGTTACAGACTTGAATTACAATGATCATATTGGCTACAGCAGTAAAATCATACATAGATGACACTCTTTGATTGGTATTAATAAACAGATGTGAGGGACTGGAGGCAGAAGGAGAGGAAGAGAGGGAGAAAGTATGTGTGTGTGTGTGTGTGTGTGTGTGTGTGTGTGTGTGTGTGTGAGAGAGAGAGAGAGAGAGAGAGAGAGAGGAAGGAAGGAAGGAAAGAGTGATTGTATGAGAGAAAACATTTTCATGGCAAGGGTTCTTAAGATTACATGTTACATATGTTAGCTGTCTAAAGGTTGGGGTAATACATTGGTTAATGCTATAAAATATGCAGACAGATATACATTTGTGCCAGTAGTTGATGTACATACAGTTTTAAGCTGACAAGGGGTACAGCTGTTGGTGTGATGAATTATCTGTGAATGAGGTCAATTTCTTGAGCTCTTGGCAGCTGTCAATATTTATGGTAAATATTAGGATGTGTGTGTGTGTGTGTGTGTGTGTGTGTGTGTGTGTGCGCGCGCGTGTGCATTTTTAAGAGTGTAGGCAGTTGCTGAAAACAGAGATGATACTATTGTAAATATTGTCATTTTTGTCATTTAAGATGGATTCTGGTTGTTTCATTTGGTGTTTGTATATTTGGAGTGTTTCAAGGATGTCTAGTTTTTTGCCTTTTGGTTTGATGCGTAGGATGTCAATATTTGTGTTGTTAACATGGTGTTTTGTTTCATGCAGGTGGGTAGCTATTGCTGATGTGTGGTATTTTTTGTTTTTTAGTGCTGCCATGTGTTCCTTGAATCTAATCTCAAATGACCTGCCTGTCTGGCCTATGTAGAAGCAGTCACAGTTCAAACATTCAATTTTGTACACACCTGTGTGATGAAGTGGGTTTCGTGTGCCAATGTTGTGGGGTAAGTTCTGTCCAATCTTTTTGTCTGTTGTAAAGGATATGCTTATGCCTTTTCGTTTGAAGACATTGGCAATCTAGTATGAAATGTTACTTAGAAAGGGGATTGTATGGAAGATGTTATTTTCTTTTTGTTTTTTGTGTTGGTATTGCTTTGCCATTATTGAGTGTTTTAGGGTGTCTACTATGGAGCTGTTATAACCATTTTCAATAGCTGTTTGTTTTATTATTTCAATTTCTTGATCACATTTATCTTCAGAGAGTGGTAGTTGGATAGCTCTATTAATCATGTACCGGAATGCTGCCATTGTGTGTGCTGCGGGGTGAAAAACTGATTCAACTCACTGATGTCATCTTTAGTGCCTTTGATTAAAATGATGGTATCATCTACATATCTGTAGTAGTAGATGATATTTTTGAGGAGATGGTGATTGGAATTCAGGATTTTGTCTTCTAGGTTTCTGCTAGCAATCTGGAAAGATTTGAGCCCATTGCCAGACCATCTGTTTGTTTGTAGATTTTATTGTTAAATTTAAAATAGTTGTGTGAAAGTGTGAATTCAAGCAGGTCCATTAGTTCATTAATGTGAGTTGAAGGGATTTTTTTGTGTTTATGTAGGTTGGCATTGATTATCTGTAGTGTGGGATCTATTGGCACGGAGGAATAAAGGTTTTGTACGTCAAATGAGGCAAGTATGTCTCCATCAGGTACTTGTATGTTTTTGACATATTGTGTGAATTCTGTTGTGTTTTTAAGTGTTCTCTCATTATTGAATATGTATGCTTGTTTGAGAATTCTGAAGAGTATTTTATTGAGCTTGAACGCTGGGCTGTTCCTACAGCTCACTATAGGCCTGATGGCGGTCCCATTTTTGTGGATCTTTGGTTGTGATCTAAGGCAAGGTGCTTGTGGGCTCATTGTTACAATGTTTCTTGCTTCTTGGATGGTGAGTAGAAAGTTAATGTTGTTTGAAATGTGTTTACTCTCCTTTTGTATTCTGGCTGTTGGATTGTTATGTATTTCAGTTATGTTGCTGGTTTGGAAGAAGTCTAAAGTTTTTTCTCTGTATGTTGTTCTGTCCATTACAACAGTTGTGTTGCCCTTGTCAGCTTTTACAATTATTGCATTATTCATGTTTAATTTAGTCTTAATGGTACGTGTAAGGGCTTCTTCTCTTTTCTTGTATGCTGAGAATGGTTTTGCAATTTCCTTTTCAATGATTTCGTTAATTTTGTGGCAGGCTGATATTCTGTCAGTTTGCTTCTTAAAGGCGATGGTCGAGATCTGTGTGACACAAGTGATGAGCCTTTCTTGGTTCTTTTGGTCCAGCAGAGCTTGAAGATTGTGTTTTAAGCCTTTGCAGAGTAGTGCCTCTTCTTCTGCAGTGAATATTATGTTCGTGTCGTTGAGGAAAGGTGTGTAGAATGTGTGTTTCTTTTGGCTGTTTTGGTTCGGTTTGGGAGGTAATTGTTGCTTTATAAGATTGGCTAGTTTTTTCTTCTGTGTAACTTTAGTTTTCTGAACGATGAACTCTGTGTACTCTTTGACTTTTTTGGTTATGGAATCATATTCTAATCTATGAAGCAACTTTCCCAACTGTAATTCTGCATTATAAATCTGTGTGTTGAACATTTGTTTTTTAATATAAAGTTCTTTCGGTTCATTTTTCACCCAGAGTTTTCGTGCGATTTCCGGTGTTTTCTTCGCAGTTGTCGTGTTTGTTTTAATGCCAATCTTGACATAATTTGGAATGACGTTATTCTTGAGACAATTCCTATTGAAGTGTATGTGTTGTGTCGTCATTGCGACCTTTTCTGCACTGTTTTTGTACTCTAAAATAGCCTTGATTGCCTGACTGGGCAGATTAACTTTAAATGCGAACATTTTTAGGTTAGGCTTTACTGTGACTGTTACTGACGTTAAATGAAACAAGTTTGCTGTTGCCAGTCACTGTTTTATTTATTTCAACGACGCGTTTAGAAGGGGTGGATTTACATTAGTTAGTATGACATTTGTGTGTGTGTTGTGTTACGATTTAATTTTTTGTCATTAGTAATCCTAAACCTTATTCTGAAATAGTGTCTTGTTTCTCCACTAGGCAGTGCCACAAGTTCCTCCAAAAAATCATTTCCTGTTAACTCCTGAGGCATCCCACAGCCTCCAGCTGTCTCAGGTGAGCTCAAAATCATTCAGTGGTCCGTCAAATTTATCAGCTATTTCAATACACCAAGCGGCGAGAAATTTCAACTGCGAACAGATTAACAGTCTGGGAGCTAAGGGAATCTTCTGATCTAAAAGCCTGGAAGTGAAAGTTTTGAACTATTTACTGTGTATCAGGTTTCCATTATGGACTATTACTAGCTAGGAACAGTGTGCATGCACAAAAATTACATCCACCTTCTCCAGTATGCACTACGGAATTGTAAAATTTACAACCTGATTTTAACAGTTTACAAGGGAACTCACCTTCTCCAAAGTTCTTTGAGTACTGCCATCAATATAGTGAAGTCTAGAACAATTTTATCCCCCAGGCCCGGAGAGAGAAATCTTAGATGCAGTTCATTAAACCTTTCATCATGAAAGTGAGCAGCAAGGCCAAGTATCCACAACATATGTTCATTCGCAAACGTCAGCTCTTTTATGTTGCAATTTAATAAAATGTGCAACGTGAGGTGTACAGATTCAATAGTTTTCATTTGACCTCTGCATAACAACAGCGGTAGATGTACCAAGTTCTTTTGCTCAGAAAGTCTGCGAGGTTTTGTCCAAGACAACATTATTCCAGTGTACAAACATTGCCTTTCGTTTTCACCGCTGATAGCTTCGACCGAGATCTGTCAAAAAGAAAGAGAGGCAGGTGAATGATTTGACAATTCTTTGAAATGCAATGACTATGTGTATTGTATTAGCTCTGCAACACAATAGTGGAGAAAACGAAGTCACCCTACACAATTAAGTTACGGGTAGCACAAGAACATCTTCATACATACCTTCCCACAATTTAGTGTCCTTCACAATGAAAAGTTCTTGACATTGGACACCATACTATGTACTTACTGTGGTGTCACTGCCAGACACCACACTTTCTAGGTGGTAGCCTTTAAATCAGCCGCGGTCCGTTAGTATACGTCGGACCCGCGTGTCTCCACTGTCAGTAATTGCAGACCGAGCGCCACCACACGGCAGGTCTAGAGAGTCGTCCTGGCACTCGCCCCAGTTGTACAGCCGACGTTCATAGCAATGGTTCACTTACAACTACGCTCTCATTTGCCGAGACGATAGTTAGCATAGCCTTCAGCTACATTTGCTACGACCTAGCAAGGCGCCGTATTCAATTGATATTTATTATGTGAAGCATGTTTCATCAAGAGAGATGTTCTACAATTGTGGATTAAAGTTAAGTATTACATCGTCTACGTACTTTATTTGCAATTCTCAAGATATTGTCCTGTTCCAGACCTCACGCCAGTCAGCGTGTAATTAAACGCGTGCATTTCGGCCTCCTCTAGAAACACAGTGTTGGCTCTTCTGCCAACACTACACTTACAAACATAAGAAATCTAATTACCTATTTGAAAGTTCTATGAATCATAACTGTGATCTGTGATCATACTTTAGAACAAAGCTGTTAATTTACAATTATAATACACTCTCAGTGAGAAATATGGCAACATGTTGACCATTCATATTAATTTACAGCTAGCTCCAATGTTATTTAATCTTTATATGGGGCAGCAAACAGGATAAATATTTGTTGATACTCGGATACCTGTCCTGTGGGCTACATTCAGTGCCGAAGAGAGGGATCAGAATATTACTCACGTATAAGGGAGGCAATATGAGCACAACAAGAAATAGGTGCATCATCAAATATTTTAATGTATATGAATAGACAAAAAATTTACTCAAGCGGTGGTAGGGGAAAACACACACACACACACACACACACACACACACACACACACACACACACACACACACACACACACACTTTTACATGCTTTCAGAGCCATTGGCTCCTTCTTCTGGCAGAAGAGTTGAAGGGGAAGAAAGAGGGGTGAAGGAAAAGGCCTGGAAGGTAGAGTTCAGAAAAGTCAGACAAGAGTGTGGATCAAGGGAGACTCACCGGACAAGTGCAGGCTTGTGTGGGTGCACTCACTGTGCTTTGTACGGCACCAGAGGTTTCGTCTTCTCTGAGAACTGAGTCACAACGTACTGAAGACCTAACCAAGTGACATGTGACATCGCGCCCCGTATAAAAGAACGAATGTGCTACAACTTGCAAGTTTTGGACTGATAATTTTCGCTAGATAAATTATCTTACTGTCACATCCAGCACACTCTGAGAACAAATGGGAACTAAAGATATGTTTACATGACGTCATGTGCAATTGCACTACCTAACAACTGCGCATGCACAGCACGCATTTGTGCAACTCGGTGGTGGAACTTAACAATTTCAGCTCGTTCCAACTTTGACGACACTATTTGCAAGAGTTTTGAGGTTAGGTGTGTCAGTATAGTGTAAACAAACTGAAATATGAAGTGGAGAATGGAAGAAATTTTTCGCTTTTTGGGCATCTATACAGGGTGGAGAAAAATTGTGTCACGAAATTTTAATCCTGGATGCCCTGATGCCAGTAGGAACCAAAATTACTGATGTCGTGTAGGTCGAAAACACCGTTTTTGAACTACAGAAATTTGGCGCCACACGCTCCGATTGGCCGTGAGATTGCCCTGTTGCCGTTCGTCAGTTGACGGGCAGTGCTACGGTTGTCGGTTCACACGTACAAACGTATCACATTGGGGCAGTGATGGGGAGAGGGACATTCGTTTGTGCAAACCGACAACCACAGGGCTGCCCCTCAACCGAGGACCGGCAACAGGCAATCCCACGGCCATGTTTCCGTAGTGTAAAAATGGTGTATTGTCAATCTACACGACATTAGTAATTTTGGTTGCTACTGGCATCAGCTATCCGGGGTTAAAATTTTGTGACACACTTTCTCTCCACCGTGTATTATGCGTAGATGTTTACGGGATTCCCACAATTCCCGTGATGATGACTACAAAAACAAGCAGCAAGATGTTACTGTACTTGAGGCCATCCTACGTGATCTAAGCTTGAAGGTCTGATGATGTCTGAGCTACGTGGCAAAATACATTCAATTAGGATATATATACAAACAACGAAAAATGCAGGCAAGCAAAACATCTGGCTGTGGAACAGTCCACGTCTACAAGATGAAAATCCCACGGATCGAGTTGGCTCATTTTTAAGGAAAATTGTGTACAAAGGATACACAAATCTGCTAAGCTGAATTCTTTACACAATATTCATTTATTTTAAAAATCACATCACTGATTGACATTCACAATCTGTAGTATTAGTACATATTTTTAAACTCTTAAATTTTGCCAAGGTACAGCTCCATCTGTAAGAAAGTGGTTTTCAAAACATTCTGTTCTCAATGCGGCTCGCTTCGAATAACGATTGCTGCCGGCCGGTAGCTCTGCATTTATCAGTCGACCAGCATTTCTGCTTCTCCACATTTCTGGCTCGTAAACTCTGTTATCCACATTTTCTCGGTGTATCAATTGTGGTTGTTTGTACTGTTGACATGCTGTTTTTCTCTGCCACTTATAGATAACACATGTAGCCCTGGCAATTTTGTTCACTATTTGTGGGCAAAATGGTATACACAAAATATTGACACCAGAATTCCAAACGCATTTTCCACAACATGGTGAGCTCTCAAAAGTATGTAGTTGAATATTTGTTTCCTTTAAACTCAGAGGGTCACGTTTTGAAAAAGGCTTTATTAAATACAGTGTTCACGGGAAAGCATTGTCGACAACTGAAGCAGCATCTTCTGGCGAACCAAGAGTTCCGTATGCTATTGCCAGTTTTAGTATACAGCTTGCAAAATTGCCACTACCGGCTGCCCTTCCTGCTTCACCTATACTGATGTAAGTGAAACAGTAATTACTGTCAGCAACAACAAAGAGAACAATACTGAAGGTGCCCTTAGAACCGATAAACTCAGAAACACATTTTGGTGGACACGTTTCCCATCTACCAAAGCAGAGCACAGGAAATTGCATCGAATTCCAAAGTCCTTCCTCGTATCCCTCCATTCGTCTTCAGTCTGTGGTACCTGTACAAAGTAATCAAGATTACTGATCCAAACAATACCCAAATTATGATCGGGTACGCTACAAGTCAAGTTACAAAAATCTCATTCTGTCGCTTCTGGAATGGTGCAAAACAAAATGAAGATGAAAATCAGCACGCATTGGACATACTAATAAGAGAGAAACAGTATCGACCCACATCAAGCATAAACAAAATCAATGGCACTGTGAGTGTTCAGTCTAACAGCAGCAGCAGCAGCAGCAGCAGACTGCAGGCAGCATCTGAACACAGTACGCGGAATAGGCATGCCGAAGACCCTTTCCAGCTTTCTGAAAATGGTGTTTTTGAGCTACGGTCAATTACGTATCAGCCTCAGGAGCAGCATGAAATTGCCAGTTTTTGCAAGAGCATTGTGGAGTAAATGCAAAAGTTGCCAGAAGAACATAGAATAGGGTCAATGGAGGAAATCCAGTCCCTAATTACCTAAAAGTAGAAGCAGTTCTCGGCCGAAAGGCAAAAGAAAGAACTCGTCCACTCGGGACAGTTGGTTGCTGCCAAAGAAATACTGGGCTGGGAAGAAGGGCTGTCATAGTTAGACATCACATTGTACTATGACACCACAATGAATCAAGTTAAATTTTAATGGTGTGTTCTTACTGCAAATGTATTTTTTGATTTTGAATAATAATAATACATAAACAATTAAACAGTGCCATGCTTTACCTCAATGTATTCTGCAAGCTCAATGTAGATGGTATCACAAACAACAGAAACAATTGTGGATTTAGGACCACAATACAAGTACTGTAGAGAAGAATATGAATCCTTGCATACCAAGAAATGCAAAGTGATTTGTAATTCTAGCTTTGGCAATGCATTACATTACTGCATTACAGCATCTTTTTCCCTTATTGCTTTGTTAACTCAGTGGTGTCACCGCCAGACACCACACTTGCTAGGTGGTAGCTTTAAATCGGCCGCGGTCCGTTAGTATACGTCGGACCCGCGTGTCGCCTCTGTCAGTGATTGCAGACCGAGCGCCGCCACACGGCAGGTCTAGAGAGACTTCTTAGCACTCGCTCCAGTTGTACAGCCGACTTTGCTAGCGATGGTTCACTGACAAAATACGCTCTCATTTGCCGAGACAATAGTTAGCATAGCCTTCAGGTACGTCATTTGCTACTTGCTACGACCTAGCAAGGCGCCATTATCATTTGCTATTTATCTTGTGATGCATGTACCGTCAGACCGATGTTCACCAATTATGGATTAAAGTTAAGTATTCTAGAAGCTACGTACCTTTTTTGCTAGTCTCAATTCCTTGTCATTTTCCAGACCCCACACCAGCCTGTGTGAGTTCAAATGCGTGCCTTTCGGCTTCCTGTCATAGTGGATTGGTTGTCTTGCCAGTCGACAACAAACTCCATTAAAAATAGTCAACTGGACTGATGACATTCTAAGATGATTAAAATAACTTCTGGGGTCTTCCACTACAATTTCTTTGAGCAAGGTTGCTGAGCAACTGAGCTGACATCTTTTATTCTGTCTTATGCAACAATTTCACACGAAGATGCATAACCTCCACCACAACTCGTGAAGCTGCGAAAACTTTCATTTTACACAAGAATATACTGCACTGACAATTGATGAGACTGGAGAGCACATTGGTGGTGCCCCGTCTACAGACAATTGCGTGCAACTCGTTTCACGCGACGAGTGGCGCGAGCCAGTGTCGTCGTGTAAACTAGGCCTGTGAAGCGATGAGCTCCTCACCACAAAGTTTCCAGATGCTGGAAAAACGAGAGAATATATTCTTACGGAGTTACAAGACGGAGACTGCTCTGGAATAAAGCAAATTCACATTTGCCACGGATTAAGGGCCAAACATAAATAAGATCTCCAAAATCACAAATCTCTGCCACGTGCAGTGCATTGCATAAATACAGCACTATAGTGGACACTAGACGAAAAGTTGTCCGACATTTTTAACCCCATTCACACAGTGTGGAACAGTAGCATAAATGAAAAGATCTGTGTCATATTCATTTCAGTTGCAAGAAAATAGCATTGAGCATTTAGTATTGGAAAAAAAGAAAAGCAGGAAAAATTTTTGTTTCAGCCTGATACAATGAACAGAATAATTAAATTCTTTTAAAGAAGTCATAAATGACCTGGAAGGAAAAACAAAACAGCTCTTACCTTTGTAGTCCTGTGGGCATTTTGTTTACTAGATTTCTACACAAGTTAAGATGACAATGCACCACTGAAATTCTGCGAGGACCTGCAGAAACCTTCCTAAAAGTCAGGAAGCTACACAATTCTAATTATACAGCTACATTGTTTCATCTGTGTTTCAAGGAACCCCTAGTATGTAAAAGAACAAGCATATTTATCAAATTATTCAACCGAAGTTCAATACCACAGATTTGGAAGGAAGGAAAGAACATCGCATTTCCTCTCCCCTAGGGACGTGTCGGAGCTGACACTCGACAACTTCTAAATGTAAATATGAACTTGTGAGACATTCGAACACAGACAGCCTACGCGATGACTTCGAGAATGTGTCATCTCGGTGGGAGGTCGATGCCTCGGCCTTCTCTTACACATTCTCACCAGTACAGCAGCAAACTGGAGAAATTTTAGCAGGACAGTCTTAACCGTATCAGAAAAACACCGTTGTATCGACCCGGAAGGATCTGTATGTTCGGCAAACTAGATAAAGTGGTAGTGGTGTCATATGTCAATCGGGAACTTTTAACGTTCGACTCTTTAGAGAAGCACTTAGAGGAACTAAGGCTCACATTCAAAAGAATATTTGACAGTGCATTCCCTAGATGTGCACCTAGTAGAACAGTTCATTATGGCAGGGGCCCTGCATATATACAGTCACTGCACAGAGACTACTGCATAACAGTTGTCAAACAAGGCATAGCTAGAGAGATGGTGAATGAAAGGTGCAATGTGTGAAGCTGTCAAGAACTATAATAACTGGTGTCCAGAGACATGCACAGCACGACAGAAGTTACTAATCATATGGCAAACGGCGGTTAATCATCACTTCATTTGCATTTTTAATCAGTGCTGAGGTTGCAAATGCATGCAGGGCACTGCATCAGCAGGGAGTGTCCGCCAGTGTGAGATACGTGCATTTGCTGTTTAAGAACTGATTAAAACTGCCAACGGAGCGACTATTAACAGTTGTCCATTGCAGAGGACATGAACACCACAGAATTAATGGAGATAAGAAGATTAAAACTACACTGATTTGGGGGGAGAGGAAGAAATCACAAAACTAAAAAATAGTTAATGTAGAGTAATGAAATTCTGGGGATACGTTTGTCTAGGCAACACATTTACACGATTAACACTGCAAGATTACAGGTTAATGTAACAGCGAGATAAGCAATTACAAATTTAAAATGCCGGTACATTAATAACCAGTGTAACCACCAGAACCTCGATTGTAATCCTGCAAACGTGCGCGCACCGTGTTACACAGGTGCCAGATGCGAGTTCGTGGGACGGTGCCCGTGCCAGTCACACTCAGTCGATCGATACGGAGACAGTTAGTTCCGTTTACGGGTGACGCCGAAGTCGTAGTCCACTGACGTCCCGTACGCGCACAGTCGGAGAGAGATCTGGCGACCGAGCCGGCCGAAGCAAAATGTCGACACTCTTCAGAGCGTGTCGGGTTACGACAGCAGTACGTGGGCGAGCGGTATGCTGTCGGAAAATCCTGTTCCAGAATGGCAGCACGACAGGGCAAATCACCAGACTGACACACAAATTTGCTATCAGGGTGCACGGGAAAACCACGAGAGCGCTCCTGTTGTCAAACGAAATCGCACCACAGAAAATAACTGCAGGTGTAGGTCCAGTGCGCCTTGCACGCAGGTCCTCGACCGGACACACGGCCATCACCGGTACCGACGGCGGAGCCGGCTTTCGTCGGAAAATGTAACGGACCTCCGCGCTCCCGTCCGATGAGCTCTCGCCCGACACCACTCGAGCTGCAAATGGCGACGGTTTGGGGACAGTGGGATGCACACTACAGAGCATCTGGCTCAGAGCTACACTTTAAGTAACCGACCTGTAACTGTTCACCGTTTCATTACGGTGCCGACTGCCTCTCAGACTGTCGCCGTGGGTGCAGTACGAGGTGCCAGAGCTGTACGCCGAGCACGGTGGTCTCCCCCCCTCTGTTCTGCCACGCCGCCGCCTCAGCCCAGTCTTCTCGTGACCGCTGCTGTCAGTAACCGTGTACAGCGTCTACATTCCTGCCACGAGGCTTTCTGTAACATCGCAGAAGGAACATCAGCTTCTCTTAGCTCCATTACGCAACCTCGTTCAAATTCACTGAAGTGTTAATAATGGCACATTTGTCCCATTAAAGGCATTCTCGAATAATACTAAATCACGACATTCAATCTCAAACATAACTAATGCACACATCTGTTACGGTGCGTATTTGAAGCAAACCCGATTCGCATCCTCGTAGTGGCATTACCGGCATCGGTCCTATGAAACTGGCTCAAAATTTGAAGCTACATCATATTTCAGATGTAGAAACACACTTGCCAAGTTTCACTTGTCTCACACTACTCGTCCTTGTGTTGAAATTTTTTTTCTGTGAGTGTATATAAGATATTGCGAAATGGGGAACAGGACAACCAGTCAGTGACAATTTCGTCACTGCTAACTCACGAGCTGCGAGTACATTTAACGTGACTTCCTAAATGTAGCACCAAAATTAAGATTGAATGATTCAGATGAAGAAGCAGGAGCAAGTATTAAAAATTTCTTTCCACAAACCTTTAAGCAATTAGAAGCATCTCCAATGTTCATCACAGAAACTAAGATAATTATAAAATTTTTAAAACTGGAAGCTTGCTTGGTGTTGATGGAATTACAAACAGAATTCTAAAGAGCTGATCTAACTCAATAAGCAATATCTTACTGATATATGTAATGAATCCCTGGCACAGGGAATTGTTCCACACATATTGAAATACGACCCTATTAAACTTCTTTATAAGAAATGTGGCAAGAAGAACTTATTGTTCAATTTCCTTACTGACATTTGTCCCCAAAATATACAAAAAGGTAATGTACTCAAGAATAGTCTCAGATTGAAGTTCAGACAGTTTACTTAGCACATCATAGTTTTGATTACAGAGGAGTTGCTCAATGCTATTTATACATTCATTCATTAAATATTACAAGCTTTAAATAATGAAAATTTGTCAGCTGGTACTTTTTGTGATCTTTCCCGGGCATTTGACTGCACACATCATGTTATTCTCTTAGAAATATTTAAGTGTTTATGGAATTGAGAACTACAAAAACTGCTTTGAATCTCACTTGATAAACAGAATGCAAAAATCAGTGCAAACACAGTCACTGCAAGAGCAGCAAAACAAAATGTGATGATGAGTGCAAAAAATTGTGCTGAGTAATTCAACCAATGTAAGAAGAAGACAAAATCTTAGTGACAGGAGAGAGAGAGAGAGAGAGAGAGAGAGAGAGAGAGAGAGAGAGAGAGAGAGTGTGTGTGTGTGGAGGGGCGGGGGAAGGGGGTTTTGAATCACAATCAAAGTCCCACGGTGTTCGATTTTGAAACTACTACTACTATTCCTATATATGTGAATCACCTTCCATTTAAAATTTATCACAGGGAAAGTAACAGAGGAAACTGTTATTGCACAAACAATGGAAACAGCAGGTTGGAATACCAACAATGTACAAAAAGACAGATTGCTATGTACCGTAAAGATGACGCATTAAGTTGCAGACAGGCACAATTAAAAGGCACTTACATAAAGATTTTGGCAACAGCCTTCCTCAGAAAATGAAAGAGGAACACACACCATGACCGCCAACTTTCCACTCCAGACCATTAACGACCATTTGTGTTGATTGTCAACGGGTCTGTGCCAGTGTGGATTGACAGGGGACCAATAATGACGATTTAATTCGCCACTGTTTTTGAATGTGGCTTCATCGGTGAACATAACATATCCAAAAATATCATTGTCATCTCTTATCATTTCCAAGGCCCATTGGCAGAAATGCACGCATATTTGCATATCTTTCGGCATTGATGCCTGCGTCACTGTGATATGATACGCATGATATTTATGTGCCTTCAAAATTCTCAAAACGGTTGATTTCGCTATTCCAGTTTGTCTCTTGAGTCACACGACTACTAATTTTGGGATCCAATTGAACACAGGTGAGAACGGTAAGGATATGAGCGTCATTTTAATTGTATTCGCGATGACGAGGTGGACCATGCATGTATCCATTTCGAGCTCATTGGGTGCAATTTCGAATACTGTTTTCACTTGGATGTCGTCTGTTTGGGAAACGTTCTGCATACAATTGCACAGCAGCAGTGTAATTGTTATGGCATTCACCTAAAATTAACATCATATCAACAATCTCTGTAGGAGGATAGTGAGCCATATTTCGCTAAAGAGTAATTTACTTTCGTCAGTTGATGTTTACGGTTCACAATCTGAAGGTGAAGTGACGCCTGATCGCATTGCACCGACCTTTATACTGAGCCATAGTTCGCAGTTTTGCCATGGAAGCGCCACAGTCAGGTGAGTAATGCAATTGTAATGAGTTCCCTAACAAGATTTTAATACTATTCTGTCTCCCTCCATCAAAAACTGTGGTGGGTAGGATACATTTTGTAAAAAAAAAATAGCTTAATTTAGTTAAATTTTCTCGATTTCCGCACCATCAATGGTTTAAAAAAATGTTTCAGACAAAACTTGATTGCTTTTTTATGGAGAATCCGAAAATGCAAAAAAAAAAAAAAATATATATAGAGGCTTTCCATTTAAGATTTAAAAGTTGCACCCCACCCCACCCAAGGGGGCGGGGGCTAGAGGTCACGTGTGGTATCATTTGATGTCCCTCTTTGAGCTTACGAACTTGTCTTGCCCACTATTTTTACCTAATGTATAGTTTTCGAGATAATCTAATCAGAAACTTCAGATGGACCATCCTGTATATTCAGTCAGACCTTGATAATATTTCAAAGTGGTGCAAAGATTGGCAGCTTGCTTTAACTGTCAGAAATGTAAAGCTGA
This sequence comes from Schistocerca piceifrons, assembly GCF_021461385.2. Lineage (NCBI taxonomy): Eukaryota > Metazoa > Arthropoda > Insecta > Orthoptera > Acrididae > Schistocerca > Schistocerca piceifrons. The sequence continues at coordinate 1,504,497 of NC_060147.1, forward strand.
GCACTTCACAAAACAAAAAATGTAGTACCCTACAATTATAATATCAGTGAGTTACAGTTTGAATCGCTCGACACACGCCAACACCTTGATGTAAAACTTGGTAGAGACATTAAGTGGAACGATCACATAGGCTCAAGTCATCGATAAAGTACATGGTAGGTATCGGTTTATTGGCAGACTACTGGGGAACTGCAATCAGTGTACAAAGAAGACTGCTTACAAATCACTTGTGTGACTGGGTCTAGGATATTGTTCAAGTGTCCGGGAAGCATACAAAATAGGGCTAACACGGGATATTGAACGTATACAGAGAAGAACAGTACAAATAGTCACAGGTTTGTTCCACCTATGGGAGTGTGTCACTGAGATGCTGAAATAGATGCAAACTATACTGAGAAAGCATACTTACAAAGTTTCAAGAACTAGCTCGAAATGATGACTCTAGGAATATACTGCAACACCCTACATATTGTTCACACGGGGGTCGAGAGGACATTATGAAGCTAATTACAATATGCACAGAGACACTTAAACAATCATCCTTCCCACATGCCATATGTGAATGGAACTGGAAAAAGCCCTAATAATATGAATGGCGGGATATACACTCTGCCATGCACTTCACAGTGGTTTGCAGGAAGAAAGTACTGATCACACAAAATTGAGCAGTAGGAATAATATGTGGCGTTCACATGCACTCATCTTGCAGGTATCTCTTCAAGAAATCAGATGTTAAAGAATCCATCACCATTTGAGAAGAATGGAGAGGACCACACCTACAACAACAGAGGTACAATGACCTTACCCATTATTAACGCTGCCACTGGCTCAGAAAGATGTTCAGTGTCCATCAACAAAAATTTTTATTATTTTCCCTGCGACATAAAACATCTAACAAGTCCTAAAGTGAGTATAAAATCTAACCTTAGAATTATTTATCCTGGATAACTCTTTCAATCTCAGTAATGAGTGTTATTTAAAAGCTCGTACCCTGGAAAAAATATTAACGGCCACTTCGGGTTGCAGACATTAGCCGGCAAGCATCCTTTGGTGGTAAAGAAATCACAATACTTAACAGAGCAGTTAAATCAATGAATCTTTTATCATCCTCACAGTGGAGTAACCTCAAGGGAAGATCCGTCACTGCCCTCTCCCTTGGACCAGAAACGAGAACTGGAGTTCACTCAAACGACCGTGTCTTCAGTCTGTTCTAGCAACAGTCGTTCACGAATCCAGGTCTGCTCAACTCAACCGGCTTCTCGGTTTGGCTCACAACATGAGACCAGTCGTGAGGGGTAACATTTGCAGCATTTCAACCTCATTTTGTCATATTCTCATTCACCCAGGCCCATACATTCTCTTTCGGATTTAAATGGGTTCGATACGGAGGAAGGTCGCTTACACTCTGCCCTTTAGCGATTACCAGTTCGTCGGCCTGACAGCGTGCAGTTTTCGATTTGTACGACACCACAAGTTCCGTTAACCCTGTCTTATTCGTGCCAGTTTCAGTTTCAGCCAGTGGGGCATCTCTTTGTACCCAGAGCAAAATATCTGCTTTCCTCCACTGCACTGTCGGAGCTTTATCCGTCACTAAAGAATGCTACGTTGCGTGGTCCATTACCATTGTCAAATTCAGGGAAATATTTTGCAGCAAAACGTTAGACGACTGCTCCTCGAAAGCTTTGACATTCATTCCGTCACAGTAGTTGCATTGCTTCCCGGAATGGAACGGCAGTAAAATGTCTGAAATGAAGCTACGAGCAGAGTCAGCATGTGGGACGATTATACTGCCACCCTCGTCTATGGAGCTTTCTTCGTTCCTTGTGCCGTGTGGTGCATCTACCCCTTTGTAACATGTGACACACACATTAATCAACACCGTGTCCATCCACTGTGATGATACTTGCTAGATGTTTTCAAAGAGATATGTGTAAGTGAAGCGATGTGTTGCAGCAGAGCTGTGACTGTCACCTTTTATAAGTGAGGAAAAAGAGAGGAGTCTGCTGTGTATCTTGACGAAGAGAGGATGCGAACATTTTATGACTCTCCCTACTGTAAGAGTTTTGTTAAAAATATTAGATTTTGGTTTAACATAAATAACATGAAGTTAATTTATTTGACAAATAGTTCACCTCACTGCATCAAAGCATGTGTTGAGCCGTGCGTGGCACGAGTTTTCCGCCACCACATATTTACACCCTGTTTTTGACATACTTCCACCTCACTACGTTAATTTAAATTACTACCGTCACTAATTTGCCAATTTGCCTGACCGTGAGCTGTATTAGCAGCGTGTATCGATATATCGACTCTCTTAGTATCTTTGCTGGACTGCTATTACTTCCCGGTGGTCTTCTGTCGTGAGTGAGTTCCGGTTGCGAGTTCGGGTCTGCCAGTCAGTTGGAACGTGTCGGGAGCGCAGTCCGGACCTGCCAGTCGGGGAGTTGCAATGCGGCACCAGTGCAGTCGGGTCGGAGCAGCAGTGAGGTCTGTGTCGAAACGGCTCGCCCGACCACTGCCACCACACGTCACTTGGGCCGGGCCACGGTCTCGGTGGATCGTCGGTCAGTCGTCCTGGTTCGAGTCTTCGTGCAAGTGTTTGTCAAACTGTGTGTGTAGTTGGTGTGATTTCCACTGACAACCTGTTTTAAATGCTATCAGCGTACTAGCTCTGAGAGGTCGGTCGTCTCATCTGGCGACGTGTAACTAGTTCTCTGAGCACTTCTGGGACCCTTCAATTACCACTTGTGAATCTTGGGTCGGTCCTTCCGTGGTGCAGGGACGTAGCCAGTGGGCGTGTTTCCTCTACACGGTTGGGTCAGAGCCAGTATTTCCGCCGTCGTGTGTCTGGAAGTGAGTGGGAGACGCACCAGCAGTGCAGTCGCGACGGAGCAGCAGTCGCGGACAGACCAGCAGGCAGTCGGTCGGTTGTTGCGGACGAGGGAAGCTATCTCCGCGCGCTGCAGTCGGCTGGGTCCGTTGGCAGCCCCTGTGCAGTCTCGGAGCGTGTGTGGAGCTGTGTGATCGCTAAGAGCTACGTGGTTTACCGACCCAGGACGTCAAAGTAGAGTTGTGGTTTCAACTAGCCGAGCCACGTCCTTTCATGCTCTGGTGGTTCGTTTCGGTGGTTTGCTGTTGGGGAGGTTTTTCTGTGAGCAACACCGAGTATTTCTACTGCTGAAATTTAGCCGCCATGTGGTGCGATTAACTATTTTGGTTGACTACGATTCGAGTGCACCAGTGGAATTTTCTGCCTTGTGGCCATTAGTGTTTTGGTTACCTGCCCTGGGCACCACTGACATAAATTCAGGCAGTGTTCTTTTGAGTGAAGTTAACTATATTACCGTGTTTCAAATTAAAGTGTACCAGCAGAATTTTTCAGCCTGGTGGCCGTCAGTGTTCCGGTTACCTGCCCTGGCCACTAGCGTAATTTCAGGCAGCGTCTTTTCCTCACGTGTTGTCGCTTTCAAAATGGTGTGTAATTTTGTCAGCTAATATATGCTTCATTGTGGGTTATCACGTTTGTAACCTTTGGTGTTTGAGTTCTCATGTACTGATTGACGGGAAGTAAGTTGTGTTGGTTGGTCTGTGGCTGTCCCCTGGTTGGGTTCCGATAGATGAAATGTAGTTGGGCTCACCACCTGTCTTGCCTAAGTGAATGAGGGCAGAACGACCTCCCCGGAGGCTTCTGAGTGCCACCGGTGTTTAATTATCTGTTTTTACCTGCTTAAAATTTAAGGCTTATGGTTATTTTTTCTTTTTTCTTAAGAAGTTTGCAAAATTAATTCTTTAATTTATCTTTCAAGCTTAAACACTGCAGCCTTCTGCCTTTAAAAGATTATGGTAATATATTTTAAAATTTTTTGGCCTTCAGCCTTTGGTATTGCACCTTGCATATGTTTGTTCTCTTTACTTTGCTGTGATATTTTTTAAAATTATTTTATTGCTGTCTTAATTGGATTTTTATCTTGTTGATTTGTTAAGATTTCTTGTTTGGAGGCCTTCAGCCGTGAAAGAGTTACATTCGGTAAAGGTCCGGTTATGTGCCGCTTTGGTTGTAAAAGTGTTATTTAAAAAAAAAAAAAAACCACCTAAATCGGAACAAATTAATTCAAAATAACTAAAACAATACACAACCTAATTTAAAAAAAAAAAAGAACTTTTAATTTATATATTAAATAAATGAAGTGCCTAACTGACCCCAACCTTATTTGGCCCTTTCCACAATCTTAATTATTTGTTCTGCCAAGCGGGTTTAGCAGGCATTTCACTGGCAGCAGAGTGTGGTTACGCTCGTGCTTACCAACTTCTAGTTGCGGTCAGTTTCATTCTTGTTTCTATTGTGTCTGTGGCATAGTATCATTTGCCTTCTTATTATTTCAGGTATTATGATAATGGCAGTTAGACAGTGCCAGGAGATTGGCCTGCTAAGAAGCCCATCTAGTTTACGGGTTGGCAATAAGGCGCCAACCAACTGAGGGCAGTGCTCCAGAATCGGTAGCACGTTTGCGGGCTGCAACGCTGCAGCCGGTTGACGTTTATGTCGGCGGTGGTCACAAAGGCAGGAGCGGCAACTCAGTTTCCTTTAAGGCTATTGAAGACACTAGTCTTCTAGAGGGAACCCAACCTGGTGACAGTTAAGCTGGATTGAGTGCAGGCACTGATAATCCATTAAGTTCAGACATTCCCTGCCAGTCTTTTCTGGTAGCTCTTTGGTTATCAGCTCCGAATAGTCCCTTCGACTTTGGTCATCTCGTGAAGCTTAGCTCGGTGCCTTCTACTGTGTAGGGATGTCGGGTTGTCTGGGGCACGTTTCCTCTCTACATTGTTGAAGTCCGAGCGGGTATCTCACTATTTTCGTCGGTGGCTTAGCAATGGCAGGGAATTGGTCATCTTGTTGGACTTAGATCGGTCTCTTCCCAGGGCAGAGATGTCGGGTAACCAGCGGGCGTGTTTCCTCTGCAGGGGTGGGTCCAACTGAGGGTTTCGCTTACGGCCTTTCTCTGGCACTGTCTGTGCCTTTTTAAAAGCTGCTAGTTCAATTATTTCAGCATACCAGCCCCGCCACCATGTATTTTACACCCTGTTTTTGACGTACTTCCAGCTCACTACGTTAATTTAAATTACTACTGGCACTGAGTTGCCACTTTGCCTGACTGTGAGCGGTGTTAGGAGCGCGTATCGATATATCGACACACTTAGTATCTTTGTATACAAGGGCGATGTACTTGAGGACAATATTATGGAAATGGAAGAGGATGTAGATGTAGATGAAATGGGAGATATGATACTGCGTGAAGAGTTTGACAGAGCACTGAGAGACCTGAGTCGAAACAAGGCCCCGGGAGTAGACAACATTCCATTAGAACTACTGACAGCCTTGGGAGAGCCAGTTCTGACAAAACTCTACCATCTGGTGAGCAAGATATCTGAGACAGGCGAAATACCCTCAGACTTCAAGAAGAATATAATAATTCCAATCCCAAAGAAAGCAGGTGTTGACAGATGTGAAAATTACCGAACTATCAGTTTAACAAGTCACGGATGCAAAATACAAACACGAATTTTTTACAGACGAATGGAAAACTAGTAGAAGCCGACCTCGGGGAAGATCAGTTTGAATTCCGTAGAAATATAGGAACACGTGAGGCAATATTGACCCTACGACTTATCTTAGACGCTAGATTAAGGAAAGGCAAACCTACGTTTCTAGCATTTGTAGACTTAGAGAAAGCTTTTGACAATGTTGGCTGGAATACTCTCTTTCAAATTCTGAAGGTGGCAGGGATAAAATACAGGGAGCGAAAGGCTACTTACAACTTGTACAGAAACCCGATGGCAGTTATAAGAGTCGAGGGACATGAAAGGGGAGCAGTGATTGGGAAGGGAGTGCGACAGGGTTGTAGCCTCTCCCCGATGTTATTCAATCTGTATATTGAGCAAGCAGTGAAGGAAACAAAAGAAAAATTCGGAGTAGGTATTAAAATTCATGGAGAAGAAATAAAAACTTTGAGGTTTGCCGATGACATTGTAATTCTGTCAGAGACAGCAAAGGACTTGGAAGAGCAGTTGAACGGAGTGGATAGTGTCTTGAAAGGAGGATATAAGATGAACATCAACAAAAGTAAAACAAGGATAATGGAATGTAGTCGAATTAAGTTGGGTGATGCTGCGGGAATTAGATTAGGAAATGAGACACTTAAAGTAGTAAAGGAGTTTTGCTATTTGGGGAGCAAAATAACTGATGATGGTCGAAGTAGAGAGGATATAAAATGTAGACTGGCAATGGGAAGGAAAGCGTTTCTGAAGAGGAGAAATTTGTTAACATCGAGTATAGATGTAAATGTCAGGAAGTCGTTTCTGAAAGTATTTGTATGGAGTGTAGTCATGTATGGAAGTGAAACATGGATGATAAATAGTTTGGACAAGAAGAGAATAGAGGGTTTTGAAATGTGGTGCTACAGAAGAATGCTGAAGATTAGATGGGTAGATCACATAACTAATGAGGAGGTATTGAATAGGATTGGGGAGAAGAGAAATTTGTGGCACAACTTGACTAGATGAAGGGATCGGTTGGTAGGACATGTTCTGAGGCATCAAGGGATCACCACTTTAGTATTGGAGGGCAGCGTGGAGGGTAAAAATCGTAGAGGGAGACCAAGAGATGAATACACTAAGCAGATTCAGAAGGATTTAGGTTGCAGTTGTTGCACAGGATAGAGTAGCATGGAGAACTGCATCAAACCAGTCTCAGGACTGAAGACCACAACAACAACAGTATCTTTGATGGACTGCTATTACTTCTCCGTCGCTGTCTGTCGTAAGTGAGTTCGGGTTGCGAGTTCGGGTCTGGGGGCATGTCGGGAGCGCAGTCCGGACCTGCCAGTCAGAGAGTTGCAATGCAGCACTAGTGCAGTCGGGACGCGTTTCAGCTCGCCGATCGTTCATTAGTCGGCTGTGTGCACAGTGTGTGTGTGTGTGTGTGTGTGTGTGTGTGCGCGCGCGTGCGCGCGTGTGCACGCATCGACTCCCGATTTGTGTTTGTGCGTGCTTAGTTACTCTTGCGTATCGTTCAAGTCTTCGTGCAAGTGTTTGTCAAACTGTGTGTGTAGTTGGTGTGATTTCAACTGACAACCTGTTTTAAATGCTGTTGGCAGACTAGCTCTGAAAGGTCGGTCGTCTCAGCCGGTGACGTGTAACTGGTAGTCCGAGTGCTTCTGGGCTGCTTCAAATACCATCTTGTGGAACTCGGGTCGGTCCTCCCTGGTGCAGGGATGTCGGTTAGCCAGTGGGCGTGTTTCCTCTGCACGGGTGGGTCAGAGCCAGTATTTCCGCCGTCGTGTGTCTGGAAGTGAGTGGGAGACGCACCAGCAGTGCAGTCGCGGACAGACCAGCAGGCAGTCGGTCGGCTGTTGCGGACGAAGGAAGTTACTTGCAGGCGGTGCAGTCAGCTGGTCCGTTGGCAGCCCCTGCGCAGTGACGGATCGTGTGTGGAGCTGTCCGATGGCTACGTGGTTTACCGGCCCAGGACATCAACGTTGACTAGTGGTTTCAACTACCCAAACCACGTCCTTTCATGTTGTGGTGGTTCATTTCGGTGGTTTGCTGTTGGGCAGGTTTTCCTGTGAGCAACACCGAGTATTTCTACTGCTGAAATTTAGCAACCGTGCGGTGCGATTAACTATTTTGGTTGACAGCAATTCGAGTGCACCACTGGAATTTTCTGCCTTGTGGCCATTAGTGTTTTGGTTACCTGTCCTGGACACTGACATAAATTCAGTCAATGTTCTTTTGGGTGAAGTTAACTATATTACTGTGTTTCAAATTAAAGTGTACCAGCAGAATTTTTCTGCCTAGTGGCTGTTAGTGTTCCGGTTACCTATCCTCTCCTGTGAGTGGCGCGTCAATGTTAAAACTTGGCAGGGTGGTGGGGATCAGGGAGGACTCAGGGTGTTGTACTGATCCCCCAGTGGGACTCACTTCACCTGTTCTGTGCCATAGGATTGAGAACTGTAGAGTCCCCCTAAATGAGTCAGTTGTGCACTACACATCAGAGGCTGTTACTCAGGTAGCAGATTGTGTGTGGGGTGCACACATGGATTTTTTAGATTTGGTGACACTATACAATCCCCATAACAATAGCTGTAGGAAACCCAGAAGTATCAGTGTAAGAACGAAATAAATGCCTCACACAGGTGATAGTATTGAAATCCAAATGATAAACTGCTGAAGCATTCCTGGCAAAGTGACAGTGTGTGGAGTGCTCATGAAACGTAGTGCTGCTCATATAGTACTAGTTACAGGAAGCTAGTTGAAACCTGACATTGATAGCAGTGATATTTTTGGGGAAAATTTAAGTTTCTATCGAAAGGATGGTCAAATGGGAAATGGAGGCCACGTATTTGTCACAGTACACAAGAAACTTTAATCCACTGATGTAGTTATTGAAGCTGCATGTGAGATTGTTTGGGCAAGTCTTAGTATAAGGAGTGGGCATAAAATGACAACTGAATCCTTCTATTATCTACCAGACTCATCTCCTGAAGCAAGTGAAAACTTTAGAGAAAACCTCAGTACACTGTACGAAGTTCCTCAATCATACTGTAATCGTCAGTGGAAACTTTGATCAACCGACAATTAATTAGGAAAATTACAGTTTTGTTAGTGGTGGGTGTGATAAAGACATCCTGTGAAACTTTACTAAATGCCTTCTCTGAAAAGCAACCTGGAACAGACAGTTAGGAACCCCACTCATGATGGAAATATACTGGTTGTAATGGCAGCAAATATACCTGATGTCTTTGAGGATATCCATATCGAAATAGGTATCAGTGACCAGGACACAGTTGTGGCAACAATGATTACCAAAGCACAAAGACCAACTAAAACAACCAGAAAGATACATATGTCAAGTAAACTAGATAAAAATCAGTAGTATCATATCTCACAGTGAGGAACTTGAAACTTTCAGCACAGGGCAGAAGCATGTAGAGGAACACTGCCTCAAGTTTAAAAGAATAGTTGACCATGCACTGGAGAGGTATGTACTCAGTGGAACAGTTTGTAATGGGAGGGAACCTCCACGGTACGGAGTCACTGTAAAGAAACTTCTAAAAAAAGAGAGAACTGCATAGGTGTAAAACAAAGAGTAAGGCTAGAGATAGAGAGATGCCGTACGAAACGTGTTCAGCTGTCAAGAGATCATTGCGTGATGCCTTCCTCGATTACTGTAGCAGAATATTGTCAAATGACATTTCACAAAATCCAAAGAATTTCTGGTCGTATTTAAAGGCTGTTAGTGCACTGTAGTTAGATTCAAGTTCTTAGGGGATGAGACAGGACCTGAAACTGAGGGTAGCAAAGCAAAAGCTGAAATGCTTAACTGTTTTCAATGTTCCTCTACAAACGAAAACCCAGGAGAATTGTCCCAATTTAATCCTCGTACCATTGAAAAGACGAATGAAATAACTATTAGTGAATGGTGTGGAGAAACAGCTCTAATTGCTAAAATTAACAAAGCTCCACGCTCTGATGGAATCCCTGTCAGGTTCTATACCTAATTTGCAGCTGAGTTAGCCTCTTGTAACTATAATCTATAGTGGATTCCTCAAACAAAAAACCACAACTAGTTCTTGGAAAAAGGCACAGGTCAGATCCATCTACAAGAAAGGCATTAGAAGTGATCCACAAGACTACCATCCAATATATTTGACACTGATTTGTTGTAGAATCTTAGAACATATTCTGAGCTCAAACATAATACGGTATCTCGAACAGAATGACATCCTCAATGCCAACCGACACGGACTTCGAAAACATCCGTCACGTGAAGCCCGAGTCGCTCTTTTCTCACATGGCTTACTTTATTTATTTATATGTGTCCAGAACATAACATACATTACAAAATATATACACACGATTATATTCCACGCGGCGCTCAGAATCCCACTGTAGAACTGCCTTACCACTGGCGACAACCAGATCGTCCGTCAGACAGGCTCTGGCAGTTCCCTGCAGTCGGGCAGGTGCCGGCGGTCTCGAGGTTCACCGCACTCGCACAGGTCGTCCTCTGAGATGTGTCCTCATTTCCTCGTATTTACCTCACGACAAGATACTCCAGTTGTCAGTCTGCTGACGGGAGGCGGAGACCTGCAGCGAGTTCTTCTCCGGGGACATCCCACTACTCCTCTGACGACGAATTGTATTCTACGCAATGCGAGTGGTTTCGGAACTGTCTGCGGGAAACTTTTTCTCGATTTCGGTCTCGGTAACAGACGTTCGTGTCCAAACGGGGAAGGGAGTGTCTCGGGTCTGTCTCCTGCTTCTTTCTTTCCATTTCAGCTGCAGTTCTCCTTCAGATATCTGGAGGTGCTACACCCGAGATACAGTAGATTTTGTCAAATGGGGTTGCCTGTAGGTAGGTTGTCACAATTCATCATGTTACACTTAAGGCAATATTTACCCGTTTGGCACGGACGGAGTACTCCCACACGAGGGCCGCATATTCTGCAGCGGAAAAGCACAGAGGAGGGCAGATGTGCAGAGGACGTCCGGATGTGTTCCCCAGTTTTTGAATAATATTGTTGCTCGAGTAAGTGGGACCCGAACCAGATAGGACTAACAGGGGATACTGAACGTATACAGAGAAGGTGGCCAGACGAGACATTGTCGATTAATGTGTGTCACGTGTTGACAAAGGGCTGGATGGGCAACACTGAGGAATATTCTAGAACCGGTCATACGAGTTATTTGTAAGCAATCTCCTTTGTAGACCCATTGCTCGTACCCAGCATTCTACCAGTAAACTGAAGCCTACGACCCGCTTTACGTGCAACTGACCCTATGTGATCGTTCCATTTCGTGTACCTACAAAGTACCTGTCCAGTGAGTGCAGCAAGGTGGAGATTCCCTGCTGTTTTGGGGTGGCATTATGTGGGGCTGACATATGCTGCTCGTGGTCGTGGAAGGTGCCGTAACAGCTGTATGGTACGTGAATGCCGTCCTCCGACCGATACTGCAACCGTATTGGCAGCATATTGGCGAGACATTCACCTTTGTGGACAACAATTCCCATTCCCATCGTGCACATCTTGTGAGTGACTTCCTTCAGGATAACAACATCGCTCAACTAGAGTGGCCAGCATGTTCTCCAGACATGAAACCCATCGAACATGCCTGGGACAGATTGAAAAGGGCTGTTTATGGACGACGTCACCCACCAACCCCTCTCAGGTATCTACGCCGTTGAGGCGTGGGACAGTCTGGACCAACTTGTCAATAGTATGCCACGACAAATACAGGCATACATCAGTGCAAGAGGACGTGCTACTGGGTATTAGAGGTATCGGTGTGTACAACAATCTGGACCACCACTTCTGAAGGTCTCGGTGTATGGTGGTACAACATGCAATGTGTAGTTTTCATGAGCAATAAGAAGGGCAGAAATGATGTTTATGTTGATCTCTATTCCAATTTTCTGTACAGGTTCCGGAACTCTCAGGACAGAGATGACACAAAACTTTTTTTTAACGTGTCTAGTAACCTCAGATGGAAGATGTAGTTATCTATAGTAGAGTGATGTCTGAAATGTGCTGCACAAATATTCAGTCAGATCTTAATAAGACTTCAAAGTAGTGCTACAATTGCCAAGTTGCTTTAAATATTCAGAAATGTGTAATTGTACACTTCACAAAATGGAAAAAATGTAGTACCCTTTCAGTAGAATATGAACGACTCAAAGTTAAATTTGTCAATTCATACAAATACCTTGCACGCAACAATAGTATGGATACAGAATGGAACATCACATAGGCTTCGCGGTAGGAAAAGCTGGTGGCAGACTTTGGTTCATTAACTGAACACTATGTAAGAGCTACCAGTCTACAGAATACTCGTGTGACTCATCCTTGACCATTGCTCAAATGTGGGTGATTCATACAACAGGACTAATAAGTGATACCAAATGTACTAGAAAGTTGCACAGGTCACACCAATATTCAAGAAAGGTAGTAGGAGTAATCCACTAAATTACAGGCTCATATCATTAACACTGATATGCAGCAGATTTTAGAACATATATTGTGTTGGAACATTATGAATCACCTCTAACAAAACGGTCCATTGACACACAGTCAACATAGATTTAGAAAACATTGTTCTTGTGAAACACAACTAGTTCTTTAATTGCATGAAGTGTTGAGTGCTATTGACAAGGGATTTCAGATTGATTCCATATTTCTGGATTTCCGGAAGGCTTTTCACACTGCACCACACAAGCAGCTTGTAGTGAAATTGCACGCTTATGGAATATTGTCTCAGTTACGTGACTGGATTTGTGATTTCCTGTCAGAGAGGCCACAGTTCGTAGTAATTGACGGAAGGTGATCGAGTAAAAGAGAAGTGATTTCTGGCATTCCCCACGGCCCTTTGCTGTTCCTGATCTATATAAATGATTTGGGAGACAATTTGAGGAGCTGTCTTAGGTTGTTTGCACATAACACTGTGATTTATAGAGTAATAAAGTCATCAGAAGATCAAAACAAATTGCAAAACGATTTAGAAAAGGTATCTGAACGGTGTGAAAATTTGCAGTTGACCCTAAATAAAGAAAAGTGTGATGTCATTCACACGAGTGCTAAAAGAAATCCGTTAAACTTCGGTTACACAACACATCAGTTATATCTAAAGGCTGTAAATTCAACTAAATACCTAGGAATTACAATTAGAACAACTTAAATTGGAAGGAACACATAGAGAATGATGTCAGGAAGGCTAACCTAAGACTGTGTTTTAGTGGCAGGACACTCAGAAAATGTAACAGATCTACTAAGGAGACTGCTTACACTACGCTTGTCCGTCCTCTTTTAGAATACTGCTGTGCGGTGTGGGATCCTTACCAGATAGGACTGACGGAGTACATCGAAAAAGTTCAAAGAAGGGCAGCACGTTTTGTATTATTGCGAAATATGGGGGAGACTGTCACTGGAACGATACAGGATTTGGGCTGCACACCGTTAAAACAAAGGCGTTTTTCGTTGTGACAGAATCTTCTCACGAAATTCCAATCACCAACTTTCTACTCCGAATACGAAAATATTTTGTCGACACCGACCTATATAAGGAGAAACCATCACCACAATAAAATAAGGGAAATCAGAGCTCGTACGGAAAGATATAGGTGTTTGTTCTTTCTGTGTGCTATACGAGATTGGAATAACAGAGAATTGAAGCAGGTAGCAGCCCTAGTAGCTGGTACGAAGGGAAGGTGCTCTGCCAAGCACTCTGCAGTGGTCTCCACTGTACTGGACCTACATGCACAAGTATCGCGTTAAAGGCTTTCTTAATTCATGACAATGTGAGGCCCAAGATGAAGACAACTGTATCTTATATGATGAAACAAAATTACTCTCTGTAAATAGTCTCTATTTACTTATACAGGATGAGTCAGGAGGAAAGATACACGCTTTGAGGGGTGATAGTATTTCCGATTGTGAACAAAAAATGGCATACAAACATGTGTCCTGTCGTCAAGAGCTTCCGAGGAAAGTAATGAAAACAATGGGAAACAGAACAAATGCAGGTGATGCATCTCGCAGCTCTCGTACACAGTGGCCGTGTTGCCGATCTGAGCTCATTCGCACGGTCCTTTACTCGAACGGACCTGTAAAATACGGGCTAGAAGTTCCTCCTCTGTGTCTACTCTGCACTCTAAGTCTTTGTCTCGACCCGACCCCACAGATATTAATCGAACAGAATAAGATTGAGTAACCTCGGTAGTCAAGAAATGACTCTGACAGTGACCGATTCGGTGTCGAGGACACATTTCGGTAAGGTACTGTGTTGCCGGCCGTATAGAACGTGCGGGAGCTCCGTCGTGCTGACAGTACGTACCACATTGTGTTGCCAAAGGAATATCCTCCGAGAATTCTGGTAACACGTTATGAAAGAAATCGAGATGGTTATGTAAAACAACTGAACCGATACCACACCACACTGTAGTGTGCAGGTTTTCATCTGCTCACACGTGAGAGTTGCAAACGATATCGATGCCTTTGCGGACAAATGTTGACTCGTCCGTGAACAGGATACGTGGAATACAGAGTTCACCGGCAACGATCAACTGACAGAATTCCTTTTTTTCGGCACCGTCTCCGGCACACAGATGTCGCGCACTCAGTCGACGATACGGACGCGGACTCTGCTCCACGACTGTGGAATACTGAGCTGTGCACCTAGTCTTCTAGTGCCGGTAGCTCGGCTACCGTTTCGAGAAAGTTGTCAGTTTCACTAGGATCTTGTCAGAGAGGACGTTCGGATACTATACACACTGGGAAGCGTACGACGCCCACGCGACCTGACAAATACCTCACCAAATACCCTGCTACCTGGAACTCTGCAATTAGGAAACTGTCATTCCTACTCACGAACAGTAGTTCTGGAATTCCCAATGCATAACCCGTACACAAAGATTGTGTCACCATACTCTGCACGTGTGAAGATGTGTGGCATTTTCACTGACCGACACTGTTTCGACCGTACACGTAACAACACCGTCGTCCACTGGTCAAAACAGTAGTACCGAGACGTGAGGTAAACGACGTGTACACTTGCAGGACTCGACGCCCCACCGCGAACGAGTGAAGTGTGTATCGAAACGGTCGATAAAGACACACCGAAGGCCTCGCTGCAGTGACAACACTGGTTCCCGTCAGATCGCCGAAGTCTAGCGCTGTCGAACTGGGCCGGCACTCGGGCGGGTCACCGTCAGGGTCTGCGGGTCTGACGAGCACGCTGCAGTCGGCCCTCGTGAAGCCGCTCGAGGAGCTACTCCGCCGAGAAGTGGCGGCAGTGGTGTACCGACCGCGTGCCCCTCCGTTGCCACATCTGGTGACACCTCAGGTCCGAGGACGACACGGCGGCCGGGCGGCACTGTCCGGCCTTCGAGGCCTGTTCGGATAGTGTTTGATTTTTATGTAGCCTAACGTAAGTACGGTTCTATTCTTACGTCGATGCTGGCGAAGAAGTTCGTGCGACCGGTGCCCGTGATATTCGAACGACCGTATCTCGAGTACGCTTAAGAAAAGGGCATATGTATATCTGAAGTTTTTTGTTCAGAATCACCAATATTATCATTACTTAAAGATGCACCTTTCCTTCCAACTTACCCTATATAATTTTTCTGTATTCTGAAGTTTGCATTCCAGACATATAGCTGTCACATACTGTGTTACATTATCATCAGCTGCTATTGTGTTAAAATAACTGATTCTATTTTATGTCTCAGCTATCTAAAACTTTAAACTGTATATCACACTTATATATATATTGAACAACATTTGATAACTATGGACATAAAACCATATGTTTCGAAAGAGGCTGTTCCCACAGAAGTTAAAACCTATAGTATGTATGTGTTTAGATGAAAGCTATAGCAGAATAAAGATCAGCAGAATACTATCAGAGCATTTTGGAGTCAGGATGGTCTTAGACAAGGAGACACATTATTTCTGACACTTTTTAATTTAAGTTCAATAAAGATAGACAGCAAACACAAAACATTAAGCTCAACTGAAATAAGACTGCAATAACCCGATAAATCTGCTTGGATATACAAGTCATTCTAATATGTGACAGCAAAAGAAGTTGCAGCTCAAAACCAAGTTCTCACAGAAATATCACGAGGTAAGCTGGGTTACAAAGTAACGAGGAGAGAATAGACTACACGGTCACGAGCAAGGCACCCAACGATCGAACTCCGATAACAGTCGATTGATTCAGTTTTAAAAGAATATACGTACTTAAATCTTTGGAAAGCATCTTTAACAAATAGAACAGAGTGGAAAGAGAGTTTAAGACAAGGATCACAGCGGCAAATAGAGTATATTTTGACTTCCAGTACATGTTGCACAGTAAACCTGTTTCGGGAAGTTTTAAAATCGGACTGTATCACAGTGCAATTCTCTCAGTACCTCTATATGGGTCAGAAACATTTGAATTAAGGAAAGCAGATGAACAAAAGCTGTTACTCTCTGAGAGAGAGGTATTAACTCTTTCCAATCCAATTTTTCTATCAGCTGCATTCTCCCCAACTCTTATTTATTTTATGCAGATTATTAAGCTACTGTTTTAAAAAAATAAAATGGAATAGAAGTTCACTTGAAAACTTTAGTTTCTTTTACGAGGCGTAAAAAAAAACCACGTAATTATTTTTTTAAAGCTACGTATTTTCAAATTATTTGCAAAACAACCTTATCCCCTTCAAAATACTCTTCATTACAACCGATACATTTGGCCCACTGGTGTTTCTACCGTTTGAATCGTTTTTTGCACACACATTTAGAAATGGCTGACTGCTCCTCCATCATTTTTTTCTCGACTTCATCAATGTAGTCAAATCGGTGTCCTTTCACGCCCTTTTCCATGTCTAGGAATATGAAAAAGTTACAGGGAGCCAGGTCACATGTGTGGGGCAGCAGAACCGTGCCATTTGTAGCCGAGAACTGGCTAACGGAGATGGCTGTGGGTGCAAGTGCACTGTTGTGGTGGAAAAACCAGTCTCCTGTCTGCCACAAACTCACTGAACAGAGCTCCGAGGTATCCCACTAATCTCTGACAATTGATCAATTGTCTGTCAATGGCTTGTGAGCACAAGCTCTCGATTTTGTTCAATATTTTTGTCAATTCGGACAGCTGTTGGACGTCCAAAATGAAGTTTGTAATCAGTGAACATGTTGCCATTTTTAAATCCAGCAAACCACCCATACACTCTTTGGAGTCTAACACTTGAATTGAATTCTTCCTCTGAATCCTACTGTATTCTCATCTACAACCAAATTTCTTTTAGATACATAAAGTTCTTTGCATTTACTGTAAACATACTAACACTCGTCACGTTGCTCCCTCTCATACATTGACATCAAAATATCTGAGAATGGGTGCGGGAGAAGGGGAGGGGGTGAGGGGGAGGGAGGGGGGCGGAGGGAGGGAGGGGGGCGGAGGGAGGGAGGGGGGGGAGAGGGGGGGGGAGAGAGAGAGAGAGAGAGAGAGAGAGAGAGAGAGAGAGAGAGAGGGGGGGGGGGGAGAGGGGGGGGGGGAGAGAGAGAGAGAGAGAGAGAGAGAATATCCCTGAAAAATGGAGTTCGTTCCAGCCGGTCTCCTGTAAAATAGTCAACTAATTCTGCCTTCAAATTCAGGGCCATGTTCAGTATTAAACAATGGAAAGCCTTCATTTCTTTTCATGGAACATCCCTCCACGAGTGCCACATTGAACGTTTTGTACGTGATGTTACTTTCTGCATTATTTCTCCAGCATACATATTTGTAGCATTCAAAGTTTCACTAACAAGATTTTCTGTGAAGAACAGTTGGAAATATTCTAGTTCAGATTTTGGTCACACACCATGAGGAATGGTGGTGAAACCTCTCTGGATGACACAAAAAGGAAAACTTCTCTAGATCACTATCACCACTGGGATAAATTTTCCAGATATTTGAACAGGTTCTGTCTCTTCAGTTTCCACTCCATCAGTATATTGCAATTCGTTAAAATGTGTATCAATGCACACAACAGAAGTTTCTACACAATCACATTCTCCTTCGTCCTCAATGTCTTCGAGAAGCCACCTGGCATCATCTTCATCACTTACACGTTCTGTACCGGCCATTATTCTACTTGAAACGTGTGAATGCAACACACTTTGAGTTGTCAAATCTTCATACTAACAACGGAAACTCCCCATGGCACCCCCGTCAGATTTAGTGGTAAGTTGGCCCATTGCATAGTCTGTCAAAAACGGAACACAGATCGAGCACCAGAACGGGAAGAACGTGTACTGAACTATGGAAAAAAGAAGAAAAATGGAAACAGTGAATGGTCCAAATTTAATATCTCTATTATTGAGCAACGTTAATAGTCATCGTGTTGTGGTTGTGTGGTCACGGTGTTGAACTGCGATGCAGGAGACCTGGGCTCAAATCTCACCTGATCCATT
Source organism: Schistocerca piceifrons (assembly GCF_021461385.2). Classification (NCBI taxonomy): domain Eukaryota; kingdom Metazoa; phylum Arthropoda; class Insecta; order Orthoptera; family Acrididae; genus Schistocerca; species Schistocerca piceifrons. The sequence goes on from NC_060147.1 coordinate 1,522,487, forward strand.
TTTTTACATTTTTTCTTCTTCTTCTTCTTCACAAAATTACAAACTTTCCATCCAGTCACTGATGGGTGTGTTCGCTGTATTCAAATTTGTGTCTGTGTTGTGGCATAACATCAGTTTGTAAGAAAGGGACCTCCTATTTGTTCTACACAGGTACCACATGTTATGCCTCTCGCATTCCGTTTTGGAAGTTTTGACTCTTAAATTCCTTCATTGTAACACAGTTCACACCTGTCGATTTGTTGTTTTCATTTCTCTGAGAGGTCTATGTGACATCTCCCCTGCTCTCGCTATTCGTCACAGAATACGAGTCATGTGGTAAGAATATACTACCGTCGCAGGTAAATGTGACGAATAGTGAGAGCAGGCGAGATGCCGCACAGACCTGTCACAGAAATAAAAAAAACAAATAAACAGGTGTGACCTATGTAACAACAACAAAATTTGAGAGTCAAAACTTCCAAAATGGAATGCAAGAAACATAATATGTGGTGCCTGTGTACGTCTGGAGGTCCCTTCGTTACATGTCGCTGTTGCAAACTGACATAATGCCACGACACAGATAAATTTGAATACAGCGAACACACACATCAAAGACCGGACGGAAAGTTCGTAATTTTGTGAAGGAGAAAAGAAAACACTGGACCGGGTGAGATTTGTACATGGGTCTCCCAGATGCAGGTCAACACGTGACAACACAACCGTGACACAACAACTATCAACGTTGCTCGATATATAGATATTACATTTCGACTGTTCACTGTTTTATTTTTCTTCTTTTTCCACAATTCAGTACACATTCTTCTTGTTTTCATGCTCGATCTGCATTCAGTTTTTGTCGGAGTATCCAATGGGTCAACTTACCACTAAATCTGGTGTTTGACGGGGAGCTACCCTCGCAAATGCTGCCACGATCCTAGCAAATTTCAACAACGGAGCTGACGGAATGCACAATAATGGAATTTCAGCTGATATCAGAGCTGTAGTCCTGGGGGGAGGGGGCGGGGGAGGGGGGGGGGGGGGGAGGTGAGGAAAATATTTGGCCCCGAGAAGAATCCCAACGTACTGGACTGCAGGACAGTAAAAAAACTAGGAACTCGCAGAGCTATGCTCATAAGCTGATATTAGCAAAAGGACGAAGAAAAGACAGACAGACATCCAATTAGGACAGAAGAGAAAAGACTATTGCGAGAAGTATTCTCACGATCTGTGAAGGGCAGAGGGGGCTGAGGAAGACCACAGAAATACCGGAAACACGATACCGACAATGATACAGAGGCGATGGGCCTGAAAAAAGGAGAATGGGGCACAAAAAACAGGCACAGGATTGTTTGGTAAAGGAAGAGAGAGAACACATACATTGTCCGAGACTAATGCGACAATCGAAACGACGAGGACAGATGATTATTTCTGTCATTAAAGAGTCATGAAACGACTTCATAAATTGAGTACGGTTATAGCAGAAAAAAATTTGCTTCTACACATGTGCGGAACAAGTAAAAAGTACGGGTATTTAGTGATATGATGTTCCTAAACAAGCAGGTAATATTACCGTGAAATAATGTATACATTAAACGAATACTTGTCGTGTGTGCAGTTTTTACTTCACATTATTCGTTAGTACACTTTTGCTGCGACTACATTCGAAGTGCCTCCCTCTCGAGGTCCCGTACTCGAGTCACGAGCACGGGAACAGCAGCTGAGGTCAGGAGTAACGAGCGAGCCCGACGGGTGGGCTGACAATCTCCAACTGTGAGGCTGTTGTCACCACACTCGACTGCTGAAAGAGCTGTCTACAAAATGTTCCACTCATTACAAATTTCTGTGCCACAAACACATTATTCCTGAACAAGGGGTTGCCCCACAACATGATGCCATAAGGGTTTACTGTGTGAAAATAAACAGAAAGTTTTTTCCCCTCCCCCACCCGCCAAAGTTATTACCTATAATGCAAAAACTGCAGAGCTTAAACATTTCAGATCTTCCAACTCCAGTTCTCATAATACAAACACTTATTATATCCCTCGTGACTTATTTTTAACAGTACACTTATGTGTCATGCAGAAAACAGAATTAAATGTATCCCATTTTCCCAGGAGGTTTGTGAATACCACCAATAGTTTTGTGAGACCACTGAAGCTTACTCTGGAGGAGAACACTGTACAGATATTAAGTTTTCTTTGTTTACAATAGCATTCACTGAACTTCTTCAAAGCACCTCATACACTACCAGAAAAAATTAGGACACCCACTGTGAGTTTTACAACTTATCCAAAATTTATTGTAGAAACAATACATATGGAGTACATGAAATGATACATTTACAGATCAATATCTCAAGCAGATTCAAGGTACCACCTGTGGACTCGTGTTGAAATACCTATGTCAGTACACAGTACCGGCTCCACAGACAGCAATGCCGACACAGTCTCCGGCACGCAGCCGATCGTGAAGGTGACAAATACTGTCTCCGGATACGTTATTCTGCACCTGCTTGATCTGTTCACATAGCTCTGTAAGAGTTGCAAGCAGACAAATCACACGAGTCACTCACTCCTGCCGTGCCCGACTCGAGACGAGTCCGGCAACGTACGGTCCGTGGAAGTTGTCACACATTTTGCAGAGCACGCCAAGTTTTACGTGCCGAGTGTCAACAAACATTATCCTATCGTAACAGCACATCACCTTCTCAATGCGAGAACAGAAGAAGAACTGACGAGGCGAGATTCCCCACACGTAGAGCTCGAGCTGCCAAAAGTGAATGTGAGCTGTAATTTATAAGGCTAGGTGTGGTCTCGGTGTGTCTAGCACGAACACAGTGTTCGGGACAGAGCTCACCAGTTTTTTGCAGTACACGCAAACAACCGTCACTCACATGCGAGCAGAATCTGCTTTCACCACCGAGTCCTCCAGGTGGTCCTCCGAAAGCGTCAGTCGAGCCGTGCAGGCCGACACCGAGGCACGAGTAGAGGACGGGCTGCAGGAGTGTGCAACTGTAGATACGCTGCTAGTAATCGCATCGGGACAGTTTGTGGTCGCACTCGTGTGGTCACACCTGTTCTCATCTACAGTGTGGAAGCTGTACGATCTACAACGGCTGCCTTTACACTACGACAGTCTCGGCAGGTTACCGTGCCGCACGTGACGTTCGGAACCTCGTCTACGAGTGTGAGAATGCTCACGTGTCCACTGCTGCCAACATCGTAGCTCGAAAGATGTGGTACATCTGACTCGTACGACAGTTCTCCGAAACGACTGTATCGCCACTCAAAAAGCGATAACTTTTTCTCTCTCAAACTTGCCGAGTAGGCTGTAGGGTGCACGAGTGCACCCTTGTGGCGTGGTGCGGCTCACTCGACAAATCTGCATTACACTGAGACTTAGGCTACAGACATTCCCTTTTAAAACATAGACATAGATGGCATTCTGGTAGTTATGCGGTGTACCCAGTTAAGTCAAGGCTCTGCGTGTGAAATTCCAAACGGTAGTGCGATCTAACGGCGAGTTGCAGCGTTACAATTCTCGCAGTTTCGAAGATGGTCGCGTACGAGGTCAAAGTGCTAGCACCGCTGCAGCGGGCATAGTGCCTGTGAATTTAACAGTACTTTTCTGACACTCATCGGAAAATGGTGGTACGGCAGCGAGGCGAGATATAGTTGTGTGTGTGCGGGTAAGAATTCGTCGAATTCGACCTGAATACCGAGGCAGGTTTCCGATCGCTCTTCCACGACAGCACCCCAGTGCACGAAGTGAAGATCGTGTACGAGTTTTTGGCCAGCAAACAGATCACAGTCCTGGATCACCCAACATATTCGCCATACCTGGCCCCCGAGAGAATTGTACTGCAATACTAAATGCATTTCCAAAAAAAGGGATAAAGTTATTGTTTTGAAACACTTAACCCTCAAGTGGGCACACCCTTCTACAAAGTGCTCCAATCACAAATCATATTGTCTAGTACATTCCATTGTTGTTTTACAATTGTGAGCCCAAACCTACTCCTCGATTACTGCTTCAGCTGACACAGTGATAAGTTTTGTCGTCACAAGTCCAAGTGAGCAGCAGTAATATAAAATTAAACAGCGAGTGAGGTGAGAAAAAATTCAATCCGTGCAAGAAAATGACCCAGATTAAGAGCTAAAACCACAATTCTACAATTAGGCAGTTGTGTACAAGGTAATTAGTAGCCAAATAAGCAGTTCATTGGGATCTGATGCAACTGCACAGTTTAATGCTTCGGGTGGGTCATTACTGTAGGGTAACACCTGTACGTGGCAACAGAATGATACGATGAAAGTTTATTTTACTGTTGCTTACTTAAGCAGTGCTTTAGCTCACATAATGCAAGTTTGTTTTATCATTGTTTAATTAAACTAAATTAAACTCTGCATTTGCTCGTACACGTTAACTTCGGTAACAAAGTCCACTATTCTTTACACGTGTACAAATTACACACATTATGAAAAATGGCGCACCTGCCAAGGTTAAAAAGATTTCAGTTGTGCATCGATTGAGGGAGGAGACTGTTTTGAATTGATACAGTGATTCTGTGAATGTAATTTGTGACTTAATTTTCATAGCCATAGTACTAACAGAACTGGAATAAACATAGTACGGCACTAGCATTTGAATGCAGCCAATTTGCCAATTACTTAGAGCCAAGTGGTTTATACAGTAACACGACAAGCTAGCCAGTGAGCCGTCATCCTCTCGACATACATAAGGGAACTTCACCAGCTTTGCCTAGTCACTGAGGGTGGAGGCTTCCATCAAAAGCTCGAAATTTTATCAGAATTTGATATGTCAAGTGACCTGAGAACTTATGTTTGTAACTGAAGAAAGGCATTGTATATTGTCAAAATGAGTTATTGTGCCAAACACATGAGACAAATACCTAAGAAGACAGCATGAGATAGCTACTTTGGTTATGGGGGAAACTAGGGAATGTTGGTGGTGATGGTGGTGGTGGTGGTGGTGGTGGTGGTGAAGTGGGGGCTGCTACCGCTACCACCACCACCACCTCACTATCCAACAGACTGTGAGCTCCTTTGCAGCTGGTTGGTATTTTAACTACGAGAGATATCATACAAATTCCTTCGACCACACAGTGACACTGCTCACACCGTCACAAGACTGACGTCATCCACTGTCATCCTGGAAAATTTTGGAGTCTCTCGAGCAGACTTTTATGGGCCATTTCTAACCTGTAACGGAACGGGAACTTCGTCATCTGGCCTCAGCTCCGGCAGGGCCGTGACGCTCGCCTCCACACGGCCCACATTCTCCTCCCGCAGCGCTCCTCGCAGGTGCATGGCGTACTGCTTCAACCTGGCTTCCGTGTACTGCAGGTCCTGGAGTGGGGTCGCCCAGTACAAGCGCCATTGCCGGCCGACAATAACTGAAAATGTGACGAGTATGTTATCGACTGTACGAACTTACAAGTCTCTCTCTCTCTCTCTCTCTCTCTCTCTCTCTCTCTCTCTCTCTCTCTCTCTACACACACACACACACACACACACACACACACACAGCATGAACATTATATAAACTGCAGGGTTGGATTCATGACTGTAAATGGGAGAAAAAAAGATCCTATGAACACATGTCCATAAATGTATCATTGCCACGGTAGATGGTGGTAACTAATGACAGTTCCTCTGACCACACATCACATGTTCCTTATTTCTTGTAGATGATCGGGACAGTATCGGTTGTCGTGCAGGATACACACAACCGTACTCTGGCTTACACCGTGTTGGTAGGCCACTTGCTGGGAGCATGTACTAGGATTCATCTCAATACACCACAGAACCCGGTCCTCCAATTCTGGTGTATGCACAGTCCGCCACCTCCCTGCACCTTTGTCTGTCTAAAAGGACCCCCGATCACACAAATGCCCAAAAAGGGCTCGAAATGTTGTGTGATGTGGTCGGTGTAGGTGAAGATACTCATTTTGGTTTAGCTGTGCTGCCTCTCGAACATTTCCATCTGCTCGGCCGTACACGATCGCTATCTCAGCTCGTTCCCGAGAGAAAAACCGGGCCGTTTACATCGGCCTGCGTCAATCACACAGCCTGCAACACATGAAGAACACGTGGCACCTGGTCAGATGAACTGGCATTTGTCAGTACCATCTACTGTGGCAATGATGCATTTCCAGACATATTCGTAGGACCTTTTTTTATTTCATTTCCAGTCTGGAATCTATTCCTGCAATTTGTCAGTTTCATAAATGTTCACCTTGTCAGTTTTATTGATGTTCACCACACATAATTAAAAAATCAGTGTTCTGCCGGGTTTTACTTACAACAGGTTTGATGCGGCCAGCCACGAACTCCTCTCTCGTGTTAACCTCTTCATTTCAGGCTAACACCTGCATCCGACATCCTCAATTAATTATGAGGTATTTTTCAATCTCTGTCTCACCCTCCAGTTTTTACCCTCTGCAGCTTCCTCTAGCAGTACAGAAGTTACTCCCTGATATCTTAACACGTGTTCAATCATCCTTGTTAGTGTTCTCCACACATTCCTTTTCTCAATGATCCTGCAAAGAACTACCCTATTCCTTATCTTATCACTCCATCCAATTTTCAACATCTTTCTAACACTTCTCTTCTTTTCTGATTTTCTCAGAGTCCATGATTCACTACCATACAATGCTGTGCTATAAACGAATCTCTCACAATTTCTTCCTCGAATACATGAACACAACACCAGGAAAAATGCAAACCTGCATGTTATACGTACAAACACTCAACTGCGTAAAAAGGGAGTTTTCCACATGGGCCTCCAACTGTTCAACAATCTTCCCACTAGTATTAAGTCCATCGAAGACAACATAAAATTTAGCAAAGCCGTGAAGTCATATTTGTTGTGTCATTGTTTTTACTCTGTAAATGAATACTTAGAACAGTAATCTTGCTGTTTGTGTTAAATTGAAAACATTGAGCAATATAATACATTAGGGCACTATGGGCCTATGTTAATATATGTTAACAATGTTAAATGATATTTTCCAACATCTGCAACACACTGTGTACCATCAAATCACATGGAATAAATAAATAGATTAAAGCCAACACTTGACACTAGCAAATTTCTCTTGCCCAGGAATGTCCTTTTTAACCATGATACTCTGTTTTTAATATCCTACTTCCTTCAACTAACATGTTTTATTTTGCTTCCATAACAGCAGAATTTCTTCACTTCATCTGCGCGGAAGTTCCCAGTTTTGGTGGCAAGTTTCTTTAACTCGTTTGTGCTATTCCTCACTGCTTTCATCTTTCTTCAATTTACTTTCAATCAATAGTGAGTGCTCATTACACTGTTTTCCAATTCTTCATCACTTTCCCTGAGGATAGCAAAGTCTTCAGCAAATCTTATTGATATGCTTTAACCCTGAAATGTAATCCCTCTCTCAAATCTTTCTTTTATTTCTGTCATCGCTCCTTCTACGTACAGATCTAACAGTAGGAGTGAAAGATTGCATTCCAGTTTTATACCATTTTTAATCCGAGCACTTTGTTCTCGATCTCGCATTTTTATTGTCCCTCTCAGTTCTTCAAACATGACGCACCATTTTACATTGCCCTACAATTTTTGATACCAATAAAACGACATCTCAATATTTCTCAAGTCTCGACTCGATTATCGAGAGCTACATCGTAACTGCCTTTTTGGCACTTTTACCTTTCCGAATGCAAAACATTTCACCACGTAACAGATCCTCAATTATCTCTCCCATCGGTCTGTACGTTATTCTCGTCTAAAACAGAAATGTGGATAGAGACGTATTAAACAGTCCTAGCTTTCTGGCTAGTCAGTTTCTTCGTCGCAGACGGCAGATGGATAGATTCGGGATGGAGAAGACAGCTCACTCAGACTTGCCTGGTGTGGTTACTAGAGGGAAAAAAAAAATTATTTTCCTCCTTCCTAAAATTCCAGACCGATCACTTCTTATCTAACACACACTACCTCTGCCAGCAGCTGGCACTCCCCCTTTCATTCCCGGGATCTGCTAATGCACACAGTGTGGTTCTCTTCAAAGCCCGCGCTCACTTACGGCCTGGGTTCTGAACAACCTGGCCGTGCTTCCCTGCCTTATCCGCCTTATCCACCTCATCCCTCTGAGGAAGGAACTCACAGTTACACCAACAAGGATAGTTTTTCTTCAATTTTGCTAATGTATTTCCAATACTCAGTTCCACCACCTGGAGGTAAATACGGTATTAGACAGCCTGTCTTTGTAATTTTGTATTTTTCTGAAATAAATTATTCTCAAAACAGCAAAATTATTAGTTTTGCGATGCTACACATGTTGTAACAGAACAGTCTTACATTTCATATTACACAAGAACCTCGTTTATCTGGCCCTAATTAATGTGGATTTCCAGTTTGTTCCAAATCGATGGAAGATGGAAAAAACTAACAGTTTACCTAGAATGTGCTTTTCTCTTATTGCAAAAATAAAAGGTTTGTATATTATAGCACATATCACAGTTTTTGCATTTAGGACAATATTTCTGGATTATCCAAATTTTCAGATGGATAGATTCGGGATGGAGAAGACAGCTCACTCAGACTTGCCTGGTGTGGTTACTAGAGGGAAAAAAAAATTATTTTCCTCCTTCCTAAAATTCCAGACCGATCACTTCTTATCTCACACAGACTACCTCTGCCAGCAGCTGGCGCTCCCTCTTTCATTCCCGGGGTAAATGAGAAATAGTTGCTGCAACATCACATGCCGGTGTAGGATTTCTGGAGTTTTAGCAGCACCACGACGAGCTGTGGGTTAACGCAGCTGTCAGCTGTGTAAACAGAGAGCCGAGCAGACTGCCCTTTGCCGTGCGTGTTGCCGCAACTGCGAGATGGAGTACACAAATCGTTGCCTGTGTCAGAGTGGCAGGGGAAGTAACAACAAACTGAGTCATACCGGCAACTTATGCAGCACATTGACAGGAGACAGTAAATACAGTAGATGGCTCTAAATTTTTGGGTGTACATATCAACAAAAAGAAATATATTACTGAACATCTGAAACAATTAAGTGCAGCTACCTTTGCTCTTCGTATAATTGGTAGTCTCGGAAACGAGTGAATCGATCCTCTGACACATTTTGCATACTGCCCCTCAATAATGCCTTATGGAACAATTATGTGGGGTAACTAACTGCCGAGAAAGAAAGCACCGATTGTACTAAAGTGAGCAGTAAGAACACTTTGTGGTGTTCAGCAGTGGTCCTCCTCACGTAGCTACATCTGAAAGGAATTTGGCATTTCAGAGGCAACATCACAATACATACATCCACTAAAGAAATTTGTCATAAACCAACCATCCCAAATTCAGAAGAATAGTAATGCCCATATCTACTACAGAGGAAAGCCTAGAGCTGTTGGTGGCTCACAAAGAAGCTCCAGATGCAGCATTTGCCTAAATATAAAATGTCTGACAGGTAACAATGCACATTGTTGTTGTTGTTGTTGTTGTTGTGGTGGTGGTGGTGGTGGTGGTGGTGGTCTTCAGTTCAGAGACTGGTTTGATGCAGATCTCCAGGCTACTATGTCCTGTGCAAGCCTCTTCATCTCCCAGTACCTACTGCAACCTACATCCTTCCGAATCTGATTAGTGTATTCATCTCTTGGTCTCCCTCTACGATTTCTACCCTTCACGCTGCCCTCCAACGCTAAATTTGTGATCCCTTGATGCCTCAGAATGCGTCCTACCAACCAATCCCTACTTCTAGTCAAGGTTTGCCACAAATTCCCCTTCTCCCCAATGATATTCAGTACCTCCTCATTGTTTAAGTGATTTACCCATCTAATCTTCAGCATTTTTCTGTAGCACCACATTTTGAAAGCTTCTATTCTCTTCTTGTCAAAACTATTTATCGTTCATGTTTCACTTCCATACATGGCTACACTCCATACAAATACTTTCAGAAACGACTTCCTCACACTTAAATCTATACTTGATGTTAACAAATTTCTCTTCTTCGGAAATTCTTGTCATTGCTAGTCTACATTTTATATCCTCTCTACTTCGACCATCGTCAGTTATTTTGCTCCCCAAATAGCAAAACTCCTTTACTACTTTAAGTGTCTCATTTCCTAATCTAATTCCCTCAGCATAAACCCTCGTTTTGCTTTTGTTGATGTTCATCTTATATTCTTCTTTCAAGACACTGTCCATTCCGTTCAACTGCTCTTCCGGGTCCTTTGCTGTCTCTGACAGAATTACAATGTCATCGGCGAACCTCAAAGTTTTTATTTCTTCTCCGTGGATTTTAATTCCTACTCCGAATTTTTCTTTTGTTTCCTTTACTGCTGGATCAATATACAGATTGAATAACATCGAGGATAGGCTACAACCCTGTCTCACTTCCTTCCCAACCACTGCTTCCCTTTCATGCCCCTCAACTCTTATAACTGCCATCTGGTTTCTATACAAATTGCAAATAGCCTTTCGATCCCTGTATTTTACCGCTGCCACCTTCAGAATTTGAAAGAGAGTCTTCCAGTCAACACTGTCAAAAGATTTTTGTCACACAAATATCTATGTATTTGGCATGTTAATATTGCATAAAAATCTAGGCTATTTTTAGAAGTCATCTGGTTGGCATGGAGGAGCTCATTGTATTTACCTCAATTAGTTAGTTAGTTACATGTTCCATAGATTATTTGAATGATTCTTCTGTTGAAATGATGTGAAATGAGTCAGTTTACAGGATATGTATATGAGGTCTGTTCAAAAAATTCCAGAACATTCATAATTTTGCGCCAATGGCGTGTTGAGCAAAGTGCAGTTGGCATCCCTGTATGTACTGGTGTTTAATATGTAGCTGCCGGAAGTTTCATTGTTAGTTATTGTTCAGTGCTGTATTGAGTAGAACATAGTGTCGCACAGTTAGCAAATTTCGAGATAGCAGAGCTAGAGGAGCGATGCGTCTGCATTAAATTGTGTGTGAAATGGAAGAAAACCTTTACAGACACACATCAAATGATGAAGGAAGCCTACCATGTTACAAATGGTTCACACAGTTTAAAAATGGACAGATGGAAGTTAAAGATGACCCTCATTTAGGATACCCTTCGACGTCTACTGACGACGCTCGTGTCAGGAATGTCAGTGAAATTGTGTAACGATCAAAGATTGACTGTCTGAGAGATTGCAGAAGAATCGTGTCATGAAATCCTGACGAAGAATCGTGTCATGAAATCCTGACACAGAATCTCGGAATGCATCTTGCTGCCGTCAAGTTCGTTCCACGACTCGTGAGTCGAGACCAGGAAGACTTCATCCCACAATCTGCGAAGGGCTTTTGGATCGCACAAATGAGAACGAGATGTTCCTTATGCGAATCGTAACTGGTGAGGAGACATGGGTGTATGATTATGATGTTGAGACCGAGGTTCAATCTTCGCAATAGGTCAGGAAAGGTTCTCCAAGGCCGAAAACAGCTTGTCACGTCAGGTCAAATGTCGAAGCCATGCTGAGAGTTTTCTTTGACTTAGAAAGATTAGTTCATCACAAATTCGTGCCACAGGGGCAAACTGTTAATTGTTAGTAGTATCGAGACGTGTTGCAACGCCTGCAAGAAAATGTGACAAGTAAACGGCCTGAAACGTGGCGAGATAGTTCACGACTTTTGTATCACGATAACATGTTCGGACATTCGTCACTGTTGGTGTACAACTATTGCACAAAAAACGAAATCACTGTGTTGCCTTATCCTCCATACTCTGTAGAACTAGCTCCTGTAACTTTTTTTTGTTATTTATAAAGTTGAAAATCCAAATAAAGACAAAAGTTTGCAACAATAGGCGGGATAGAAGAAAATTTGCAGACGGTGCTTTGCACAATCCGGCAAGAGGCGTACAAAGACTGCTTCCGGAAGTGGAAACGGCATTGGGAGTGTCGTATCAATTTTGGGGGAGGGTATTTCGAAAGAGAACGTGCACAATATGTAAAAGGTAAGCATACAACATTTCTATGGACAAAGTACCGGAATTTTTTAAAGAGACCTCGTACAAGGTAGTGTTAATGTCAACATTAATGGGCAAACTGTTCTTTAGCCATATTCATGCAACTACACAAAAATGCCTTTTTTTTTTTTTTTTTTTTTTTTTTACAGACTGCCAGTTTTTAAATAGAAATTAATCTTAGAAGGAGTTGTCCAGGATAAACGATTTTAGGTTAGATATACAACTTGCAATCGTTTATCCAGGACAACTCCTTCTAAGATTAATTTCTATTTTAGGTTAGATATACAACTTGCCCCACACCCCATCAACCATGACCTTACCGTTGGTGGGGAGGCTTGCGTAGCTCAGCGACACAGATAGTCGTACCGTAGGTGCAACCACAATGGAGGAGTATCTCAAGAGCGGTTCCTGAAGAGGGGCAGTAGCCTTTTTAGTAGTTGCAGGGGCAACCGTCTGGATGATTGACTGATCTGGCCATGTAACACTAACCAAAACGGCCTTGTTGTGCTGGTACTGCGAACGGCTGAAAGCAAGAGGAAACTACGGCTGTAATTTTTCCTGAGGGCATGCAGCTTTACTGTATGGTTAAATAATGATGGCGTCCTCTTGCGTAAAATATTCCAGAGGTAAAATAGTCCCACATTCGGATCTCCAGGTGGGGACTACTTAGGAGGACGTCGTTATCAGGAGGAAGAAAACTGGCGTTCTACGGTCGGAGCGTAGAATGTTGGATCTCTTAATTGAGCAGGTAGGTTAGAAAATTTAAAACGGGAAATGGATAGGTTGAAGTTAGATATAGTGGGAATTAGTGAAGTTCGGTGGCAGGAGGAACAAAACTTCTCGCCAGTTGAATACAGGGTTATAAATACAAAATCAAATAGGGGTAATGCAGGAGTAGGTTTAATAATGAATAAGAAAATAGGAGTGTGGGTAAGCTACTACAAACAGCAGAGTGAACGCATTATTGTGGCCAAGATAGACGTGACGCCCATGCCTACTACAGTAGTACACGTTTATATGCCAACTAGCTCTGCAGATGATGAAGAAATTGATGAAATGTATGATGAGATAAAAGAAATTATTCAGGTAGTGAAGGGAGACGAAAATTCAATAGTCTTGGGTGACTGGAATTCGAGAGTAGGAAAAGGGAGAGAAGGAAACATAGTAGGTGAATATGGATTGGGGGTAAGAAATGAAAGAGGAAGCCGTCTGGTAGAATTTTGCACAGAGCATTACGTAATCATAGCTAACACTTGGTTGAAGAATCCTGAAAGAAGGCTGCGTACAAGGAAGAGGCCTGGAGATACTGGAAGGTTTCAAGAAGATTATACAGGGTGATGTAAAAAGAATACCACAACTTTAGGAATTTAAAACTCTGCAACGACAAAAGGCAGAGCTAAGCACTATCTGTCGGCGAATTAAGGGAGCTATAAAGTTTCATTTAGTTGTACATTTGTTCGCTTGAGGCGCTGTTGACTAGGCGTCAGCGTCAGTTGATGCTAAGAGGGCGACCGCTCAACAGAAAGCTTTTTGTGTTATTTAGTACGGCAGAAGTGAATCGACGACAGTTGTTCAGCGTGCTTTTCGAACGAATTATGGTGTTAAACCTCCTGATAGGTGGTGTATTAAACGTTGGTATAAACAGTTTACAGAGAATGGGTGTTTGTGCAAAGGGAAAAGTTCTGGACGGCAGAGAACGAGTGATGAAAATGTAGCACGCATCCAGCAAGCATTTGCTCGCAGCTCAGGAAAATCGACTCACAGAGCTAGCAGAGAGCTGCAAATTCCACAATCAACTGTATGGAGAGTCCTACGAAAAAGGTTAGTTATGAAACGTCAACTACCCGAGGCGATGGATCGGCCGCCAGGCAGCCCGTGACAGAGCACTTCATCACTGGCCTCCAAGAAGCCCTGATCTTACCCCCTGCGATTTTTTCTTATGGGGTATGTTAAGGATATGGTGTTTCGGCCACCTCTCCCAGCCTCCATTGATGATTTGAAACGAGAAATAACAGCAGCTATCCAAACTGTTACGCCTGATATGCTACAGAGAGTGTGGAACGAGTTGGAGTATTGGGTTGATATTGCTCGAGTGTCTGGAGGGGGCCATATTGAACATCTCTGAACTTGTTTTTGAGTGGGAAAAAAAAAAAAAAAAAAAAAAAAAAAAAAAAAAAAAAAAAAAAAAAAAAACCTTTTTAAATACTCTTTGTAATGATGTATAACAGAAGGTTATATTATATATAAAAACAAAGATGAGGTGACTTACCGAACAAAAGCGCTGGCAGGTCGATAGACACACAAACAAACACACACACACACACACAAAATTCAAGCTTTCGCAACAAACTGTTGCCTCATCAGGAAAGAGGGAAGGAGAGGGGAAGACGAAAGGAAGTGGGTTTTAAGGGAGAGGGTAAGGAGTCATTCCAATCCCGGGAGCGGAAAGACTTACTTTACGGAAAGGTTATATTATGTTTCTTTCATTAAATACACAGTTTTAAAGTTGTGGTATTCTTTTTTAATCACCCTGTATAATGTTAAGACAGAGATTCAGGAACGAGGTTTTAAATTCTAAGACGTTTCCATGGGCAGATGTGGTCTCTGACCACAATCTATTGGTTATGAACCGTAGACTAAAACTGAAGAAACTGCAAAAAGGTGGAAATTTAAGGAGAGGGGATCTGGATAAACTGAAATAACCAGCGGTTGTAGAGAGTTTAAGGGAGAGCATTGGGGAACGATTCACAGGAATGGGGGAAAGAAATACAGTAGAAGAAGAAAGGGTAGAGTTGAGGGATGAAATAGTGAAGGCAGCAGAGGATCAAGTAGGTAAAAAGATGAGGGCTAGTAGAAATCCTTGGGTAACATAAGATATATTGAATTTAATTGATGAAAGGTGGAAATATAAAAATGCAGTTAATGAAGCAGGCAATAAGTAATACAAATGTTTAAAAAATGAGATCGACAGGAAATGTAAAATGGCTAAGCAGGGATGGCTAGAGGACAAATGTAAGGATGTAGAAGCATATCTCAATAGGGGCAAGATAGATACTGCCAACAGGAAAATTAAAGATACCTTTCGAGAAAAGAGAACCACTTGTATGAATATCACTAGCTCAGATGGAAACCCAGTTCTAAGCAAAGAGGGGAAAGCAGAAAGGTGGAAGGAGTATATAGAGGGCCTATACAAGGGCGATGTACTTGAGGACAATATTATGGAAACGGAAGAGGATGAAGATGAAGATGAAATGGGAGATATGATACTGCATGAAGAGTTTGACAGAGCACTGAAAGACCTGAGTCGAAAAAAGGCCCCGGGAGTAGACAGCATTCCATTAGAACTACTGACGGCCTAGGGAGAGCCATACATCTTGCTCACGAGATGGTTTTGTCAGGATAAAACTCTACCATCTGGTGAGCAAGATGTATGAGACAGGTGAAATACCCTCAGACTTCAAGAAGAATATAATAATTGGAATCCTAAAGAAAGTAGGCATTGACAAATGTGAAAATTACCGAACTATCAGTTTAATAAGTCACGGCTGCAAAATAATAAGACGAATTCTTCACATCCGAATAGAAAAGCTGGTAGAAGCCAACCTCGGGGAAGATCAGTTTGGATTCCGTAGAAATATTGGAACACGTGAGCCAATACTCACCCTATGACCCTTCAGATTAAAGAAAAGCAAACCTATGTTTCTAGCATTTGTAGACTTAGAGAAAGCTTTTGGCAATGTTGACTGGGAAACACTCTTTCAAATTCTGAAGGTGGCAGGGGTAAAATACAGGGATCAAAAGGCTATTTACAATTTGTACAGAGGCCAGATGGCAGTTATAAGAGTCAAGGGGCACGAAAGGGAAGCAGTGGTTGGGAAAGGAGTGAGACAGGGCTGTAGCCTATCCCCGATGTTATTCAATCTGTATATTGAGCAAGCAGTAAAGGAAACAAAAGAAAAATTAGGAGTATGAATTAAAATCCATGGAGAAGAAATAAAAACTTTTAGGTTCGCTGATGATATTGTAATTCTGTCAGAGACAGCAAAGGACTTGGAATAGCAGTTGAATGGAATGGACAGTGTCTTGAAAGGAGGATATAAGATGAACATCAACAAAACCAAAACTAGGATAATTGAATGTAGTCGAATAAAGTCGGGTGATGCTGAGAGTATTAGATTAGTAAATGAACCGTAGACTAAAACTGAAGAAACTGCACCTTCAGAATTTGAAAGAGAGTATTCCAGTCAACATTGTCAAAAGCTTTCTCTAAGTGTACAAATGCTACAAACGTAGGTTTGCCTTTCCTTAATCTAGCTTCTAAGAGAAGTCGTAGGGTCAGTATGCCTCACGTGTTCCAACATTTCTGCGGAATCCAAACTGATCTTCCCCGAGGTCGGCTTCTACCAGTTTTTCCATTCGTCTGTAAAGAATTCGCGTTAGTATTTTGCAGCCATGACTTATTAAACTGATTGTTCGGTAATTTTCACATCTGTCAACACCTGCTTTCTTTGGAATTGGAATTGTTATATTCTTCTTGAAGTCTGAGGGAATTTTGACTGTCTCATACATCTTGCTCACCAGATGGTAGAGTTTTGTCAGGACTGGCTCTCCCAAGGCAGTCAGTAGTTCTAATGGAATGTTGTCTACTCCCAGGGCATTGTTTCAACTCAGGTCTTTCAGTGCTCTGTCAAACTCTTCATGCAGTATCGTATCTCCCATTTCATCTTCATCTACATCCTCTTCCATTTCCATAATATTGTCCTCCAGTACGTCGCCCTTGTATAGACCCTCTATATACTCCTTCCAGCTTTCTGCTTTCCCTTCTTTGCTTAGAACTGGGTTTCCATCTGAGCTCTTGATATTCATACAAATGGCTCTCTTTTCTCCAAAGCTCTCTTTAATTTCCCTGTAAGCGGTATCTATCTTCCCTCTCGTGAGAGAAGCCTCTACATCCTTATATTTGTCCTCTAGCCATCCCTGCTTAGCCATTTTGCACTTCCTGTCAATCTCATTTTTGTGACGTTTGTATTACTTTTTGCCTGCTTCATTTGCTGCATTTTTATATTTTCTCCTTTCATCAATTAAGTGCAATATTTCTTCTGTTACCCAAGGATTTCTAGTAGCCCTCATCTTTTTACCTACCTGATCCTCTGCTGCCTTCACTACTTCATCCCTCAGAGCTATCCATTCTTCTTCTACTGCATTTCTTTCCCCCATTCGTGTCAATTGTTCCCTTATGCTCTCCCTGAAACTCTGTGCAACCTCTGGTTTAGTCAGCTTATCCAGGTCCCATCTCCTTAAATTCCCACCTTTTGTGGTTTCTTCAGTTTTAATCTACAATTCATAACCAATAGATTGTGGTCAGAGTACACATCTGCCCCTGGAAATGTCTTAAAATTGAAAACCTGTCTTATCATTATATAATCTATCTGAAATCTGTCAGTATCTCCAAGCTTCTTCCATGTATATAATCTTCTTTTATGACTCTTGAACCAAGTGTTAGCTATGATTACATTGTGCTCTGTGCAAAATTCTACCAGGCGGCTTCCTCTTTTATTTCTTACCCCCAATCCATATTCACGTACTATGTTTCCTTCTCTCCCCTTTCGTACTACCGAATTCCAGTCACCCATGACTATTAAATTTTCGTCTCCCTTCACTATCTGAATAATTTCTTTTATTTCATCATACATTTCTTCAATTTCTTCGTCATCTGCAGAGCAAATAAACTTTTACTACTGTAGTAGGTGTGGGCTTTGTGTCTATCTTGGCCACAATAATGCGTTCACTATGCTGTTTGTAGTAGCTTACCCACATTCCTATTTTTTTTTATTCATTATTAAACCTACTCCTGCATTACCCCTACTTGACTCTGTATTTATAACCCTGTATTCGCCCGACCGAAAGTCTTGTTCCTCCTGCCACCGAACTTCGCTAATTCCCACTATATCTAACTTTAACCTATCCATTTCCCTTTTTAAATTTTTTAACCTACCTGCCCGATTAAGGGATCTGACATTCCATGCTCCGATCCGTAGAACGCCAGTTTTCTTTCTCCTGATGACAATGTCCTCATGAGTAGTCCCCGCCCGGAGATCCGAATGGGGGACTATTTTACCTCCAGAATATTTTACCCAAGAGGATGCCATCATCGTTTAACCATACAGTAAAGCTGCATGCCCTCGGGAAAAATTACGGCTGTAGTTTCCCCTTGCTTTCAACCGTTCGCAGTACCAGCACAGCAAGGCCGTTTTGGTTAGTGTTACAAGGCCAGATCAGTCAATCATCCAGACTGTTGCGCTGCAACTACTGAAAAGGCTGCTGCCCTTCTTCAGGAACCACGTGCTTGTCCGTTGTGGTTGCACCTACGGTACGGCTATCTGTTTCGCTGAGGCCCGCAAGCCTCCCCACCAACGGCAATTGATGCTGAGGGAATTAGATTAGGAAATGAGACACTTAAAGTAGTAAAGGAGTTTTGCTATTTGGGGAGCAAAATAACTGATGATGGTCGAAGTAGAGAGGATATAAAATGTAGACTGGCGATGGCAAGGAAAGCATTTCTGAAGAAGACAAATCTGTTAATATGGAGCACAGATTTAAGTGTCAGGAAGGATTTCTGAAAGTATCTGTATGGAGTGTAGCTATGTATGGAAGTGAAACATGGACGATAAATAGTTTGGACAAGAAGAGAATAGAAGCTTTTGAAATGTGGTGCTACAGAAGAGTGCTGGAGATTAGATGGGTAGATCACATAACTAAAGAGGAGGTATTGAATAGAATTGGGCAGAAGAGAAATTTGTGGCACAACTTGACTAGAAGAAGGGATCAGTTGGTAGGACACATTCTGAGGCATCAAGGGATCTCCAATTCAGTATTGGAGGGCGGCGTGGAGGGTAAAAATCGTAGAGGGAGACCAAGAGATGAATACACTAAGCAGACTCAGAAGGATGTAGGCTGCAGTAGGTACTGGGATATGAAGAAGCTTGCACAGGATAGAGTGGCACGGAGAGCTGCATCAACTCAACTCGATATACAAACAATGGAAAGTCCAGGCAGGAATATCAACAATATTGCACTAAGGTGACACAAGTCAGGGGACAGCGATACAAACGTATACAAATGAGGGTAGGATTGCATGAACGAGGTAGAAAATGGCATCGCATTGGCACTCGTGCTGAGGTGGTGGCTGCACAGTGGGAATTAACAGACTTTGATCATCGAATGGAGTTGGAGCTGTACGCACAGGACATTCCGTTTGGGAAATCGTTAAGGAATTCTATATTGTGAGGCACACAGAGTCGAGAGTGTGCCGAGAATACCAAATTATAGTCATTACCTCTCACCGTGGACAAATGCAGAGGCCGAAGGCCTTCGCTCGGTGACTGAGAGCGGCCACATTTGCTTACAGTTGTCAGTGCAAACAGACGAGCGGCATTGTGTGAAATGACTGCACAAATAAATGTCGGACGTGCGACGAACGTACCCATCAGGACAGTGTGGCGAAATTCGGCATTAACGAGAGACGGCAGCAGACGACTGACGCGAGTGACTCTGCCGACGGCACGACACCGCCTGCGGCGCCTCTCCCGGGCTCGCGACCGTACCGGTCGGACTCTAGGTGACCGGAAAAGTGTGGCCCGGTCGGACGAGTTCCGATTTCGGTCGGTAAAAGACTACCGTACAGTCCGATCGCGGTGCAGATCCCTTGAAGTCACGGACTCGTGTCGTCGACGAGGCACCGTACTATCTGCCAGACACTCCGTAACAGTGTGGGCCGTGTTTACGAGGAATGGATTGGGTCTTCTGGTCCAATTGTGCCAGTCACTGGCACCGGAGATAAACTGCAGCCGTTCGTGGACTTTACATTCCGAAAGCACCGTGAAATTTGTACGGATAACGATCTGCCGTGTCACGGGCCCACAAATGTTTGCAATCGGTTTAAAGAACATTGTGCACAATTCGAGCGAACGATTTGGCCGCCCACATCACCTGACATCGATCCCGTGGAACATTTGTGGGATATAACTGAGAGGTTAGGTCAGGCACAAAATCTTGCACCGGCAACTTTGGACAGCTATAGAGGGAACACGGCTCAGTACTTCAGCGAGGAACTTCCACCGACTTGTGAAGTCCACAGCGTATCGAGTTGCCGCATTACACTGTGCGGGAGGAGGTCTGACAGAACTGTTGTGCCTGTGTGAAACCTAGTGTCACCTTTCGACTGAGTAAGACTCTATCCATTTCCTAATATTGAAAAAATAATGTATTTGATATCACAAAAATATTTTATTAAATATTTAACATAAAACCATAATTTCAACTGGAGTCAACTCCCGGATTACTCTATAGCCTACTATATTACCTTAATATTGAGAGGGTAAGGAATTCAGCTGAATTAATTCGGAAATTTACTCGTATGCATCGGAGCTGCAGAAATTTCCGTACCCTCGTCATTTATAAATGATCGAGTGTGTATAACTGATTTTATTATAATTTTGATAATAATTAAATGGGACAACACTAATCAATAAAGCTGTTATTTGCGAGTAGATGATATCTTACATTCTTTTAATTATTTGCCTGAGGTACTCCTCGAGCAGCACGTGCCAGACAGAGCTCGAGTGCAGAAATCACTATGTTGCAGCATCTGCCGCACAGAACCACCATCGTTGTATGAAGTGACAAGGAGGATTCCATTCCTATTTACTTCCCTGTACGAGCAAGACAACAATGCTAACAAAGAAGACGATAAGAATTTACGTGAAGTTATTAGTATGAGCTGAACTACCACTCATGCAGGATACTTGTGCTCGCATCTCTACATCTACATCTACATCGACGTGGATACTCTGCAAATCACATGTAAATGCCTGGCAGAGGGTTCATCGAACCACCTTCACAATTCTCTATTATTCCAATCTCGTATAGCGCGCGGAAAGAATGAACACCTATATCTTTCCGTACGACCTCTGATTTCCCTTATTTTATCGTGGTGATCGTTCCTCCCTATGTAGGTCAGCGTCAACAATATATTTTCGCATCCGGAGGAGAAAGTTGGTGATTGGAATTTCGTGAGAAGATTCTGTCGCAACGAAAAACTCCTTTCGTTTAATGATTTCCAGCCCAAATCATGTATCATTTCTGTGACACTCTCTCCCATATTTCGCGATTATACAAAATGTGCTGCCCTTCTTTGAACTTTTTCGATGTACTCCGTCTGTCCTATCTGCAAAGGATCCCACACCGCAAAGCAGTATTCTAAAAGAGGACGGACAAGCATAGTGTAGGCAGTCTCCATAGTTGTCTGTTACATTTTCTAAGTGTCCTGCCACTAAAACACAGTCTTAGGTTAGCCTTCCCCACAACATTTTCTATGTGTTCCTTCAAATTTAAGTTGTTCGTAATTGTAATACCTAGGTATTGAGTTGAATTTACGGCTTTTAGAGTAGACTGATGTATCGTGTAACCAAATTTTAACGACTTTCTTTAAGCACTCATGGATGACCTCACACTTTTCATTATTTGGGGTCAACTGCTACTTTTTGCACCATTCCGATATTTCTTCTAAATCGTTTTGCAGTTTGTTTTCATCTTCTGATGACTTTTTTAGTCGATAAACGACAGCATCATCTGCAGACAACTGAAGACGGCTGCTCAGATTGTCTCCCAAATTGTTTATATAGATAAGGAACAGTAAAGGGCCTATAACACTACCTTGGGGAACGCCAGAAATCACTTCTGTTTTACTCGATGACTTTCTGTCAATTACTACGAACTGTGACCTCTTTGACATGAAATCACAAATCCAGTCACATAACAGACGATATTCCATAAGCACACAATTTCACTACAAGCCGCTTGTGTGGTACAGTGTCACAAGCTTCCGGAAATCCAGAAATACGGAATTGATCTGAAATCCCTTGCCAATAGCACTCAACACTTCATGTGAATAAAGAACTAGTTGTGTTTCACAGGAACGATGTTTTCTAAACCCATGTTGACATTAGGGCAGGATGGAGAAATAAAGTGGCTGTGCCCTTTCGCAGGAATCGTCCCAGCATTTGCCTTACGAAATTTAGGGAAATCACGGCAAACCTATGTCTGGATGACCGGATGACGGTTTGAACCGTCATCCTGCCAAATGTGAGCCCATTGTGCTAACCACTGCACCTCCCCATTTGGTTGTAATCCAAGATCTTAATTTTGATGCAACAGGAGGCATCGAGAACACACAAAGTTGTGAACTTTTAAGACACACTGTGGCAAATTATTCTCGGCACATACATCCCTAGTCCTGAACTGGTGAAAGTCATGAAGTCACGAGTAGTCTGAAAACTCTGCCTCACTGCCAATCTCAACAGTCCTTCATGAAGCCTATTACTACAACGCTACACACTAAGTATTGTTACTGTATCTGTTTTGCTTTTGAGAACTGAGATCTCTCTCTCCGAAAATTGAGCGGAAGCATGTCCTTCATAACCCATCTAACAGAGAGATTAACCAGTAGAATGTGATTTTTAGAGAATTTATTGTCCTGTCTTCAACTTTTATGGTAGATCAAATCTGGATTTTTTCTAAGGGGTCAGCCTACTGAGGGTGCAAGGAAATATTACGAGAAGTAGAAAATGAATAATATCTAGTTATATGGAGCATAAAGCCAAAATGTGTAAAAACATTTATTATTGTGAAATATGTAAAAACATGTTGCAATAAAATGAAATATATCAACACTGGCAACATAATGCATGAACAGTTAAACATTTCACTTGTGAAGGTTTGGAGGAAAAGAATCAGGGCACCAGTCGTAAGATAAAGCAAGTGACAGATTTCAGTTTATTAGCAAGGTACTGGGAAAATGCAGCTGTTGTACAGAGGAGACTGCTAACAAGTCAATTCTGTGTCCCATCTTAGAATAGTGCACAAGTGTGCACGACCTCCATACAAAATAGGGCTCACTGGGAATATAAAAAATTGTAGCGTGTCAATTATTCGACGCACATTGTTCCTGGATAACTGAATGGTGTCAGATGAGTGTGTGTTCTTCCAAGTAATGCCTCTAATGCATTAGGTTCTAAATAGTAAATGAAACAGAACAATCATGCTCATTTTGTTGGCTCCACATTCTGCAGTGGGAGCAGACAATACCAGCACCGTATACTCCCTCTGTGACGGAACTGATTAGCGCCAGCTGCAGAAAGCCTACCAGCCGACCGCCAGGAGATGCTACTGGGGTCACCGCATTGGTGACATTTAATAAT
Source organism: Schistocerca piceifrons (assembly GCF_021461385.2). Taxonomy (NCBI): domain Eukaryota; kingdom Metazoa; phylum Arthropoda; class Insecta; order Orthoptera; family Acrididae; genus Schistocerca; species Schistocerca piceifrons. Next base: position 1,545,723 of record NC_060147.1, read on the forward strand.
TACACACTATGTAAGAGAAAAGGAAATGTCTTCCATGTCAGTTTGAGAGGAGTCAGTTGCCTCTTAGTAGCTAACGACACGACTTTTACGTGTAGTAGCTAACGACACTACTTTTACGTGACGCGTTGTAGTGTACCCTTCTCCTCGGGGTTCTGCCGTGAAAAATATAAAATAGAAAATCTGATTGGGTTTGGAATTTTGGTGGTTTCAGTTACGGATAAGGCAGACTTCGTATTATTGATTGAGATCGTGCTGTAATTTGACCGTGCATGGCAGACCGGGTCGGCAACACTACAAAAAGCGACTGTACGGAAATAGCATCAGAAACTAATCGAAATTTACCTTATAATCTTGTTAGATACGCAGTATTAATTACAATGTAGTCTTCATGACTGTCCTCCTAATTTCTCTTGTAGGACGACCCGTCTTTCACTTTTCTCCGTCTGTTGAAAACTTCAAGTTGTCACTGTCATGATCAATTTACAAAGTAAAGTCATCTCCTACAGTGGACTACACAAAATAAAATATGATAAATAAAATACATGTTAACTTAATATAATGTAAAAGTTCCTATACCTAATACCGTTTCTAAGTGTGGTGTCCCCACTATTGCCGTTTCTAAGAGTGATACCCCTCTATTACCATTTCTAAGAGCGGTGCCCCTCTAAATATCTTAGGATCCTACAAGTATGTACATCAGTGTGATAAGTGTGTGTGTGTGTGTGTGTGTGTGTGTGTGTGTGTGTGTGTGTGTGTGTGTATATATATATATATATATATATATATATATATATATATATATATACACACACATGAGTATCAACCAATATAAATAAATGTTTTACTTAATAAATAAATAAATCTTCTTAGATAATTGCTGCTGCATTCCATGCTGTATATCAATTCTGTATTTACCTTGTGGTACCTGTAAAATTCTATTCATAAATAAATGTGTGTGTATGTCTCTCCATACTGTCAGATAATCACGAATTATATAACGTCAAATATTTCATCAATATGTATAAATTTTTCTAAGGAAGGGATGAGAGTATGAGCCGCAACAGAGGTCTGATGTTTTGTTTTCTCCTTATTCTCCTTTCTATTTAATGGCGCATTAGTTCAGTACAGTAGATGAGCTTTAATTATGTCATTAGATGACTGCTAAATACGTTCTCTTAAATAATTCTTCCAATCTGAAGTGTCAAGCCTACATAACTCCAAAAATTTCATTACAAGTTCCTATTAGATTAGTGTTAAAGTGTTATAGATTTAAATCTTCTGGTATATTTCCAACAGTGGCTGCTGTAAATAATTCTTTCCACATAAATCTATACTTTCACCTTTAGTTATAAGAATATATAAGACACCACATAAGTTATTATCTCAGGCATACCAATCTTTCAATAAATAATATTCTTTCCACTACTTTCATTCTGTATTCCACGAGTACATGTGATATAGCGTTCAAATCTAGTTTCTCACCTCTCAACATATTCTCAATTACTCATAACACTCTCACCTATCCATTATTCATTCTTCACAAAATAACATATACTTATTCCTCAGCATTATATATATGTATTCCTCTTATTCATCATCATTTCCTTTTTTTACTTCAACAATAATAATAATAATAAGAAGAAGAATAATAAGAATAATACCCTTTTCTCATCTTATATTCCATTTACCTCTCTCCATATTACTATTTATCCTCTTATTAAACTAAAATTACATTCACTCATCTCATTCAGTCGCTCACATCACTCATATCAACATTACTATTATCACATGCCTCCTAAAGAAAATAATTATGTTCAGTTCTCTGCCTCCTCTAATGTGTATATGCCTCAATTACAACTCCTCTTATGACCAAATATTTTATTAGCTATTGGATGGTTCACATTGCTTTCTAGACTTACCTGCATTCATTAGATTGTAAGTATCTGTATAACTTAAATGTAGGCTCATCATAACTGTATATCATATTAATTATCTTCTCCTCATTAGCTAACATTTTACTGTATGTATTTTTTCAAATGTCTGTGTGGATGTAGACCTCTGGGTTTATGTGTTAATGGATATTCTAATGAATAACAGCCAGGGTGTGGAATATTTGCAATTCGGTATGGTCCAGAGTATAAGATCTGTCATTTCCTGTTTAAATGTTTCAGTTTTGTGGGTTTAGGATGTGTTCTTAGTAAAACTAACTCATCAACTTGAAATGTTTGTGCTTTCCTGACACCTCTGTCATATTTCTGCTTTCTTTCCTTAGCTTTGTCACATAATGTTGTGTAAGCTTGTCTTACCTTTTCTTCTAAACTAACATAATTTGTTGTTGCTGTAAATTTAGGTAGAGGGTCTGTCCATTCATTTCTTTGTGTTTTATCCATAATTAATTCAGTTGGTGTGTATCCAGTAGAAATGTGAGTTAAATTGTTCACTATTTGTTCAAATGGTGCTAGGTATTCTACACATTTTGTGTGCTTCTCTGGTGTCCGTGTTCTCATAAACTGTCCAAGTTCTCGAAATGTTCTTTCTACTGGGTTTCCTGCCCCATGAAATCTTGAAATTAAAATATGTTTAACATTCTGTTCTTCAATAAAAGTCTCCCATTTTAAACTGGTAAAATATGCTGCATTATCCATGATCATAACTTCAGGTTTTCCTATTCTTACAAAGTAATCTGTTAATAGACGTCTGGTAATAGCAGTGGTAGAAACTGAACGTAAAGCATATAATTTTAAATACTTTGTGAAAACATCTAACACAGCAAGGATGTATTTCATTCCTCGACATGCTTGTGGATAGGGTCCTGCAATATCTAAAGAAATTAGCTGTAATGGCCTCTTAGGTATGATTGGGTGCAATTCATTCATGCTTGTGCGATTAGAATATTTGGCTTTCTGACATATGATGCATTTCCTAATATTACTGGATACTCTTCGCCTTAAATTTGGAAAATCGCAATATTGTATAATCTTATCTGCACATTTGGTTACACCATAGTGTCCCCAAGTTCTGTGTGTAAATAAAATAAAATCATCAACATGAGCTTCAGGTAAGCAAACACACCAATGCTGTGATTCAGGGTTTCGTCGGTGAAATAATACTTCTTTGTGTAATGTGCAATATTTTTGAAGATGTGGGTCTGTTCCTGCACGTAATTTATTCTTTATCTGGATCCACCTGGGATCATTGTCCTGCAATATGGCTAACTTCCTGCACATGTTTTTGTAGTAAGGTGCAAATGTACCGTCATACATGAGTAAAATTTTGAAATCTGATGTTTGTTCTGTCACATCTGAAAATTCTTGTAGGCCTTGTAGCAAACGAGATAGAGCATCGGCTATAATGTTGGATTCTCCTTTTATATATATAACGTCAAAATCATATTCTTGTAGTGATGCACACCAGCGTGCAAGACGTGAATGTAATAACTTGCATGATAGCAGGAAAGAAAGAGCTTGATGATCAGTATAAAGCTTAGTACGTTTTCCCCATAGAAAGTAGCGAAACTTGCGAAATGCCCATACTATGGCAAGTGTTTCGCGCTCGGTCACTGAATATGACTTTTCGCATTCAGTGAGTGTGCGGCTAGCAAAACTTATAAGTTTGATGACTGTTTGTTCATCTTCTACATGAATTTGGAATAAAAATGCTCCGAGCCCATAGGAACTTGCATCTGTTACTAGGCAAAAGTCTGACGTCATGTTAGGATGACATAACAACGGTGCATTAACTAAAGCATTCTTAATCGCTTCAAAATCTGTCTGACAGAACTCTGTCCATTTCCAAATTTTATTTCTTTTGAGTAAAGATAGAAGATGTGGACTGTTAAGAAGGTGGTAGGGTACAAATTTCCTGAAGAATGAAGATAGACCAAGAAAGGCTTTGAGTTGTTAACGATTCTGTGGGGATGGAAAATTCTTTATTGCATCAATTTTTCTTGAGTCTGGATAAATGCCTTCAGTTGATATGATGTGACCAAGGAATTTGATTTCTCTCCTCCCTAATTTCGTCTTTGATAAATTGATAGTGACACCTGCGTCAGAAAATTTAGTCAGAAGTTGCTTCAAAAGATTTACATGTTCTTCCCAAGTAGTGGTGGCAATGACAATGTCGTCAACATAAACTGTGATTTGCGATAACAATTGTGGTCCAAGAACAGCATCTAAGGCTTCAGTAAATACTCCAGCACTCACTCGTAGACAAAGGGTAGAACACAAAATTGATAACTACGTCCCTCACATAGAAATGCAGTGTATTTACGACTGTTTTTATGGAGCTTCACCTGCCAAAATGATGAGCGGAGGTCGATATTGGTTAAATACTGTACATTATGAAATTTTAAAAGTTGTTCTTCCAAATTTATAGGTCGTGTGTTGATTGGGATTATAACTTTGTTAATTTCTCGTGCGTCCAGCACTAACCTTACACTACCATCCTCTTTATTAACTGCTAGTATCGGACTGCAATATGGTGAATGTGACCTTTCAATGATACCCCAAGCTTGCAGTTTTTCAATCTCTTTCAAAACTGCGGGTTTCTTTGACCAAGGAATATGTTCTACAGTATGTTTTGTGTGGTTTAACATCCATCTCATAAGTATAGCCTCTAATAATTCCAGGTTTCTCCACAAATACCTCAGCAAATTGCTGCAAAACTTCAAGTAATTCAAGTTGTTGTTCCTTCGTCAGATATTCAGATTCTGTGCATTTCTCATATAAATCATTAGGTTTAATTCCCTGAGATACAACTTCATTAAAAGTTAAATCACATATGTTTGTTGCTGTTGGATACACAAAATGTAACTGTTCAGATTTACCTTGTTTACTGTTTAAGTTTTTACCCTGTGTTAACTTTATTGTCAGTTGTTGTTGGTTTACGGTTAAATGACATTTCCCTTTTCCTAAATCTATGATTGCTTGATATTCATTCAAAAAGTCAATTCCTAATATGCAATGCATAACTAATTTGTCTACTACCAGAAAACTGTAATTGAGTGGTATATTTGAAAATATGAAGTTAATTAGCACTTGAAATTTCACATTCTTTGATTTGTTACCGGTGGCACTTATAATGTGACAATTCTGTACTGGCAATGTTTGTATGTTCATTATTTGTTTGAGTTTATTATATAAGGACATTGAAATGAGGCTTGCTGCTGCTCCTGTATCTAACATTACTTCCACTTCATAACTACCAATCATAACTCGTGTTATAGCCTGAATAATCTTCTTTGTTTTACTGGTACTATTAAAATCTACATCCTGATATAATTCTTTTTCTATTTTCTTACTGTCATCATATCAGAGAAAACAAATCGTCGGTTCCGTTGCGCTCTGCTCCCTATCGACCGTAACTCGAGCGCTTAGCTCGGTCGTCGTTCGTTTTCCGGCAAATTCGGTTGTTGCTGCGGGTTGGGTTCATTGCCCAACTCAATAATATTTACATTTCTGTCGCGCGTCACCCAAGTATCAGCTGTTTGGTTGTTGACATTACCTCGCGTCACATTGGGAGTTCCGTTAGGTAGGAATTGAGGGTTGCTGTATTGCATGTGTCATGGTGGTGGTCCATTGTGATTTCCCCATACATTATTTCGCCCGTGACTGTAACTGGTATTGTCATTACTGTTATTCCTGCAATACATGTTTGGATGTTGTTTCTCTGAAAATATCCTGGATGGTACCTGTTATCCTCTCTTCTTTGATCTCTATGATTTCGATTCCTTCTTCTGTTGTTATTTTGAATATAACTGTTATTGTTCTGATTGTAATTACTGTTCGGATAACCATTATAGTAATAATTACTGTTTCCTTGCCAATGCTGCGAGTTGTTTCTCCTAATATTGAATGGATTTGTCCCAGTGTAGTGCGAATTGTTTCTTTGAGTGTTTTGTTGTGGTGTCGGAGGCGGATTCCAATAGCCTCTGTCATTTCTGTTGTGCGTACGCGAATTGCTTGGATGGATCGGATACAATTGATTGAAATTCCTGATCTCATCTCTGTAAACATCTATCTCATCAACATAACTAAAAAAAATCTTTATGTTGTCCTCAGACACTCCTATTAATTTATCATGGTAAGGAAATGGTAAGTGGCTTTTAAGTGTTCTAATTACGTCTGGTAAATCTGCTGGTTTTGTCCAATATAATGTTTTGTCTAGGTAGCATTCAAAGTATTGATGTAAAGTCTCTTTCTTCGGGTTGTAAATTTCTGGATTGTATACTTCTCGTTTTAAACTTTGCTGTTCTGTGATCGACCAGAATTCCTCAAGAAATGCTTCTTCAAACTGTTCAAATGTTAAACATCATCTTTTCATTGCTGCTCCCCACTTAGCTGCTCTTCCACGTAACAAATTTGTAACATATCGAATTTTATCGGCTTCTAACCAATGTCTCGGGAAAATACCATCAAAAGAGCGGATGAAAACAATCGGTGCACTTTGTCTTTCTCATCACATGAAAATGTCTGAAAGTATCCATGTCGTACTAATGTTTCATCAGCTACTCCCGATGGTATTATGGGTCCTGCATTTTGTGTCAAACTGTGCATAGTATGTGGTGATGTCTGATAGTAATTTTGATCTTGTGGTAGCATTGAAAATGGTTCATTGGGATTTGTATCACTCATTGGTAATTCTATTTTCGGCTGTGTGCTGGGTCTAGCATTATTATGATTCTCATTTATGTTTTGGTTGCCTGTTATGGGTTTTGGTATCACTGACGAACTTGGTATTACATTTTCTTTAAGTTTATGTACCTCTTTCTGAATATTATCTGTTTCTCCCTTTACTTGTTCCTTTGTCTTATCTAAAATGATCTGTGTCATTGTCTCAAACTTCTCATCTAAATAATCATCACATAATTTGCATTCATGTACAAGTTTCTCTGCTAGAGTTGTGTCATTCATTAAAAATGCTACATCTGCTCTGTCTTCAAGTTTTTCTAACTTTTCCTGTAAGGATTTCTGCTCCAATGTTACATCATTTAATCTGTCTGAAAGGTCTGTAATCATCAGGTCTAAGTGTTCTTGGTTTGTTTTTACGGAATTGTGTGACTGTCGTAATTCGTCAACTTGGGTACTGATTTTTTGTTGATCAAAAACTACTGTTAACAATTTCTCATTACATCGTTGTAAGTCAGTTTTTGTCTCATCACTGAATTCCACATATACCTTTTCTTGTCTCGTAACCTTGTCTGATAAGTCAGTAAATTTCCTTTCAAGGCTACTGGTGGTTTCTGTCAAGTCGGCAATTTGTCTCGATTGTTTTTCAAAATTTTGTTTTATGTCCCGTGTCAGTTCATCGAATTTAGTGTCAAATTTCCCAATGTCACATTTTAAATTGTCGTCTAAAGCGTCAAATCTTTTGTCTAAAGTGTCAAATTTTCTGTTTTGGTCACCAAGTAACTTCAGAATATGGTTGAGCATGTCAGAGTCCTGTGTCTTAGTTTCGTCATTTTTTCGTGTCTGATTGATGTCTGGTTCTGAAGTTGACGTTGTCAATGTCATGTTTTGTCGCGTAGTACTCACTCTCCATTCGCCTGTATATCTGTTTAAATATAGGGGTTGTTGTCTTAATCGATCTGGTAAAATTATGTCTTGAACATCCTCACAATTAAGTTCAATATTCATTTGACTGTCGGACATGTTTTGCAATGTGTCACTTTCACTAAGCTCGTCCGCGGAAACAATTTCTACGCATCTAGCGTCCATCTTGCGATTTTCGTAATTAATTGCAAATAAAATTTTCCAGTGGCAAAAAAAAAAAAAAATTTTAAAATATATGTTGAAATCTGAAATTTCTCTTATGGAAATGGATATTTCTATATGATTTCTAATTAGAAATTGAATTATTAAACTGGTACTGAAATTTCCCTCTCACAAATAAATGACTGTGAATATGCTCTTCACTTATCATTTGCAATAATAGTAGTAAATCAATTTTAACTACAATTTGAAAAAATAATTTCGAAATAAATGGATCGGAATAAAGGAAGTACAGATGGCTGCTTGAAACTGGAAAAAATGTAAATTTCTGTACTCACCAATTTATTTATTTATTTATTTTTTCAGTCTTATGTTGCAAATGTAGCGTCAGATATACAGTTTTGAATCCAAAATTTTTCTTTATTTTATGGAACGTTATCCTTTTCCTTTTTTTTAACAAATTAATTTCCTCAGCATGAAAATGAAAATTAACACAAATTAATAACAGGGAAAACAATATTGTTGTAAATTTCATGCACGTAACATTACAATTGAAATGAATGAGACTTAGTCCAAATTCATTTTCTGATGCTATTAAGTGGTTAAAATTAGATAAAATGTCCAAAATTTATAATAACTGCACTTGTATCAAATCCGAAGATTGCAAGTCCTGTCACCAGGACGCCAATTGTAGTGTACCCTTCTCCTCGGGATTCTGCCGTGAAAAATAGAAAATCTGATTGGGTTTGGAATTTTGGTGGTTTCAGTTACGGATAAGGCGGACTTCGTATTATTGATTGAGATCGTGCTGTAATTTGACCGTGCATGGCAGACCGGGTCGGCAACACTACAAAAAGCGACTGTACGGAAATAGCATCAGAAACTAATTGAAATTTACCTTATAATCTTGTTAGATACGCAGTATTAATTACAATGTAGTCTTCATGGCTGTCCTCCTAATTTCTCTTGTAGGACGACCCGTCTTTCACTTTTCTCCGTCTGTTGAAAACTTCTTCCAGTTGTCACTGTCATGATCAATTTACAAATTTGATGATAACCACCTCGAATCACTATTGAAACAACCTCGCTTTGTAATGTAATTTTAATTTCCACCCAAAAGCACATTCAACACATCGCCGAAAAACACACGTCTTTCGTATGAAGACAAGAGAGAGAGTGTAATCAATTAGTTGTTAAAAACAAAAACCTACGCAAAAGTAAAAAGACAAACAAAATTATTTATAAAAATCGGTCGCTGGCACAGCGCTCTTCTGCGTGCGCGATCGTAAATTATATATTTGTATTGACGGAGGTGCAGAAGTCAAAGTACCATTACAGCGTCAGTATTTTGAAGTTAATAAATTCCAACAAAACTGAAAATCTGAATAGAAAAATATTCACTGATTAATGTTTTCATTTTTGTTTGTTGAAGAAGATTGTTCATTGGAATTTCATGCAATTATAAAACGACATAACAAAGATATATGCAAAGTCTGCCATCAATAGTATAATATGTGTAAATAAGAATCGTAATAACATGTCACCTGCAATACAATGCAATCTTCAGAATATCTTCGGAGCCGAAATATTAGGAGAATCGCCGTACGCGTCTGTGGCTACAAAAAACTCAAAACTACAAGTACAGAATTTAAGTGTTTCCCTCCCATTAGCTTAGTTACACATGTGCCTAACAAGAACTTGAGGTGACGGGTGGGGGACAAAAAACCAGCTACACAGAGAGGCAATGGTAAAATATCAGAAAATAGCGATCACTCCGAACACGATGAGAGTCGGCATCCACTTCCACCAGTCTTGCCCTCTTACCACTACTGTGTTGCAGTGGGACCGGGTGACAAACAAGAATGGAACACTATAATACATATAAAGAAGGACGGCAAGAATGGTCACGGGTCGTTTGATGCACAGGAGAGCACCACAAACTGCCAATAACCTGAATTGGCTGGCACTCTAAGATAGGCACAAATTATTGCAAGAAAGCTCGTATACAAAATTTCAGGAACTACACAGGGTCTGGCAAAAAGAGCTCTCGTATTTGGAGAGGTCAGTGTGTGAGCTGTGGCGGGGTTACTGACGTCGAGGCATGTCGACTGATAGTAGTGTACGTGTCATTTTTAGTAGGAGCGACAGCTCGGCTATGTGAGCGTCACGTGTTTTTTGTGGAGGAGTATATTCGTAACGGTGGTCCTGTGGTTACCGCTCGGGGAACATTTCGCATTCGATTCGAAATTGGCCGATGCAGTTCTCTTCCTGCTAGGAAAACTGTCTGAGTTTGGGTATCGAACACAGATGAATCCTACAAAGAGATCTTCACACGCACCCATACAAAATGACGGCTACCCGAGAATTACGTGAGAGAGATTTTGAAACTCTCAGAGCACTGTACGAGGAAGTTCTTTGTGACATTTGTCCTGGCAACATTTTGATTTCTTCTGGTGAGACCCACTTCCAAAGAAACAAAAATTCTGCTACTGCAGAAAACCCTCAGGAACTTCACCAACAAACACTTCACAGCATTCGTGTGACAGTTCGGTGCACTGTTACCGAGTCCGGTGTGTCACGTCTACAGTGGTGTGACGGTAACAGTTAATTCAAATTGCTACTCTCTCATAATCGAAACCTCCCTCTGTCCTATGTTAAACCAGTCTGTTGTGGAACACGTGTTGGGAGAATGGATCCACAGCTCACACTTCTTGGCATTCTATAGAAATTATAGGGAGTTGTTTTGTGGGCAATTTCTCTTTTCATGACGAGCAATCACCTGCTCAACTGACTTATCACCTTGCGATTTTTTTCTGTGGGGCCTCTCAAAGGCTCAAGTGCACAAACAGTGCCCCACGAAGCTGCAAGCACTTAAGGAGGCAATCGTGCAGTGAGTAGCTGCATTGCCGGATATGACACACCACTATGACTCCGTCAATGTGTCAATAGTGGAGTGCGCCAAGTATTTTACACCGGTAGAAGGTAAGGACGGACAGTTAAAACAGCCTCGGTGAAATTAAAAGCGAAAGCATCAACATTAAGAATTTTTTGAACCAACTAATGTAAAATGGCACAATATTCGTTGTTCACAAATAAAAGTATTTTCTCTATATCTTTCTTCGTTTGTTTTTAAATACCTTTTGAAATACACGAAGTGTTTTTGCCAGACCCTGTAGTATTAAGTGAAGAATCTACAGACATTCTCCAGACCCCTAGATATCACTCCCGACAAATTTAGATTATCTACAACCCACACAGAGGCATTTAAGCACTCAATCTTCTCGCAATCCGTATGCGACGAACGGGAGGAAACCCTAACGACTATGCACACTCTGGCCCGCACTTCACAGTGTTTGCAGATGTGTTGTTACCTTAAATGCACTTGCGATCTTAAAACCTTTCTATAGCTTTTTAACAGTTCCGTTGTCTTAGAAAGCAGAATCTGCTTATCTAGGTTAATGAGCACTATCCTGCACAATACCTGTTGCAGGTTGTCTGCCTAAGTGCTTCCAAGGGCAACAAAAATTTTATTTTGAAATTTCGTATAATTATTGACAGAATTTAAAAATATCAAACAATTTGATGGCCGAAAGCTTATATTGTGACAATCTTTTTGTTGCGCCTATCTCTGACTCAGTACCTCCACTATATGGTGAGTAGCAATACTGGCACGATAAGATTACAGGTAGAAACTGTGTGTGTCTTGAGGCAGCATAACTGATGGTGCACAAATACGAGGACTTCATTCAGCCAGTATTTGAGGATGAGAGCAATTAAGGACTACCAAAACACCGTACATATTATTTCAAACCTCTACAAAACTTTTCCTCACTGTTCGTACAGTCAAACTTCATAATCGGGCATGACATTCTACGCAGTATCCACGTATACCATTAAATGTACCCTCAAAATAACATCACTGTCAACACGTAAGAGACATGAGGAAACAAACGAGGAACTAATTTTTGCTTGAAACAGAGTACAAATGACTAACAGTATATTCGTAAAGTGACACATAATTAAAGCACTTAGTTTCCGCCCCTGGTAGCCGAGTGGTCAGCGCGACAGAATGTCGTACCTAACGGCCCGGGTTCGATTCCCGGCTGGGACTGGGTGTCGTGTTATCGTCACCATTTCATCCCGACCGACACACCAGTCGCAGGAGTGGCGTCAACTCGAAAGACTCGCACTAGGCGAACAGTCTACCTGACAGAAGGTCCTACCCACACGGCATTTCCAAAGCAATTAGTGCCTTCCGACAAACTTTAAGCACAGTTTCAAACCCTTTCTTAACTTTTTCTCACTAAAATGCTTAAAGAGAAAAATTTAAGACATTAACTCCTTTGTAATATAATCGGACATTTGAAAATGTTTTATACTTGGGGGTTCAATTATTTGAAGAACTGAGGGTTTAATAGTATCCTCGTAAACACAGATATGACATTTAAGTTGCAGACATGCACAATGTAAAGATTGTTACATATTCAGCTTTTGCCCAGAACATTTTTCAGAAACAAAAACATACACACATTCACACAAGCTAGCACACCTCACATACATGTGATCGCTATCTCTGGTTGCTATGGCCAGAACGCAATGGTGTCATGTCAAACACAAGCAGCAACCTGGAGTGGGGTGGGGAAGTCGCCGATATTCCTAATTGGACTCCACACTGTTTGTTTTTACAAAATATGAAACTAATCTTATATGTAATTCACTACTATTAATTAGAATGTTTTACTTTGAGGCATTCAAAAGTTAGCAGAATTTTTTTTGCAATATTTGTCTTCTCATTATTTGTAATACCTCGAAAGTACATACAAATGCAACTTAGCCACTCAAGATCTTCATACCTAAATCTATCAAAAACTTACGATGAAAACAGAAAGCAGTCTTTGCAGTCAATCAATTTGAACTTCGAGTGTTCTGTGTTCGACTAGTGTATGTTGTAGTCTGCAAGTGAAATGGTGCAAAATAGCTTTGTGACATCATCTCAGTGAACACCAGAATTGAAGAGTGACCATCAATAAAATTTCCACTTTTATTTTGCACTGGTAGAAGGTCAGGGCGGACAGTTAAAACAGCCTCGGTGAAATTAAAAGCAAAGGCAGCAACATTAAGAATGCAATGTTAAACGTAGATGAGAGAGTAGATTGATGGAGGAGGAGGAACAGTCTGATGATGTGCTGGAAAAAGAAATTGCAGTCGATATGGAGGAGAGACAGGACACAATATCAGGGTCAGAATTTAAAAGGTCCCTGTAAGATTTGACAATCAGCTAAAACACTCACACGTGTTAATTGCACACAATCGTAATACACAAAAGAATGGAAAAGGAAACTGAGGAACTGTTAGTATCAGTTTGGCTTTACGAAAGGTAAAGGCACCAGAGAGACAGTCCAGACACTGTGCTTCGTAATGGAACTGAGACAAAAATCGAGACACATTCACAAGATTTGTCAACATGGAAAAAGAATTCAAACTGTAAAATAGTGCAAAATGTTAGAAATTTTGAGGAAAATAGAGTGAAACAATAAAGAAAGACGGGATATATATCATATGTATAGAAACCGAGAGAGAATGGTACGATGGAAGAAACAAAGTACTCAGATTACAAAAGGGTGTAAGACGGGGATGCAGTTTTTCGCCCCTATTGTTCAATCTATAAATTGAAAAAGCAATTATGAAAATAAAAAGAAGGTTCATGAGTGTGATCAAAATTTGGTTTGAAAGTATATCAGAGAAATTATTTGCTGATGACATTGCTGTCCTCGGTGAATGTGAAGAAGAATTATAGGATATACTGAATGGAACAAACAGTCTAATGAGTACAAAATACGGATTGAGAGTAAACTGGAGAAAACGGAAAGTAATGAGAAGTAGAAGAAATGAGAATAGCGAGAAACTCGACATCAAAACTGGAGAGCATGAAGTAGATAAAGTTAAGGCACTCTACTACTTAGCAAGTAAAACAACTCAGGGTAGACAAAGCAAAGGACGCACAAAGCAGACTTTCAGAGGCAAAAAAAGGCATTTCTGGCCATAGAAGTCTACTAGTACCAAACATGGAAAAACTGGAACAAAGGAAAATCCAAGCATTTGAGATATGGTGCTAAAGAAGAATGTTGAAAATTCTGTGGACTGTTAAGGTAAGGAATCGGGAGGTTCTCTGCAGAAGCAGTGAAGAAAAGAACATATGGAAAACACTGACAAAAACAAGGGACGGGAAGATTAGACATATGTTAAGAAATGTGTGTGTGTGTGTGTGTGTGTGTGTGTGTGTGTGTGTGTGTGTGTGTGTGTGAATTTCTAAAGGGGCCAAACTGCTGAGGTCATTGGTCCCTAGACTTACACAACTTTAATTTATGCTAAGAATAATACACACACCTATGCCCGCAGGAGGACTCGAACCTCTGGTACGAGGGGCTGCGCAATCCGTGACGTGGCGCCCTAGATTGTGCGGCCTGTGTTAAGACATCAAGCAATAACTTCTGTTATACTATAGGAAGCTGTACAGGGTAAAAATTGTACAGGAAGACAGAGACTGCAATACACACAACAACAAATAATTGAGGACATATGGTGGAAGTGCTACTCAGAGATGAAGAGATTGGCACAGGAGAGGAAATCGTAGCAGCTCACATCAAACCAGTAAGAAGACAGATGACAAAGAGACAGAGAGAGAGGAGATGGAGAAAAAGAAAGAAAGGGGGGAGGGGGCGGAGAGAGAGGGGGGAATCCACTCACTACCTTTGCACCAGCGTCCATAACTCCACCCCGAATCCAATGTCTATATCAATTATGCAGCCTACCTGCCTATCCATTCCACAGATCCCGTCAACAAGGACAGCCTTTAGGGAAATGGAACAAGTAGAGTCGTACAGTAGTAGTAGTAGTAGTAGTAGTAGTAGTAGTAGTAGTTGTTGTTGTTTTTGTTGCTGTTGTTGTGGCCTTCAGTCCTGAGACTGGTTTGATGCAGCTCTCCATGCTACCCTATCATGTGCAAGCTTCTTCAACTCCCAGTACCTACTGCAACCTACACCCTTCTGAATCTGTTTACTGTATTCATCTCTTGGTCTCCCTCTACGATTTTTACCCTCCACGCTGCCCTCCAATGCTAAATTTGTGATCCCTTGATGCCTCAGAAGATGTCCTACCAACCGATCCCTTCTTCTAGTCAAGTTGTGCCACAAACTCCTCTTCTCCCCAATCCTATCCAATACCTCCTCATTGGTTATATTCTTCTGTAGCACCACATTTCGAAAGCTTCTATTCGCTTCTTTTCCAAACTATTTATCATCCATGTTTCTCTTCCATACATGGCTACACTCCATACAAGTACTTTCAGAAACGACTTCCTCACACTTAAATCTATACTTGATGTTAACAAATTTCTCTTCTTCAGAAACGCTTTCCTTGCCATTGCCAGTCTACATTTTATATCGTCTCTACTTCG
The DNA here is from genome assembly GCF_021461385.2 of Schistocerca piceifrons. Taxonomy (NCBI): domain Eukaryota; kingdom Metazoa; phylum Arthropoda; class Insecta; order Orthoptera; family Acrididae; genus Schistocerca; species Schistocerca piceifrons. The sequence continues at coordinate 1,560,888 of NC_060147.1, forward strand.
ATCATCATCAGTTATTTTACTCCCTAAATAGCAAAACTCCTTTACTACTTTAAGTGTCTCATTTCCTAATCTAATCCCCTCAGCATCACCCGATTTAATTCGACTACATTCCATTATCCTTGTTTTGCTTTTGTTGATGTTCCTCTTATATCCTCCTTTCAAAACACTGTCCATTCCATTCAACTACTCTTCCAAGTCCTTTGGTGTCTCTGACAGAATTACAATATCATCGGAAAACCTCAAAGTTTTTATTTCTTTTCCATAGATTTTAATACCTACTCCTAATTTTTCTTTTGTTTCCTTCACTGCTTGCTCATTATACAGATTGAATAACATCGGGGAGAGGCTACAACCCTGTCTCACTCCCTTCCCAACCAATGCTTCCCTTTCGTGCCCCTGTACAAATTCTAAATAGCCTTTCGTTCCCTGTATTTTGCCCCTGCCACCTTCAGAATTTGAAAGAGAGTATTCCAGTCAATATTGTCAAAAGCTTTCTCTAAGCCTACAAATGCTAGAAACGTAGGTTTGCCTTCCCTTAATCTAGCTTCTAAGATAAGTCATAGGGTCAGTATTGCCTCACGAGTTCCAACATTTCTACGGAATCCAAACTGATCTTCCCCGAGGTCAGCTTCCACTAGTTTTTCCATTCGTCTGTAAAGAATTCGTGTTAGTATTTTGCATCCATGACTTATTAAACTGATTGTTCTGTAATTTTCACATCTGTCAGCACCTGCTTTCTTTGGGATTGGAATTATTATATTCTTCTTGAAGTCTGATGCTATTTCGTCTGTCTCATACATATTGCTCACTAGATGGTAGAGTTTTGTCAGGACTGGCTCTCCCAAGGCAGTCAGTAGTTCTAATGGAATGTTGTCTACTCCCAGGGCATTGTTTCAACTCAGGTCTTTCAGTGCTCTGTCAAACTCTTCATGCAGTATCGTATCTCCCATTTCATCTTCATCTACATCCTCTTCCATTTCCATAATATTGTCCTCAAGTACATCGCCCTTGTATAGGCCCTCTATATACTCCTTCCACCTTTCTGCTTTCCCTTCTTTGCTTAGAACTGGGTTGCCATCTGAGCTCTTGATACTCATACAAGTGGTTCTCTTCTCTCCAAAGGTCTCTTTAATTTTCCTGTAGGCAGTATCTACGAGGGTTATTCCAAAAGTAAGGTCCGATTCGCCGTAGCTATTGAAATTTGGCGCCAATGACAAAACACGCATGCGCGCCGACTCCCGGCAAGCCTTGCGCGTCAAACGCCGCCATTCGCTTTGTTACTGTTGCTGAGTGTAGTTCACAGTGTCACTTTACAATGTTTAAGACAATTGATCAGCCCGCCGATTGTGAAGTAAAGGCAGTGATACGGTTTTTGTCTGCAAGAAACAATTCAGCGGCGGAAATCCATCGGCAGATTACTGAAGTGTACGGTCCTAACATAATGAGCGACAGTAAAGTGCGCAAGTGGGTGCGAGCTTTTAATGAAGGACGGGATAATGTGCACGATGAACCACGGTGTGGCCGACCATCAGTGATTTCAGACGATTTGGTCAATGCGGTTGACAAAAAAATTCGTGAAGATCGCCGATTCACTATTACAGACGTAGACATGCATTTTCCGAATGTGAGTAGAACAACTTTGTACAGAATTGTGTCTGAACATTTGAAGTTTCACAAATTGTGTGCCCGTTGGGTTCCCAGGCTGCTTACTGAGCCCCAACGAATGAAAAGAATGGCTTTTGCTCTTGATTTTTTGGAGCGATATCATAAGGAAGGTGACAGTCTTTTAGACAATGTTGTCACAGGGGATGAGACATGGCTTTCTCAAATCACTCCAGAGTCTAAACGTCAGTCAATGCAATGGCGTCACACGTCATCGCCAGTCAAGGTCAAGGCAAAGCAGACAATCTCAACACGTAAGGTTATGGCGACTGTGTTCTGGGATAGACGTGGAGTATTGTTAGTCGACTTTATGGAGAGAGGAACAACGATTAATAAAGCCGCCTACTGCGCTACCCTGACTAAACTTCGACGTGCAATCCAGAATAAGCGACGTGGTCTTTTGTCGTCTGGAATCTTGTTGTTGCATGACAATGCCAGACCCCACACTGCAAATGAAACGCAAGCTCTGATCAAGAAATTTGGATGGGAACAGATGGACCATCCTCCTTACAGTCCGGACCTGGCGCCAAGTGATTTCCACCTGTTCCGTTACTTAAAGGAGTTTCTCGGCGGCAAGCGCTTTGACACAGATGATGAAGTGAAAGAAGCAGTTAAGGACTGGTTATCGTCACAGGCGGCCGATTTCTATAACATGGGCATTCAAAAGCTTGTTGAACGATGTGACAAATGTTTAAATAAGTATGGAAGTTATGTAGAAAAATAGATAAAGATGTAAGGAATGTAAATAAAACAATTGTTTTGAAAAAACATTTTAGTTTTGATTTTTTTTTTATAACCGGACCTTACTTTTGGAATAACCCTCGTATTTTACCCCTAGCGAGATAAGCCTCAACGTCCTTACATTTGTCCTGTAGCCATGCCTGCTTAGCCATTTTGCCCTTCCTGTCAATCTCATTTTTGAGACGTTTGTATTCCTTTTTGCCTGCTTCATTTACTGCATTTTTATATTTTCTCCATTCATCAATTAAATTCAATATTTCTTCTGTTACCCAAGGATTTCTACTAGCCCTCGTCTTTTTACTTACTTGATCCTCTCCTGTCTTCACTACTTTATCTCTCAAAGCTACTCATTCTTCTTCTACTGTATTTCTTTCCCCCATTCCTGTCAATTGTTCCCTTATGCTCTCCCTGAAACTCTGTACAACCTCTGGTTTAGTCAGTTTATCCAGGTCCGACCTCCTTTAATTCCCACCTTTTTGCAGTTTCGTCAGTTTTAATCTACAGTTCATAACCAATAGATTGTGGTCAGAGTCCACATCTGCCCCTGGAAATGGCTTACAATTTAAAACCTCGTTCCTAAATCTCTGTCTTACCATTATATAATCTATCTGAAACCTGTCAGTATCTCCAGGCTTCTTCCATGTATACAACCTGTAACAACACCAACTGTACATATAATAATTTTTTCTTCTGATTTTCGATAAATTAGTGTAAGCGATGTTCTGATTTCATTTCTTTTTTCTTTTCATGTCATTATGTTAAAGAAACTGTGAACAATTTTCGATGTGAATATTAATGTTTATGTCAAATTGCAAGCAATATTATAACAAAATGGATATGTAAGAAATGTTGAAACTGTTGTACAATGTTAAAGTTGTAATTGTGCGCCTGGTCCATACGTAGGCAATGTATTAGGATATGTAGAATGCAAAACCTTTGGTAAATACCCTGTCTGTAGGGGAGCGGTAAAAGGTGGATGGCAGGCGAGCGCGGGAAAATGCACACGGGCGCGGCACGGCATAACGGGCTCAGCAGTAGTAGTAGGAGTTGGCATCGGTCTGAGAAACACGCTCTGGATCGAGGAGGCTCTCCTGGAAAACGTGATTTCATTGAGCCTCGGATGTGCCGTTTCCGACGACTATACAGCATGGCTATATTCCATAGGCACTAAATGGAAAAGTATTGCGACACTAAGAAGAAGCAAAGTGCCGATACTTCGAGAGCCATAGCTGTGATTATATGTGTGCTTAGCGCCTCGCCTTCTCGCCGCCTGCCGACCGCCACATCGATACGAACAGGTTGAAACTTTTAGTACTGTATTCATGTGGACCAGTGTTACTTTTGTTTCTTACTGTTCAATAACAACTTAACTTTTACCAGAACTGTCCTATCATTTAATTATCCTCATCGCTAACCTAGACAGGGTCCTTTCCACATGTTGTGCAATCCGAGTGTCCCGAGATGAAGATTTAAAGTTTATGTTAATGATGATTACCTGCAGACCTAGATATGTCAGAAAATTGTTTAAAGAACTTTGTTGTTAATGAATATATAGGTCTGGCAAAGTTGGAAGATAATGTTGAAATTGGTTTAGTAATGAAGTTTAATTATTTGAGGCAGATAAAATGGTAATTAAATGAGGAGAAAATAAGCTAAAAAGAGTAGTAACTCACATATTGGAAATCTTGAGTGCTTAATACTTTCAATAATCAAAATTTCAGTACAGTGATCATAACAGTTTCAGGGTCCCCCCCCCTTTTCTTTTCTATTCATTTGAATTCTGAAGTGTACTGAACTGATTTTACCAGCAAAGTTAAAGTCAATATAAAACCAAAATTTATTAATATTTTACCCTTTTCAAAATTGACATTGTTATGTGTGTTTCGAAAGTGCTATTTCTAGGGTAACCTATGCCCGATTTTAATTAGATCAATAGACAGTACAGCAGATGTACAGTAACAGACATAAACGGCCACTGCAGGTTACTTCTGTACGGTATACAATGGCCGTTCAGCAAGCAAAGCCCCATTAGGTAACTGACCTTTTAGGTGATTCAAATCTGATGTTTCTTCTATACATAAGTAACCTACTATGCTGCCATAGTAGAAGGAGAGGTGATACTCCTACGTGGCGCGTCCCAGGTGGCGGATAGGGAAGTCCTCACCGGTTTACTGGCGGACTTGAGTGAAATAAAATAGCTCTCGCGGACCAAACACACCCTCTGTGGTTAACAACCGAAGTTGTAAATTGGAGCTTGCTCCAACTAAGGTTGACAACCTTCGACAGTCAAAAATGGAAAGGTCTTTTAGGAAAAAAATTCCACCGTCCTGCTCAAAAAGGCAGGAAAAGGCTACATCGGATTCGGTGGGTAGTCAACTAGAAGACAGCAACGTATCAGAGCGTTTGCAACCATCCAAATGCACACTAAAACACAAAAAGAAGATTAAACATGAGCAAATAAATTATATAGCAACACACAACATAAACTCACTACTTCAGACTGGAAAACTCAAGAAGCTCACAGATGAACTAAATAAACAAAAAATTTTAATAACAGGGATCCAAGAAATGAGAAACACCACAGAGGACCCATTCGAATCACAAGGATACAGAATTTATAATGGGAAACCAGGACCGAGGGCAATGAAACAATGTCCCCAGTTTGGAACAGGGTTTTTAGTAAACATAAAAATAATAGATTCAGTAATGGATTTCCAAGCAGTATCACCAAGAATTGCGACTCTAAGCTTTAAAACAATGAATAAAACTTATACAATAATAAATGCTCATGCCCCAACAAATGAAAAAAATTGTCTAACAAAAACAAAGGAAGAGGTAGATAAAATTTGGGACCTTCTAGAACAAACTGTGAACAGAGTAAATAAAAAGAATGTAAAAATCTTATTGGGAGATTTCAATGCTCAGTTGGGAAAAGAAAGGAAATTTAAAGATATAATTGGAAAATGGAGCCCACATAAATTTACAAACAAAAATGGTCAAAGACTTGTAGAACTCTGCAGAGAACACAACCTTGTATCTAAATCAACATACTTTAAGAGGAAACCAAGTAAACTTAAAACATGGAAACATCCAGACTGGAGGAAGGGCGAGTGGCAGCTAGACCATGTCTGTATGGACAAAAATTTTCATAAGGAGATCCACAATGTTAAAGTACTGAGAGGAGTAGACACAAGCTCAGACCATTATATGGTTAACATTAAAATCAAATTCACACCGTTAAAGAAGAGGACCGGAAAAACTAATAAAATACAAAGGAGGTTTGACCCACACCAGCTAATTTAAATAATAAGTACCAACAAATAACACAAACCATCAAATTAACAGATGATCTAGAACAACTAGTACCTAATCTTAAAAAAGAACCAGAGAATCTAGCTCCCTTGAACCCACGAAGGAAACATGCATGGTGGACATCAGAATGTGACAAATTCCATGAAGATAGATACCAAGCATGGTTAAAGTTTCAAACACATAAAACTGAAGAAAATGCCATCAACCTAAAAAATGAAAGAAAAAAATTCACTCAAAATATTAGAAGAATCAAGAGAGGATTTCATAAAGATATTATAAAGTCCATAGAAGGTAATTATCATAAAATCAACTCCAGGAACTACTACAAAATCTTTGGGAAACAACTACAACAATATGAGGCCCCTACACTAATACTGAAAGATGAAGATGGAAGAATGGCACACATTAACAAGGAAAATGCAGAAATCATGGCAAAAGCATTTTACAAACTTCTGAATTGCGAGGAACCCAAAGAACCCTTACAAATCAACATAAATACCCCAATAAAAAACAAACCTAACAAACTAGACCCTCCAACTTTCCAAGAAGTAGAAGAAATTCTTAAAGAACAAAAAAATTATAAGGCATGTGGAGAAGATCATGTTTTTGTTGAAATGTGGAAATATGCAAGTGACACAGTCAAGACCTCCTTACACATGGCTCTAACAAAAATTTGGGTAACAGAACAATTTCCCGAACATTGGACCACAGCTATCATCCACCCACTACACAAAAAGGGAGATAAGAGCAACCCAGACAACTACAGAGGAATCTCTCTCCTAGATTGCACATATAAAATTCTATCCAAGATCCTATATGAAAGAATCAAGGAGCAATTAGAACAGGAGTTAGGGGAATATCAGGGAGGTTTCAGACCATGGAGAAGCTGTGCAGAGCAGATAATTAGTTTAAAATTGATTATGGCATACTACAAGAAACGGAACAAACCTCTGGCAATAACATTTGTAGATTTTAAGAAGGCATATGACTGTCTCCACAGACCTTCAGTATTAAAAATTTTAAGAAATTTAGGACTCCATCCAAAACTAATTAAAATAATACAACTCGCTCTAACCAACACCAAATCAAAAGTGAAGTTTAGAGGAGAAATTTCGGAACCATTCCTCATAAAAACAGGCTTAAGACAAGGTGACTGCCTATCACCATTACTTTTCAACTGTGCACTGGAATACATAATGAGAGAATGGTACAAGGACAATCCAAAGAGGATAAGAATTGGAAGTGCAAAAGATGATATTAGCTTAAACTGCTTGGGATTCGCTGATGATCTTGCTCTCCTAGCCAACACCGTTCAAGAAGCCAGGCAACAAGTGAAATCACTACAAGAAATAGCAGAGAAAGTAGGCCTTAGAATATCATTTGAAAAAACTGATCCACCACTTGCAAACAAAATTACAATAGGAGAACAGGAAATCAAAATTGTTGATAAATTTAAATATTTAGGCGAAATAATAACATACAATCTAAATGAGAAGCCATCATGTCAAAATAGAATAAAAAAACTGAACTACGCAAATTACATTACCAAAACTACATACAACAAAAAAAGCCTATCTATAGATGCAAAATTAAAACACTATAAAACAGTTACACAACCAGAAATAACATATGCAGCTGAAACTATCTTCAAAACAACTAATACAGCAGAAATTGACAGAATACTAAAAATAGAAAGAAGAATAATTAGGACATGTATAAATAAACAGTATAAAATAAATGGACATTGGAGAATAGCATCAAATGAAACAGTATATAAGAAAATAGAACCAGTCATGAGCACAATCAGGAAGAAACGCATCTCATTCTTTGGACATCTGATGAGAACTCCAGAAAACAGAATTAGTAAAAAAATAATACAAAAATTGTGGAATAGCAAGAGCGACATTAAATGGATCACAGAAATTAAGGAAGATATAAAAGAACTTCAAATTACAGTAGACGACCTAAAAAACAAGACAGATAAAACCAGAATACTGCAAGACCCGCAAACCAGACTACAAATGAAAATCAATGAAAGGAGTACAGGAAGAGTTGTCTCAGATGAAGAAAGAAAGAAAATATCTGAAAAAATGAAGAAATATTGGGCAGACAGAAGAACAAAACACCTTTCATATAAGAATAGCCTCTAATAATTATATTACCTAAATATATTAAGTTATTGTTGAACCAAATTGTATCCATGTGTAACAACTTGTTTAGAACTTTGTATTTTTGACTACAGTGGTCCAATGAAGGCCTTAAAATAAATAATAATAATAATAATAATAATAATAATAATATAATAAAGTTCCAAAAATTCTGAAATATAGCAGAGTCTTAGCCAATCCTCAAATTGTCATCTATGCAAAATACTCATTCCGAGCATTGGTGCTATAGCTGAATTCTCGTCGCAGAAAGAGAGATTGCGGTGAACATAAACACTTTTATGCTACGTACGGTAACCATGCAGTCGAGGGGGTTCTGTCAAATGATCGATAAACTGGAAGTGCAGAAACTGAGCTCTGTGACTGACCAATTCGAGACGCCCATCAACAGACAATGCTCCCGACATGTTGCAGTGTGTACACACTATTATTCGTGGGCACTGGTGCCATCAGACTTCCGTCTGTTTGGGTGACTTAAGGATTCTCTACACACACACACACACACACATACACACACACACACACACACACACACACACACACACACACCTGCACTTATACAGACACAGGCAGACGTGTGTAAATCTGCCTGTGTCTGTATATTTGCAGATGGATATGTGTGTGTGCGCGACTGTATACATGTCCTTTTTTTCCCCCAAGGTAAGTCTTTCCGCTCCCGGGATTTGAATGACTCCTTACCCTCTCCCTTAAAACCCACATCCTTTCATCTTTCCCTCTCCTTCCCACTTTCCTGATGAGGCAACCTTGGATTGCGAAATCTTGAAATTTGTGGGTGTGTTTGTGTGTGTTTTTATTGTGTCTATCTACCAGCACTTTCTCGCTTGGTAAGTTACAGCATCTTTGTTTTTTATATATATTTTTAGTAGGAGGAAGGCCAATCATAAGACGGAAAGATACTGAGTACAACAAAACAACTGCAGTGTCAACTTTGTTGGACCTAATGTTTAACTTATTGGCTTTTATCGATTACATTGCTGCCCATTCAACCAAAGCCCATTGCGAGGCATTAAAGTAAAAAATGTGAAGTCACACAAACACAGAACAAGCCATGAGGAAGGCACACGCAAAGAGTTCAGAAAATGAAAGGTAAATAAATTTCATGTATGATACAATATTTAGACAAAAATTTAAAAGCAGTTTCAGAGGAGTGCATAGCTACTTGTACTAATACATACAGCTGTGTTTTTGACTACTGAAAACAAATATATCAGAATAAATAGGCCTACTGTCAATATGACGAAAGAGGAGTTTCAATATGAGCTGGGGTAGTCCGTGCAACCTGCATGATATTTTATGTAAATCTTATTTTATTTTTGATATGCCGATGTATAACTTTCTTCATATTCCCGGAATACTGTACATACTATGAAGATGTATTGAGATGTATTTGCCTGAGACCAGTGATGACAACTAAGATTTGCCAAAAATGGTAGTCATAAATAAAATTATAATTAGCGATCTTGGAGGTTGTAGTTTTTACATCTGTATTTCAAAGTCCTATTTGCCACAGGGTGCACCAATAAACCATTTCAAGTCTTCAAAAAAACAAAAGGCAACCACATAGTACACTTAGAAAACACTGCTACTGTAATGGGAAATACAATGGGGATGATACTGCACGCATGCACCAAAGATTAACTGCCAATAGCTGTGGAGTGTGAAGCCTAAAAAGTCGAGTGTGATATTTCTGGTATCTGCAGACAAATCAGTGTGGCCACAGACTCTGTTTGCATAACAGCTGTTATTTTGTTTTGCTAGAAAAATTATAAGGGTAATAAAAGAGCAAGGAATTGTCATAAAGTTTCACATGAAACAGAAAAACTGCTACCAAAACCTATCTTTCACTAAAAGAAATGTAATGTCAAAGACTGTTTATTGTGTACCCGAGCCTTTACACAATTCCAGCATTTCCAAGATCGCCGAGAAGACACTGAAGATCACCAAGTCCCAGGAGGCCCTCCAACATCAATAAATAGATGAAAATATCAAAATATTTGGTAATGTGATTTGGCTGAGTACTCAGTTGATTGCTGAAACTTTAGAAACTGTCAAAGAATGCATACGGCATATTTTACATTAGGAATTTAGCACAAGAAAAGCATGTGCGAAACTGGTGCTGAAAATTCTTACAAAAGAAAACAAAGCTTGGGGAAATGTTTGTACTGATTCTTTGAATAACACTGAAAATTATCCTAATTTCTTGGAAAGAGTGATAATATGTGATGAATATTAGTTTGTCATTTATGATCCAGAAACTAAGTGCCAATCCTGAGAGCAAAAAAAGCTCAAGTGAGCAAATCAAGATTCCAAATGATTTAAGAGGTTTCCAGCAAAGAACAGCATCCCAGTGTTACACCAACACCTTATTCACCTGAAGTAGCACCATGCGACTTATCTCTTCATTCGAGGTCAAATCTGCATTAAAAGAAATAAAATTTCAGTTCGCTGAAGCACCTGAGAGAAAACACGACACATATTATCGAGGAAGTCACACAGTAAAACTTTCAGCACTGTTCCCAGCAACAGAAAATTTTCAAGGAACATTGTAGGGTTAGAGGAGGGGAGTATATTGAGGGTAGCAATAACTAAACATGTATGTTTTTTAAATAAAATGTTTTATAGCAATAGTCCCATTTATTTTATAGCCACATCCCGTATTTCATCATATTCAGAGCACTTCGTGGCCTATGTGGAGCTTATTAAACACTCAACACGTTTCTGGAACCTGTTAACTGCTCGGAGTTGAATTGTGTACGCTATTTTTCGCAATCTATACTTTATGCCGTCTCTAGTCAGCAACCGTAATTTCGGCACCAATGGTGGAGTAGAGGGGTACCCAATACAGTTGCATCTGCTGGATCCACCTTTACGTTTGGTTCTCTCTTGTCCTTTTTCTTCTTTAATCATTACTGTCATTCTGGTATTTATCTCCGACTGGGGTGAAGAACGAGCAAATTGTTCCACTGCCCACAGCCTGCTGCTCCATCAACCCGAGGCTCAAGTCAAGATGCGAGGCAGAGTTAATCTTCCGGGTGGGCCCAGAGGAAGGTAACTCTTAGTTTGTGATGGTTAGCTATGAGAAGAATTTAGCAGGAACAGAGAGAGGAGGAAATGTTGTCTCAGTCCCAAACAGATGTATTTGGATGGCCACCGGTGCCCAACAATGGCACGGATGTGGATGTCTTCACCCCAACTGTAGGCAGCGGCTCAATCGCCAAGTTTGCAAAGTTTGCCACCGTGTGAACTGAATAAAGGTATTTGCACTTTTTATACGCTCCAAAATATGAGCGACAGTCGAGATCGTGAACTACAGTACATTTCTTTCCCTTTTTAAAATGTGTCAAATTGTAGATCGAACAGATTGTTGCTCTTTGCTGACTTTAAATATTAGTGGTCAATCTTGAGGAGCATTCTCGTGCAGTTGCTGACTGCGTTACACACAGATGGGATCATTTGCAATAAATGGAGAAACGTCACACAGAGATAGAATGTACAGCTTTTCATCACCGTGGTAAATCATTACTTTCTCCTTTTGGGATACAAGTCTCCTTTGAAACTCAAAATAAAACATGTAAATGTTTAAGGCAAAGGAGTACACTTCAACAGGTATCAGACTCTCCAATTCATATTGCGGCAAGGTAACGGTAAGTTCAATTTGTGATTAATCATTATAGATCATTAATTGGTATAGATTCACTAAATTGATTTCTGTATACTCAAACTACTTTAACAGTTCTATATGTATCAAGAGTTTCAGTCATAGGAGATGATGTAACATAGTTGTAGTATGGCTAGTAGTGTGTAAAGTTGTGGCTGAGCAAGCAGAGTGGTAAGTTGTGCTAGTGTGCAGTAACACAGTTACATGTTACAGTGGCCTGCCAAGAAAATGTAAATAAATGGAAGAATGAATTTGGATGTTGAAATTAATTAAAAGCTGACCAGGTCTCCACACTGTACGCAAAACAGCAAAAATCTAGGCACTTAATGACACAACTACGATCGACAATTGTCGAGAGAATGAATCCGGAAAGGTAAGTACAATACGTATTGCACTTCATCTTCCTGAATAATTTTACACACATTGCAAGAAACCCACGATCATGGAGTAAACTGCAATTACATTTAAATTCTGTACAAATTCAGTACTCGAGAAATAGACGAGCAGGAACATTACGAGCAATAGTATCTACTGTTTGTTATACAGGGTTATTCAAAAGTATCTCTGTGGTTTCAGAAGACGACTGTGCAAAAGCTACAAGACATACACAAACCAGACACCGCTCAGAGTGCACAGCGTATCTCTAAGTTTCAATCCGTAATTCACCCCACGGTGTATATGCAGACTGCACCTCCACGGAGACAGTGTGTCAGAACACGGTGTATAATGGAGTGCCCTCAAATTTGCTAAATGTGATTAAGCTGTGATGTTTCAGCAACAGTTTCATGCTAAGTACGAGGTAAAAGATCTGGTACAAAACAACACACTGGTCGTATAACACATTCCGTGAGAATAGCTGCTTAGGTGTTGTAAAGAAAAAAGTTTGCTGTAACCGTAACGGGCTGTGAGTTTTAGTTTTTTGAGGGTTTGCAGCACCGAGTGGTAGAGGGGAATCCCCCGACCAGAACAAGGAACACTTTATACAAGACACACAGCAGAAACAGTGTGCAAGACGGATCACAAAATAGCTGACATGGCAGCACAAGAAAAACTGCAAGTTTCTCGAGTGACTCGAATCGAGTTGGAAGGTGAGGATTTTCTCAGCTCTACTGTGACTGGAGATGAAATGCGGGTGGCTCATTCCACGTCTGAGACAAAAAGACAGTCGTCACAGTGGCGACATTCCAATTCCCCGTCTGCCAAAAAATTTAAAATTACAATTTTGGGTTAAAAAAATTGTGGCTTCAGTGTTTCGGGACCGAACACGCATCATTTTGGTCGAATTTCTGCCTCAAAAAGAGCATTCAAAACAAAAGGAGGGGAATGCTGACTAGAGGATTGTGCTTGTCGCACATCAACCCCCGTCCTCACACAGCCTCGACCACCGAGACACTACTGAACTTGTGTGGTTGCAATGCTTCGAACCATCTCCCATATTCTCCCGACTTGGCACCTTCAGATCATCATCGATGGGCAGGTGCAGAGAGAGTTTCTGATGTATGGGAAACAGCTGGCAGGACGGTCATTTGAGGAAGCCATTAAGAAGCTTGTGCCACAGTTCACTACATGCACTGAATGGGATGGTGATTATGTGGAAAAATAGCTAATAAGTGCATCAACAATATCCTGTATTTTTTCAAATACACTTTTTCTACAAAATATAAAAATCTAGTACGCTTACTATCTGAATACGCCCTGTAAATATGGCTATAGGCTGAATATTTATAGGTTTTCTTTTCATTTTTTATTGTTTTTTGTTTTAAATACACAGATATGAGAGCAATTCATACCCACCACTTTTTACACATTAAATAACAGAAATTCTTCTGCGGAATAAAAGGAGTTGTCGAGGAGTAACTTTTTCAGTAGTCTGTTTTAAAGTTTTACTTTGCTGTCTGTCAGACTTGCAAAGCATGCAAGTGCTGCCTATCTGGGACACTAACCTTCGTTCTGACTATTTCAATGACTTGCAGTGGCTACTGAAGGAAGAAGTTGGTTTTCAGGGAGGTAACTGAAAAGGTGAATTGCCACAATGTTTGAGTTTGGGGCACAGAACATCCACACTAGATAGTGGGTATGTGGGTATTTGTGGGAGAGGGAGCTCAATGGCGAGGTTATCAGCACACGTATGAAAATTAGTGAAAACGCACGTTGTTAAATGTAGAAAATGTGATAAAAGAGGTAAGAAGAAATCTGAGACAAAGTTGCACTCACTTTCTCAAGCTCACCCACAATCAACCACACCATCATACTCGTGCACACTCTGCAATGTAGCGTTAAAATGGTCACACGTTCTAAAACTGACGAGACTGTGGAACACGTTCGTGATTCGTCTAAAGCCTGTGCCTTTTGTTGAGTGTCCTCTTCAAAACGTACGGACCATTTTTCTTTGCTGAGAACACTATGACTGGTTTTGTGTACCCCACTGCAGCTAGTGCTTATGTCAAAATTACAACAAGACAGTGGAGAGTTTATTTTGCAACAAGACTGTGCTCCATCACACTTTCTTTCAGACTTTCATTACCACTTTAGTGCCTTACTGCCTCACTGTTTGACTGAACATGCCAAATATTGTGACTGTCCTCCCCTTCAGTGGCTCCCACGATCAACTGACTCAACTTCGTATGATTTTTTCTAATGGTGTTATGTCAATGATCATATGTTTCAGCGTCAACTGCCACTTAATTTGTAATAGTAGCACGGTCGAATAACTAATGCGGTCACCGATATCGACAACAAAACGTCAGGATGTGAACGGTAAGTTTGGCACAGTGCTACGGTGCGCCATCCACAACTCGCACGACAACTACGCCGCACAGGTGAGAAACGGCGTCGCTCACGCACACGGCCGTGACATCTCCGGAAGCATCGGTTACGGGGAGCGAGGAGCCTCACCGACTGTAGCCAGAGGCCGCTGCAGTACCACACAGCCACGACCCTGCCAGTCACGTGTGCAGAGAGGGCGGCACGTCTCTTCCCTCGATAGCTCTCGTCGGTGTGCCGGCAAAGTAGACGACTGTCCGAAGTGAAGCGTCATTTGTAGTGCTGTCCGTGTAGATTGTTTATTTTCTGTCCGACTCTCGGGCAATAGCCAGAGTCCAGATTGTTTGCGTACGTGGAAGGTAGTTCTCTGTGTAAATTTTGTTCTCAGTGTACCCTCCTGAAAGGAATAAAGAATCGTTGTGAACTTCTACCTGGTGTAGTTGTTAAAACCCAACTTAGGAACATTTTAGACGCTTGCCGTGCCACAGTAATGGTAGCCACAGGTGAGCACCTGTTCATGTGAGTTAAAAACTTGGAGAAATCTACCGATAGGTGTCTATTTTCTGTACGTCTCTTAGTCTGTGCGTGGTCTTCTTCCGAAACTCTGAGGTACTTACGAATAACCTCGTATATAGGCCACTGTGAGCCATGGCATTCGCCGAGGACATTTTGTCGTTCCGAGTTTGTGTATCATTCTTCATCTGTTTACGAGGAGGGGGGAGAGTGAAGGCTCTCGTGAGCTGCCGGGAATATTACCGAATCCTTCACAGGAGGGCAATGCCTGCGACTGAGCAGGAATCACTACTTTAAATCGAGACTGAGCCACTTCACAATTTGTCGATTCAGGTTACTTCCCAAATTTGTTCTCAATATACTCAACAAAAAAACAACAGTTTTGTGGTCACAACTGATTACTCTTCATCAGTTCGTGTACAAACTAGGTACTGAGGGAACTGTTCCTCACCATTTATTTTGTAACTACTTTTGCGACAGCACTTTTCAGAACACGGGCAGCTCTTACCTTCTAGGTCCTCGTCACTATCTTCAGACTCGGCAACTGCACTTATTCGGTAATCCCGGAAGTCCCCTTGTGGCTCTCCCAGTGTTGCCATATCTGAAACAGTAATTTCCTTGTTGAGGCAGTGGTTAAACTTATGTATATCAGAAGTTAACCGAGAGTTGCACATTTCATTACTGAGAATCACTTCGAAGGCAAGGCAGGGGAGTAAAAAGTCACATAAACAGTAAAATTTAATTAAAATTATAAGGGAACTCATACTTACAGGATTTTAAGGTCAGTGCACTAAACAAATAACATGCAATCCTCACAAAAACTTGGAGAAATCCCTTTTGAATATTAGAAGATTTCCACGTGCTGTTAAATACAGAACATTTCTACCACACTAAAAAATTAACTGGTAGCTGTGTCCATAACATAGCTAGTTCAAACATCACTACTAGCACCTTGCAACTTTTTTATTTACTTTTATTAAAAATCCACATTAATTATGAGATATGGTGGTCCTTTCTGCTCATCTTTTGCAATTACTGTAATCTAGTCGGTACATTTTAAAATTTCGAAAAAAATATTTATCATTTTCTATGAATTCCTGATTCCATAAATGAATTAATATAACCCAAAAATTTAAGCCTTGCTAGTACGTGACACTTTCCTCAGTGAATGTCATGTTCAATATTTTCAGGTTCAGCACCTTACTGGCACATCAAAAGGTATCTAAAAAGCATGTCATGAGTAAAAGTCAACAACAGTTAACAAAACTGGCATTTTTAAAAATTTCTTTTAACACAGCCATTAAATAGACCCCCAGCCCCCACTCAGTAGCACACATCACTGAAAGTGTGTGAAAGATATTTTCATGTTCTGCGCCCAACTAACATATCAGTACCTCTTTAGAAAGTATTATGTAAATATAAGTCAACAACAATTAATGATTCTCTCTCTCTCTCTCTCTCTCTCTCTCTCTCTCTCTCTCTCTCTCTCTCTCTCCCCCCCCCCCCCCCCCTCCCCACCCCAGCAATGTGGATTATGGAAAATGTGTTGCCACTGCTACGATTCAAACTCTAGAAATAAAAAAAGTATATTTTCTATTTGACGTTCCACATTTTTGTGCCAAATATTAATCTATTGTGAATACTCACATTTCACACGATTAGTAGTGTATTTTTTATCGAAAAATTATGATTCAATTTTTTTAAACTAACAATTCAATCTGGTAATAAATAAAGAATTTAGCACAATTAAATAAAAATGTTTGCTATTTGTGAGAGCCAAACAAGAGTTTACGGTTATAAGGCTTGTCTGCTACATTCTGAGCTACCAGTGGCTTTATCAACAACCTCGATATGTTTTGTACTTAATGTCACTAGTTATTCTAATCTTCAATGGCTATTTAGAGGTTTTGTGAGCATTAAATCATCCCACTTCAGAAAACAGATTTACAGCTACAGCAACAGAGCTTCAAATTCTGTATGTATGAAGAAAATCAAAGGAGGCCAGTTCATAAGATCCCTTGTCAGCCAAAGAGTAACACAGTTTAAACATGAGACAAAACGAAAAAATAAGTCTTGTAAACATTTACCACATGTTTTGAATTTACACAGTGGAAACAACATTCATGCTTTGTGGATAGAATTAGTTGCAATTTAAAGATTACAGTAATATCACTGTTGTGGTCTTCAGACCAAAAACTGGTTTGATGCAGTTCTCCACGTTACTTTACCATACGTTCAAGCCTCTTCCATTTCCAAATAAGTACTGCAACCAACATCCTTTTCAATCTGATTGCTGAACTCATTTCTTGGTCTCTCTCTAAAATTTTTAACCAATACCAAGCTGGTGATCCCTTTATATTTCATAATGTGTCCTGTCAGCCAATCCATTCTTTTAGTCAAGATATGCCACAAATTTCTTTTCTCCCCAATTCTATTCAGTACTTCCTCATTCATTAAATGTGCACATTTAAAAAGCTTCTATATTCTCCTTGTCTAAACTGTTTATCATCCATGTTTCACGTGGCTACATTCCATACAAATACTTCCATAAAAAGACTTCCTGACACTTAAATCTGTACTTGATGTTAACAAATTTCTCTTCTTCAGAAACGCTTTCCTTGCCATTGCCAGTCTACATTTTATATTCTCTCTACTTCGACCATCATCAGTTATTTTGCTCCCCAAATAGCAAAACTCCTTTACTACTTTAAGTGTCTCATTTCCTAATCTAATTACCTCAACATCACCCGACTTAGTTCGACCACATTCCATTATCCTCGATTTGCTTTTGTTGATGTTCATCTTATATACTCCTTTCCAGACCCTGTCAATTCCATTCAACTGCTCTTCCAAGTCCTTTGCTGTCTCTGAAAGAATTACAATGTCATCGGCAAACCTCAAAGTTTTTATTTCTCCTCCATGGATTTTAAATACCTACTCCAAACTTTTCTTTTGTTTCCTTTACTGTTTGCTCAATGTACAGATTGAGTAACACTGGAGATGGGCTACAACTCTGTCTCATTCCCTTCTCAACCACTGCTTCCCTTTCATGCCCCTCGATTCTTGTAACTGCCATCTGGTTTCTGTACAAATTGTAAACAGCCTTTTGCTCCCTGTATTTTTTCCCTGTCACCTTCAGAATTTCAAAGTATGTGTTCCAGTCAACATTGTCAAAAGCTTCCTCCAAATTAAAACTGTAAACAAAGGTTTCCATAACTTACCTTCTAAGGTAAGTCTTATAGCGTGAGTATCATCTCACACATCCCTACATTTCTGCCAAATCCACTGATCTTCCCTGAGATCAGCTTCCACCAGTTTTTCCATTCTTCCGTAAATAATTTGTCCTAGTAATGTGCAACTATGACTTATTAAACTGATAGTTTGGAATATTCACATCTGTCAGCACCTGCTTTCTTTAGAAATGGAATTATACATTCTTAAAATAAGATGATATTTTGCCTGTCTCATACATCTTGCACACCAAGTGGAATAAATCTGTTACGGCTGGCTCTCCCGACGATATCAATAGTTCTGTGGAAATGTCATTTACACCAGGGGCTTTGTTTTGATTTAGGTCTTTCAGTGCTTTACCAAATTCTTCACCCAATATTACATGTCCTATCTCATTTTCATTTACACCCCTTTCTCCTACCTTCAAGTTCACTTCCCTTTTTCAGATTGTCTTTATACTCGTTCCATCTTTCAGCTTCCCTTTCTCTGCTTAGTACTGGTTTTTGAGTAATATCAAATGCACACTTAATAAATCAGAAGGCGTAATAGGCAGTCAAGTAGCTTCTGCTAATGGATTTGACCTCGATTCATTACAGCAGCTAGCACTTCCACATAAGCAGGAGATCAGAAACTGTTTCGATTATTCTCAGCGGTTGTCATTTCCGAAAGATGAAGGAAGAGACTAAGTAGGGTAGGTCACTTCAAATACGTCTGACCAACTGTGGCGAGTACTGGAAAATAGTTTCTGCACTGTTCCTCAATCTAACCCTCATCTCGGAATCTGTATTCCGAGGTAAGGGCAAGATTAAGGAGTGAGGAAAAAAACACTTTGAGAATGTCCTGAATGAAAAAAAGAAAGCTGGAGTAGATTTACTGTGGGGCTCGGTGAGACATGTCTATAAAGAAGAGAGTATCACATATGACTGCAGGAGGAGGAGGAGATTAGTGTTTAACGTCCCGTCAGCAACGAGGTCATTAGAGACGGAGCACGAGCTCGGATTAGGGAAGGATGGGGAAGGAAATCGGCTGTGCCCTTTCAAAGGAACCATCCCGGCATTTGTCTAAAGTGATTTAGGGAAACCACGGAAAACCTAAATCGAGATGGCCGGATGGCGACCCCCCCCACCCTCCCCCCATACGAATGGAGAGTGTTAACAGTGCCCATATATGTATAGAAAGGCAATATGCAAGACAGTGGTAAAGATGAGTTGCTGTGATGTTGAATGTGTCAACTAACACTGCCCAGTGTTTCTCAAATTAGGTACAAGCATATCTGTAATAAGATTATTTCGCAGACCTAGATAGAATTTTAAAAGAGCCGACAGGTCTGCATTTTTTTGAAAATCTGGAAAAATGTGTGGGATGGATCCAACCAATAAGCACAAACTATAAGAGATTCACTGGGGCTATACTATCCACAGCAAATAAATGTATCCCAAGGGGCTTCTGAAAGGAATACATACCTGGAAGACATAAAACTTTGATACTCTGTACAAACAGTTTTGCGACAACAGTGACTGTGCATTAGTTGACGAACCTCTGCACAGTATCGACACAGCTCGTCGTATGCAGTGGGCTGAAACAGCCGAGACCTCAGGCTTCTGCACCTCGAGCAGAAAAGCCCGGTTCCTGCTGAGAAAGTTTGGAGGTACCGACCCGTCAGACTAGACCCGAGCAAGTAGCAAATAACACTGTGACCACCTCTAGAACTCCTAAGACCCAATCACTTACAATTGCGGTTAAAAAGGAATTGAAGGCTCTCAAACTAGCCTGTAAACTTGAGTCAAACTAAAGGCAACTGGATTTGATGGCATCTGTTCAAAATTCCAATTCCACAGTGGGAAGAATGTAAAAATTTTGCTAGCAGCATTCTTTAGTGATATCCTCCAAGCTGGTAACATACCACACAATTTGAAAAGAACAAAAATTATAGCCATCTTAAAACCAAGTAAACCAAACGACAAATGCAAAGTTACCGACCCACTGCTTTACTTAGCACAGTATGTGAACTTTTGGAAAGAATATTCCATAACGGAATCAGCTGCAAAATTTTCCAAAACCTGCCTGCCGAACAAGAGGGATTTCACCCAAACCACAGCTGCACTAACCAGATTGTCTCACTGACAATTTGTACTGAAGCAGGATTTCAAAACAAAAGATTTCAACTCTGTTTATAGCTATTACAGAGGCCTACAACACTTTGTGGAGACAAGGGGTTATATTCAAACTTTTAAGGAGTCATGCCATGCCTTAAAATTGGAAACTCATCAATGCTATGTTAAGCAATTGTAGCTTCCAAGTTCTAATGGGTGACAAAATGAGCCCTCCAATGAAGCTTAATAATGGCCTTCCACAAGGATCAGTGCTAGCCCCTCTTCTGTTTTTTCCTTTATAAAGCAGACATGTCTAAGAAGCATCAAGGAAATTTGGATATGCTGACACCTGGGCTCTTGCTGCGACCCACAAACACCCGAGCATTACTGAGTCTGTCCTGACTGAAGACCTACGAATTGCTGGCAAATACTTCCATAACTGGAGGCTACAACCAAGTGCTGCCAAAACAGAAGTCACCAGCCTCCACCATAACAAGCTCACAAACAAGGAAATAAAGGTATATTTTGAAGAGAAACAGCTGTGCCATAACAAAAGTCCACATTATCTAGTGATCACTCATGACAGGACGCTCAGCTTCAACGAGCACTTGCTGAAAACTGCTGTTAGGATGAAGTCAAGAAGCAACATCTTGCAGAAACTTTGTGGCACGACATGGGGATAATTAGCTCCAACATTACGGACATCTACTCTCGGACTGATGTACCCTGTGGCAGAACGCTGCACTGCAGACCACACTCGTCGATACGCAGCTCAACCGGACTATGCGCATCATCATAGGAACGTAAGAAATACTTCAAGTTTCTGGCTGCCTATTCTCAGCCATATAGCTCCCCAACTTTTGCACTGTGAAGCTGCTCTCGAGCAGGAGTTTGCAAAAATAGCTGATGATCCTTATCTCCCCATGCACAGGGACATTTCTGTAATCAGTAAAAGCAGAATTCACTCCCATCACCCACCTCTACAAGGCGCAAAATCTCTGATGGACAATGGAGCAACAACGGTGGACTGATGGACAGAAATGTGGCAGAACAACGTTATACCGGAACAGCTGAAGATGTCCCGCATCTCGACCAGGCCACTAGGGTTTTGAAGATGGTCGCAAGATATTGTCTGCACTCAATAGAATAAGGACAAATAGTGAAAGACGTGCTCACTCCGTGTACAAACAGGGATTGTGGTGCAGAACAACAAACGGCTTAGCACATAATATAAACATGCCCAAATTGACACTTTCCTATCTGGAGGAGCTCCTATTAGCAACTAAGGCATCAACTGTGTGTGTTCAGCAGTTGGACATAAGCCTGACCTGTTCTTTGTAAATACTTGAATGTAAATTTAATCACCTTATAATCATGACTTTTTTTTACGTCAAATACCTGTATATGTATTGTAAAAGAAAAAAAAAATATTTCCTTGTGCGACATGAGCCTAGCCATACGATAAATAAATAAACCACCATAATACACTTTCTCAGTGAAATAAGTATGTCTACACTATGACCATTTACACAATCATCTTAAGCTATGTTATTTTTCTTCTTCATACAGTGATCTATGTCACATCTCTCCCTCAAACAAAATGCCTCCCGCCCCCCTCCCCCCCACACACACACCCATGCACACGCATTACCCCCCCCCCCCCCACCCCCCATATACACACACAAAACCACCACCACCATTCATGAATTCTTTTACTGAGAACTGGGAGTTAAGCAAACCAAAGTCATTCGTGTTTGAGGTAAGTTTTACTATCTATAAAAATCTTTACATGCTGGGTAGGTTATCAAAGTGCTATTAGCTACCAAGGAAAATTGACAGCTTATTATTTCTATTAGCCACGAATCTGTTACGGTGTCGTAATAGGAGCAGAGATGTATTCCTAGATGGCGCGTCCCAGGTGGTGGATAGGGGGGTCGTCACCAGCGTGCTGGTGGATTTGAGCGAAATAAAATAGCTCTCGCGGACCAAACACATGTCCCATCAATCTCATTTTTCACCATTCATAATTCACCCATCACCTTTCCAGATCACACCTGGAATTGTGAACCCTGACCTTGGTCAGACACTTGATCATTGATCAGATAATCAAACAAATATGAGGAGTCTTCTATTGAAAGAATCCACTGGTTTGGGCAGTCATGCCGAGATTATCCGGGCGAAGACACCATTCGGATACGGTGGGGTGTCACGGAGGACAAAGGCGAGTCGAAGCGCCTAGTGATGCACTGAATGAACACACAAGCACGCAACATATTCCACATAATAAGGTGCTAAAATTTAACAAACCAGGAAGATTTTCATATTTTGCAACAGTAAATATTAATTCTTTAAGGAAAGTTGGTAAATTGAAACATTTAACAGATGTCTTAGATCAACAGAACACAGTTATCACAGCCCTTCAAGAGTTACGCAATACTGACCGGGACACAATTGAATCAGGAGGATATTGACTTTATAAGGGACCACCAGGAGAAAGGGTAATAGAAAATCTTCCTGAATTCGGTGTGGGTTTCTTGCTACACAATAGAATATTGGAGTCCATTGAGGATTTTTCATCCAATTTCTCAAGAATGGCATTGTTAACAATTAAGGTGGAAAACAAAAGATACACACTGATAAATATTCATGCTCCAACTAATGTTAAAAATAGAACTGACAAGGATGGAACAGAAAAATTCTGGGATGAACTTGATCAACTATTAAGGACCATACTGGAAACTAACATTAAAATTCGGCTTAGAGACTGTAATGTGAAGATAGGACGAAAGAAGAAATTCTGAGGAGTGGTGGGACGATGGCCAGTGCATAAACTTACAAACAAGAATAGGGAACGGTTAACTGAATTTTGTACTACAAATGGATTGGTTTAAGAGAAGGCCACATAAGTTAATGACATGGAAATGTCCTGACGTCAAGCTAGGAGAGTTCCAGATAGATCATGTGGCCATGGATCAGAAATTCCATAAAGAAATCTATAATGTTAAAGTGCCGCGTGGCATCAATGTTGATCCAGACCACTACATTTCAAAAATTAAATCAAACTGACATCTAAAAGAAAAAAACAAACCTCAAAAGTTAGATACAAAGACAACATATGACCCTAGTTATATTATTAATAATCAGATATATTACAAGAGATCAAGAGTACCTTTAAGTGACAATCTAGAAGCCACTGTCAATCGATTAAAAGCCTTGGCTGAAGAAGTAGCTCCTGTACGGAAATGCAAGAAACATGCTTGGTGGAATGAGGAATGTGATGTAGCGATTCAACGTAGACGTAAGGCCTGGTTAAATGACAAACAAAAGAGAACTGAAAGCTGCAGGGAGGAATTGATAAATGCTAGACGATCGACTGCCAAAGAAATTAGAAGGGTCATAAGGCAATTTCATAAGGACTCACTAAAATCTATCGAGGATGCCTTCAATCGCCACAAGACATGAGATTACTATCAGACATTCAAACAGTACCAGTTGAAATACACTCCACCTACTCTTATGATGAAAGATATAAACAGAAAAGTAGCACATAACAATTATGACAATTCAATTATACTGGCTAAATATTTCAAACCGTTACTAAATAGCGCGGAACCTGAACATCATTTGGAATTTGACCCCTAACCAAGAAACAAAACGCATTTAGAAAAAGTTATACAACCATAGCCAGATGAAGTACAAGCAGCGATTAACTCACTTCGGAATTATAAAGCAGCAGGTGAGAACCAACTAGTGGCAGAACTTTGGAAATATGCAAATGTACAAATTATTCTGAACTTACACAAACATCTTACTGACATTTGGAATACTGAGAAGCTACCAGAGGAATGGAATGCTGCAATAATCCATCCACTACACAAAAAAGGAGATAGATTGGATCCAAATAATTATAGAGGTATATCCCTGCTGGATATTACTTGTAATTTTTTTTTCCAACATTCTGTATTTCAGGGTTCATGAACAGCTCGATGGTGAACTAGGCGAATATCAAGGAGGCTTTCGTCCAGGACAAAGCTGTCCTGATCAAATTATTAGTCTTAAATGGATAATGAAATATCAAAGGGTCAGGACAAGAAACTAGTGATCACGTTTGTCGATTTTAAAAAAGCCTACAATAGTATCCATCGTGAATCTCTACTGTCAATTCTTAACCAATTTGATTTACATCAGAAACTTGTCAACCTCGTTGCAGTCACCCTTCGAAATACTAAAGCTAGAGTAAGGTTCAGAAATGAATTCTCTGAACCTTTTGAGATTCATACTGGCCTTCGACAAGGCGATGGATTGTCTTCATTATTGTTCAATTGTGAGCTGTAAAAAATAAAGCGTCAACGGAACAAGATATGTCCACCATCTGTTAAGATTGGAAGAAAGATTCAACTTGCATTTGCAGATGATTTGGCGATGTTGGCAAACAATATTGATGAAGCAAAGGTTCAGATAGAACAACTAGAATGATTAGCGGTAAAGGTCGGATTGCAAATTTCGTTTGAGAAAACAGAAATGATGCCCAGCTTCCCAGTTGACACATCCCATATCATACTCCATAACGATCAAAAAATTAAGGTAGTACAAAAGTTTAAAGATCTTGGTGAGATTATTATCTGGAATGTTAATGAAAGAGCATCTATAGATAGTAGAACATTTAAACTTCAGCGAGTGCAGAGAACCACGTGGCCAACCTACAAAAAACGAACTCTCTCAATAAATGCTAAATTTCGACATTACTCCTCCGTCGTTAAACCGGAAGCAACATATGCAAGTGAAACATTATTCATACTAAATACTCAAGCAACAACTAACAAATTGCAGAAAGTTGATAGAAGAATACTCCAAACAATTATCAGTAAGAAACACCAAGTTAATGGGCAGTGGAGACTTTTGCCCAATTCAGTAGTGTATAAAGAAAGTGAATCCGTTATTGATACAATGTGGAAAAGAAGGATTGCATTTTTCGGCCACATATCTCGCCTACCAAATACTAGAATCCTCAAACAGCTTTTTGACTACTTCTGGAACAGTAAAACCAAAAACATCTGGTTTAAAGAAGTACAAAGTGAACTGGATGAACTGAACATCACCACACACCAAATTCAACAAAGAGAAGAGAAACTGCTTCTGAAGAACAAATACACACGGCTGACATTCAAACTGTCAGAACGGAAGTAGTACGTCATATCTGCAGAAGAACGAGCAACCAGATCACAGCGAATGAAGAAGTTTTGGGAAACGAAGAAATTGCTGACTGCTAAGACTTAAACTTAATTATTGTAGACTCTGCTGTATTATGTCTGATTTTAGTGCTCTAATGAGAGCGTAAACTATGTAAATAAATATTAGCTATCAATGAAAACTGAAAGCATATTGTTTCAAAAATATCATATGTATTATGATGCTATTAAATACCAATCTGCATGAGAAACTCTACTAGATTTGCTAACTGAAAAGCATCAAGCAGAAGTGCAATCTTGCAATTTTTTTCATATTTTGTACAGAAGATAATGTAAGTACGGAGTGGGATACAAGAGTTTAAAAGTCATTTATTTTCACTGTAATTTTATTTCTGTTAACTTCACCCCCATCTGATCAAAAGATTATGATCCCAGAGGACAATGTTTCCACAGAAGAATAGCTTTTTAAACTAACTATGTGAAGAAATCGAGCTACGTAAAATTTGTTCAAGACTAAAAGCTGCTTCGGGCAAAAGAGAATGAATGAACTGATATAAACTTGTTAACTGCACACAATGTAGACTGTTTTCGTCAAGTTTTGCAGCTTTACACAACAATTAATTCAATTACAGTGCTTGAAACATGCTCAAAATTTTGATGCTGTTAATCTGTCAATCCTCAGTTGCTACTAAAATTATATTAATGGTTTTTAGGTTGGATGTACAGCCATTACCTGAAACTTATTACTACAACACAGTACAAATTTTATGAAATTTCACTTTCACATTATGTCACCCTTCACTAAACAGTGTCCGCCTCACAAAGTATTAAAATTTGCAAGGAAGAAATTTGTTTATCTTGCTTTGCTCATTTAGAATTCCCTATATCACTTAGCATGGAGCACAAACATATCTACCTCAATGTCCTGCAAACAACTGTGAAGTGCATGGCAGAGGGCACTTCCCATTTCACCCCACATTAGTGCATCTTCCTGTTTCCTTTTCGTACAGAGTCTGGGAATGCCTACACGAGTCAATACACACTGTAATTAATCTTGTTTTCATGACCCCTCCACAAGTGATACCTATGAGCACTTGCAGGATATCCCTAGATTCCTCACTTAATACTGGCTCCTTCATTTTGTACATAGGTCTTCGCACAACTGATCAAGTCTCTGTTCCGGAACTGTAACAGTCTCTCCCTGTTCAAGTTTTTCCAGTTTAGTTTAGTTTGTTTCATGTTCCATCCATCATTTGCACAATAAATTGTTGAACAAGCCATTTTATATTCACATCATACATTATTTTGTAAATATCGCTACATGCTGATCATTTACAAGTGGTAAAAAAATACAGATGTGTGTGAGTTATACCTACCCACACTACATTATACCAACAGAAACTGGAGACCTCAGTGCAAAAGGGGAATAACTTACATTTTACAAACCTGACCTCAAACATAGACGGTTGTCTCATTAATGTGTATATTCAGTGCAAAATAGGGATATCTCCAGTATTTATCCCTTTCTCCCATTGAAGTGATAATAGGATAAGATTCTAAAGCTTATAGGGTCCGATATATATTATGGTAAAAAGTTTCAGTCACTTCCATTTTGCACTGCGGTCTTCAATTATTCTACAGAATATAAGCTCTCAAGGACAACATTTTTCCAGTTTGTTTTAAAATGTTACTTAGCGATCTGTCAGACATTTAATGTAACTGGACGAGTGATGAAAAATTTTTGTTGCAGCACTGTGTACCCTTTTTGTGCCAAAGACAATCTTAATGTGGTATAATATATGTCTTTTTTCTATTCTTTTAATTATGTAAATCATTCTTCATTTTTAGCTGCAGTGGATTATTCATCACAGTCTTTATGACAGAATAACTATACTGTGAAGCAGCAGCTAACTGCTCGATACTGCCTGCCAGGTCATACATATGCAACACAAACAGCGAGGGTATCATCGTACTTCCCTTTTACCTCTGTCAGTGACACTCTAACCAACATAACATGTTACATCCTACCGACCAAACAATCCTCAATCCAAACACAAATTTGCTTTCATAACTCAAAAGATCAAACTTTCATTAATAAGTGTTACGGTCATACTGAGGCAAATGCTTTTCAGGAGGCAGGACATACTGAATCCATTTTATTGCCTTGATCCATGGCTTTCAGGACATCATTAGAGAAAGCAGAAGGCAGGTTTCA
This sequence comes from Schistocerca piceifrons, assembly GCF_021461385.2. Classification (NCBI taxonomy): domain Eukaryota; kingdom Metazoa; phylum Arthropoda; class Insecta; order Orthoptera; family Acrididae; genus Schistocerca; species Schistocerca piceifrons. The sequence continues at coordinate 1,588,451 of NC_060147.1, forward strand.
CGTGACCAATATTTTCATAATCATTACCAGTTGGAATTACATTCGAGATACCTCATTACATTTGGATTCAGAAAATGTTACAATCTTCTGCAAAAAATGGATATCGATGATACTGAACAGTAATTTTGTGGATCACTTCTGCTACCCTTCTCAGAGCAGAATGTGACTTGTGATTTCTTCTTGTCACTGGGCACAGCTTTTAGTTCAATGGGTTCTGCGGAACACTAGCGAACGCAGCAATGTTCCACGACAGCTAAATATGTACAGGAACTGGATATACATCCTACCCTCCTCCTCCCCCCTCTCTCTTCAATGGCATAAATGGAATAGCATATGAGTGGTTTAAGTCATACCTATAGAACAGGAAGCAAAAAGTCTCCTTATATGGGTCAAGTGATTTAAATAAGTTTGCCACTTCATCTAACTGGGGAGAAATTACATTAGGTGTTCCCTTCTGTTCTCGATATATGTGAAATTTCGATATATCTGAAACAGGAAGCTGAACTGACACTGTTTGTTGATGATACAAGCATCATTATTAATCCAGTAGAAGAAAGTCCAATTGAAAATGATACAAATAAGGTCTTTGGAAAAGTCATTAATTGGTTTTCTGCAAATGGACTTGCTCTAAACTTTGAAAAAACACAGTAGATCCAATTTTCTGCTGGAAAAAGTACAGTTCCTTCAATAAATATAACACATCAACAGAAGTCAGTAGACAGGGTAGAGCACACTAAGTTTTTGGGTGTACATATAGATGAGAATCTAGATGAGGATACAGAAATTAGTAAGCTAACATACTTTACATACTTTCACTCTCTGATGTCATACGAAATAATATATTGGGGTAACTCAACATTTAGACAAAAAGTATTCACTGCTCAAAAGAAAGTGGTTAGAATAACGTGCGGGGTTCTTAGTCGCACATCTTGTTGACATCTTTTTAAAAGATTGGGAATTTTTACAGCAGCCTCACAATACATCTACTCACTAATGAAATTTGTTCTCAACAACATGGACCAGTTTAAAAACAACAGTGACATTCATGATTATAATACCAGAAAAAAGAAAGATTTACACTATCCTTTGTTCAACCTATCTTTGGCACAGAAAGGGGTAAAATATGTTGCTATAAAAATTTTCGACAAATTACCAGATGAAATAAGGTGTCTGACAGACAGCAGTAATAGCATCAAAAATAAATAGAAATCATATCGCCTTGACTACTCCTTCTATACCACAGATGAATTCTTGAATAGGAATAAATAAATCTATAAATATAGTATATGCATTTTGTGCCATTTAAGGGAATAGGGTTGTTGTTGTTGTTGTTGTTGTTGTTGTTGTTGTTGTCGTCGTCTTCAGTCCTTAGACTGGTTTGATGCAGTTCTCCATGGTACTCTACTCTATCCTGTTCAAGCTTCTTCATCTTCCAGTACTTACTGCAACCTACATCCTTCTGAATCTGCTTAGTGTATTTATCTCTTGGTCTCCCTCTACGATTTTTACCCTCCACGCTGCCCTCCAATGCTAAATTTGTGATCCCTCGATGCCTCAGAACACGTCCTACCAACCGGTCCCTTCTTCTTGTCAAGTTGTGCCACAAACTCCTCTTCTCCCCAATTCTATTCAATACCTCCTCATTAGTTATGTGATCTACCCATCTAATCTTCAGCATCCTTCTGTAGCACCACATTTCGAAAGCTTCTATTCTCTTCTTGTCCAAACTATTTATCGTCCATGTTTCACTTCCATACATCGTTACACTCCATACAAATACTTTCAGAAATGACTTCCTCACACGCAACTCAATACTCAATGTAAACAAATTTCTCTTCTTCAGAAACGCTTTCCTTGCCATTGCCAGTCTACATTTTATATCCTCTCTACTTCGACCATCATCAGTTATTTTGCTCCCCAAATAGCAAAACTCTTTTACTACTTTAAGTGCCTCATTTCCTAATCTAATTCCCTCAGCATCACTCGACTTAATTCGACTACATTCCATTATTCTCATTTTGCTTTTGTTGATGTTCATCTTATATCCTCCTTTCAAGACACTGTCCATTCCGTTCAACAGCTATTCCAAGTCCTTTGCTGTCTCTGACAGAACTACAATGTCATCAGCGAACCTCAATGTTTTTATTTCTTCTCCATGGACTTTAATACCTACTACAAATTTTTCTTTTGTTTCCTTTACTGCTTGCTCGATATACAGATTGAATAACATTGGGGACAGGCTACAACCCTGTCTCACTCCCTTCCCAACCACTGCTCCCCTTTCATGTCCCTCAACTCTTATAACTGCTATCTGGTTTTTGTACAAATTGTAAATAGTCCTTTCACTCCCTGTATTTTGCCCCTGCCACCTTCAGAATTTGAAAGAGAGTATTCCCGTCAACATTGTCAAAAGCTTTCTCTAAGTCTACAAATGCTAGAAATGTAGGTTTGCCTTTCCTTAATCTATTAAGATAAGTAGTAAGGTCAGTACTGCCTCACGTGTTCCAACATTTCTGCGGAATCCAAACTGATCTTCCCCGAGGTCCGCTTCTACCAGTTTCTCCAGTCATCTGTAAAGAATTCGCGTTAGTATTTTGCAACTGTGACTTATTAAACTGATAGTTCGGTAATTTTCACAACTGTCAACACCTGCTTTCTTTGGGATTGGAATTATTATATTCTTCTTGAAGTCCGATGGTATTTCACCTGTCTCATACATCTTGCTCACCAGATGGTAGAGTTTTGTCAGGACTGGCGTGTTCATTGGCTGAGTTGATGTGTAGGTGAAGGATTAGGTGGGTGAGGGCAGTGGATTGTTCAGTTTGGAACTGGTATAGGGACTGATGGAAAGAAGGATTGCAGCCAGAGATGGGAACTTTTGGGTACCAGGATGGCCCCCTCGTACGCCAACCTATTCATGGGTCGCTTAGAGGAAGCCTTCTTGGTTACCCAGGCCTGCCAACCCAAGGTTTGGTACAGATTTATTGATGACATCTTCATGATCTGGACTCACAGTGAAGCAGAACTCCAGAATTTCCTCTCCAGCCTCAACTCCTTTGGTTCCATCAGATTCACCTGGTCCTACTCCAAATCCCATGCCACTTTCCTTGACGTTTACCTCCATCTGTCCAATGGCCAGCTTCACACGTCCGTCCACATCAAACCCACCAACAAGCAACAGTAACTCCATTATGATAGCTGCCACCCATTCCACATCAAACGGTCCCTTCCCTACAGCCTAGGTCTTCGTGAAAAATGAATCTGCTCCAGTCCAGAATCCCTGAACCATTACACCAACAACCTGAAAACAGCTTTCGCATCCCGCAACTGCCCTCCCGACCTGGTACAGAAGCAAATAACCAGAGCCACTTCCTCATCGCCTCAAACCCAGAACCTCCCACAGAAGAACTACAAAAGCGCCCCACTTGTGACAGGATACTTTCCAGGACTGGATCAGACTCTGAATGTGGCTCTCCAGCAGGGATACGACTTCCTCAAATCCTGCCCTGAAATGAGATCCATCCTTCATGAAATCCTCCCTACTCCACCAAGAGTGTCTTTCCGCCGTCCACCTAACCTTCGTAACCTCTTAGTTCATCCCTATGAAATCCCCAAACCACCTTCCCTACCCTCTGGCTCCTTCCCTTGTAACCGCCCCCAGTGTAAAACCTGTCCCGTGCACCCTCCCACCACCACCTACTCCAGTCCCGTAACCCAGAAAGTGTACACGATCAAAGGCAGAGCCACGTGTGAAAGCACCCACGTGATTTACCAACTGACCTGCCTACACTGTGACGCATTCTATGTGGGAATGACTAGCAATAAACTGTCCATTCGCATGAATGGACACAGGCAGACAGTGTTTGTTGGTAATGAGGATCACCCTGTGGCTAAACATGCCTTGGTGCACGGCCAGCATATCTTGGCACAGTGTTACACTGTCCGGGTTATCTGGATACTTCCCACTAACACCAACCTATCCGAACTCCGGAGATGGGAACTTGCCCTTCAATATATCCTCTCTTCCCGTTATCCACCAGGCCTCAATCTCCGCTAATTTAAAGTTGCCGCCACTCATACCTCACCTGTCATTCAACAACATCTTTGCCTCTTTACTTCCGCCTCGACTGACATCTCTGCCCAAACTCTTTGCCTTTACAAATGTCTGCTTGTGTCTGTGTATGTGCAGATGGATGGATGTGTGTGTGTGTGTGTGTGTGTGTGTGTGTGTGTGTGTGTGGGCGCGCACGCGCGCGCGCGTGTATACCTGTCCTTTTTTCCCCCAAGGTAAGTCTTTCCGCTCCCGGGATTGGAATGAATCCTTATCCTCTCCCTTAAAACCCACATCCTTTCGTCTTTCCCTCTCCTTCCCTCTTTCCTGATGAAGCAACCATTGGTTGCGAAAGCTTGAATTTTGTGTGTATGTTTGTGTGTCTATCGACCTGCCAGCGCTTTTGTTTGGCAAGTCACATCATCTTTGTTAAAAAAATTGTTTCATATGTGCATTTCTTGGGCACTTGACACTTTCCACATCATAACAGCTACTATACCATGGGAGTGATCAACAGAACATGCAACCAACCAACTAACTAGCTAACTCTCCTCCTCATCCTTCCCCTATCTCTGTCCATCATCTCCCCCCCTCATAGTGCATCCCTTATCCCACACTCTCTCTGTCTATCCCCTACTCCCTCCTCTCTCTGTCCACATCCTCCTCCCCCTCTCACTGACCTTATTGTTATCGAAAATGGAACCTCGATTGGGAACACAAGTCACAATGAATAGGTTAATCAGTTGGGATCTTTACTACACGGGCCACGAGGGAGACCTATCCGACTGCCGGGTGGTCTGCAAAGATAGTAGCTTTACTGACACTGTTTTAATCTATGAACAGGATTATAAATTTAGCCATAAACACAACTTCCCTGTTTTCTGTTAAAAATGACTGTGAAATGAAAAACAAAACCACATATTTTCACAGCAAAGTTTAGCACACTCTTTCTCACAGCCGGTTTAACGTGAAGTGTTTATACAATTCTTATTCGATATGCTCCCAAATGCCGTCCACGCTTTTCACCGGTCTCACTGACTCGCCAATCGTGTAGTTGGCCTGCACTGAGTGTATGCCGAATCACATACTGATGGCTCGCTGGTGGCATTTTTTCCAAATAAATAAACCACAAACTGAAATTAACTGAATGTTTGCAACACATCAAGTTACCACGAACTGACATTTCAAATCTGTAACACACCAAGGATATGATCACTGTAAATAAACACTGAAATAGTGCCTTCAAAATGGTGTTTTTTTATTTTATTATATCAATATTCAATGAGGAATTTGTTGTTGTTATGAGAACATGGGACAGCAACTGTGAATGTCACTGCTTTTTATACAAAAATACGTGACAGCAGAACTGTCAAACTGACCATCAGATATCTTTCATTGAGATTATTGAGATTTTCATACAAAAAATACCACTGAAACTTCGAACTTTTCTAGTGAATTTTCCAAAAACTTTCTTTAATACACACCTTGTCCCGGTAATTACACAAACACAAAAATCAGCCAAATCCATCGATCTGCTACTAAGTGACCATCTTTCATACATGCGGCAAATTTATTATGTAGACTACAGTTAAAAATGGGATCTAACTTGACTGTAAATTCTGTGTAGAATATGATAGAAATTTCATCAGGTCATCGACCTATGACCGAATTGGATTTTCCTTTGTGCAGAAATATCTGAAAACAGAATTCAGTGTTGCTGATTCTGCCTTGCTACCCTCAATTAAAGTTCCTGTACAATCAATAAATTTCTACTACTAACTTCCATGACATTGGCAGCAAATTCTGTATTAAATCATGAACCATGGACCTTGCCATCAGTGGGGAGGCTTGCGTGCCTCAGCGATACAGATGGCAACCACAACGGAGGGGTATCTGTTGAGAGGCCAGACAAACGTGTGGTTCCTGAAGAGGGGCAGCAGCCTTTTCAGCAGTTGCAGGAACAACAGTCTGCATAATTGACTGATCTAGCCTTGTAACAATAACCAAAACGGCCTTGCTGTGCTGGTACTGCGAACGGCTGAAAGCAAGGGGAAACTACGGCCGTAATTTTCCCCGAGGGCATGCAACTTTACTGTATGATTAAATGATGATGGCGTCCTCTTGGGTAAAATATTCCGGAGGCAAAATAGTCCCCCATTCGGATCTCTGGGTGGAGACTTCTCAGGAGGACGTCGTTACCAGGAGAAAGAAAACTGGTGGAATGTCAGATCCCTTAATCGGGCAGGTAGGTTAGAAAATTTAAAAAGGGAAATGGATAGGTTAAAGTTAGATATAGTGGGAATTAGTGAAGTTCGGTGGCAGGAGGAACAAGACTTTTGGTCAGGTGAATACAAGGTTATAAATACAAAATCAAATAGGGGTAATGCAGGAGTAGGTTTAATAATGAATAAAAAAATAGGAATGCGGGTAAACTACTACAAACAGCATAGTGAACACATTATTGTTGCCAAGATAGACACGAAGCCCATGCCTACTACAGTAGTACAAGTTTATATGACAACTAGCTCTGCAGATGATTAAGAAATCGATGAAATGTATGATGAGATAAAAGAAATTATTCAGGTAGTGAAGGGAGACAAAAATTTAATAGTCATGGGTGACTGGAATTCAAGAGTAGGAAAAAGGGAGAGAAGGAAACATAGTAGATGAATATGGATTGGGGGTAAGAAATGAAAGCGGAAGTCGTCTGGTAGAATTTTGCACAGGCCATAACTTGATTATATCTAACACTTGGTTCAAGAATCATAAAAGAAGGTTGTATACATGGAAGAATCCTGGAGATACTAAAAGGTATCAGATAGATTATATAATGGTAAGACAGAGATTTAGGAAGAAGGTTTTCAATTTTAAGACATTTCCAGGGGCAGATGTGGACTCTGACCACAATCTATTGGTTATGACCTGTAGATTAAAACTGAAGAAACTGCAAAAAGGTGGAAATTTAAGGAGATGGGACCTGGATAAACTGAAAGAACCAGAGGTTGTAGAGTGTTTCAGGGAGAGCATAAGGGAACAATTGACACGAATGGGGGAAAGAAATACAGTATAAGAAGAATGGGTAGCTTTGAGGGATGAAGTAGTGAAGGCAGCAGAGGTTTAAGTAGGTAAAAAGACGAGGGCTAGTAGAAATCCTTGGGTGACAGAAGAAATATCGAATTTAATTGATGAAAGGAGAAAATACAAAAATGCAGTAAAAAAAGCAGGCAAAAACGAATACAAACGTCTCAAAAATGAGATCGACAGGAAGTGCAAAATGGCTAAACAGGGATGGCTAGAGGACAAATGTAAGGATGTAGAGGCTTATCTCACTAGGGGTAAGATAGATACTGCCTACAGGAAAATTAAAGAGACGTTTGGAGAAAAGAGAACGACTTGTATGAATATCAAGAGCTCAGATGGAAACCCAGTTCTAAGCAAAGAAGGGAAAGCAGAAAGGTGGAAGGAGTATATAGAGGGTCTATACAAGGGCGACTTACTTGAGGACAGTATTATGGAAATGGAAGAGGATGTAGATGAAGATGAAATGGGAGATACGATACTGCATGAAGAGTTTGACAGAGCACTGAAAGACCTGAGTCGAAACAAGGCCCCGGGAGTAGACAACATTCCATTAGAACTACTGACAGGCTTGGGAGAGCCAGTCCTGACAAAACTCTACCATCTGGTGAGCAAGATGTATGAGACAGTCAAAATACCCTCAGACTTCAAGAAGAATATAACAATTCCATTCCCAAAGAAAGCAGGTGTTGACAGATGTGAAAATTACCGAACTATCAGTTTAATAAGTCACAGCTGCAAAATACTAACGCGAATTCTTTACAGACGAATGGAAAAACTGGTAGAAGTGGACCTCGGGGAAGATCAGTTTGGATTCCGTAGAAATGTTGGAACACGTGAGGCAATAATGACCTTACGACTTATCTTAGAAGAAGGATTAAGGAAAGGCGAACCTATGTTTCTACCATTTGTAGACTTAGAGAAAGCTTTTGACAATGTTGACTGGAATACTCACTTTCAAATTCTAAAGGTGGCAGGGGTAAAGTACAGGGAGCGAAAGGCTATTTACAATTTGTACAGAAACCAGATGGCAGTTATAACAGTCGAAGGGCATGAAAGGGAAGCAGTGGTTGGGAAGGGAGTGAGACAGGGTTGTAGCCTCTCCCCGATGTTATTCAATCTGTGTATTGAGCAAGCAGTAAAGGAAACAAAAGAAAAATTCGGAGTAGGTATTAAAATCTATGGAGAAGAAATAGAAACTTTGATGTTCGCAAATGACATTGTAATTCTGTCAGAGACAGCAAAAGACTTGGAAGAGCAGTTGAATGGAATGGATAGTGTCTTGAAAGGAGGATAAAAGATGAACATCAACAAAAGCAAAACGAGGATAATGGAATGTAGTCGAATTAAGTCGGGTGATGCTGAGGGAATTAGATTACGAAATGAGGCACTTAAAGTAGTAAAGGAGTTGTGCTATTTGGGGAGAAAAATAACTGATGATGGTCGAAGTAGAGAGGATATAAAATGTAGACTGGCAATAGCAAGGAAAGCGTTTCTGAAGAAGAGAAATTTGTTAACATCGAGTATAGAGTTAAGTGTCACGAAGTTGTTTCTGAAAGTATTTGTATGGAGTATAGCCATGTATGGAAGTGAAACGTGGACGATAAATAGTTTGGACAAGAAGAGAATAGAAGCTTTCGAAATGTGGTGCTACAGAAGAATGCTGAAGATTAGATGGGTAGATGACATAACCAATGAGGAGGTATTGAATAGAACTGGGGAGAAGAGGAGTTTGTGGCACAACTTGACTAGAAGAAGGGATCGTTTGGTAGGACATGTTCTGAGGCATCAAGGTATCACAAATTTAGCATTGGAGTGCAGCATGGAGGGTAAAAATCATGGAGGGAGACCAAGAGATGAATACACTAAGCAGATTCAAAAGGATGTAGGTTGCAGTAGGTTCTGGGAGATGAAGAAGCTTGCACAGGATAGAGTAGCATAGAGAGCTGCATCAAACCAGTCTCAGGACTGAAGACCACAACAACGACAACATCATAGTAATAAAAACATCAGTTTATGCTGCATTGATATTGGAAGTAAAATGCAACGGTAGGATACGATTGTGATAAAGAACGCAATTATTTATAATCAAACCACTTGTTATGTATTGTGTGCACCAGTCATGTGGAAAAGAGACTTCATAGGATACAAACAGTAGTAAGAGCCTAATGTGGTGTGGCTGTGGAGAGGACTCAAGCCCTAATTGGACATAAGAAATCTGATCACAAAGTTAAGATGATGGAATGTCTCATGGCTACCCTTAAAAACAGGGAGATGAAACAGACGATTTATCTACAGAGTCGACACAACATAATTTGTGTACCTTTTTTATACCTTTCACTGTCAGCTACTGCATAAATGTAATCTTACATCTTCTACAGTGCACGAAGCTAACACTTCTCTTTGTGTCCAGAGAATGCCAGCACCACTAAACAGGACAGACTTTCTGGAGGTAAGAAAACACAAAACTATCAAGAACTGCAAAGTGGAAAATGGATGTTGCACTGATCAGGTGAGGCCTCTGGATAATGAGAGTTCCATTTTATTATCAGCTGTTTGATTTCACAAGGGTCTTCAGGACATGGAAGTAAGTCCTACATCCATCTTGCACACTACTTTTGTCTTTTTCTTTGAAAATAAGCTATTTACATTAAAGACAATGAGGTTACAGTTTTAAAAAGTTGGTATGGTATTGTGCGCAGAAATACAGAATATTCATTAGATACTCCCATCAGGGGAGGTTTATTATCACAATGCAGAGATAATAACAGATTCCCTACAAAATGGATTACCTGTCAGAGTGAAACTTTCCTACAAGAAACTGAATACGGCATGGCTTTAAAAATTCTTGTTTTCCCTAGCATTTGCTGTGTGACATCTTTATACTGATCTTAAGTCCCTCACTACCAGAAAATAATAGATCTATGTGCATTAGGGAAGCTTCAGATTACATCCAACTGCTTTGACCCACGACGTTATCAGTGTCACAGAAACACCTACTTCAAGCGTATCCAAAACAATGATGATGTCGTCACTACATAGACGTGCCAATAAAAATGAACCAAAATAAAAAACAACAAAAGAACTTCTCACTCCACCAATAAAATGAAACTAACAGAACAACCAAGGGAAATGGGTGGTTTAGGGTGGGGACAACCAAGATATATAATAATACTAAACACCACACCATCCCAAAACAAATATTATAGACAAAAAAATCTCAAGTTACGAAACAATGCCACAAATACAACAGGAATGGAACACTTCATTTGACCTACAAGTTCAAACAAAGCCCACCAATACCAAAAAACCAACATCCGCAATTCTGAAAAACAGAATCGGACATTTCCTTTGGCCAGTGTAGCTTAAACAAAGCCCTCAATACCATAAAACCAACACTACCAACTATGACGACCAGAATTGGACATTTCCCTTGACCGATACAGCTCAAACGATGCCCTTGATACTAAAAAAACTAATACCCTAAACTCCAAAAAGTGGAATCTGACTTTTCCCTTGACCTGATAACTACTTGCAAACAAAACACAACCACAAACTTCACAAGCTACAAAACTCAGAAAACACCACTGAAACCAAAACCCAAATTCACTAGACAAATTAAAACACAACCAAAATACCATAAATACAAAACAAACAAAACATCACAATCACTATAGAATAGAACATAAAAAAATTATTTACCAACATAAGCTTTTGATAAAATCACTTAGATTGGACACACACAGCTACACGCGCTCACTCATGCTCACACACACACCAAAAAACATGACAAACGTCAAGCTAGTCAGACCTAACAAAAATGCCAAGCACACAAGTAAAAGAAAAACTCACTGAAAACAAAGCATTCACTACCAAATTCATGTTATAGCCCTAATTACCCAGACTCAAATAAACCCATGTTACCACAGTGATAACCAAGACTCAACTGCACCCAATGCCACATGTTAAACTCAACCGTCAACATCCACCACCGGAGGGCACAACAACATAACATCTACAAACACAAAACAACACAAACACATTGTGGCATAGTGACCTCACACACCACACCATTACGTCATGGGTCAAAGCAGGCGAGTGGAATTGGTCGCTTCCAATGATCTGTCTTGGGATATTTCATAATATTTCTCAATATACATATAGTAAGGATTATCAATTCATTTTTGATTCCTGTTCCAAAAATCAAAGTTATTGAAGCATACAGAAGATAACAACAATAATGCTAAATGTGTCAGCTTACTTAAAAATCAGGGTACCTGTATATTGAAAATGTGTAGTGAAAATGAAATATAGACATCCCCTCCACTCTATGGCCATGATGTAGCCATCCTGATAAATTTTCCGTAGAAAAGAAACAGTCATCTTAAAATGAAAATGAATTGTTCCCTCTAGTGGATGGATTTTTTTCAGCTGGGGTAGAGGTGTGCAAACTGATCCCAGCAGTAGTGAAATCTATTACAACATTCTGTCAACTGTCTTGCCACAAATAAGCTGCTTGAATATAAACAGAATACAGTGGCACTGCAATTCTTGCTTATATATGTTGTTGTTGTTGTTGTTGTTGTTGTTGTTGTTGTCTTCAGTCCTGAGACTGGTTTGATGCAGCTCTCCACGCTACTCTATCCTGTGCAAGCTTCTTCATCTCCTAGTTCTTACTGCAACCTACATCCTTCTGAATCTGATAGAATATAAAAATTTATTTCATTTACACCTTCACTGGCACTTTGTGTTGATGTGATCTTCAGTCTGAAGACTACTTTGATGCAACTCTCCACACTACTCTATCCTGTACAAATCTCTTAATCTCCAAGTAACTACTGCAACCTGCATATTTCTGAATCTGCTTACTGTATCCATTTCTTGGTCCCCCTTTACAATTTTTATCCCCCTCCCCTGCCACATCCCTCCAATATTCCTTGATATCTCAGAATGTGTGGCACTTAGCTATACAAATAAAAAAACAAATCTTTGGGTATTATTACTATTGTTGTTGAAAAGTACCCAGTCTGGAAGGAATATTTTGACCATATTTGTAAGAAAGTGAGAACAAGTATGTATTTACTTCCTGGACTATGACACCACAAGGCATCTTCAGTATGATATTGTGATCTATAGTGAGGCACCAACAGTCATCCAAGACAAGCATTTTAAACAAGAAAAAAGATAGTATCTACAGCAAACAAGAGAAAGCCATCACAGAAACTAAATATATGCCATGTAATACATTCTGCACACTATCATGTTTTACTACATCCAGAACATAATGTAATGATCAGTAATGTACATAACTACAATACATGGGGAAGGGAAAACTTTCACTGAATTAAAAGTAGCCTACTAAAAAGGCTGCAGACAAACCCATGTGCAACAGGAACAATATCTTACAACATCCATTCTTAAGATGACCAATGGAAATGTGTTAAAGAATTAACTGAAACAAGTACTAGTAGAGAAATGATGTTATACAATACAAAATTTCAAACTTAAACGTATTCCTATTAAAACTGTTAGTTTATGTAGCTATAAGCATTTTTTACCAAAAAGCTGGTCATTTCTGATCTCCACTTTGTCATTGTAGGCATTTGTCTTCCATTAGTCAGAGAAATGCAATTATTACAATAAATAATAAAAAAAGATTTCCTGAGCAATTTTCGTGTGGCTAATTTGAAGGTAAGCCAGCCCCCCCCCCAAAAAAAAAAAAACTTTTTATATCTTCAGAAGTAATTGCGAGATAAACCTGAAACTTTGCACTAATAATTTACCAATACAAGGACTTAATACTACATTTGGTTTTGCAATACAAGCATATAAAGCCAAAAAAAAGACAAGGTGGAAGAGCATCAAAAATGGCCCTATATTCCGATGGTACTCAATGTAAAGCAGACTCCTTTTACAGTCAGTGTTCTACAGATGTTTAATATTCCCCCAGGAAAGCAATAACAGAAGTCATGCTGACTACGAAGTGAGATCGAGTCTGAGGGTCATTCCACATCAGTTCATCCGGGGGCTCCAACTCATAGTCTCAGATTTGACTGAAATTCAGTACACTAATTCTACCATGTGTGGAAAACTCATGTACAAAGTATTAGTTTCCCCTGCCAATTAGTTCCAGATTTATGACTTGTGATAGAAGGTGGCGTGACCCAGAAATTGCAACCCGCATCTGGCAATCTATCTTCATACCCAACTTCACGTCTTAATAACTTTGGAACTATTCCATACAGTCCAGTGAAACGTTTACAACCCAGTAACATCCATTTAGAGAACACACTCCATGAATCAAAACACCAACAACATATTTCTGAGGGAAAATAAAAAATTCCAAAATGTGATTAAAAAATGTAATACGATAAAAGGTACACATAGTAGGTGCCCTCTATGCCAAATATAATTCACTCAAAAAGGGTATAATTATTTTTTTTTTTTTTTTGTGGTAAGCTTAATGTGGCCTAAACACACACAGAACTCATCATGCCCATATCAGTCACAAAAACTGAATTACATGCACACGAAAATACAAAAACTTGAAAAATTACCTAAAAAACATGGATTTTCTAAGTGTGGTAGCACAAAAGGGACAAGTGGTCATCATCATCATCATCATCATCATCATCATCATCATCATCATCATCATCATCTAAGACTGATTATGCCTTTCAGCGTTCAGTCTGGAGCATAGTCCCCTTTATAAAATTCCTCCATGATCCCCTATTCCGTGCTAACATTGGTGCCTCTTCTGATGTTAAGCCTATTACTTCAAAATCATTCTTAACCGAATCCAGGTACCTTCTCCTTGGTCTGCCCCGACTCCTCCTACCCTCTACTGCTGAACCCATGAGTCTCTTGGGTAACCTTGCTTCTCCCATGCGTGTAACATGACCCCACCATCTAAGCCTGTTCGCCCTGACTGCTACATCTATAGAGTTCACTCCCAGTTTTTCTTTGATTTCCTCATTGTGGACACCCTCCTGCCATTGTTCCCATCTACTAGTACCTGCAAACATCCTAGCTACTTTCATATCCGTAACCTCAACCTTGTTGATAAGGTAACCTGAATCCACCCAGCTTTCACTCCCATACAACAGACTCGGTCGAAAGATTGAACGGTGCACAGATAACTTAGTCTCGGTACTGACTTCCTTCTTGCAGAAGAGAGTAGATTGTAGCTGAGCACTCACTGCATTAGCTTTGCTACACCTCGCTTCCAGTTCTTTCATTATGTTGCCATCCTGTGAGAATATGCATCCTAAGTACTTGAAACTGTCCACCTGTTCTAACTTAGTTCCTCCTATTTGGCATTCAATCCGTTTATATCTCTTTCCCACTGGCATTACTTTCGTTTTGGAGATGCTAATCTTCATACCATAGTCCTTACATTTCTGATCTAGCTCTGAAATATTACTTTGCAAACTTTCAATCGAATCTGCCATCACAACTAAGTCATCCGCATATGCAAGACTGTTCATTTTGTCATCTTCAACTTTTGTGGTCCTGTCCCCCTCAGTTGCGCGTAATACTACGGTATATTGATAATTTTCATTTATGGCCCGTCTGACAGCAACTGAATAAAACACAATTTTAGTGCCATACGTGTTTCGCCTTTATTTTCTGCAAGGCATCATCAGTGGCAGGTTGCGTAGACAGTTTCTTACATATTACGCTCCTGTTGCATTTTTGGTGTTGTTGTTGTTCTTCCTAAGAGCGCCAATTTGCTGTTTTTTCCACATTCCACAGCACTATGCACTGAACGCTTGTATTAATGCCTGGCATTAAGCGTTCAGTGCATAGTGCTGTGGAATGTGGAAAAAACAGCAAATTGGCGCTCATAGGAAGAAGAACAACACCAAAAATGCAACAGGAGCATAATATGTTAGAAACTGTCTACGCAACCTGCCACTGATGATGCCTTGCAGAAAATAAAGGCGAAACGCGTATGGCACTAAAATTGTGATTTATTCAGTTGCTGTCAGACGGTCCATAAGTGAAAATTATCAATATACCGTAGCTGCTTATTTTGTGTTCACACATCTTAATCTCACCCAGCCAGTCCATTGTTTTCAACATATGATCCATATATAATATGAACAACAGTGGAGACAGGTTGCAGCCTTGTCTTACCCCTGAAACTACTCTGAACCATGAACTCAATTTACAGTCAACTAACTGCTGCCTGACTATCCATGTAAAGACCTTTAATTGCTTGCAAAAGTTTGCCTCCTATTCCATAATCTCGTAGAACAGACAATAACTTCCTCCTAGGAACCCGGTCATATGCCTTTTCTAGATCTATAAAAGCATAGATACAATTCCCTGTTCCATTCATAACACTTCTCCATTATTTGCTGTAAGCTAAAGATCTGGTCCTGACAACCCACACTGATTTTCATCCAATTGGTCCTCAACTAATACTCGCACTTTGCTTTCAACAATACCTGAGAAGATTTTACCCACAACGCTGATTAAAGAGATACCTCTGTAGTTGTTACAATCTTTTCTGATTCCATGTTTAAAGATTGGTGTGATTACTGCTTTTGTCCAGTCTGATGGAACCTGTCCCAACTCCGAGGCCATTTCAATTATCCTGTGTAGCCATTTAAGACCTGACATTCCACTGTATTTGATGAGTTCCGACTTAATTTCATCCACCCCAGCTGCTTTACTGCAGTGCAATCTATTGACCATTTTCTCCACTTCCTCAAATGTGATTCTATTTCCATCATCATTCCTATTCCATTCTACCTCGAAATCTGAAACATTACTGATCGTATTTTCACCTACATTGAGCAACTCTTCAAAATATTCCCTCCATCTGCCCTAGGAATCCACAGGACTCACAAGCAGTTTTCCTGACCTGTCAAAAATACTTGTCATTTCCTTCTTACCTCCCTTTCGAAGACTGCTAATTACACTCCAGAACGGTTTTCCAGCAGCTTGACCCAAAGTCTCCAACCTGTTTCCAAAGTCTTCTCAAGATTTCTTCTTGGATGCTGCAATTATCTGTTTGGCTTTGTTTCTTTCTTCAACATAACTTTCTCTGTCAAGTGGTATCCAAGCCAAATTTCACACACTACATAAGTACACCATAATGATATATATCTCAAAATTTCAGCATGTTATTGCAAGACAATTGTGTACAATGGAAGTTAACAGATATTATTTGGTGATGTGGCCATTGTTCCACAACACAATTTTGTAAAAACATATCTTAAACTTTTCTGCCTCTTCTTATTCTCTCCCACAACTGTTTAATCACTAAGCAACAACATATAAACAGATTAACACAACATATCATTAATGTTTACTGCACCTTAACTGCTAAAAACCAGTCGATTGTGCTTCGAACAGAAGTTATCCCACACTTTAGCTACTGTACTCTGTACATTGAGTGGCAAATTGTACCGTCTTCCTGACACTGTGGTAGGAACTGGAACTGTCGTAAGAATATGCTCAAAAGGAATCTGACACCTGTCTGCCAAACGTGGCCAATGAAATGATCTTGCGGCTCCTGCTGGTGCCATGAAGTTCACAAATACATCACCTTCTGCTTCACAGCACTCTGCAACACATCCTAAGTACCATTTGTCATCATAAACAGCAATAACATAGCAACCTGGTTGTATGTTGCTGCTTTTGCTTCTGAATCCTAAGTCAGACACACTGTGAAGACACATGTTGTGCACGAACCTATAGTTATAGCCGGACAGTCTGCTCATCTGCACATTGTCAGAGTCCGCTGGAGAGAAGTGATGATGGCTCCTTGTGCCTGCAATAGTTTTAACGTGTTCTAGTCTGCTTTTTAGCAACTCTTCGATTGATTTCACCTCATCTTTTGAAACGTAGAATGATTGTATGCCAGAGATATTTTTCTGTACCCAGGTAAATAATTGGAGAGGTGTTAGAATGTGACCTCCTGTAGGGTGCTGCAGACTAGCTCGTGATGCCATGTGCTTAATGGTAGCACCAATACCATAACATACATTTTTACCATGACTTGTTGCGAAAAATTCCATTCTGCGTGGATCTGAAAATCGTAGTAATGCGTGCATAAATTTTTGGGATTTTTTACAGTTTTTGTACTGACTAGCTGCCCCATCACTGAAGTATTTCGCAAAATGTATGTGAGGCAGCTTGTTTTTCACATATGCCACGACAGTGCGAATGTGGGCATTAACTGCAAAGGCAGCACGAATTAAACAGTCACTAAAAATGCACAGGTTCACGACAGACACATCACCTGATTCACCTCGATAGTAAATCGCAAATGGCTGGATAGTTGCTTGACTGGGCTGGAGAGTTGCTTGACTGTTGTCCCAATGATATCCTTGGATGGCATCTTGAACTATAAATGCATAATTTTCAGGAAAGTCTAGTATTACTACAATTTCATCTTGTTTCAAATCATCCTTACAAAACTGGAGATAAGCCGATTGTGCTGTTGCTGTGAAGGTGTGTGTGTGTGTGTGAGATCAGTTTGTCCGTTTTTTGACAACACATTTCAACAAAATCTTCCACTGTACTTTGCTTTGTTTGAAGACATGGGCGATCCATGTGTGTCCATTGTTTATAAGAAACAAGTTCATCATCATGCATAAGGAGATGACCATACACTTTGTTATTCATGTGTTCTGCAAGATTTGCCTTACCAGGACACTTTTCACACCTGTGTATCATGCACTGGTAGGCACTGAAGCCACACAGTAGCAGTTCCATTGCACCTTTGTAATCCAGACCAGAATCCTTTATAGCAGCAAACATCAGCTTAGCATTTTGATGGGTCTTACATACACAAACATTGTGTGTGCCCCTTGCACTTACAGGCACAACCCATTTTGGCCGAAAACTGAAAAAAGATGATAAAGCTACTTTGGTACTGGGATATTTTTTCTCGAATTCTACATATCGTTCTGATATGTTGCATAGCAACAGTCTTTTTTGCATCTGTACACTTACATTTCCCATTTTCACCATTACGTAGTCTTTTTTTCCAGGCATTATTCGGCTGTAATCATTATTTTCATAAAACTCTGACACTAGCACCTTTATTTCTGAACTCAATTGCTTACCCTGTGCCTGCTAAAGTTGTGGAAGCACTTCTTGGGTTGCTTTTATTTTCCTAGCTTGCTTTACCATATAGCTATGTAGAAACACTGAATTCCTTTGCAGTGTAGTCAATAGACCAGCTGAAAGGTGCAAGGGTAAGAATAGCTACTTTTTTCTGGCGTGTGGACATGGCACATTTTTCTTTCAAATCATGCACAATTTTGTCCAAATCAGAGCATTTCTGGCATGATTTCTGTTCCTTTGGAGCAGATAGTTCTTCCTCTTCCACCATTAGTGTGTCAGCTATTTTGTGTTTTAATTCCATTTGAGCTTCTTGTATTTTTCTTCTACCATAGCTGGGCCTGTCTCCCTTCCCAACTTTGTGTGTCTTCATGGGAGACAAACCAAGAGCAGTCATTGAAGTATTTAATTGCTCATCCTCTGTTATCAGAATATTCTTCAAATTTTAGCAGTGTAACACACCTGGAACATAACATTTGTCCTGGTTTCATGTTAAGTCCCATGCACTGATTCACTTTCAATACTGATTTTATATCAATTTCTTTGAGGCTACACTTCACTGTCTTCTTATGAATCCGAATGGATCAAAACAACTTCTTTGTAGGAAAGAATACTTATCCAGAAACACTTTCATATCATGATAACAAACACTAAAGTTTCTGAGAACTGTACTTCTTGTGCCCACAGGGTGTATCCCGGATCTCCATAGCAACAAATCTTGGTCCGATTCATCCAGATCATACAGTACAAAGCAAATGCCACATTTTGTTCCATATGTTGTTTTATGACATTCAGATGCTTGTGCTCTACCAATACTGCAACTTGTTTGAACAAAAGCACCACTAGTACACTCTTCTGCCTCCATACTGACTTTCCGTAACAGTACTGACCAGTCCGAACTATAATCCTAAAAACATGAGTAACCTGTAATTGTTGCTTGTTTCCCTTGTTGTTCCTGCCTGACAATGACTCATTCTGTCCCTGAAAACTACCATTGTTTATCTTTCTGTTGTCTAATGGTTCCCAACAATTGCTTCAGCTTTATCTGAAACAAGCTGTCTACATCATCACTATTACTTGCTAAATCGTGTTAAAAGAAATGTAACCAAATACATCTCTGTTAACTTTTATTATACACAAATGCCTTGCAATAACAAGTTGAAATTTTGCCACATATTATATTATGGTCTACTTATGCAGTGTTTGAAATTTGGCTTGGATATCACTTGTCCCTTTTGTGCTACCACACTTAGAAAATCCATGTTTTTCAGGTAATTTTTCAAATTTTTGTGCATGTAGCTCTGTTTATGTGACTGATCTGGGCAAGATAAGTTCTGTGTGTGTTTAGGCCACATCAAGCTTACCACAAAAAAATGTATACCCTTTTTGAGTGAATTATATTTGGCATAGAGGGCACCTACAATATGTACCTTTTAACGTATTACATTTTTTAAACCACATTTCGGAATTTTTTATTTTCCCACAGAAATATGTTGTTGGTGTTTTGATTCATAGAGTGTGTTCTCTAAGTGGATGTTACTGGATTGTAAAAATTTCACTGGACTGTGCGGAATAGTTCCAAAGTTATTAAGATATGAAGTTGGGTCTGAAGATGGATTGCCAGATGCCGGTTGCAATTTCCAGGTCACGCCACCTTCTTCCACAAGCCATAATTCTGGAACTAATTGGCAGGGAAACTTAAAATTTTGTACGAGTGTTCCACACTTGGTAGCATTGGTGTGCTACATTTCAGCCAAATCTGAGACTATCAGCTGGAACATTTTCTCAAATTGGTTGAACTGACATGGAATGACCCCTGAGTAACTCGAAAAACTTCCAAAAAACAAATGTATTTGTTCACAACTCATCGTGATATATTTCAATTAATTATTCTGATGTAACTACACAATCAAACTGTTTATAAACTTCACAACTTGCCTACGCATTACCAGTGTAGTGGACATCATGGTAGCAAAGCTTTTGCATAACACCTACAGCATACATCGTATATATATGGGTTTCAGGCTTTACATCACTGTGACAGTTTTAGCAAAGTTCAAGGCACTCTTCCTGACATTTATGGAATGGATTCATTTTATATATTATGTCTTTTTATTCTGTAGTGCTATTGATGCACTAGTTAAATTCCATTTTAGGGTATAATGTAATTGGCACAGTTCATGTTTCATGTGGAAGATTAGTGTACTGACGAAAAATTACGTATATAAATGTGTTGGTATGGTCCATAGTGGCTTAACAATTACCGGTCCGTTCTAAAGTGAGAAAACCAGGACCTCATCATCCTAGGGGCAATGCTTGGTAGCTGTGCAACAGCAGGCATGTGTGGGTTTCTTAACCAATAACAGCTTCTTTACACAGGATCCTAAGCCTGATGATACTTTTCTGCATTGTCAAAGAGGCCAATGTTAGAAATCCATTCTACGCTTATGCTAACTTCGAGCTATTTGAATTTTTTTTATAGATTTCACTAATTTGCTGTAGATAGAATGTCATGAGAAAAACTTTACTGCCAACCAGATGTCACTAATGGGATTGATTGGAAGAAATCTTTATAAGACAGAAGCCAAAAAACTACACTTTTCAAATGTCATTGTCTCATATTATTAGAGTCACAAGAAAAAGAAACACTATTGTTTTTATTGGATTCCTTATTCCACTTCATTTTTACAGAGTTGCCAGTCGTACAGATGTCATAAAAAACTAAAAAGACTACTTTCTCTCTTTCCCTCTTTTTTTCCTCAGGCCCATTTCTTGATCATCAAGACTTCAGGACTTTTCGTATGATCTTCCACAAAGAGTATTAAAGCAGTGTAGAACATAATAGATGACGTCAGATTTAATTTGAGTACCGGCGGAATATCGGCCCATTTCCAATGCCCCTCCACCTTGTCGACGGTTTTAGTCGATCTTATATGCTCACATTGCAAAACCAAATCTAGTCTTTAGATGGTTTAGAATATGGTCTTTCTATTGAAAGCGGTTTAAAAGAATCGTCAACTGTGGCCTCAATTTGTGAACTACTGGAACGCAGGAGGAGGATAAAATCCTATGTTCTAAGACCTAGTACTGGTAAATTAGGGAATGCAAACTCCATGTTTATCCCGCAAATACTTCCGGAAATGTAAAAAGCTAAACTTCTAATTTTTCGCACACCTATTTTTCAGCCTACTCTGCTTCAAATTTTCCATATGAAAATTTCTTAGAAAATCTTTTTCATTATTTCCCTTACAATAGCGTAAAATTTTGTATATGATGGCCTTGTAAATACTGCGGGGGATATTGTATCTCAAAGTTGTCGAAAACACAGGTGCACTGTTGACAGCTGCGGTAAGGGGTCAAATAAACGACTATATCTCCGGAAGCAGTGAATTAGTGATCGTAAAACATTACCAATACATATTAGGAACATGTGCGAACGTTCCCACAAATTTCAGCAAAACTGGTGATGCCCATGCGGAAACTTTTTCCGAAATTACACCACTTGGCATGGAAATATCGTCATAAAGGTTCCATTTCAAGACGCAGACTTTTCCGTTTAAATCGGTGAATTTTCTTTTCTGCATTCCAAATTATCGACTGACTTAGAAAACAGTGTGCATCTGTTTTCACACGAATGTGGTAATTTGGACACATTTATCATAGTGATATAATAAAAAAATGATAGCACACTATGCTGTACCTTGAGAATGGTATGAAATTCAATATAACAAAATAACTGGAACAACGTGCAGGCACTTACCCACAACAGTACGCGTAATATCGACGATTAAACACAAGCGCCGAGGAATCAAAACAATATTACCGTCTTTACGCCTTCCCGCAGTCAAAAACAACCGCCCGCGAACTCAAACATATAAACAATACCGTCACGTGACTTCCCGCAGCGCCCTTTTCGGACAGTGGAGAAAAACATCTGGAACAAAACAAGCACGATGGCGGAAAATTGAGTTATTCGAATTTATCTACCGATGGTATTCACAAACAACTAATTGTTCGAAAAACGTAATAAGTAGTCAGTTTCTGGAACGTTATTAAAGTATTGTGGAATTAGTCATTCAAACCACGTAAACAGTAGTCCATCATAACAGAGACGAAAAAATCGAACAGAAGAAGCACATTTCAATTTATACATGCACACATTTTCAAAAAAAACCACCAGCGTCGTGAAGTTCATGACAGAGGGGCTGTGAAGTGCATGACATTCAGATTGCGACGTATTTTAGGCTGTTCGCACGGTGAGCAATCTCTGGAGCAGGCTAATTGTCATTTTCCCAGTGTCATATCAATTAAACAAACCCTACCAAATGCTTCGACTGTGAATCATTCATTTCCTGTCATGAGGTGCTACTTTTATTTCAAAACATCTGAAGAAAATTGACAAACCATACCACTCTGAAATCTTACCAAGAGCTGCCTGAATATTTGTGCACCTTTTTTCAGATATCACTTTTTTATAGATAACAGCAAAGTTTCTGAGGGTACCATTAATATCAACTGCTACATCATTGATAAACATCAAGAACAGCAAGGATCCCAATACACTTTCCTTCATCATGCTGGAAGTCAGTTCTACCTCTTTCAATAGCTATCCACCTACTTAGAAATCCTGTTTCGAGTCACAAATTACACTCAATACCCATACAACTGCAGTTTTCTTAATAAATGCTGATATGACAAATGAATCTGCATCTACATGACAGCCATGATAGATGGCTTTCAGGATGTCATGTGTCGGGTTCTACGTTACTCATGTTTTTGGGGTCTATAGGCTACTGGTAGCATGGCAGAGGTTATACTATTTGTGATACCTCTCAAGCTCAGAAACATTCAATGATTCTCTAATTGACGGATGTCGATAATGTGGAAGCAGTGGTTGTGAGGATCGCTGTTGCTATTTTTTGTGTAGGTGGAAGTAACCTGTGCTTTCTTCCGCCAGCTTTTTTCTTCCAGGTTATATCTGGTTGAAAGAGGGCTATCTCAGCACAAATTCCATGTAGAATCTGACATAAATTCCACTGGGCCATGCAGCCTTGTACAGTTTCAGTGATTTCAAGTATTTCCCAGTGCTGCTGATATTAGTATTTATCTAACACAATTTTGCACTGCTACTCGCCATATAGTGGAGATGCTGAGTCGCAGATAGGCACAACAAAAAGACTCTCACAATTATAGCTTTCAGCCATTAAGGCCTTTGTCAACAACACACACACACACACACACACACACACACACACACACACACACACACACTCTCTCTCTCTCTCTCTCTCTCTCATCTCTTTCTCTCTCTCTACTGCAGTCTCAGGCAACAGAAACAAACAACACTGCAAGCAGCAGCATCAGTGCATGACGGGAGTGGCGACTGGGTGGGGGCAAGGAGGAGGCTGGGGCAGGGAGGGGAATGGGGAGGGATAGTATGGCGGGGGGTGGCGGACAGTGAAGTGCCGCAGTTTAGATGGAGGGCAAGGGAGAGGTGGGGTGGGGGGGGTGAGGGGAGCAGCGGAAAAGGAGAGAAATAAAAATACTGGGTGTGGTGGTGGAATGACAGCTGTGTAGTGATAGAATGGAAACAGGGAGGGGCTCAATGGGTGAGGACAGTGACTAACGAAGGTCGAGGCCAGGAGGATTATTGGAACTTATGATGTATTGCACACCTGCACGATTCAGAAAAGCTGTTGGGCGTGATTTTTCACATGTATTTGGGTGTCTTTTTTCAATAATTTTTCGGACGTAATCCTACATTATTTACATAATTTTTTGCGTTGTCTCCACAACCATCTGCGTCAGTACAGAAAAGTTTCCTTATCCCTAGCCAGATCCCAGTCCCACATTCTGTTCCTGCATTGTTGCTCGGCTCATGGAATTCTCCTAATGGGCTTACCATCAAATTACCCATCTCTGGCTGCCACCCTTCCTTCCACAATGACCTCCACCTGTTCAGATTCTGCCAATCCTTAGCCCTCACCAATATAGTCCTGCAAAACCATATCAACCGAGCCCAAACCTCCTTGCAGTATCTTCTCTCCATCTGCAAAATTCTCCTGCTATGTAATCCCAAATTCCTGGAACCCATAACACACTTTGAAACTTTTGCCCTCCAGGAACTTGAGCAACATGCACAACGCCGCCTCAGAAAGCTCTCCATCTCACTCACTTCCCACTCCCGCCTTGGAGTACGACTGTCCACCACCTCTAAAACAACTTCCAAACCTGCTCCACGTCCCCTCATAGCTGGCAAATTCTGTCTTGCAGACCTGCTACACCTACCCCAGCCTCCAAAACTCCCTCCCAACACCACACAGAACCCAAACAGACCTGCAACACAGTCATGAACCTTTCCTCCAGAAGCCTCAGTCCCACAGAAATATCAGTCCTTTCCAAAGGCCTAACCTTTTGCCCCACTCCCAAATTAAATCGTTACTTGTTAAAGACCTTCTCTCTGTCTCCCGGTCCCTACGGTGGAAACACTTTTTCGCCACCAACACTACTAATCAAACTCAACCAGAGACCAATATTGAACCTTGCCTAACTCAGTTCACTCCTCTATCTGATCGGGGTCTACCCCCACTGCCCCCAAACCACCCACTGTTAGCTTACCAGAATTTCTTAACCTCAAACTTTGCCTCATCATCATTCCCCAAATCCCTCGACATGCAAACTAACCTTTCATCTTCATCAGTACCTCCGTCCATATCAGACCTACTAACCACCAGCAATACCTCCACTTCGACAGCTGCCACTCGTTCCGTACCGAGAATTCCCTTCCGTACAGCCTAGCCACCTGTGGCCGTCGCATCTGCAGTGACGAGCAGTCCCTCTCAAGATATACTGAAGGTCTCACTGAAGCCTTCACTGACAGTAATTATCCTCCCAACCTTGGACAAAAACAAATCTTCCTTGACTTATCTTTCCAGTCTCCCACCACCTCCCAAAGTCCCACTGTCCGGGCACAAGAAGCATTCCCCTCATAACACAGTACCACCCAGGACTGGAGCAACCGAATTTCATTCTCTGCTAGGGTTTCGATTACCTCTTGTCGTGCCCTGAAATGAGAAATATCCTGCCCACTATCCTTTCTACTGTTCCCACAGTGGTATTCTGCCGTTCACCAAACCTACACAATATACTCGTCCATCCGTACACAACCCCTGTTCCCAGTCCCTTACTTCACGGCTCGTACCTGTAATAGCCCTAGATGCAAGACACGTCCCATACATCCTCCCACCACCACCCACTCCAGTCTTGTCACTAGCGTCACCTATCCCATCAGAGGCAGGGCTACCTGTGAGACCAGTCATGTGGTCTACAAGCAAAGCTGCAACCACTGTGCCGCATTCTCCGTAGGCACGACAACCGACAAGGTGGCTGTCCGCACGAACGGCCACCGAGAAACTGTGGCCGAGAAACGAGTGGACCACCCTGTTGCCAAACACGCTGCTAAACACGATACCCTTCATTTCGATGACTGCTTCACAGCCTGTGCCGTACGGATCCTTCCCACCAATACCAGCTTTTCTGAATTAAGCAGGTGGGAACTTTCCCTGCAATACATCCTACATTCCCGGAACCCTCCTGGCCTCAATCTTCATTAGTCACTGTCCTCTCCCATCCAGCTTCCTCCCATTCCGGCACTACACAGCTGTCATTCCACCACCACATCCAGTCTTTTTATTTTTCTCCTTTTCCACTGCTTTCCCCCCACCCCCCTCCCCACTTCTCCCCTGCCCACTGTCTAAACTACAGCACTTCACTGTCTGCCACCCCCACCATACTATCCGTCCCCCTCCCCGCCCCAGCCTCCTCCTTTCCCCATCCGGTATCCACTCCCACCGTGCACTGGTGCTGCTGGTGTGTGTGTGTCTATTGTCGACAAAGGCCTTAATGGCCGAAAGCTATAACTGTGCGAGTCTTTTTGTTCAGCCTATCTGCGACTCGGCATCTCCGCTGTATGGTGAGAAGCTACTTTCCTTCTCATAATATTGTTACATTCCAACCTGGATTTTCCATTGTTTACTTTTGCACTGGTGAGAGAATTAAATTGGGGTGCTACTCCTGGATGGTACTTCATACGGGTACATTAAAAACAGAGTACACCATTTACGCTTTTGCTTTGCCATCCTCAATTTCAATTTCTGCCTTATCTGCGAGTGTCAGGACAACAATAGTGCTGCTGACAGACTTCACAGATGACTACAGCATCTTTTTGTCTTGTGAGAGGTATTTTGACAAACCTGTGCTGCAGTAATCATTGAAGGCCTTTTGACAGTCAAGTAAGTGTCTTTTAACATTTCTCTTTCTCTTTGTTTTACACCTTGAAATGCTACCACTGGTATTCACTGTTGGGGAATACTTAACCAGGATATCAGTTCCTCGAATGTAGGTTCATAACTACCTTTACCTTCTCTTTCTGCACTTGCATCACTCCTCGAAGTTGTGGTCCTGTTATGCAATGCCACTTGTAGCTATATTGAACTTCTTCACCATCTACAGGAAAGCGCCGTGATAATGGAAGGTTACGATATGTTTGTTACCTACTAGCTATGAAATCACATAACCACTTCTTTTCAAAATCCTTCTCTATTTAACAGTCCCCATAATATTTTCAACACATCAATTAAACACTCACATTTAAACTCTCAATTCCCAAATAAAAAAATTCTATCCTGCAACTGTTTTTGGCTGCCATCCTTTATTGTGATCAATTCCCAAAATCACTGACAGACATTTTAGTACCCCAAAATTAAGAAATAAGTAATTAATTAATTAATAAGTAATTCCATACAATCTTTTTTTGTTTTTGCAACAACAGCCACTGTCATCCTGACCTCTTCTTCTTTGGCATCCACGGCATCTCTAAGTGCGATGTCCCAAAGTGTAAACAGAAACCTTCCCAGCAGTACAGTAGTCACCCTCCATCATGCCTTGTGCCTATACTGTGCTTACATTTGCACTTCGTATCTGCTCGTAAATAAAAAATGTGTGCACAGTATGCGGTCTTTCCACTACTACTACTACTCCGGCACCATAAATTAAGATTTCTACATGAGTATATGAATCCTGAGGATAAGATTGGAATAATTACTGCATGCACAGAGGCATTCAAACAATCATGCTTCCCGTGCCCCATATTTGAATGGAACAGGAAGAAACCCTAATAACTGGTACAATGGGACGTACTCTCTGCCACGCACCTCACAGTCATTCACAGAGTATAGATGTGGATGTAGATGTAGATGTATCTTTCATTGGCATAGTAGAAAGTAAGTGGGACCTCTAATAGCAACACGTACCGTACGACCTAGTAGTCACTGTACATCGTGAAGGGTTCCCCCCAACTCTGTCAGTTACTTGATCGACTATTTTTTTCAGATTTGAACAACAGCTCCTCTATAAAATCGTGCTCAGAGTTAAATGTTTCGAGTTATCCTCGAAATATTACATTATTGCGTGTTTGCGTACAATACTGAACTTGTAAATCTTTCAGCTTATTTCAGTCGACCTCTGTACTTTGGTAATGATTGTTTCTACAGTCACTGATGCCTGCTTCAGTGTGGACATCCTTAAACAGGGCAGATGTATTTGTTGCTATTGTACCCAATATGTGACATCAGTAGTGTGCTTCCAAATTATCTGTGTGGAGCAATTTTCAGAGAAAGTTTTGCAGGATGTCTCGTCACTCCTACCAGTTCTGTTTGAGTCTTCAAACTGGTCCGATGCAGACTGCCACAAATTCCTCTCCTGTGCTGACCTGTTTATCTCAGAGTAACACTTGCAACCTACCTCCTCAGTTATCTGCCAGATGCATTCCAACCTCTGTCTTCCTCTACAGTGTTTACTCTCTACAGCTTTCTGTAGTACCGTGGAAGTTATTCCCAGTAGTCTTAACAGAAGTCCTATCATCCCGTCGCTTCTTCTCGTTAGTCTTTTCCGTACATTCCTTTCCTTGTCGATTCTGCAGACAATCTCCTTAATCCTAATTTTCAACAGTGTTCTGTAGAACTACATCTCAAATGTTTCAATTCTCTTCTATTCTGGTTTCCCTACAGTCCTTATTTCAGGCTAGCATACAAAACTGTGCTTCAAACTTGCATTCTCAGAAGTTTCTTCCTCAAATTAAGGACTGTGTTTGATACTAGTCGACTTCTTTTGGCCCAGAATGCCCTTTTTGATAAATGGTAGCTTCCTTTCTGTGTCCTCCTTGCTCTCTCCATCACGGTTTATTTTGTTTCCCAGATACCAGAATCCCTTAACTTAATCTACTTCATGGTCCACAATACTGATATTAAATTTCTTGCTGTTCTCATTTCTTCTGCTTCTCATTACTTTCATCATTCTCCAGCTCATTCTCAGATCTCATTCTGTACTTATTAGATTGTTCGGTCCATTCAACAGATCCTCTAATTCTTCTTCACTTTCATCAAGAACAGCAATGTTGTCAGCAAATCTTATCACCGATGTCCTTTCGATTTGCATTTTAATCCCACTCTCGAACTTTTCTTTTATTTCCGTCATTCCTTTTTAGATGTATAGGTTGGACAGTAGGAGCAAAAAACTACATCTCTCTCCTACACCCTTTTTAATCTGAGCACTTCGTTCTCGGTGTTCCAGTCTTATTTTTCTCTCCCGGTTCTTACACGTGTCTTCTATTACCCTTCCTTTCCTGCAGCTTATCTCAGTTCTTCTCAGAATTTCAAATATCTTCCACCATTTTACATTGTCCAATGCTCTTTCCACGTCAACAAATCCTATAAACATATCACACGTTCTGCGGATACACATGAGGTGTCTTCAATGCGACGGTTTCCGTAATCTCTGGGCATCGTCGTGCCGTCAATCACTGCTAATTCTTTTGCCTTTTAGAGGCAGTTTCCCACCCCGAGGACAAGAGAGGCCCCGATTCTCAGACCGTTCCTCTGCCCTCGTCAACGAGGCCGTCGTCAGAATGGTGGCGACTTCTCGTGCCGGAAGTCTTCTCCCGCCACCGCTTCTGATTTTCTATTTGAACTTTAAGCAGTGGCAAGGATCGAACGTGGTACCCCGGATGTTTTGCTAGTCATAGGCCAATAAGAGGTTCAAAACTATAATTCTTACAATTAATTGTAGATGATCGAGTTCTCCTCCAATGATGACAAAATTGTGGGAAAACTACACTACCCGACACAAAGGTGACGCACCGAGAAGCAGAGGAGGAAATGAAAAGAAACTTCACAAGTTGAAAGGGTACGTGATGTTATTTCAGTGATTGCAATATCGAGTCAAATTTACAGAGTACACGGCAGTATGAGCCCACTCGTCAGTGAGATGCTGCACCCCGTCTGGCTGGACGCCGCCACTTTTTCGGTTAGGAAGGGCGTCAGAAAGCCATCGTATCCTCTCCCGAGGCAAGCTGGCCCACAACTGTCATAACCTTTCGCCGACACCACAGATGCTGGCACCGAGATGGAGCTGACGTACCCGCTTGTCCTACCCACGTTCTTTTTGAGTCGTCAGTCTTCTGACCGGTTTAATGCGGCCCGCCATAAATTCCTCTCCTGTACCGACCTCTTCATCTCAGAGTAGTACTTGCAACCTACATCCTCAATTATTTGCTGGATGCGTTCCAATCTTTGTCTTCCTCTACAGTTTCTGCCCTCTACAACTGGCTCTAGTACCACGGAAGTTATTGCCTGACGTCTTAACAGATGTTCTATCGTCCCGTCCCTTCTCCTCGTCAGTGTTTTCCACGTACTCCTTTCCTCTCCACTTCTGCGGAGAACCTCCTCGTTCCTTACCTTATCGGTCCACCTAATTTCGACATTCTTCTGTAGCATGACACATCAAATGCTTCGATTCTCTTCTAGTCCAGATTTCCCACAGTCCGTGTTTCACTACCTTACAATGCGTGCTCCAAACGTACATTCTCAGAAATTTCTACCTCAGACTAAGGCCTGTGTTCGATACTAGTAGGCTTCTCTCAGCCAGGAATGCTCTTTTTGCCAGTGACAGTCTGCTTTGATGTCCTCCTTACTCCGTCAGTCATTGGTTATTTTGCTGCCTAGGTGGTAGAATTCCTTAACTTTGTCTATTTTGTGACCATCAATCCTGATGATAAGTTCCTCGCTATTCTCATTTCTGCTACTTCTCATTACTTTTGTCTTTCTTCAATTTGCACTAAATCCATGTTCTGTACTCATTAGATGCTTTATTCCACACAGCAGATCATGTAATTCTTCTTCACTTTCACTCGGGATAGCAACATCATCAGCAAATCGTAACGTCGATGTCCTTTCTCCTCGAATTTTAATTCCACTCTGAAACTTTTCTTTTATTTCCATCAATGTTTCTTTGCTGTAAGGTAGAACATTAGGGATGAAGGACTACATCCATATCTTACACCATTTTTAATCGGAACACTTCCTTCTCAGTCTTCCCCTCTTATTGTTCCTGCTCGGCTCTTGTACACTTCGTATATTACCCGTCTCTCCCTAAAGCTTACCCCTCTTTTCCTCAGAATTAGAACATCTCACACTGTCTCGACATTGTCAGACACCTTTTCCAGGGCAACAGATCCTACAAACGTGTCTCGATTTTTCTTTAGCCTTGCTTCCGATATCAATCACAATGTCAGAGTTGCCTCTCTATAGCCCCTGCCTTTCCTAAAGCCAAAATGATCACCATCTAACACATACTCAATTTTCTTTTCCCTTCTTCTGTATGTTATTCTCATCAGCATCCCAGATGCACGAGCTGTTAAGTCGACTGTACAATAATATTACAGGGGCCAAACATTAGGATCTCGCCGGCCACGGAAGTACCTCAGTATCATGGAGACAGTTCGTAGAGAAACGTGCCGTGTGTGGACGAGTGCTGCCAAGGTGAAGAACAGCACAGTCGCATAAGAGGTAACACGTGAGGAAACGGGATGTCCGTAACCTACCGTCGTGTCATCGGAGTTCCCTCGACGGTGTCATTCGTAACCAGATCACGCTTTCCTATCCGGCAGTTTTTGTTGCGGTATTAACGACAGTGGTAATTCCCTAGTGTGGCTGCCGGTAGTCTCTGACCGGTGGTGCAGTACGACAGAATTTTATGGGGAGTTCATTACTCATTCTCGGGTGACAGGCATACACGCCAGTGGGTTACACTGTGTTTTGTGTACGATAATGCAATCACGCCTCGTGACGGTCAGACTAGTTATCCAAATAGAGACCCACAACGAGGCCCCTTTCAAATTCTTTCCGGTGCCGAGACTGCCGTCCTGTATGAACGTGCAGCGTCTCCGTGTCCTTCACAGTGACCACTCGATGTCTGACACGTCCCTCGCATACCCTACGAGGCCTGCTAATGCACTAATTACAGTTGACATTAACACACTCCCCGGTGAACTGAACTCGTAATCTTTTACATACCTGCCAATGGTGTGTAAATTTTGAAGCTACACGGAACCCCCTACAACACCTTCTGGGCACTTCACAATTTTTGCCGGCAGTGGATACTAGCGACTCTCCGGAAAATAGAGAGTACTGAAAATGAAGTGTTAAACAAAATTAAAAGCAAAATGTAAACAATCAAATTTTTTCACAGAAATATAGCCGACACAGAAAAGCAGAAGATATGATGGACAAAAATCACAAAAATACCCAAAGACTAAAAGATAAGTAAAACTCAAAGAGAAATGTAAGGGAATGAATGGAAAAAGGCGATGATCAAACTAAAATAGATTTTTCACTTAAAAAAAAAAGTGTCGCTGCCAAGCTCGTAGTTCGGTCTATCGTATTTTCGTGTTGCCATTATTTCTGAGACAAAGATGGCAAATCTGCCAGTAATTTTCATACACTAGTGTCAGAACCCATCTGATAACTGTGGTATTGTCCGAAGAACACAGTGCCACACCCCAGTCTGCAACACGCACCAATACCGTAGACATTAGTGACGTCCCACTGCATTCTGCAGCAACGAGTGGAAGAGGCTAAAGGAGACACATCCTCTCCCTGAGCACTAAAGTAACCTCACACAGAGGTCAATGTAGAGCTGAGCGTGTAAGTACTCTGCCCCGGTTCGTGATCGGAGGACTAAACAGTTATTCGAGTGTCAGGTGGAAATGCACATTTGTAAATGTTGGACACTGTTCTTCACGAGAACAGTTTGTTAATTAGTGCATCGTGTATTGCTTTAATAGTCAGTGAAAGCTGAAGCACGCCTGTGGCAAAGAATTGTAGCAAGCCGAGTAAATCTTTTTATCCATTCGTGTAATAAAGTGAACTAACATTTGTCGTAGTTCAGGTGAGCCATCGCCCAGAGCAATCAGAGAACCCACAGTTATGGCCAGACAAATGCAGTGTTGTCTGGTCATAACAATAACCACATTCAGATTGACGAGTCTACCAAACCGTAGGTCACTGAGAATCCGTAGATGTGGCAGAGCCGTTCTCTGCACAAAATCCTTTCTCTAGAAGTGCTCGTCCAGCAAAGTGTGCACACGAGCTTCCACAGGCGAGAGGAACTAACAGAGGTGAAGCTAAGAAGTTAGGTCACGATTCGTGTTTGGACAGACCAGTCAGTAAGTGCATTATCTGCAAAAGACAACATTCCAACTACGAATTCCGGTCTAGTATACAGTTTTCATCTGCCGCAGAATTTTGTCGGTCGAGTCGTTCTTCCACTTCTAGCTAATTGTTATGTTACGTGAACCCCGATTTTCTTTTCTGAAGTCTTCCTGTACAATTTCCATTCCTAGACCACCCGGTCTCCGATATCCTTCTTGTCGTTGCGGTGTCCCGTCAGAATACCGGTCCGATGCAGTTCTCGACCCTACAGTAGTTCTGTGGCACGGCTACCGTGGAGTGCCGGAGGCAAAATGTCTGCGAGTCGAGCAATTCGAACTCCCGAATCTCCACGCGTACTGCAGCAGTGCCGAGAACTCGGCGAGTAGACTGTCACGGGGCGACGTAGACAGTCGCGCCCAAACGTCAATCTCCAAACTCGGCTAGCACCGGCATACGCCGGTCGAGACTGTGTTCTGCTTCCACGGCCCGGTCAGAAAGATGTAGTACTCCACACACCGAGGGCTTAAGCTCATGCTGGGGCAGCAGAAGGCAGTTGACATTGCCAGCCCGGGACCGGTGAAGTTCACCAGAGCCACTGCTGCCATCCATTCTGCCACTGCCACTCTTCAGCTGAGACATTGTGCCCCTGGGGGCTGGTCTCTGCCAGCTCAGAGTGTTGTAACTGCACCATTGTTTCAGTGCCTGTAGCTAGTAATGTCAAGTTTTTCTTATTCGTGCTCAGCAGACTTAGTTTTCACAATGAGTGTGCTCCGTAGTGGCTTCTCAGAACTTAACTTTCATTTTACCACTCGTACCATCCAGCAAGGGACTCGATTGTTCGTTTTCCAGTTACTGACATTTTGTACAACTGCATATTTTACTGCATTGTTCGACGATAGCTCTTCTTGTCACAGTAAATTTTCTGAAGAAGTATTTAATTTCTACAGTGTTAACTGATTAGTTTTGGAAGGCACATCGAGAACCCCCTTCTTTTTTTTTGTCGTTAATACTTAGTGAAAGGGTCGGAACTGTGCGCATCGACGTGATGGTGTCGATAAAATATTTTTCCAGTTTAGACTGCGCGTATCAGTTATGTCGGACATAATAAGTAGAGTTGAGGCCTCTTCGTACCTGCTTAACCACTGCGACCAGCACTTGTTTCGAACTGCTTACTGTATTTTGCCTTCCACTTGCGCCATACATTTCTTTTCTCCCCAATTCAATTCTGCACACCTTATTTAGTTATAAGTCTGCCCAGTTAATACTTACTGCATTTCAGAAGCTTCCATTCTCTTCCTGCCTGAACTTCCTAACACTTAAATTTATGTCAAATGTTAACAGATTTCTCTTTTACATACGCACTTTTCTTGGTCTTGTTAGTCTTCATTTTATTCCTCTCTACATCAACACACACAGCCACCGTCTCTGGCTGCCAAGGTCAAACTGCGACCAACTGTGTACGGTGGGAGAAGCAATCTAGGTAGTTGGGCTGAGGAGGCGGCTGGGGTGTGGAGGGGGAGGGATAGCAGGATAGGAGTGGGGGAAGGTAAAGTGCTGCTTGTGGGAGCATAAGGGACAAGGTGGGGAGAGGGTAGGGCAGCTAGGTGCAGTCAGGAGGTTAGATGGAGGTTGGGGGGAGGGGGGGGGGGTGAGTAGGAGAGAAGTGAAACGATTGTGGGTGCATTGGTGGAATAGAAGGTTTGTAGTGCTACAGTGGGAACAGGGAAGAGGACAGGTGGGTGAATGGCACTGACTAATGAAGGTTGACGCCAGGAGGTTATGGGAATGTAAGAGAGTTCCCACATGCACAATTCTCAAAATCTGGTGTTGGTAGGAAGGATCCAGATGGCACGGGCTCTGAAGTAATAACTGGAATGAAGAATGTCGTGCTGGGCAGTGTGCTCAGCATCTGGGTGGTCCAGTTGTTTCTCAGCCACAGTTTGTCGGTGGCCGTTTGTGCCCACGTAGAATGCAGCACAGTGATTGCAGCTTAGCGTGCAGATCGTACGATTCATTTCACAGGTAGCCCTGCCTTTGATGGGATAGGTAGTGGTGGGAGTATGTATGAGACAGCTCTCACGTCTAGTCTATTACTGGGATATGAGAATTGAGACAAGGGATCGGGAGTAGGGATTGCGTAGGGACAGACAACGATGTCGTGTAGGTTTCGTGGGTGGTGGAATACCGCTATGGGAGAGGTGGAGAGGATAGTGGGTAGGACATTCCTCACTGCAGGGCACGACGACACGTAGTCAAAATCCTGGTGGAGAATATCATTTGGCTGCTCCAGTCCTGGGTGGTACCGATTCACAAGTGGAATGCTCCTTTATGGCCAGACGGCGATTTACTTAGCTGCTCAAATAGCATAACCCATTTACTACATGTAGCGCCTCATTTATAAATCTACATATGCATCTGCCTCTACATCTATGTCCACATCTACATACATACACTGCAAACCACCATATGGTGCATGGCACCGGGTACATTGTACCATTACTTCTCATTTTCTTTCCTCTTCCACTCACAAATACAGCAAGGAGTAAAACCCTCCCATACGAGCCCTGATAGCTCACATCCTGTCTTAGTGGTGCTCACACAAAATGTACATTGGCAGCTGCAGAATCAGTCTCCAGTCAGCCACAAATACTGGTTCTATGAATTTCTGCAGTGCCTCACAGAAAGAGCATCATCTTCCACCCAGGGATTCTCATTTGAGTTCATGAAGCACCTCCATAATATTTGGATGTTCATCGAAATTACCAGTAACAAATCTGTCAGCCCACCTCTGAATTGCTTCGACGTCTTTCTGTAATATGGTCTGGTGGGGATACCAAAAACTCAAACAGTACTCAGTACTCAAGAATGGGTTGCACAAGTGTTCTGTACTAGAGATGGGGAAACTCGTACATCCTTGGGAACTAGTTCACTGGCGATTGCTCTTTTTTGGGAACCGTTCATTTTTACTCGTTCATTGTTCATTTGTGCTTGGTATACGTTTCTTATGAAAAATTGAAAATTAGTAGCATAGGTGACTGAAGATGGAAGGCACCAACAGGGGGCATTTGCTCCCACCTGGAGTACAGAGTTTTTGTTCATAACAGAATTATCGAACACTTGTGATTTTTGTGATTGCGCAAAACCTCTCGTTTATGCAACTGTAGCATTATGTGGCTAATCACAGTGAAATAATATAAGATGAAACATGAAAAACCAGCCCTCAGTACAGACTGCTCACCAATTATGCACGATTTGTTGAAAGCTACGAGCAGAATAGATAAACTTGTAATAATTAGGCAGTGAAGAAATAACAAATAAGCTAATGCAAACAACAATTTTGAAACAATAGATGACAATTGGTGGGCGACAATGAGCAGTCTAGTACTTGGAGCCAATTTTTCGTGTGCCGCCCTGTACCACTGAAATAATACATATTGTAGGAATTATCATATTCTCTTTACAAAATGTAACACCAGACACTCAATTAATTATGGAGCACGGGCTTCATTTGGTTGTAAGTCAGTCTGCCTTCCATAACAATGAACATGCCCTTTTACCACAAATAAAAAAAAAAGACTGAAAATGGCCACTCCTGTGTGCCGTGCCGACTTCCTTTGCACATGTAATAACAAAATAATACTGCCTTCTTACAAGTATTCCTTCTGCTGTTTATCAAAATAGTGAAGTAAGCTGAATTACTGTTATGTCATCCGAAAAAATGTGTGTATTACATACCATGTAATTTTTATGTAATTTACATAATTACAAAATGCATTTTAATTAGCGGTCATAGACGCTGGATAGAAATGAAAAGAACCAGAAGTTCAGAGTTCAAAAAAGGTTTGAAACAGATCTAGAATGGGCATGCACAGTGAGCGAAATGAACAACTCAACACTGAACTAACTAGGGGCAGTCGCCAGTGGAACTGCGATGAGTGGCCACGCGAAGAAGGACGAGTCCGGCCGAGCGAGACTGAGACAGACGGGAATGAGACTGAGGCTGGAACGAGACCGGCCGACGTGCCGTTGCGGTAACGAGACCAACTGTTTCCCGTTCCCCGGAACTATAAGTAGAAAGCCATGACCGAAGTGAACTATGAAAGACCGTTCCTTAGAATGTGTTCTTCGCATCTTCCGTTCATCTTGGTGAACTGTTCCTTTGGACACTTTAGTTTGTGAATGACCCATCTCTATTCTATACACTTTCCCGAACTTCTTCCAGTAAAACAAAGTCAGTCCTTCGCCTTCTCTTATACCGACACTTTGTGTTCATTCCATTTCGTATCACTTTGCAACATTATGCCTAGATATTTAATTGAAATGACTGTGTCACGTTGCACCCTACTAACGCTGTATTCAAATATTATGGGATTGTTTTTCCTACTCACCTTCAAACTTACATTTTTCTACACTTAGAGCAAGCTTCCATTCGTCATACGAACTAGAATTTTGTCTAAGTCATCTCGAATACACCTACAGTCACTCACTGATGATATGTTCCCATACACCACAGCATCATCAGCAAACAGCCATTAATTGCATCTCAATCTGTCTGTCAGGTCATTTATGAATGGAATCTTTATTGTCACATGACGTGTTATGTACAGTAGTTTGTTTAAAACACTGGTGACTCGTCAGTGAATAATTCTATGCCTGCCTACCTAAGTATAGCTTAAAACAACATACATTAAAATAAAGCATATGGATGGTCTCAGAATCACATTACAACATAAAAAGATAATTACATGTTAGATTTCTTCCTGATTCTTAAAATTTCCACAGTGCTTTAAAATCATTCTTTTTTGGTATTTTTCATGTTTGTTTCACTAGTGTATAAATATGGTAATACTTCATAAGAGCACATCCTTCCATAAAAGTAGTATATATGTATACAATTAGATATTTGCATACATAGTTTACATGATGCATAGTTTAAACGTATGGACACATATAAAAAGAACATATGCCTTCATTAAAAGGGAACATAAGCATATACATAATGTAGAGAAAAAAAAAAAAAGAAAAAAAACAGGAAAATAAAACAAATGTAATGTCTCTTACTTGTCTTCCTTGTTTATAAAATCATCCAAACTGTACTAGCATTTGCTTTTTGAATATTTTTCAATGTTTACACCTGTGGGTTCTAGCTTGCAATCCTTGAGCTTTGAACGCATTTTATTGTTAAGCTTTAAAGCCATGTAATATGGAGTATTTTCAAATAATATTAGTCTGTGGCAAGGTAACATTTAATCTTGTTTCATAAGCATGTTTAAATGAATTTCCCTCGGAAAGATGTGGGTTCTTTTTAACTAAAAGATAAGTGTTTCATATATAAACATAGAAGGAATTGTCAGTAAGTCAAGGCTTGCAAATAAAGGTTTTCATGGTTGTCTATTGTTTGTTTCAGCCACAGCTCTGATAATTTTTTCCTGTAGCTTTAACAACCTGAGGAGGCTTCCTTTTTCAACTCCCCAAAAAATTATGCCATATCTTACTACTGATATAAAATATATGTCGTGCACAATTTTCCTAATAGCTAAGTCAGTTACTTTATTTGGAACCCTTATTGCATAAACAAAAATATTTATTTGCTTCAGTAAGGAATCGCATGATCAGTCCATGCAAGTTTTTGTTTATGGCAACTCCCATAAATTTAACAGAATCTGCAGTCATCAGTTCTCTGCCTTCATAACTCTACTGTGTTACATATTCAACAGTTTGTTTGGTCCTGGCATGTGCAATTTGTGTTTTTGTTATGTTTAGTTCCAAGTGTTACTTTTTATCCAGTTTTCTAGTTCTTGAAGAGTCTGTTTCGTTTTCTGCGCTGATTCTTCAGTGCGTTTTCAGCAGACTACTGCTGTTGAGTCATCTGCACACAGAATTGTATCTGATGTTACCTTACCTGGCATATCATCTACATAATGTAGAAATAGTAATGGGCCTAATGCGGACATGTGGGGTACACCTGCTTGTATTTTCTTCCAACTAGAGCAGGCTTTCTCACCCTTATGTTGTATATCTGCTCTCTGTCTCCTATTTTTGAGGTAAGATGTGAACAAATTTAAAGGGTTTTCATGGAAGCCGTAAGAACCCAATTTTAGAAGCAGTTGCTTATGGTTTACCATATAAAATGCCTTACTGGGGTCACAGAAGATGCTGGATATGCTCTCCTTGTTATCGAGGCATTTGCTTATTTTAGTGATTAGCTCATAACAGCATACAGTGCTTTGGCCCTTCCTAAATCTATACTGATTATTAAGAATATTGCTACGTTTTTTGTTATATTTTTCTAGTTGGTTACACACTACTCACTCAAATATTTTAGAAATAATTGGTAGTATTGATACTGGGCAAAAATTTCTTATCTCCTCTTGTCTGCCCTTTTTGGGGATAGTTCAAACTTCTGCATACTTCAGCCTGTCCGGAAAGCAGCCCTCATCAAACGATTGGTTTATTATGTAACAGAGTTGAGGTGCAACATTATCACATCACGTCTATATTATTTTTGTTGGAACTTCATCCGAGCCCCCAAATTTTTTTTAGGGATTTTATAATGTTACCCACTTCATAGCAGGGCACCTGAGTAAATTTGAATTCTACTGATCTGTGCCTCATTATAATTTGTGCAATACTTGTTGAATTTTTCACAAATATCTCTAGAGTTTGTAATCATTTCCCATCTATTTCTAATTTATGATTAAAACTTGTTTTTTCAGCACCTATTTCAGTCTTTACAATCTGCCATACAGCTTTTGATTTATTTGCCATTGGTTTTGCCTTTTTAACTACTCTGCCAAATATTCTTTTGTATTTGTGTACATGGTTGACAAACTCTGCATCATTGTTGTTGTTTGCTTCCATGTGCAGTTTCCTCTTTCTAATAGTAGAGATCCTGATGCCTTCAGTTATCCATGAGCTTATTCACATTGTGTTGGCTGAAGTTCTTGACTCGTTTCACTGCTACAGTATTATCTAAATTGGACAATGAGATAAAAAGGGCTGGATGGTCACATATACCTAATTCTAAGACGAACTTTTCTGTAGCACTATAGCTGATACTGCTCACTACAGGATGGAGAAAAATTGTGTCACCTCGGATAGCTGATGTCAGTAGGAACCAAAATTACTAATGTTGTTTACGTCAAGAACGCACCATTTTTAAACTATGGGAACTCAGGGCCACGCACTTCGATTCACTCTCACAACATAGCTATACTTGAAACATTATAGATGTGCAGCAACCTCACAAACAACTTCCCCACCACTGAAGTCAAATCTCACCAGCTGTGTATCCTGAGTCCAATTCCATAAATCTTTGGATCACCTTCCACTGCCTACAGTGAAGGCTGCAACACCCTATACTTTACAAATCTTTGCTTAAAATATTCACACAGTTGTCACAGGTAAAACTCCAGACCAACTGCTTACGGAGAGATAACACGTCTGCCTAATGGCACGAAAAACAGATGTAACTGCTGAGCTCTGTGTTTGTGGCTGAAAAAGCTCAAACTGTTGGAAGAAGGCACAGTTTTCAATTTTCTGTCTTCAGAAGGCAAATACCTCGATCAAACAATATGTTGTTGTTGTTGTTGTTGTGGTCTTCAGTCCTGAGACTGGTTTGATGCAGCTCTCTATGCTAATCTATCCTGTGCAAGCTTCTTCATCTCCCAGTACCTACTGCAACCTACATCCTGCTGAATCTGCTTAGTGTATTCATCTCTTGATCTCCCTCTACGATTTTTACCCTCCACGCTGCCCTCCAATGCTAAATTTGTGATCCCTTGATGCCTCAGAACATGTCCTACCAACCGATCCCTTGTTCTGGTCAAGTTGTGCCACAAACTTCTCTTCTCCCCAATCCTATTCAATACTCCCTCATTAGTTATGTGATCTACCCATCTAATCTTCAGCATTCTTCTGTAGCACCACATTTCGAAAGCTTCTATTCTCTTCTTGTCCAAACTATTTATCGTCTATGTTTCACTTCCATACATGGCTACACTCCATACGAATACTTTCAGAAATGACTTCCTGACACTTAAATCAATACTGGATGTTAACAAATTTCTCTTCTTCAGAAACGCTTTCCTTGCCATTGCCAGCCTACATTTTATATCCTCTCTACTTCGACCATCATCAGTTATTTTGCTCCCCAAATAGCAAAACTCCTTTACTACTTTAAGTGCCTCATTTCCTAATCTAATTCCCTCAGCATCACCCGACTTAATTAGACTACATTCCATTATCCTTGTTTTGCTTTTGTTGATGTTCATCTTATATCCTCCTTTCAAGACACTGTCCATTCCGTTCAACTGCTCTTCCAAGTCCTTTGCTGTCTCTGACAGAATTACAATGTCATCGGCGAACCTCAACGTTTTTATTTCTTCTCCATGGATTTTAATACTTACTCCGAATTTTTCTTTTGTTTCCTTTACTGCTTGCTCAATATACAGATTGAATAACATCGGGGAGAGGCTACAACCCTGTCTCACTCCCTTCCCCGCCACTGCTTCCCTTTCATGCCCCTCGACTCTTATAACTGCCATCTGGTTTCTGTACAAATTGTAAATAGCCTTTCGCTCCCTGTATTTTACCCCTGCCACCTTCAGAATTTGAAAGAGAGCATTCCAGTTAACGTTGTCAAAAGCTATCTCTAAGTCTACAAATGCTAGAAACGTAGGTTTGCCTTTTCTAAATCCTTCTTCTAAGATAAGTCGTAAGGTTAGTATTGCCTCACGTGTTCCAACATTTCTACGGAATCCAAACTGATCTTCCCCGAGGTCCGCTTCTACCAGTTTTTCCATTCGCCTGTAAAGAATTCGCATTAGTATTTTGCAGCTGTGACTTATTAAACTGATAGTTCGGTAATTTTCACATCTGTCAACACCTGCTTTCTTTGGGATTGGAATTATTATATTCTTCTTGAAGTCTGTGGGTATTTCGCCTGTCTCATACATCTTGCTCACCAGATGGTAGAGTTTTGTCAGGACTGGCTCTCCCAAGGCCATCAGTAGTTCTAATGGAATGTTGTCTACTCCCAGGCCTTGTTTCGACTCAGGTCTTTCAGTGCTCTGTCAAACTCTTCACGCAGTATCGTATCTCCCATTTCATCTTCATCTACATCCTCTTCCATTTCCATAATATTGTCCTCAAGTACATCGCCCTTGTATAAACCCTCTATATACTCCTTCCACCTTTCTGCCTTCCCTTCTTTGCTTAGAACTGGGTTGCCATCTGAGCTCTTGATATTCATACAAGTGGTTCTCTTCTCTCCAAAGGTCTCTTTAATTTTCCTGTAGGCAGTATCTATCTTACCCCTAGTGAGACAAGCCTCTACATCCTTACATTTGTCCTCTAGCCATCCCTGCTTAGCCATTTTGCACTTCCTGTCGATCTCATTTTTGAGACGTTTGTATTCCTTTTTGCCTGCTTCATTTACTGCATTTTTATATTTTCTCCTTTCATCAATTAAATTCAATATTTCTTCTGTTACCCAAGGATTTCTATTAGCCCTCGTCTTTTTACCTACTTGATCCTCTGCTGCCTTAACTACTTCATCCCCCAGAGCTACCCATTCTTCTTCTACTGTATTTCTTTCCCCCATTCCTGTCAATTGTTCCCTTATGCTCTCCCTGAAACTCTGTACAACCTCTGGTTCTTTCAGTTTATCCAGGTCCCATCTCCTTAAATTCCCGCCTTTTTGCAGTTTCTTCAGTTTCAACCTGCAGTTCATAACCAATAGATTGTGGTCAGAATCCACATCTGCCCCTGGAAATGTCTTACAATTTAAAACCTGGTTCCTAAATCTCTGTCTTACCATTATGTAATCTATCGGATACCTTTTAGTATCTCCAGGATTCTTCCAGGTATACAACCTTCTTTCATGATTCTTGAACTAAGTGTTAGCTATGATTAAGTTATGCTCTGTGCAAAATTCTACAAGGCGGCTTCCTCTTTCATTTCTTCCCCCCAATCCATATTCCCCTACTATGTTTCCTTCTCTCCCTTTTCCTACTGACGAATTCCAGTCACCCATGACTATTAAATTTTCGTCTCCCTTCACTACCTGAATAATTTCTTTTATCTCGTTATACATTCCATCAATTTCTTCATCATCTGCAGAGCTAGTTGGCATATAAACTTGTACTACTGTAGTAGGCATGGGCTTTGTGTCTATCTTGGCCACAATAATGCGTTCACTATGCTGTTTGTAGTACCTAACCCGCACTCCAATTTTTTTATTCATTATTAAACCTACTTCTGCATTACCCCTACTTGATTTTGTATTTATAACCCTGTAATCACCTGACCAAAAGTCTTGTTCCTCCTGCCACCGAACTTCACTAATTCCCACTATATCTAACTTTAACCTATCCATTTCCCTTTTTAAATTTTCTAACCTACCTGCCTGATTAAGGGATCTGACATTCCACGCTCCGATCCGTAGAATGCCAGTTTTCTTTCTCCTGATAACAACGTCCTCTTGAGTAGTCCCCGCCCAGAGATCCGAATGGGGGACTATTTTGCCTCCGGAATATTTTACCCAAGAGGACGCCATCATCATTTAATCATACAGTAAAGTTGCATGCCCTCGGGGAAAATTACGGCCGTAGTTTCCCCTTGCTTTCAGCCGTTCGCAGTACCAGCACAGCAAGGCCGTTTTGGTTAATGTTACAAGGCCAGATCAGTCAATCATCCAGACTGTTGCCCCTGCAACTGCTGAAAAGGCTGCTGCCCCTCTTCCGGAACCACATGTTTGTCTGGCCTCTCAACAGATACCCCTCCGTTGTGGTTCCACCTATGGTACGGCCATCTGCATCGCTGAGGCACGCAAGCCTCCCCCCCAACGGCAAGGTCCATGGTTCATGGGGGGAAAAATATGTAGGAAAAAGAAATGGAATGATCACATAGGCTCAGTTGTAGGTAAAGCAGGTGACAGACTTTGGTTCATTTGTGGAATAGTGGGGAAACGCAATCAGTCTACGAGGGACCCGAACCG
This sequence comes from Schistocerca piceifrons, assembly GCF_021461385.2. Taxonomy (NCBI): domain Eukaryota; kingdom Metazoa; phylum Arthropoda; class Insecta; order Orthoptera; family Acrididae; genus Schistocerca; species Schistocerca piceifrons. The sequence continues at coordinate 1,632,207 of NC_060147.1, forward strand.
AAGACAACTGATGGGTTATACTGAATGTGTGTATAGAGAGGAGAGTAGCACAAATGATCACAGGTTTGTTTGAACTGTGGGAGAGCATCATGGAGACGCTGGAAAACCTGAGCTGGCAAACACTGGAAGACAGATGCCAATAACCTAGCAAAAACCTACTTACAAAGTTTCAGGAACCAGTACCAAGTAGAGAAGCTACAGATATTTTGCAGCCCCCTACTTACTGCACTTGCAGGGATCCCAAAGCCAACAAAATAATTACAGCATGTAAGCTGTCATTCTTCCTACACACTGTATAGGAATGGAATGGAAAGAAATCCTAATGTACCATGTGCACTTCAGAGTGCTTTGTAAGGTACAAATGTACATGTATACGAGGGATCAACGGTTTTGAAAAGAGAGGCTCATCAAAATTACTTATTAAACATCTACGATGTGTATACAGGGTGATCCGCGAAGTTATGCAAGTATTTTAATATGTTATTCTAAAAGTAAATCTAGAGAAAAAAGTTCAGATAAACATATATGCACAAATGTTTAGTTATGGAGTTATGGCTAATAAAAGGTTTTGCCTGAAATTTAGCAACTTCGCTAATATAAAGCCATCGTAAAACCGTACGAAGTTAAAGTAAAGCACGGTTTCCAATTATTTTGTCGTTATTGCTCTGGTGAACATCCTGCCGACTCACCTCTACAATTTCAAGAAGAGGTGTTCCAGTGTTCAACATAATCACAGTCCACACCATTAAGGATCCTCCTCGATGTCAGTTTCTTTCCATAATGTTTGGATCCGGCATTAGTGTTCCACCTTCCCTCCAGGTGTGAATGCTTCGAGAATCGCTCTCCAGAATATCCAGAGAAGCAAAGATTATTGTACGAGGAAATCTGTTTACTTTCCATTAAGAATGTGGAAATGTTTATATCATTGTTGGCAGCCGTTAGTGAGTCGTTTCCATCGTTTCCCAACCTTGAAATGAGTTAGTTTACTGTATTGTTCAGTGAAAGAACATAATAACAACAGTGTATTTAAGTGAAAGCACATAGTAACTGTTGTGGTTTGTAGATTATTTACGAAATAGGGGTGCCTCTCAAATTTACGACAGAGGAATACACCGATACAGTGCTTATTTATGGCAAATGTGACGGTAATGCTACAGCTGCATATCTTATCTGACTGTTAAAAACAAATTGGGCAAGTAGTTAATAAATTAAAATTTTTATGAAATTACGTCTTTTCTTCTCTGGATGTTCTGGAAAACTACTGCAGATACATGTCTGGGACACATTTTATTAGATACACCAGATCAATAACAATAAAATGAATGGAAATCGTGCTTTACTTTAACTTCATACAGTTTTGCAGTGGCTGCATATTGGTGAAATTGTTAAATTTCAGGCAAAATCTTTTATTAGCCATAACTCCGTCACTAAACATTTGTGGACCTATGTTTACTTTTTTCTTTAGTTTTACTTACATTAGTTTTACTTATGTTAAAATATTTGCATATTTTTGTGAATCAACCTGTATGCAGACTGAAGTGATATGAAAATTTGTACCGAGGCTGGAATTCGAAGCCAGCCCCCTGCTCACTAGGCAATGCTGAGTGGCTCTGCACAATTGCAGACTACCTAGCACGCCTCCCTCCTCAATCCATATCGTGCAAGGCCACTGTGCCAGGGCAGCATACCGGTCAGCACATCTGCCTCGGGACCGGGAGACCTGCATTCCAATCCCAGCCTCGGTACAATTTTCATTTGTCACTCCGGTCTGTGTACGCACCCCGTAGATGTCTGAGACTCGAAAAAGTCTGGATAGTTTGATCTGATTACTTATTAAACATTAAGCAGCAGTGAAATGACTGTTGATATTGTTTTTGGTGGAAATGAAATGTAATTATAAAAGTGAAGATCAGTATGGTGGAAATGAAATGTAATTATAAAAGTGAAGATCAGTATATCAATGAAAATATTCATTTTTTGAAAATACAATATAAGTAGATTGAAAAATATCTACTTATCACACCAGCAGGAAAAAACACGTCTAACGGTTATGGAAATGTGTAAGCTTTAAGAGCCAGTGGCTATCCCTTCGGGCAGAAAAGTTGAAGGGGAACAGGTTTGACATAAGGCAAATATACTTATTCGGATGCAGACTCTTTATGAAAATGCACCACCCTTCTCAGCTCAACCTTCACTGGACATAATTACCCAACCAGCCTAGTTCAAAAGCTGAGTTCCCAAGCCATAACATCTGATCCTGGTATTTCTGATCCCTCTGACAAGCAACTAAGGAGTGTACCTCTTTTCACTCAGTACAATCCTGATCTCAAATCTATAACTTGTCCACTTCGACAACAGCTAAAATCGTGCCACGAAATGTGGTCCGTTCTGCCTGACACATTACCCACCACACACAGAATAACTATCTACCCCTCCTCAATATCTTTGTCAGAACCCAAGCACCCTCTGTGCCCATCTGCCTACGCTACAGTTCGTACACTCGTGACCACCCTTGTCGAAAATTTACCCTACGCACCCTCCCACCACCACCACCACCACCACCACCACCACCACCACCACCACCACCACCACCTACAGCAGCTCTGTAACTGGCAAAAGATGTACTATTAAAGGGAGAGCCACCTGTGAAATGATACACACCGTATTCCAATTCTTGCGTAAACACTGGTAGGCCTTTTACATTGGTGCGATTACCACTGAGCTACGAGTTAGAGCGGACAGACACGGACAGAGGGTGTACACTGGCTACACACAATATCCTGCCACAGAACGCGCCGTACGACACGACAGTCACGACCTCGGTGCCTGTTTTGCCACACGTGCCATCTGGATTCTCCCCCCTGACACCAGTTTCTCAGAACTCTGCAGGTGTGGACTGGCATTACACGTACTCAGTTCTCGCCACCCATCTGGAATAAATTTACGTTAATTTTTTCAGTCTCAGCATTTATTTTCAGTTACAGTCCCCAACAGTCAGTCTTTCCTTCTCACCCTGACCAGTAACAACTTTCCTTCTGGACAACTTTCCTGTAAATCTCCAAATTCAAAAATTTGAAGATTTACAGAAACGTCGTCGAGAAGCCAGGCTGAGTGAGACCTTTAAAGTCCTTTTCCTTCATCCTTCTTTCTTTCCCTTCAACCCTTCTGCCAGAAAAATGAAGACTTATTGTAGCATCAGATGACTGTTGAAGAAGGGGCACTCTGCTCATTCTTGAATGAATTCCCATGCTCCACATTTCGTCTGCTGTAAGGAAATGCACTACACTCCTTTGCCCATCTTTCAAAGGCTCCACTCAGGAAAGATCAGTTTGGATTCCGTAGAAATGTTGGAACATGTGAGGCAATACTGACCCTATGACTTATGTTAGAAGAAAGATTAAGGAAAAGCAAACCTACATTTCTAGCATCTCTAGATTAGAGAAAGCTTTTGACAATTCAAATTCTGAAGGTGGCAGGGGTAAAATACAGGGAGCGAAATGTTATTTACAATTTGTACAGAAAGCAGATGGCAGTTATAAGAGTCGAGGGGCATGAAAGGGAAGCAGTGGTTGGGAAGGGAGTGAGACAGGGTTGTAGCCTCTCCCTGAAGCTATTCAATCTGTATATTGAGCAAGCAGTACAGGAAACAAAAGAAAAATTCGGAGTAGGTATTATAATCCGTGGAGAGGAAATAAAAACTTTGAGGTTTGCCGATGACATTGTAATTCTGTCAGAGACAGCAAAGGACTTGGAAGAGCAGTTGAACGGAATGGACAGTGTCTTGAAAGGAGGGTATAAGATGAACATCAACAAAAGCAAAACAAGGATAATGGAATGTAGTCAAATTAAATTGGGTGATGGTGATGGAATTTGATTAGGAAATAAGACACTTAAAGTAGTAAAGGAGTTTTGCTATTTGGGGAGCAAACTAACTGATGATGGTTGAAGTAGAGAGGATATAAAATGTAGATTGGCAATGGCAAGGAAAGTGTTTCTGAAAAAGAGAAATTTGTTAACATCGTGTATAGATTTAAGTGTCAGGAAGTCGTTTCTCAAAGTATTTGTATGGAGTGCAGCCATGTATGGAAGTGAAACATGGACGATAACTATTTTAGACAAGAAGATAATAGAAGCTTTCGAAATGTGGTGCTACAGAAGAATGCTGAAGATAAGGTGGGTAGATCACATAACTAATGAGGAGGTATTGAATAGAATTGGGGAGAAGAGGAGTTTGTGGCACAACTCGATAAGAAGAAGGGATCGGTTGGTAGGACATGTTCTGAGATCAAAGGATCACCAATTTAGTATTGAAGGGCAGCGTGGAGGGTACAAATTGTAGAGGGAGACAAGAAATGAATACACTAAGCAGATTCAGAAGGATGTAGGCTGCAGTAGGTACTGGGAGATGAAGAGGCTTGCACAGGATAGAGTAGCATGGAGAGATGCATCAAACCAGTCTCAGGACTGAAGACCACAACAACAACACGTGCAGTGAACAGCTGACACGTCACGAACTCGCACTGTCGTCTCACGGCGTGTTCCCACACCCGTCTAGCAGTGATTATGGGACGTCGGAACTCTCGTAGCAACCGAGCTGACTTCTGTAGGCGGTGGCACTACAGTCCCTTCAGTGGTTATCATTTTATATCCTCTGGCTTGTTTCTTGTTATTTATAAAGCTGTAAGACAAATAACAATGTACAACACAGCTCAGTCACATTAATGTGACCACCACCACTGTTCAGTGTCAATGTGCAATAATCGCTCACAGATGGCAAATGACAGCACTAGCAGTGGAAGGTATATACAGCGTGTCGAGGGATGCAGTCATTGCCACAATGTGGAAACAGTGCGATTTATCTGATGTCTGAAAGGTCATTTCGAGCAGAGGGTGGGAGCGTTCCGAAACAGCTGAGTTTGTAAACTGTTTACTTGCTGCCACAGTTAAAGTATACCGTGTGTGGCAAAATGGTGCTATCCAATACTAGTGTCGAGGCAACTGTGATGCACCACGGGTCACAGACGACGGGGGTGAACGACAGCTGTGGCGACGTGTTCGGGCGAATAGGCGTGCAACTGTCGAGGAACTGACCACCCGGACAAATCGAGGGGCTACCGATAGCTTCTCCTCGACGACCGTTCGGCGAACGTAGCCACGTAGCCTCCGCAGTAGGCAGCGACGGAGGCCGGAATTTGTACGGGAGTAGTGCAACAGGACGTCTGCCGAATGGCGACAGATGCCTTTTTGTACGAATCGCGTTTTATGCTCCACAGGACAGATGGCCGTTGGCACACTTGGTGTGAAATGTCTGAAAGCAGGGCGTTACGGTCTGGGAAATATTTTTGTGGCATTCCCTAGATAATCTTATCATTCTGGAAGAGAGGACGGATTGACACAAGTACGCATCTGTACTCGAGCATCACGTCCACCCCTACGAGCACTTTTCCCTCAGCACAGTGGCATCTACCGGCAGGACAGTGCTACGTGTCGTACAGCTCGCGCGGTTCGAAGAGTACCGGGACGAGTCATTGTACTCTCCTAGCCGGCACACTCCCCAGATTCGACGCGATCGAGATTCTCTGGGCCGATATCTGTCGGGGAGTCCGCACCGCGGATCCCCGGCCGAGAAACCTAGTGCAGCCGACGGAGGCACTGGGGTCGACACGGCTCCGCATCCCTGTCGGTACCTCACCGACTCTCTTTCTGCACGTCTCGCAGTGGTCTGTACTGCAAAAGGTGGTTTGTCGGGCTTTTGACAGGTGCCGCTAGTGTACCCTGAAAGAAGGAGCGCCCGACAGTACGAGCGTCCTATATTCGCTGTCGCCTTTGGTGCACCATCTGGTTTCGGTGAATCCGTCTGGTTAGGACTGTATCTGACCGGTACGTGTGATTTGTTTACTTACCTCTCCATTCGGACAGAAAGTAGCTTCATCTATAATCGACACGTCACAGGGAAACAACTACTTTCATGTGATCTGAGGCTTTCCCGGCGAAAGTGCTGTATCCGAGGTTCTCGGGTGTCCAGTCGGATCCGATCGTCAAAGTTCCACGATATTTCGGCGAATAACCGCTCCGCCATCGTCAGGTGGTGCCGATGGAATGATCTGTCTGTGCCGTGTCCGTGGTATTTACGTCCACGGGTTCCTGAGTCGTACCCCGGCGTGGACGGCCGGCGGGGCACCGCATCGTGGGACGGGTGGGGGTAGCTGCAGCCACGCCCAGTGGTAGGCACTGTTCATCTCCGTCCGCCGTGGCGGAACGATCTCGCGCAGTAGCCCCTTGATGGTGTTAATAATGGTTTCCAGGCCTTGCTAAGTTGGAACCTGGTCTCCCTGTGGATGAGGTTATCTGTTACTCGAATTTCTATGGCCTCCTTGTAGATACTGTCCCAGTAGGCACTTGTGGCCGTCAGGATTTTTGTCTCTTCGAAATTTGCTGTGTGTCCAGTTTCAGTGCAGTGTTCTGCTAGGGCCGAATGGCTGGGTTGGCGTAAGCGGGTGTGACATTCGTGTTCCTCACATCGGACCTCGACCGTGCGAACTGTTTGGCCGATGTAGGATTTGCCACAGCCGCACGGGATTTTGTATACGCCCGCTTTCTTAAGGCCTATATCATCTTTTGCCGTTCCTAGTAGGTCACGAATCTTTGCTGGTGGTCGGAAGAATGTGTCAATCTTGTGTCGCCTTAACAGTCTCCCTATTTTTGACGACACATTGCCAGCAAACGGCAGAAAGACCAGAGCTTGCTTCTCTTCTTCTGGTTGTTCTTCATCTCGGTTCTTATGTGGGGAAATGTGCGCACCATATCCGGAACTCGATGGACTTCATTGGCCGCCTGAAGGAGATGACAGTACAGAATCCAACATCACGGTCAGCTCGGATGTCATCTCATTATTCACACGTGTCCCGCTGGAAGATTCTCTCCATTTAATCAGTGAGCAATTTGGGCATGAACTGACACAACTGCTCAGGCACGTGTTCACATCTACGTACTTTGTCTTCAATGGTCAATACTATCAGCTGAACGACGGAGTAGCCATGGGGAGCCCACTCTCCCCAGTGGTGGCCAACCTGTTCGTGGAGAGTTTCGAAGAGGAAGCACTGGAAACCGCCGAACTGAAACCTGTTTGCTTCTTTCGCTATGTGGACGACACATTTGTCATCTGGCCACATGACCAGGAACAGCTACAGATTTTTCTACAACATCTGAATTCAGTGCACAGTAACATTCGGTTTACCAAGGAGACTGAGAAAGAAGGAAAACTATCCTTTCTCGATGTCCTAGTGGAGCGTAGGTCTGATGGCTCACTGGATCACAGTGTGTACCGCAAGCCTACACACACTGACCTGTACCTACATGCCTCCAGCTGCCACCATCTGGCGCAGTTTAATGGAATGTTCGACACCTCGGTACACAGAGCACACTCGACCTCTGATGAACAGAACTTGCCAACGCAACTCAAACATCTGGAGACTGTGTTCCGCAAGAATGGGTATGGCAACTGCCAAATCCAAAAGGCTTTTCGATAACAGAAGTGCAGCGAGAACCCAGATGAAGAACAACCCGAAGAAGAGAAGCAAGCTCTGGCCTTTCTGCCGTTTGCTGGCAATGTGTCGTCAAAAATAGGGAGATTGTTAAAGCGACACGAGATTGACACAGTCTTCCGACCACCGGCAAAGATTTGTGACCTAGTAGGAACGGCAAAAGATGACGTAGGCCTTAAGAAAGTGGGCGTATACAAAATCCCGTGCGGCTGTGGCAAATCCTACATCGGCCAAACAGTTCACACGGTCGAGGTCCGATGCGAGGAACACGAATGTCACACCCGCTTACGCCAACCCAGCCATTCGGCCCTAACAGAACACTGCATTGAAACCGGACACACAGCGAAATTCGAAGAGACAAAAATCCTGACGGCCACAAGTGCCTACTGGGACAGTATCTACAAGGAGGCCACAGAAATTCGCGTAACAGATAACCTCATCAACAGGGACACTGGGTTTGAACTTAGCAGAGCCTGGAAACCGTTATTAAACACCATCAAGGAGCTACGGCGCGAGCGGATGCGAGATCGTTCCGCCACAGCGGACGGGGATGGACTGCGCCCATCACCGGCCGTGGCTGCATCTACCCCGACCCCCACCCCTCCCACCAAGCGGGGCCCCGCCGGCCGCCCACGCCGGGGTACGGCTCGGGACCCCGCGGACGTAAATACCACGGACACAGCGCAGACAGATAATTCCATCGGCACCACCTGATGATGGCGGAACGGTTATTCACCGAAATATCGTGCAACTTCGATGATCGGATCCGGCTGGACACCCGAGAACCTTGGATACAACTACTTTCATTCCACTTGTGTACCACTCATCCATTGATAAGGATTGTCCTCGGTGATTTGTTGAAACGTTTGTGTATTGTAAGGATTCCATTATTGTGTGGCCACTCTACTCATTATCGGCGTACGACGATCCCAGTTTCGAGGATGAATGAGGAAGTGATGTGCTCTGGAGTCTTACTAAATGACGCCAGACCAGTGGTTGACATTGCTTCGTCTGTAGCCATTTTCAGTTGTGCAGTTTGTGATTTGTCTTAGACAGAGCCCATTTCACAGAATCTACCGAGTAGTTTGACCAATCCACAGTGGGTAAGAGGTCATTTGGCTAAGTGGCATCGGTCGAGATCCTCTACGATAATACGGGTTGTCGTCTCTACTGATATTGGTGCATTCTGATTGTATTAACTCTGTCAGATTTCACATCACCTGTAAGGAAGGAACATCAGTCATAGTCGAGAATAAAGGTACCTTCAAATGAAAGGCACAGTTGGTAATTCTTTGAAGGGATTACAGGGCAGGAAGATTGTCAGGAGTCAATTGTAATCTGTTTTGTTCACTCAATTCCTCTACTAGTTCAAATTTACAAATTTTCTTACCCCAATTGTGTTTGACACATACATGATATTTATGTGACAACTCCCCCAATAAGCCGCAAATGTTTTTTATTTACCAGCACTCAGAAATCTTCCAATTTGTAAAGGAAATTCTCTCAAGTTTTCTTGTGGATTGCGTCATAACTGCTTTCGGAGCTTCATGTCCGGGCAGACAGTCTTGCTGTGGCCACTGGAGTGTGCTTTTGGGAGTCTGTGTGTGTGAGTATGTGTACTACTGCTAAAAAAGGTGCTATGTGCTCAAAAGGTAGTGTGAAAGCTCTTTCCTACTGTATGTTATTGTGGAACATGCACGGATCAGCTAGATGTGAGTGGTTGTCTTTTTCTTATTTTACATATTACTCCATTCAGGGTTTTCCATTATTGTTATATGCACACTTTTTTTTAATCTGAATGGTGTACATATATGAGAGAAAGAATTTTGATTAGAAATTTCGTTTGTCCAATATCCTAAAATGTGATTACAGGTCACGGGCATACCCCTCAGAGAAAATTGATCTTCACAAACTGAACTCGCATCTCACCCTGACAAAGAGTTAGACACATCAATTCGGTGACAGTCTGAAGTCAGCCAAAATATTTAACAGAAAATGTACCCAGCACTGTTGTTGTTGTTGTCTTCAGTCCTGAGACTGGTTTGATGCAGCTCTCCATGCTACTCTATCCTGTGCAAGCTTCTTCATCTCCCAGTACTTACTGCAACCTACATCCTTCTGAATCTGCTTACTGTATTCATCTCTTGGTCTCCTTCTACGATTTTTACCCTCCACGCTGCCCTCCAATGCTAAATTTGTGATCCCTTGATGCCTCAGAACATGTCCTACCAACCGGTCCCTTCTTCTGGTCAAGTTGTGCCACAAACTCCTCTTCTCCCCAATTCTATTCAATACCTCCTCATTAGTTATGTGATCTACCCATCTAATCTTCAGCATTCTTCTGTAGCACCACATTTCGAAAGCTTCTATTCTCTTCTTGTCCAAACTATTTATCGTCCATGTTTCACTTCCATACATGGCTACACTCCATACAAATACTTTCAGAAACGACTTCCTCGCACTTAAATTTATACTCGATGTTAACAAATTTCTCTTCTTCAGAAACTCTTTCCTTGCCATTGCCAGTCTACATTTTATATCCTCTCTACTTCGACCATCATCAGTTATTTTGCTCCCCAAATAGCAAAACTCATTTACTACTTTAAGTGTCTCACTCCCTAATCTAATTCCCTCAGCATCACTCGACTTAATTCGACTACATTGCATTATCCTCGTTTTGCTTTTGTTGATGTTCATCTTATATCCTCCTTTCAAGACACTGTCCATTCCGTTCAACTGCTCTTCCAAGTCCTTTGCTGTCTCTGACAGAATTACAATGTCATCGGCAAACCTCAACGTTTTTATTTCTTCTCCGTGGACTTTAATACCTAATCCAAATTTTTCTTTTGTTTCCTTTACTGCTTGCTCAATATACAGATTGAATAACATCGGGGACAGGCTACAACTCTGGCTCACTCCCTTCCCAACCACTGCTTCTGTTTCATGTCCCTCGACTCTTATAATTGCCATCTGGTTTCTGTACAAATTGTAAATAGTCTTTCGCTCCCTGTATTTTACCCCTGCCACCTTTAGAATTTGAAAGAGAGTATTCCAGTCAACATTGTCAAAAGCTTTCTTTGAGTCTACAAATGCTAGAAATGTAGGTTTGCCTTTCCTTAATCTATTTTCTAAGATAAGTCGTATGGTCAGTATTGCCTCACGTGTTCCAACATTTCTGCGGAATCCAAACTGATCTTCTCCGAGGTCAGCTTCTAACAGTTTTTCCATTCATCTGTAAAGAATTCGGGTTAGTATTTTGCAGCTGTGACTTATTAAACTGATATTTCGGTAAATTTCATGTCTGTCAACACTTGATTTCTTTGGGATTGGAATTATTATATTCTTCTTGAAGTCCGAGGGTATTTCGCCTGTCTCATACATCTTGCTCACCAGATGGTAGAGTTTTGTCAGGACTGGCTCTCGCAAGGCCGTCAGTAGTTCTAATGGAATGTTGTCTACTCCTGGGGCCTTGTTTCGACTCAGGTCTTTCAGTGCTCTGTCAAACTCTTCATGCAGTATCGCATCTCCCATTTCATCTTCATCTACATCCTTTTCCATTTCCATAATATCGTCCTCAAGTACATCGCCCTTGTATAGACCCTCTATATACTCCTTCCACCTTTCTGCTTTCCCCACTTTGCTTAGAACTGGGTTTCCATCTGAGCTCTTGATATTCATACAAGTCGTTCTCTTTTCTCCAAACGTCTCTTTAATTTTCCTGTAGGCAGTATCTATCTTACCCCTAGTGAGATAAGCCTCTACATCCTTACATTTGTCCATCCCTGCTTAGCCATTTTGCACTTCCTGTCGATCTCATTTTTCAGATGTTTATATTCCCTTTTGCCTGCTTCATTTACTGCATTTTTATATTTTCTCCTTTCATCAATTAAATTCAATACTTCTTCTGTTACCCAAGGATTTCTACTAGCCCTCGTCTTTTTACCCACTTGATCCTCTGCTGCCTTCACTACTTCATCCCCCAGAGCTACCCATTCTTCTTCTACTGTATTTCTTCCCCCATTCCTGTCAATTGTTCCTTTATGCTCTCCCTGAAACTCTGTACAACCTCTGGTTTAGTCAGCTTATCCAGCTCCCATCTCCTTAAATTCCCACCTTTTTGCAGTTTCTTCAGTTTTAATCTACAATTCATAATCAATAGATTGTGGTCAGAGTCCACATCTGCCCCTGGAAATGTCTTAAAATTGAAAACCTTGTTCCTAAATCTCTGTCTTACCATTATATTATCTATCTGATACCTTCTAGTATCTCCAGAATTCTTCCAGGTATACAACCTTCTTTTATGATTCTTGAACCAAGTGTTAGCTATGATTAAGTTATGCTCTGTGCAAAATTCTACCGGACGGCTTCCTCTTTCATTTATCTCCCCCAATCCATATTCACCGACTATGTTTCCTTCTCTCCCTTTTCCTACTCTCGAATTCCAGTCACTCATAACTATTAAATTTTCGTCTCCCTTCACTACCTGAATACTTTCTTTTATTTCATCAATTTCTTCATCATCTGCAGAGCTAGTTGGCATATAAACTTGTACTACTGTAGTAGGCATGGGCTTCGTGTCCTCCTTGGCCACAATAATGCGTTCACTATGCTGTTGGTAGTAGCTTACCCGCACTCCTATTTTTTTTTATTCATTATTAAACCTACTCCTGCATTACCCCTATTTGATTTTGTATTTATAACCCTGTATTCACCTGACCAAAAGTTTTGTTCCTCCTGCCACCGAACTTCACTAATTCCCACTATATCTAACTTTAACCTATCCATTTCCCTTTTTAAATTTTCTAACCTACCTGCCCGATTAAGTGATCTGACATTCCACGCTCCAATCCGTAGAACGCCAGTTTTCTTTCTCCTGATAACAACGTCCTCTTGAGTAGTCCCCGCCCGGAGATCCGAATGGGGGACTATTTTACCTCCGGAATATTTTACCCAAGAGGACGCCATCATCATTTAATCATACAGTAAAGCTGCATGTCCTCGGGAAAAATTACGACTGTAGTTTCCCCTTGCTTTCAGCCGTTCGCAGTACCAGCACAGCAAGGCCGTTTTGGTTAGTGTTGCAAGGCCAGATCAGTCAATCATCCAGACTGTTGCCCTTGCAACTGCTGAAAAGGCTGCTGCCCCTCTTCAGGAACCACACGTTTGTCTGGCCTCTCAACAGACACCCCTCCGTTGTGGTTGCACCTACGGTCCGGCCACCTGTATCGCTGAGGCACGCAAGCCTCCCCACCAACGGCAAGGTCCATGGTTCAGGGAGGGTAGCACTATCTTTAGTCAAATCTCAAAACTATAAACCATCCAGTCCAAAACTTCTAGTCTATCCCTGTAGTGCACAGCTCTGGTATGTTTCTCGCTACAGCAATAAGAAACACGCTTTATGGAACGTAGTATTTTATAGATCTACACAAAAGGTACAATAAATTACAGATTGTGCATGGCACTGAACACATTGACTGAACAACAATAATATAGGTTACAGAATAGGCCGGGCATTCGTCTGGAATTAAGTAATACTGTTTCTTTGGCAGCTCAGAAAAAATGAACTGTACGGAAAAAATTGCACAGTACAGAAAAAAGCCCTGGTACCAAAAAAGCACTGATTTCCGAGGACACTGAGATTACGAGTCACGGAAAACACCAACGATAGTGCCGATGTCCATTCCGTCACCCGACAACAGTGACTGCTTCAGCGCACGGCGAGCAGTTACCGACGAGTTGGGGCGGGACAGACGAGGGGGCAATTTGGGGCAGTTCGGTGCACCGTCCCCCCTCTCGTGAGAGGCCGCAGGGCAGGGCCGGGGACGGCACTAGAAAGTGACTTCCTCGTCGAGGTCGGCAGTCGGCACCAGTGGCGATATCGGAGATGACAGCCACACAGAACACGGCAAAGGAGGTGGCAGCTGCATCGGGTGCAGCAGGGTCGTACTGGCGACAGCAGTCGAAGAGCGGGGGCAGAGGCGGGAACCCCAGACGGCGATCTGCCGAGCAGTGGCCCCCACTGACGGGCAACCAGACTGTGTGTGAACAGGAACAGGCAAAGGGGGTGGGGAGGGGGGGGGGGGACATGTGCAGCCACAACCAGTCGAAGTGACCGGACGTCTGCTCGTCGGGAGTGCAGAACAGACACGGGCACTGGCCGCGCCAGCGGTCGATGACGGCAGGAACCCAGAACGGTCAGCGGGCAAAATCGTGAGCCCAGACAGGCGTACCCGTCTGGAATCGTCACAGAGCTGGCAACGGTGGTGAACGCAGTGTCGGATGCAGCAGCTGAAGGAGGGTCCACGTTAAGCGGCGTTGCCGTTCCCCTTCTCCCACTGAGAAATGGGGGAGGTGTGAGATGCTGAACATCACTAGCCTGACAAAAAGATGCAAATTCTTAAGAAACAAGCTCGAGTTCGTTATCAGTAACCGAGGTATAAGCAGGTCCCTCAATTGCAAAAACCTTAGACGGGGCTGAAATACTGGCCACCACAGGTGTGGAGGAACAATGTGCCACATTGGGAAACTTGCAACAGGTCTCCACTATAAAGAGCCAATATTGATTTAGAAAGGGCCTATCAAAATTGACACGTAGATGCTCACACGTGCACTACGGCGTCGGCCGGGGGCAAAAAGAGGCCAGCGGGGCCGCCTGTTGCCGAACACGGTGAGTGAAAGTGGCGATAGTGGTGACATGTCCCCGTCGCTGCCCAGCCGATACGCCTGCCGTTGGGCCAGAGCTTCGGTGTGAGAGGTCTCCCAAAGATCGACGTACCGAAGCTGCAGTACGTTATGGCGTACAGAAGTGGAAATTGCGACCTGGGGAGCAGCATCCTCTGTAGCTAACAAAAGACACTCATCAAAGATAGAAAAGTGGTGCTGGAGAGAGAAATAATTATGCAAGTGATCCGAGGCACCGGGAGTTTTTCCGGCCAACTGTGCTGCACAAAAGAGAGGACCTGACTGAGTACAGGACCCGTGGTGTCGGCCTATGATATCGTGGCACTAGTGATGGGAAAACCTTTAATTGCTTTCCGGTTCTCAGTATCTAAATAAAAACAGAGCGACTCGTTCAGATCGAATGCCGTGTGCGGCCCGATCAGAAGGCGACACGAGGCATCGGCGTCGGCATCGGCGTGTTGCGACATTGGCAAGTAATGGATCCGATAATGTAACGATAACGGGAGAGGAAGAGAGCCCACCACTAAAAACAAACTGCTGTCGCGCCCAGCAGAGAAGCTGAAGGGTTAAAACGAGCAACCGACGGCCCGTGATCCACAATTAAGTGGAGCTTAGAACCCTAAAAAAGACGTGAAACTCCTTGAGGGCAAATACAGTTTCTAAAGCCTCCATTTCACTCTGAGAATACTGCTGCGGAGATGGAGTTACATCTACATCTACATGACTACTCTGCAATTCACATTTAAGTGCTCGGCAGAGGGTTCATCGAACCACAATCATACTATCTCTCTACCATTCCACTCCCGAACAGCGCGCGGGAAGAACAAACACCTAAACCTTTCTGTTCGAGCTCTGATTTCTCTTATTTTATTTTGATGATCATTCCTACCTAAGTAGGTTGGGCTCAACAAAATACACTCCTGGAAATGAAAAAAAGAACACATTGACACCGGTGTGTCAGACCCACCATACTTGCTCCGGACACTGCGAGAGGGCTGTACAAGCAATGATCACACGCACGGCACAGCGGACACACCAGGAACCGCGGTGTTGGCCGTCGAATGGCGCA